>NC_064628.1:915581385-916191594 GCF_023864275.1 Schistocerca cancellata | reverse complement strand
ATTGCTGCCGCTCTGCATGGATATTTCACAATTTCATCATTCAAGATTGGGCTTAACGATTACCTCGACTTTTCAGTGGCTTACTTTTGTCTGTTTTGATGGTTTTGTTCATTGCAAGAAGTGCACATTCCAATGACAACTAAGTAGTTAACTCATGACTCCCTGCTTGACAAGGTTACAGCGGACATGGGTTTTGCGTTCGGCTCCAATTTTCGCTTGGCTATGAGACGGGGATAATGAAATGGCTTATTTATTCATCATTTTGATAATAGCGACTAAATACACAGATTAATGAGTAATAGCGTGGCTTCATATAGGGCATGTACAAACGAGTCTTGAATCTGGGTATTATAATCAAAGAAACAAGAATTGCATGTATTTCAGGAAACTCTGTAATTCAATAAATGAAAAATTTGCAAGGAATGAGTTTGGACAGCTAAAATCCACTCAACTGATTAATGGACCTTAACAAAGGCTATATCTAAGTCCTGGTTCAGAGGAACACTTTCAGAGTGCTTCAAGGTCAAAGAAAGGCGCGCGGATTCTCTCTCTGCGCTTTAACGGTGTCGTTGATAAGCTGATCAGGGAATGGCGACGGAAATGAAAGAAAAGCGGTGAATTCGAGTGGGATGTAAACTGTCTAGCGTTCGCAAACGATGTACTGTTCTAGTCACAATCGTTAGAAAAGACAATTAATCAAACAATCAGCCTTCAGAAAAAAATATGCTTAAGTGGATTAACAGACACAGTATATGATGAACACTAAGACAGCTTCTAGATGGACATCATTGGAAGGAGGAAAAAATTCAGAACTTTGAACATCTATGGAAAGAAAAATAGAGATTTGATACATTTCCAGACAGTGACTCGTACAGAAGCCTCATAAGCTGCAAGAAGTCTGACCACTCCAAGAAGAGGAACGTTTGGGCTACTAGATTTGTGGAACGAAATATTCTCAGACGGACATTTGGAAGACTAATAACAGGAGACGGTCAGAGATAACTAGCGAACCAAGAAGTGTATACCCAGATAGTATATCGGACGTCATTAAGGAAAGAAGAACTGTTCTTCGCACACATTGTTAGAATATACCAGGCAAACTGACACACCAGACACTGAATTTTCTTTTACATGAAACAGAGACTTACAACAAAGTGGGTTTTTTGTTCAAAAACCGACAATCCATAGGTTTCTACGATAGGATGAGACCCAGGACAAAAACATTACGGAGAGAAGAACTATGAAAGTGCAAAGTACGAGAATGAAATAATGTTGGACAGGGATGCATAAAGACGGGAAGGAAAAACCTGATTAGAATAAAAGACGTCTGCTGTTTGCTAAAACCTAAAGCAGGCGAAGAAGTTTAATTGAAAATTATACTGCGTAGCATTCCAAGAACATCTAGTATGATAAAAAAAATTTATTATTATTAGGTTAATACATTTCAATTCTTTCAATTTAAATCTATGTTTCATACTAGAATGTCGTGTTCCCAGTTTGGCACAGCTTTGCCACAGGAGACACGAAAGCGGTCGAAGATGTCCGTCTTCTGGTCGACTCCTGATCGTTGTCAGAAGGAGGCTAGTTTTTGATTATGCAAAGACTTCTATTATTTGGAAAACAACAACCCGGATTTCTTTACGTAATCAGTATGAATTTTGTAATTACCTAAGGTACCTTTAACAATGAACAGAAAAAAAGTTGCATTTGCAAATGAAATCATTAATAAATGGGGCAGCTATGAGTTGTATAGAAGACAAGGGGCGGCCTTCTGTACACGACCAGGATGCCGCAGTATTCTCTGCTGTAGTAAAGGCTGTTTGACATTTATAAAAATAATATGGCATGGAGGTTAAAAAAGTATAAAGGAAAAGAACAGAATAAGAAATCTGGTAAACACTAAATACACTCCTGGAAATTGAAATAAGAACACCGTGAATTCATTGTCCCAGGAAGGGGAAACTTTATTGACACATTCCTGGGGTCAGATACATCACATGATCACACTGACAGAACCACAGGCACATAGACACAGGCAACAAAGCATGCACAATGTCGGCACTAGTACAGTGTATATCCACCTTTCGCAGCAATGCAGGCTGCTATTCTCCCATGGAGACGATCGTAGAGATGCTGGATGTAGTCCTGTGGAACGGCTTGCCATGCCATTTCCACCTGGCGCCTCAGTTGGACCAGCGTTCGTGCTGGACGTGCAGACCGCGTGAGACGACGCTTCATCCAGTCTCAAACATGCTCAATGGGGGACAGATCCGGAGATCTTGCTGGCCAGGGTAGTTGACTTACACCTTCTAGAGCACGTTGGGTGGCACGGGATACATGCGGACGTGCATTGTCCTGTTGGAACAGCAAGTTCCCTTGCCGGTCTAGGAATGGTAGAACGATGGGTTCGATGACGGTTTGGATGTACCGTGCACTATTCAGTGGCCCCTCGACGATCACCAGTGGTGTACGGCCAGTGTAGGAGATCGCTCCCCACACCATGATGCCGGGTGTTGGCTCTGTGTGCCTCGGTCGTATGCAGTCCTGATTGTGGCGCTCACCTGCACGGCGCCAAACACGCATACGACCATCATTGGCACCAAGGCAGAAGCGACTCTCATCGCTGAAGACGACACGTCTCCATTCGTCCCTCCATTCACGCCTGTCGCGACACCACTGGAGGTGGGCTGCACGATGTTGGGGCGTGAGCGGAAGACGGCCTAACGGTGTGCGGGACCGTAGCCCAGCTTCATGGAGACGGTTGCGAATGGTCCTCGCCGATACCCCAGGAGCAACAGTGTCCCTAATTTGCTGGGAAGTGGCGGTGCGGTCCCCTACGGCACTGCGTAGGATCCTACGGTCTTGGCGTGCATCCGTGCGTCGCTGCGGTCCGGTCCCAGGTCGACGGGCACGTGCACCTTCCGCCGACCACTGGCGACAACATCGATGTACTGTGGAGACCTCACGCCCCACGTGTTGAGCAATTGGGCGGTACGTCCACCCGGCCTCCCGCATGCCCACTATACGCCCTCGCTCAAAGTCCGTCAACTGCACATACGGTTCACGTCCACGCTGTCGCGGCATGCTACCAGTGTTAAAGACTGCGATGGAGCTCCGTATGCCACGGCAAACCGGCTGACACTGACGGCGGCGGTGCACAAATGCTGCGCAGCTAGCGCCATTCGACGGCCAACACCGCGGTTCCTGGTGTGTCCGCTGTGCCGTGCGTATGATCATTGCTTGTACAGCCCTCTCGCAGTGTCCGGAGCAAGTATGGTGGGTCTGACACACCGGTGTCAATGTGTTCTTTTTTCCAATTTCCAGGAGTGTATATTCAAACAATTCTCTCTAGCAAATTAGGGCTTATTTATAAACACTATAACTTACATAAGTACTTTTCTAACTGTTTGATGCGATCAGATTTCTGCCTGCCCTGTGCTGTCTCCTTGGGTCACGATTTTGTCACAAATTATAGTCATTACTTTTCTCCTTCGTTAAAGACAATTCTTGCACTGTCCAACACCTTCATAACTTGCCGATTTACAGTTTAGAACATAAATTACTTGAATTTTATTAATTAATAATGTTGTCTGCACGCTGGCAAGACCGCTCACTTTTTTAACTTAAAGTCGACCTCCTTTACGTTTTCACATAACAAGCAGAAGCACATTAAAATCTGAAGATCTACAAAAGTTTGTTACCGTCATCTTTTATTTAGATCGAAGCGGAACGTCAGTTCAGCTTCTGTTAAAATGTTTCTTTGACTACGCAATCGATGTATTAGCGTCCGCGCTAGATGCGCATCTTTACAGTTACGTAAATTATATAAAACGTCTTTCAAAGAATAGGTCTCATCTCATAAGTTGATCATTTACTATAAAGATTGGTTAATGCCTTTCCAAGGGTACTTACAGCTTTCATACTACGGAAATCCCAATAATATTACGAACAGCAGAGCTTTTGCAATACTTATTTCGTAACGAAGTCCAACGTTAGCAATGGGATGCAACAGTGTAGCTGAAATTATAATTACTCATCCAGTTCGCACAAGGACTTTATCGGTAACCTCATACACGTAATTGCATGAAACTCAGGTATGAAAGTGGTCAATTGAAATTTTCATCGAGTTTCTAGAGCGTAAGAGCTTTGTTATAGCTTGATTTCACAGCTGGACTTAATGTTCGTAAGAGAACCGATTTGCCTGCGTGAGGCTGTTTAATTCCGGTGTGAGGCTTTCATCAATTTGTAATAATCACTTTACTTTTTCCAACTAAACTGTTAGCTAATTGTACGATTTACAGTCCGTTAGCAACTAATATGAATGTTGTTCTATTTGGTAACACTGAAGGCTAAACGTATGCTAGTTTTCTACAAAGGCAATGATCTCAGTGGTACTCAGCCCGACTGGTGGTATTCTCCTACATAAAGGCGTACAGAACTCCCATGTAAACGATTTTGTAAGCAGTATGAAGCGGTACGATATCCTTATTTACCGTAGAAAGACATTTACGCCAAATGTGTGCACTATACACTGCATTTGAGAATGACTCTTTATTTCTCAGCACTACCAGCTCAATAGTTTTCTTCAGCGTCACGCCAAAAACCAATCATCTAAAATCGTTCACGCAGGGGAATCGTACAGACATACCGTCTTTTTGTAATATATTGATTATTTCTTGCTACTGTAGTGTTATCTTGAAGCTGTGAGAAAGGAGGACATGCGCTACAAGGCGCGGAAGCAGACGATGCTGAGGGCAGAAGAAACAAGGAGAGATATTGTTACATGAAGTAAACCTTAAGGGGAGAGCCTTGAGAAAACGCAGATACCCCCAGGCGCAGGCCCAGGGCGCTAGTTACTCTTCAAGGAATTAACATGTAACTTCATATGTCGTCTAGACGCTGTGGTAGGTCGCCACCGTAGAACTTTGTAACCAACAGACACGTACTAGTGTATAAAGCCAGCTTGATACCAGCCCTGAGAACAGCAACGTCAGTAGGCTCACAATGGTTAGAAAGAGAGCGAAAACGCCAAAAAAACTGTTGACCTAGCAGTCCCTACTCCGGGGATCTCGAGGGGCGGGGCTAAATGACGTATATCAATAATGTTCCAAGCCTTATTTGGCAGAGCATTTACGTTTAGCTTTCAGCTGAACAATGTTGACACCAAGTACGGACTTAGTGCAACTGCATTAAGATCAGTAGAGGGGACCTAACTAAACCGTGATTGGAAGGCGCCTGCAAGAGACCTGCGGGATTGGCTGGGTGGCTTTAAATGGGGAAAAAGAGTGCCCCCACGTGACTCTTTAGAACCCCTAGATTCAGCATTTTGTCGGAGTTCTCAGTCAGACGATGTGGGCGCCGAATCCGCGTCCGTCGACACCAGCCTCGGTCCAGCTCCGCGTAACCCTGCTCTCTCACTTGGAGTGTCTCAGTGAACAGTGTCACAAATAGTACGTTTTGTTTTGCAACTAAGTTGTTGCCTTAGGATGCTGCTAGTGTTTGTTATTGTGGTTAGCCTCCTGGGACTTCTGCACTGGTTTCTGTTGTCACAGTGTTATTCAAGCTTTTTCTAACCCTAGATCTAGCCTCCAGTGTGTTAGTTAGTCCTGTCTGGAATAAGCAACTACACTCCTGGAAATGGAAAAAAGAACACATTGACACCGGTGTGTCAGACCCACCATACTTGCTCCGGACACTGGGAGAGGGCTGTACAAGCAATGATCACACGCACGGCACAGCGGACACACCAGGAACCGCGGTGTTGGCCGTCGAATGGCGCTAGCTGCGCAGCATTTGTGCACCGCCGCCGTCAGTGTCAGCCAGTTTACCGTGGCATACGGAGCTCCATCGCAGTCTTTAACACTGGTAGCATGCCGCGACAGCGTGGACGTGAACCGTATGCAGTTGACGGACTTTGAGCGAGGCCGTATAGTGGGCATGCGGGAGGCCGGGTGGACGTACCGCCGAATTGCTCAACACGTGGGGCGTGAGGTCTCCACAGTACATCGATGTTGTCGCCAGTGGTCGGCGGAAGGTGCACGTGCCCGTCGACCTGGGACCGGACCGCTGCGACGCACGGATGCACGCCAAGACCGTAGGATCCTACGCAGTGCCGTAGGGGACCGCACCGCCACTTCCCAGCAAATTAGGGACACTGTTGCTCCTGGGGTATCGGCGAGGACCATTCGCAACCGTCTCCATGAAGCTGGGCTACGGTCCCGCACACCGTTAGGCCGTCTTCCGCTCACGCCCCAACATCGTGCAGCCCGCCTCCAGTGGTGTCGCGACAGGCGTGAATGGAGGGACGAATGGAGACGTGTCGTCTTCAGCGATGAGAGTCGCTTCTGCCTTGGTGCCAATGATGGTCGTATGCGTGTTTGGCGCCGTGCAGGTGAGCGCCACAATCAGGACTGCATACGACCGAGGCACACAGGGCCAACACTCGGCATCATGGTGTGGGGAGCAATCTCCTACACTGGCCGTACACCACTGGTGATCGTCGAGGGGACACTGAATAGTGCACGGTACCACCAAACCGTCATCGAACCCATCGTTCTACCATTCCTAGACCGGCAAGGGAACTTGCTGTTCCAATAGGACAATGCACGTCCGCATGTATCCCGTGCCACCCAACGTGCTCTAGAAGGTGTAAGTCAACTACCCTGGCCAGCAAGATCTCCGGATCTGTCCCCCATTGAGCATGTTTGGGACTGGATGAAGCGTCGTCTCAAGCGGTCTGCACGTCCAGCACGAACGCTGGTCCAACTGAGGCGCCAGGTGGAAATGGCATGGCAAGCCGTTCCACAGGACTACATCCAGCATCTCTACGATCGTCTCCATGGGAGAATAGCAGCCTGCATTGCTGCGAAAGGTGGATATACACTGTACTAGTGCCGACATTGTGCATACTCTGTTGCCTGTGTCTATGGGCCTGTGATTCTGTCAGTGTGATCATGTGATGTATCTGACCCCAGGAATGTGTCCATAAAGTTTCCCCTTCCTGGGACAATGAATTCACGGTGTTCTTATTTCAATTTCCAGGAGTGTATTTACTATTTCAAAACCCTATTTGTCCAAGAGTCTCCACAACGAGTTCCCTACCAAGTCTCACCATCTGCATTTCTACTAAGTGCCAGTACCAGTGTAGGCTCAGATAGTAGAAAAAAATCAAATGCCTTCACTGTCAATTGTCCTTATGCCTTCTGCTCTGCAGCGCTCGGGAACGCATACTGACAGTATCCCCTTTTCTCCCACTCCCACCTATGTCAGGACACGACATTTTGACCAATGCACTGCATCCCTGGCTTAGAGAATCAAATGAAAGAGCGGAAAGCAAACAAGTCAGCAGGTCTGAACGGAGCCCCGGTTCGGTTTTACATGGAGTACTCTATCGTATTGGCCTCTTGCTTAGCCTGTGTTTATCGTGAGTGTCGCGCCTAGCGCTAAATCCACAGTGACTGGAAGAAAGCGCAGATGACTCTTGATATAAGAAGGGCTAAAGAACAGATACGCAAAATTACAATCAATATTTTTAATACAAATTTGCTGCAAAATTCTGCATCATATCCTGAGCTCGAATACAATAAATTTTGTTTACGATGGCAAAGTTTATGTCAACTCATCAGCATGCTCTTAGAAAGAATCGCTCGTGCGAACTCAGCTTGCTCTTACATGACTCCTGCCAAACTTTGGGGGAAGGACAAGTGGCAAATTCTGTATTCCTATACTTATGACAAGTGTTCGACACGTTGCCCCACTGCAGATAGTTAACGAAGGTACAAGGATACGGAATAGGTTTCCAGATTTGTCAGTGGCTCAAAGGGAGCTAACAGAACACATTACATTGTGATCGACAGTAAACGTTCATCAAAAAGAAGTTTATTCTGAGAAGTGCCACAGGAAAGTGCGATAAGACCACTGTTATTTTTACAGGGTGTTTCAAAAATGACCGGTATATTTGAAACGGCAATAAAAACTAAACGAGCAGCGATAGAAATACACCGTTTGTTGCAATATGCTTTGGACAACAGTATATTTTCAGGCAGATAAACTTTCGAAATTACAGTAGTTACAATTTTCAACAACAGATGGCGCTGCAAGTGATGTGAAAGATATAGAAGACAACGCAGTCTGTGGGTGCGCCATTCTGTACATCGTCTTTCTGCTGTAATCGTGTGCTGTTCACAATGTGCAAGTGTGCTGTAGACAACATGGTTTATTCCTTAGAACAGAAGATTTTTCTGGTGTTGGAATTCCACCGCCTAGAACACAGTGTTGTTGCAACAAGACGAAGTTTCAACTGAGGTTTAATGTAACCAAAGGACCGAAAAGCGATACAATAAAGGATCTGTTTGAAAAATTTCAACGGACTGGGAACGTGACGGATGAACGTGCTGGAAAGGTAGGGCGACCGCGTACGGCAACCACAGAGGGCAACGCGCAGCTAGTGTAGCAGGTGATCCGACAGCGGCGTCGGGTTTCCGTTCGCCGTGTTGCAGCTGCGGTCCAAATGACGCCAACGTCCACGTATCGTCTCATGCGCCAGAGTTTACACCTCTATCCATACAAAATTCAAACGCGGCAACCCCTCAGCGCCGCTACCATTGCTGCACGAGAGACATTCGCTAACGATATAGTGCACAGGATTGATGACGGCGATATGCATGTGGGCAGCATTTGGTTTACTGACGAAGCTTATTTTTACCTGGACGGCTTCGTCAATAAACAGAACTGGCGCATATGGGGAACCGAAAAGCACCATGTTGCAGTCCCATCGTCCCCTGCATCCTCAAAAAGTACTTGTCTGGGCCGCCATTTCTTCCAAAGGAATGATTGGCCCATTTTTCAGATCCGAAACGATTACTGCATCACGCTATCTGGACATTCTTCGTGAATTTGTGGCGGTACAAACTGCCTTAGATGACACTGCTAACACCTCGTGGTTTATGCAAGATGGTGCCCGGCCACATCGCACGGCCGACGTCTTTAATTTCCTGAATGAATATTTCGATGATCGTGTGATTGCTTTTGGCTATCCGAAACATACAGGAGGCGGCGTGGATTGGCCTCCCTATTCGCCAGACATGAACCCCTGTGACTTCTTTCTGTGGGGACACTTGAAAGACCAGGTGTACCGCCAGAATCCAGAAACAATTGAACAGCTGAAGCAGTACATCTCATCTGCATGTGAAGCCATTCCGCCAGACACGTTGTCAAAGGTTTCGGGTAATTTCATTCATTCCACCCATGGTGGATATGTGGAAAATATCGTACTATAGAGTTTCCCAGACCGCAGCGCCATCTGTTGTTGAAAATTGTAACTACTGTAATTTCGAAAGTTTGTCTGCCTGAAAATGTACTGTTGTCCCAAGCATATTGCAACAAACGGTGTATTTCTATCACTGCTCGTTTAGTTTTTAGTGCCGTTTCAAATATACCGGTCATTTTTGAAACACCCTGTATATACATAAATGATCTGGTGGACAGGGTGAGCGGCAATCAGCGGCTGTATTCTCATAATGCTGTGGTGTATTGGAAGGTATCGTCGTTGAGTTACAGTAGCGGGATACAAGATGACTTAGACAAATTTTCTAATTGGTGTGATGAATGGCAACCAGCTCTGAATGTAGAAAACTGTAAGTTAATGCAGACGAGTAGAAAAATCAATCCCCTAACCTTCCAGTACAGCTTTTGCAGAGTACTGACCGACACAGTCAAATCGTTTCAATATCTGGGCGTAACGCTGCGGAACTTCTGTTTATTGGAAGACTTCCAGGAACGTGTGGTTCATCCGTACAGAGGACCGAGATAGGACACTACAGCAACCCATTCTTGAGTACTGCTCCAGTGTTTGGGATCCACACGAGGTCATATTGCAGGAAGATATCCAAGCCATTCAGCGGAAAGCGGCTAGAATTGTTGCAGGTTTATTAGCAGTAGGTTTGAACAACCTGCAGGCATTACGAAGATGCTTTGGGAACTCAAATAGGAATCCCTGGAGGAAAGGCTTCCTACCGACGTTGGATAAGCAGCTGCCAGCAGCAAGTCGTATTCTCCTAGCTCACTTACTTTTTACATAGTTTCGTATAGGAGGTGTAATTTCGAGTTTTAGTTACTGTAATCGTAAATTCAGGCAGATTGTAGCGCGGTCGTTAGGCATTTGTACATGTTAGTTCACACATTCATTGCGTGTTTCTCTTGCGTTATCTAGACACGGATTCGTGTTTCAGTAACTGTTGTTCAACAGCGATTAGAATGGACAGGGACTGTGATTGCTGTGTTCGGATGAGGGCTGAGTTGGCATCCCTTCGCTCACAGCTGCAGGCGCTGACTTCGGTCGTGCAGCTTGAGGCTGTTGCCAATGGGCACCGCTGTGGGAAGCCGGACTTGGGTGTCACGGGGATGTCAACCTTGTCCCGTCTGTCCACAGATCGGTCTGCCTCTTTGGTTGCCCCATTTTCTGCCCACAGTGGGGCTGAGCCCTCGCCTGTGGTTGATTGGGAGGTCGTTCCAAGGCGTGGCAGGCAGCGAAAGACGTCCCCGGAGGCTGATCAGAAAGCCTCCCCAGTGCGTCTGAAAGGTTTCAGGTACTGTCTCTGGCTGAGCCAGATGCAGCAACCTGCCCTGTTTCAGAGGGTGATTCTCAGCTTTCAAGGTCCAGGCAATCGCAGAGGGTGGGCATATTGGTAGTTGGGAGCTCCAATGTCAGGCACGTAACGGGGCCCCTTAGGGAAATGGCGGCTAAGGAGGGGAAGAAATCCAGTGTGCACTCCGTGTACATTCCAGGTGGAGTCATTCCTGATGTGGAAAGGGTCCTTCCGGATGCCATGAAGAGCGCAGGGTTCAGCCAGCTGCAGGTGGTGGCACATGTCGGCACTAATGACGTGTGTCGCTTTGGATCTGAGGAAATTCTCTCTGGATTCCAGCGGCTATCTGATTTGGTGAAGGCTGCCGGTCTTGCTTACGAGATGAAGGCAGAACTCAACATCTGCAGCATCGTTGACAGAACCTACTGCGGACCTTTGGTGCAGAGCCGGGTGGAGGGTCTGAATCAGTGGCTCAGACGGTTTTGCGACCGTGTTGGCTGCAGATTCCATGACTTGCGCCATAGGGTGGTGGGGTTTCTGGTTCCGCTGAATAGGTCAGGAATTCACTACACTCAGCTGGCAGCTACTCGGGTAGCGGAGGCTGTGTGGCGTGGACTGGGTGGTTTTTTAGGTTAGAAGGCCTCGGGAAAGTACGGGGTGGGCTGCAATCTCAAAGGGTGCGTGGCAAATACATGACGTGCTTGGGTCAAGGAACAGTCGGAATTGTAGTTGTAAATGGTTGTAGTTGTGCTGGGAAAGTCCCTGAGCTTCAAGCGCTAATAGAAAGCACAGAAGCTGAAATCGTTATAGGTACAGAAAGCTGGCTAAGGCCTGAAATAAGTTCTGCGGAAATTTTTACAAAGTCTCATACGGTGTTCAGGAAAGATAGATTAGGCAGAATTGGTGGTGGAGAGTTTGTGTCTGTCAGCAGTGGTTTATCTTGTAATGAAGTCGAAGTAGATACTCCGTGCGAATTGGTATGGGTGGAGGTTATACTTAACAGCCGAACTAAGTTAATAATTGGCTCCTTCTACCGACCCCCAGACTCCGATGATATAATTGCTGAACAGTTCAGAGAAAATTTTAGTCTCGTAACAAATAAATACCCCACTCATACGGTTATGGTTGGTGGGGACTTCAACCTTCCCTCGATATGTTGGCAAAAATACTTGTTCAAAACAGGTGGTAAGCAGAAAATATCTTCCGAGATTGTCCTAAATGCTTTCTTCGAAAATTATTTCGAGCAGTTAGTCCATGAACCCACGCGAATTGTAAATGGTTGCGAAAACACACTTGACTTCTTAGCCACAAACAATCCAGAGCTAATAGAGAGCATCATGACTGATACAGGGATTAGTGATCACAAGGTCGTTATAGCTAGGCTCAATACCGTTTCTTCCAAATCCACCAGAAACAAAAGCAAAATAATTTTATTAGAAAAGCGGATAAAGTGTCACTAGAAGCCTTCCTAAGAGACAATCTCCATTCCTTCCGAACTGACTATGCAAATGTAGACGAGATGTGGCTCAAATTCGAAGATATAGTAGCAACAGCAATTGAGAGTTTCATACCTCATAAATTGGTAAGAGATGGAACTGATCCCCCATGGTACACAAAACAGGTCCGAACGCTGTTGCAGAGGCAACGGAAAAATCATGCGAAGTTCAGAAGAACGCGAAATCCCGAAGATTGGCTAAAATTTACAGACGCGCGAAATTTGGCACGGATTTCAATGCGAGATGCCTTTAATAGGTTCCACAACGAAACATTGTCTCGAAATTAGGTAGAAAATCCGAAGAAATTCTGGTCGTACGTAAAGTACACAAGCGGCAAGACGCAGTCAATACCTTCGCTGCGCAGTGCCGATGGTACTGTTACCGACGACTATGCCGCTAAAGCTGAGTTATTGAACGCACTTTTCCGAAATTCCTTCACCAGGGAAGACGAATGGAATATTCCAGAATTTGAAACACGAACAGCTGCTAGCATGAGTTTCTTAGAAGTAGATACCTTAGGGGTTGCGAAGCAGCTCAAATCGCTTGATACGGGCAAGTCTTTAGGTCCAGACTGTATACCGATTAGGTTCTTTTCAGATTACGCTGATACAATAGCTCCCTACTTAGCAATCATATACAACCGCTCGCTCACCGATAGATCTGTACCTACAGATTGGAAAATTGCGCAGGTCGCACCAGTGTTTAAGAGGGGTCGTGGGAGTAATCCATCGAACTACAGACCTATATCATTGATGTCGGTTTGCAGTAGGGTTTTGGAGCATACACTGTATTCAAACATTATGAATCACCTCCAAGGGAACGATCTATTGATACGTAATCAGCATGGTTTCAGAAAACATCGTTCTTGTACAATGCAGTTACTCTTTATTCGCACGAAGTAATGGCCGCTATCGACGGGGGATCTCAAGTTGATTCCGTATTTCTAGTTTTCCGGAAAGCTTTTGACACCGTTCCTCACAAGCGACTTCTAATCAAGCTGCGGGCCTATGGGGTATCGTCTCAGTTGTGCGACTGGATTCGTGATTTCCTGTCAGGAAGGTCGTAGTTCGTAGTAATAGACGGCAAAGCATCGAGTGAAACTGAAGTGATATCAGGTGTTCCCCAGGGAAGCGTCCTGGGACCTCTGCTGTTCCTGATCTATATAAATGACCTGGGTGACAATCTGAGCAGTTCTCCTAGGTTGTTCGCACATTATGCTGTAATTTACCGTCTAGTATTGTCATCCGAAGACCAGTATCGGTTGTAAAGCGATTTAGAAAAGATTGCTGTATGGTGTGGCTGGTGCCAGTTGACGTTAAATAACGAAAAGTGTGAGGTGATCCACATGAGTTCCAAAAGAAATCCGTTGGAATTCGATTGCTCGATAAATAGTACAATTCTCAAGGCTGTCAATTCAAATAAGTACCTGGGTGTTAAAATTACGAACAACTTCAGTTGGAAAGACCACATATATAATATTGTGGGAAAGGCGAGCCAAAGGTTGCGTTTCATTGGCAGGACACTTAGAAGATGCAACAAGTCCACTAAAGAGACAGCTTACACTACACTCGTTCGTCCTCTGTTAGAATATTGCTGCGCGGTGTGGGATCCTTACCAGGTGGGATTGACGGAGGACATTGAAAGGGTGCAAAAAAGGGCAGCTCGTTTTGTATTATCACGTAATAGGGGAGAGAGTGTGGCAGATATGATGCGCGAGTTGGGATGGAAGTCATTAAAGCAAAGACGTTTTTCGTCGCGGCGAGATCTATTTACGAAATTTCAGTCACCAACTTTCTCTTCCGAAAAAAATGGTTCACATGGTTCTGAGCACTATGGGACTTAACATCTGTGGTCACCAGTCCCCTAGAACTTAGAACTACTTAAACCTAACTAACCTAAGGACATCACACACATCCATGCCCGGGGTAGGATTCGAACCTGCGACCGTAGCAGTCCCGCGGTTCCGGACTGAGCGCCTAGAATTCTCTTCCGAATGCGAAAATATTTTGTTGAGCCAACCTACATAGGTAGGAATGATTATCAAAATAAAATAAGAGAAATTAGAGCTCGAACAGAAAGGTTTATGTGTTCGTTTTTCCCGCGCGCTGTTCGGGAGTGGAATGGTAGGGAGATCGGATGATTGTGGTTCGATGAACCCTCTGCCAAGCACTTAAATGTGAATTGCAGAGTAATCATGTAGATGTAGATGAGCTTTTCGAGGAACACTATTGAAACAATTTAGAGAACCGCCACTTTAAGCTGACTGCAGAACGGTTCTATCGCCGGCAACGTGAAATTTGCTTACGGACCACGAAGATAAAATGAGAGAAATTAGGGCTCGTATGGAGGTATGTAGACAGTTTTCCCTTGCACTCTTTGCGAGTGGAACAGGAAAGGAAATGAACATTAGTGGTACCACGTACCCCCTGCCAAGCACCGTACTGTGGCCTGCGGACTGTTAGATGTAGAACGCAACAGACAGGGAACAGAGGCGATTGGCGCCCCTAGTCAATGACCATCGTTTTCAAACCCGACAGGAATTGCTGGAGTCAGTGAATGTGGGTCCGCATCAGCCAGGTTCAGAGCCAACACTGCGTATGGGATTGCGTAAATCGGACATTCGGATTCGGGTACCTCGGGAAAAGGCCATTGCTGACAGCGGCACATCTACACGCCTTCTATGGGAAGAACAACACAGAAACCGAACTGTATCCGACAGGAGGTGAGGAATTTTGTCCTAGGAGTCGCGATTTTTGTCTTTCCAAGTAATGCCTGCCGTCGTGCGCACTGATGGGACGTTTGATCCACAGTGGGTGGAGCTCGATATTGACAAACAACATTTTCTGAGACAACGTCTTTATACTGCGTAAAACTTACGTATCATTCCGCCGTTTTTCGGATCCGAACCATCAACAGGAAGCGGACAGTAGATACAGGGTGTTTCAAAAATGACCGGTATATTTGAAACGGCAATAAAAACTAAACGAGCAGCGATAGAAATAAACCGTTTGTTGCAATATGCTTGGGACAACAGTACATTTTCAGGCGGACAAACTTTCGAAATTACAGTAGTTACAATTTTCAACAACAGATGGCGCTGCAAGTGATGTGAAAGGTATAGAAGACAACGCAGTCTGTGGGTGCGCCATTCTGTACGTCGTCTTTCTGCTGCAAGCGTGTGCTGTTCACAACGTGCAAGTGTGCTGTAGACAACATGGTTTATTCCTTAGAAGAGAGGATTTTTCTGGTGTTGGAATTCCACCGCCTAGAACGCAGTATTGTTGCAACAAGACGAAGTTTTCAACGGAGGTTTAATGTAACCAAAGGACCGAAAAGCGATGGAATAAAGGATCTGTTTGAAAAATTTCAACGGACTGGGAACGTGACAGATGAACGTGCTGGAAAGGTAGGGCGACCGCGTACGGCAACCACAGAGGGCAACGCGCAGCTAGTGCAGCAGGTGATCCGACAGCGGCCTCGGGTTTCCGTTCGCCATGTTGCAGCTGCAGTCCAAATGACGCCAACGTCCACGTATCGTCTCATGCGCCAGAGTTTACACCTCTATCCACACAAAATTCAAACGCGGCAACCCCTCAGCGCCGCTACCATTGCTGCACGAGAGACATTCGCTAACGATATAGTGCACAGGATTGATGACGGCGATATGCATGTGGGCAGCATTTGGTTTACTGACGAAGCTTATTTTTACCTGGACGGCTTCGTCAATAAACAGAACTGGCGCATATGGGGAACCGAAAAGCCCCATGTTGCAGTCCCATCGTCCCTGCATCCTCAAAAAGTACTGGTCTGGACCGCCATTTCTTCCAAAGGAATCGTTGGCCCATTTTTCAGATCCGAAACGATTACTGCATCACGCTATCTGGACATTCTTCGTGAATTTGTGGCGGTCCAAACTGCCTTAGACGACACTGCGAACACCTCGTGGTTTATGCAAGATGGTGCCCGGCCACATCGCATGGCCGACGTCTTTAATTTCCTGAATGAATATTTCGATGATCGTGTGATTGCTTTTGGCTATCCGAAACATACAGGAGGCGGCGTGGATTGGCCTCGCTATTCGCCAGACATGAACCCCTGTGACTTCTTTCTGTGGGGACACTTGAAAGACCAGGTGTACCGCCAGAATCCAGAAACAATTGAACAGCTGAAGCAGTACATCTCATCTGCATGTGAAGCCATTCCGCCAGACACGTTGTCAAAGGTTTCGGGTAATTTCATTCAGAGACTACGCCATATTATTGCTACGCATGGTGGATATGTGGAAAATATCGTACTAGTGTGTTTCCCAGACCGCAGTGCCATCTGTTGTTGACAGTTGTAACTACTGTAATTTCGAAAGTTTGTCTGCCTGAAAATGTACTGTTGTCCCAAGCATATTGCAACAAACGATGTATTTCTATCGCAGCTCGTTTAGTTTTTATTGCCATTTCAAATATAACAGTCATTTTTGAAACACCCTGTAGAATACAGTTAGATGATTGTTATCACGATTGTTACGTCAGACAGTGAAAGGGATTAATAAAATAAATTATTATTAATAATTATTAACAATAATGATAAATTAATAATAAATAATAAATAAATAAATAATAAATAATAAATAAATGAATAATAAAATATTATTAATAAATTAATAAATTAATAATAAAATAAATTAATAAATAGTGTCAGGTGGTTGGAAGGATAAACACTAGGCGGATGGTTTAGTTTAAACAGCACACAGTGACCAAGATCTGGTTCGGATGGCAAGAGTGTTAATGGAAGAGGCAGTGGCAGCAGGCCTAGATATGAATGTGGATAAGACAGTAAACCTCGTAGTGAGCAGAGAGAACAATGGCAGTCATTTATATGTGGATGGTAAAAATCTTTGATAGAGTAAAAGAGTTCACATATCTGGGAGAAGGAATCAGTGAAAGCAGTGCAGTGGACCAGGGAATAACTGTATGAATTCAAGCAGGGAACGGATCGAGGTTCGCACTCGGAAAGGTGCTCAAGTCCCGCCTTGTATTGAGATCCTCGAAGACTAGGATGTACAGGATTGAAACAAAAAAGCTTGGTCCTGCACACAGCACAGGCCTGCACTCTGAATCAAAAGACAGAAAGAAAACTCTGAACATTTGAGAATGCTGTTCTAGGTCAGGTTTTGATACCAATGAAGGATGCAGACGACTGGAGAAAAGGGAAAAACTTCGAATAGAAGGAACTGCACAAATCGCTGCACATGGTGGTTGTGATTAGCTCTTTATTTGGCAGACACAGAAACACAGCGAAGACAAAATACCAAGTGCTTAAATTAAACTATTATGGCCATGTGAACCATTTTACAAGCACTTTTTTTTTCAAACTGCAGTCTGTTGCTTGAAAGTATGATTTCTCAAAAAAGGCGCGTGAGTGCTAAAATACAAATGCCACGGTGTTGTTCCTGTGGGTGAAATACGTTTACATTTTACACTGTTTCATGGGAAATGTCTTAAAAATTCATTTTTGTGCAAAGATTAGAACGATTTCACAGATTCCATATTTTACTGTCGAATACCAATGCAGGCAATGCCTGCATCATCCATTTTAGTTCATACTCTGGCCAGCGTCCAAACGCCCATACTGTACAACACAAACTGGCACGAAAAGTGCTGTTTTCTTCTTTCTTTGGCATCTGGTCCTTCCAATAGTCAAAGTCAGCTTCCTTTTACCAGGAAAGGTAAGTCCATTTGCAATGTCGCAGGTAAGAATTCGTCAACACATTAGTATGATACCTCATCTACAAACTTCCTCTTTTCTTTTACAAGCAGACACAAAATTTAAAGAAACTGCTACAGTGGTATAAGTGATGCTCACATAACCTTGCACGGCGTCTGCTAAGGATGTACACTGCTCAGAAACTTTTCGCTAGCTTTGTGTATGAGAGGTTAAACGTTGCTTACATGCAAAATGAAGACGAATGTTCTCAAGTTTGATGTTATTTTAGAGCAGAATTGTCCAATAGAGGGTTACATAGAGAAGACTGGAATGAGTGATGTGGTATGTTCACTTGATGCGCCGAGAAACCCAGATAACCGGGCAGGTGCCGAAAGAAGACTTCCGAGGCAACAGACGAAGATAAGATACATGACTAAGATGGATTGATGAGATCATAAAGAATATCAGTACGTTGGGACTAGCCGAAGAAGGATATGTGGACTGAAGAAGATTGAGGAAAGGTGTGTCACCTTTTGTTATCCCCATTTGTCACCTGACCTGACGAAGTGTGATTATTGCCATTACTTATGGTTATTATATCCCCCTGATGATAGACTAGACCCCAAAACAGGTAGGATGGCATTAATTTTAATCATATTGTGTTGTTTGAAGAAATGTTTCTCAAGTTGCAATTAGAGCTTCACCATCTGTTTATACAGTCCCTATGGGCAGTGTAGACCTATTGGTGGCAGTTCACTCTGCTGCAAGCGGAAACACTGACCTTCAGGGAGTGATTTCACCACCACTCTAAGGCGCGCAGGTAATTAATTTCTGTTTTTACACACAGCATCACAGCTTTGAGCTTCTGAGAAAACAGTCGCTCCTATCCCACCATTACGATTCACGTGTAAGAGTTGACCGGCGTAGCGCCTATGGCGTGTCCAGCGCCGGGGAAGTCCGCCCTGGAATTCCAGGCCGCCCACGCTTGTTGACGACCGCTCTCGAGGACACGGCGAGCCACGGACACGTAGCCGCCCGTCGCGACGGCCGCCTTTCTGTAAAACGCTTATGGCCGACTTATACGCGGTCCGGCCGGCCGTAGGAAAACAGCACCGGGACGTGAAAGCCAACTGCCCGTTACGGCGGCGCGTTCTCGTGCCCGGATTAATGATCTCCGGCGTTAATGGAGTGGGGAATGTCCGCAGTCTGGCAGAAACTCGGGGGACGTCACTGTGAAACAAACAACTGTGTCCCGCGATAAGAAGTGACGCAAGAAAGCGCCACAGACATATAGCGGTCGCTCCCCACAGGGCGGATGATTACTGGCTGTGTCATCGGTAACGGTGTTTAACTGCTTTCTCCTCGCAGTCCTCTGACAGACTACAAATCAAGGGGCCTCTTTTGACGCAATATACCGGGTGTTTCAAAAAGAATACACATATTTAAAACGCATATAATGTAAGGATGTAGAGGCTTATCTCACTAGGGGTGAGATAGATACTGCCTACAGGAAAATTAAACAGTCCTTTGGAGAAAAGAGAACCACTTGTTTGAATATCAGGAGCTCAGATGGAAACCCAGTTCTAAGGAAAGAAGGGAAAGCAGAAAGGTGGAAGGAGTATATAGAGGGTCTGTACAAGGGCGAGGTACTTGAGGGCAACATTATGGAAATGGAAGAGGATGTAGATGAAGATGAAATTGGAGATATGATACTACATGAAGAGTTCGACAGAGCAGTGAAACAAGGCCCCGGGTGTAGACAACATTCCAGTAGAGCTACTGACAGCCTTGGGAGAGCCAGACCTGACAAAACTCTACCATCTGGTGAGCAAAATGTATGACACAGGCGAAATATGGTTCAAATGGCTCTGAGCACTATGGGACTTATCTTCTAAGGTCTCCTATAATTCAGAACTACTTAAACCTAACTAACCTAAGGACATGACACACACCAATGCCCAAGGCATGATTCGAACCTGCGACCGTAGCAGCCGGCCCCGGTGGTCTAGCGGTTCTGGCGCTGCAGTCCGGAACCGCGGGGCTGCTACGGTCGCAGGTTCGAATCCTGCCTCGGGCATGGGTGTGTGATGTCCTTAGGTTAGTTAGGATTAAGTAGTTCTAAGTTCTAGGGGACTTATGACCTAAGATGTTGAGTCCCATAGTGCTCAGAGCCATTTGAACCATTTTGCGACCGTAGCGGTCGCGCGGTTCCAGACTGTAGCGCCTAGAACCGCTCGGCCACCCCGGCTGGCTCAGGCGAAATACCTTCAGACTTCAAGAAGAATATAGTAATTCCAATCCCAAAGAAAGCAGGTGTTGACAGATGTGAAAATTACCGAACCATCAGTTTAATAAGTCAGGGCTGCAAAATATTAACGCGAATTCTTTACAGACGAATGGAAAAACTGGTAGAAGCTGACCTCGGGGAAGATCAGTGTGGATTCCGATGAATAGTGGCACACGTGAGGCAATACTGACCTTACGACTTATCTTAGAAGCTAGATTAAGAAAAGGCAAACCTACGTTTCTAGCATTTGTAGACTTAGAGAAACCTTTTGACAATACTCTCTTTCAAATTCTGATGGTGGCAGGGGTAAAATACTGGGAGCGAAAGGTTATTTACAATTTGTACGGAAACCAGATGGCAGTTATAAGAGTCGATGGACATGAAAGGGATGCAATGGTTGGGAAGGGAGTGAGACAGGGTTGTAGTCTCTCCCCAATGTTATTCAATCTCTATATTGAGCAAGCAATAAAGGAAACAAATCGAAAAATTAGGGGTAGGTATTAAAATCCACGGAGAAGAAATAAAACCTTGAGGTTCGCTGATGACACTGTAATTCTGTCAGAGACAGCAAAGGACCTGGAAGAGCAGCTGAACGGAATGGACAGTGTCTTGAAAGGAGAATATAAGATGAACATCAACAAAAGCAAAACGCGGATAATGGAATGTAGGCGAATGAAGTCGGGTGATGCTGCGGGAATTAGATTAGGAAATGAGACACTTAAAGTAGTAAAGGAGTTTTGCTATTTGGGGAGCAAAATAACTGATGATGGTCGAAGTAGAGAGGATATAAAATGTAGACTGGCAATGGCAAGGAAAGCGTTTCCGAAGAAGAGAAATTTGTTAACTTCGAGTATAGATTTAAGTGTCAGGAAGTCGTTTATGAACGTATTTGTACGGAGTGTAGCCATGTTTGGAAGTGAAACATGGACAATAAATAGTTTGGACAGGAAGAGAATAGAAGCTTTCGAAATGTGGTGCTACAGAAGAATGATGAAGATTAGATGGGTAGATCACATAACTAATGAGGAGGTATTGAATAGAATTGGAGAAAAGAGAAATTTGTGGCACAACTTGATTAAAAGGAGGGATCGGTTGGTACGACATATTCTGAGGCATCAAGGGATCACCAATTTAGCATTGGAGGGCAGCGTGGAGGGCAAAAATCGTAGATGGAGACCAATAGATGAATACACTAAACAGGTTCAGAAGGATGTAGGTGGCAGTAGGTACTGGGAGATGAAGAAGCTTGCACAGAATAGAGTAGCATGGAGAGGTGCATCAAACCTGTCTCAGGACTGAAGACCACACACACACGGCTGCACGACGGGAATTAACAGACTTTGAGCGTGGAATGGTAGGAGGACTTAGACGCATGGGGCTCTCCTTTTCGGAAATCGTTAGGGAATTCAATACTCCGAGATCCACAGTGACAAGCGTGCGCCGAGGATACAAAATTTCAGTCATGGCCTCTCACCACGGACAACGATGTGGGTGACTGCCTTCACATATCTACCGAGAGCAGCGGCATTTGCGTAGAGTTGTCATTGCTACCAGACAACCAACACTGTGTGGAATAACGACGAACACAACCGATAGGACAGTGCGGTAAAATTTGCCGTTAATGGGCTACGACAGCAGACGGCGTCGCGAGTGCCTTTGCTACCAGCACGACACCGCCTGCAGTGACTCTCTCTGGCTCGTGACCATGTCGGTTGGAGCCTAGACGATTGGAAAACTGGGGCCTGACCAGATGAGTCCCGATTTCAGATGGTAAGAGCTGAAGGTAGCGTTCGAGTCATGGACCAAAGTTGTCAACAAAGGGCTGTGCAAGCTGGTGATGGCTCCATTATGGCGTGGGTTGTGTTTACATGGAATGGACTGGTTCCTCTGCTCAAACTGAATCGAGCATTGACTGGAAATTGTTTTGTGCCCCTACTTCGTACCATTCATGCCCTACATGTTCCTAAACAACGATACGCCATGTCACTGGGGCACAATTGTTCGCTATTTGTTTGAAGAACATTCTGTACAACTCGAAGAGTTGAGAGCAACTCAAGTCTTCAAATGAAGCACTAGTGAAACGATGGAATTCACGACATCCAAGGATTTAGGGCTCTAGATGACATTATCGTTTATTTGGAGACATGCATATGGGGTCTGAAGATGGCACAGTGAAATGCGAAAAAAAAAAAACCTATCATCTTAGTTACACTGCTGTTGTAGAATTTCATTGATATTGACATGGGGAAAATGTTACAGTTTGAGAGTGAGGTGCGAACACAGTGTAAATGACAAAATTATAAATGTCGCGTGTTACATTGCAGTGATGATGCGATTTAAAATGTCAAACAGTTAATAAGGCTAATGAGAGCAACCCAAAAAACATTAACACTAAACTCGAACAAACATTGCTTATGCAACAATTTAAATTAAATTAACAATCCTAATAAAACAAAATTAGTCAGTGACAGAGTACTGAAGTGTAACTTGAAGAGGTGTTACATGTGGGCGGCGTAGTATCGTAGGTTAGCGATGCTTCCAGAGTCAGCAACTCAGAGGTTCCTGCGGGCATCGCGATCAGCGCATTGAACATCGCCACCAATGAAAAACGTCCAGGCCGCCGACCAATGAAGACGGCCGGGATACTGTTATAAGCGGTGGCTACCTAAGCGCCAGTCTTTTGCTTCTATCGAGACGTCTGTGCTGTTAGTTGGTTCCGAAAACTACTCTAAGTTGTTGACAGCTGACTCTAACGGCAAACATTTAGTGTACATAGACGCACACACCTGACAGGGGTCTGCTTCTTGCTAGCCATGGTTGCAACAAATTGTCAACAGTGTGGTAGTTCTTCAGAATGAGAGCAATATACCTATTCAATCTGCAATTGTGTCAACTAATTTTCTGCTTGTCTGTCCATATTCCTATGGTGAGAATTCCTATCGCCACCTTCCAGCTACTTGTCATTAGCAATGAGCGCATTTCAGTTACCATCACACAACACAGCCGAAGGTAATGCTGAAACAGAATAAAAAAGTAAGATTGGCAACTGTAACATAAGAATTATAGAGTGCACAGAGATTCACAGTGACATAAACAGTTGCAGTTAAAATGGAGGTGAAGAGTGGGGCAGTGGGCAGCACTGGAAAACTGTAAGGAGTAGGTTAAGGTTAGGTGAGGGAATTTGTTGAGCTGTGTTTGGTCGCTTAATATTAAGTCAGGACTGCAGACCAGATGTTTGTTCATATCCTGGGCTTTGACCAGACCTGTTTCCTTCATCGTTCCACCAGCGCGCACGCACCCCAGTAACAAAAAAGGGTTCAAATGGCTCTGAGCACTGTGGGACTTAACAGCGGAGTTCATCAGTCCCCTAGGACTTAGAACTACTTAAACCTAACTAACCTACGGACATCACACACCTCCATGCCCGAGGCAGGATTTGAACCTGCGACCGTAGCAGCAGCGCGGTTCCGGACTGAAGCACCTAGAACCGCAAGGCCACCGCGGCCGGAACCCCAGTAACAGATGTGAGAGGTAAAATACCCGTCATCTGATCGCAGCGTCCTAGCTGTGTTCATTCACAATACAAAAATGTTCTCAAATTCTCTTTTCTGAAGCTGCTGTTCACACTCTGGCAACGATTTAAATATCCTGTTGCATTTAAGAAAGAGCTTCAGCACTACCTTTATTTTTTATTTATTTATTTATTGTTCCATTTGACCAAATTAAGGAGAAGTCTCCATGGTCATGGAACGAGTCAATACATGAAATTATAGCACGATAGTAGAAACTGATAAAAGGAAATATAAGAAACATATTAAGGCGACAAGTCGCAAGTTTAAATATATAATATCAAGAATGTAACAGTGGAATTTGCTTAGTTTTCCAGCTCTTCCAGGAGCTCCTCGACGGAATAGAAGGAGTGTGCCATGAGGAAACTCTTCAGTTTAGACTTAAAAGTGTTTGGGCTACTGCTAAGATTTTTGAGTTCTTGTAGTTGCTTATTGAATATGGATGCAGCAGAATACTGCACTCATTTCTGTACAAGAGTCAAGGAAGTGCATTCCACACGCAGATTTGATTTCTGCCTAGTATTAACTGAGTGAAAGCTGCTAACTCATGGGAATAAGTTAATATTGCTAACAACGAACGACATTAATGAAAATATATACTGTGAAGGCAATGTCAGAATTCCCAGCCTATTGAATAGGGGCCGACAAGAGGTTCTCGAACTTTTGTCAACCTATTAACGCTAACCACTTTCTATCTGTCAAACAGTGACGCAAATGTTCCCATCATATTGTAATGTACCCCTCACATGCAGATAATAGCGCATTTTACTTCTGTTCTTCTATTCCACGTGCGTGAAGTGAATGTATAAGCGCTGCAGCTGCAGTACGTAGGGATTAAGGGTGAGAGCAGTAGGTTCTCACGACGGCTAGCAGAGGCTGTCAGCCATCTGGCGCTTTCAGAGCCAGTGGGATGCGGTGCCGATGCAGAAATCTGCTGGTGAGCCCAGGAGCTACGTGGGGCAAGGACATTTATTCTGGCGCTAAACAAGTAATTGTTATTATTAACCGTTTGCTAACAAAAGTTGCCTTTTGCCACTAGGACATTGTAGTTCAGTTCTTTTATCTTGGCGGTTCGCGCATGCCCGCCCAAACGCGGGAGATTGCTGCGTTGCCAGTTGCACGCGCCAAGCAAACTTACGTTTAGGGGGGAGCGCGCAGTTTATTAAGTAAAGCCACCACGGCCGCATTAACCCTTTCGCTGCTACAGAGACGTGCTCCCCGCATTCCGCGCTGTGTGAGATTTTGTCATCACTGCACTGCTCGCCTGTGCAGACACATGGCGTTACGACTGCTTTGACACTCTTATCATTCGATTTCACAAAAACTATTTGGCCCAAAATTTGATGTTTACACATCTTCTTGACTGATTCCTTCCCTCCTTAAATGACTTAATTTTCTTTCGATGTTCCACGCAGTTATTGTGCAGCATTAAATGTGGTAAACCACTGCACGAAATTTTGAAGAGTTTGCAGAGGTAAAAGTCCATACCGTATACTTTCCGTATGGTCGATTTCAGTTGCCACTAGATATTTCAAAAAATTACATTCAAACGAATGAAATTCATGAAGTAAGACACTTCGATATTATTTTTGAATAAAGAAAATATTAAACACTGAACAAGGTTGGAACTCGGAACCTTTCGCTTTGAAGCCATACACTTTAACCATTACACTAATACCGCTCGTCGTTTAATGTACTTCCTGGAGGACTTTAATCTACGACGCAAAATACCGACAAACATTGTTTGTATGAGTATGAATTATTCACGTTTTGTCGAAGTACAATAGGAAATAAGGAACTACCGTTGTTCTTCATTGCGAAAAATTGGTTAGTGAGAATGGATACAAACACCTTTCCTTGTTATCGCCTGAATTAGGAGGCTTATTGCTTGTTTGGTTTAATTAATAAATAGAATATGTAGCAATTGGTATAAAGAATGCTTTTTCCAAACTTTCTATAAAAGAAATTCTGCTATCAAGACATTGTTTTCCTTCAGTTACTTTATTTATGACTGAACGTTTGTAAAACTGAAGACACTCGTCCGTGATCTGTACTGCAGTCGAGCTCTGGCAACGACGTTCTCTGTTCATTGGCTGACTGTGGTTTGTGACGTCAGATACGCAGAACGAACCTAAACTCGGCCGCCGTCATAGATGACGCGCACTTTAGCAGGAGTCCACAGGTCATAAATACTATCTTTCAGTAATTTTACAACGCCAGCAAACCTTGATATTAATAAATAAATCGATAACTTTGGAATATCTGAAGATGTACTATCTTATACAAACTATACCGATAGTACACTCAAGTTGCCGCAGACTAAGCGCCACAGTCGGTAGTCGTCGATCTAGTCATGTGGTGGACCACGCTTTCGTACCCTTAACAGTTAGCTTGTAATTAGTGTTTCTTAAACAAACGCACCATTATGGCATTGAGCTGTGCTGACCCCGGCTTATGTGTTGCTTTAAAACTTGGCTGTTATGAAACGTCCCCTTTGAAAAATTATAAATGACTGTGCTTAAACTGACACATAATATTTTTTTAGCGCAACGCAATCTGACTTTCAATAATCCCTACAAAAGAATGGCCCTGACTAACATTAACCTATACCTTTCACAAATCACTTACCTTACAAAAATCTTCGTTACTCGAACTACTGCAATATAGCGAGCGCCACTACTGCCAGCTAAATAAATAGGCATAGTTAGCAAATGAAAGATTTTTTATAGAGAAAAAACAATGTATTTATCTTAATATTGTTCAAAAGTCATATTATATATATCAGTTCATGACATCCAGTCTTACAAATTTACTTTCTCTGCCCAGATCATCCGCTCTCACAACTCCGCCATCTCACTCCCCACATCCACCACTGCTGGCGGCTCACCTCCAACTGCGCAACGCTTCGCGCTGTTAACATCCAACTGCCCAACACTACAATGGCAGCCAACAATGCAAACTGTAGTGGACTGACCAGACAGCCAGTCCACAGTGACGGGTAACCGAAAGGCACGCGTTTAATTCACGCAGGGTTGCTTAAGTCTGAAACAGGATACGTAATGAATGCTATAAAGAAAAGTACGTAGCTGCTGGAATACTTAACTTTAATCCATCACTTGTATACAGCATTCTTGATGATACAAGTGAGACTCTCTCTAGATATGGTTAATGGCGCCTTGCTAGGTCGTAGCCATGGACTTAGCTGAAGGCTATTCTAACTGTCTCTCGGCAAATGAGAGAAAGGCTTCGTCAGTGTAGTCGCTAGCAAAGTCGTCGTACAACTGGGGCGAGTCCTAGTACGTCTCTCTAGACCTGCCGTGTGGTGGCGCTCGGTCTGCAATTACTGACAGTGGCGACACGCGGGTCCGACATGTACTAATGGACCGCGGTCGATTTAAAGCTACCACCTAGCAAGTGTGGTGTCTGGCGGTGACACCACACAAACTAGCCACAGACTGCACACAGCACAGCCAGTGATTTTCATACAGAGGGCTACGTGGCGGCGACGTTACCAATATAAGAACGTAAACAGCCTACTTACAGTTACTCTGCCTATGGTTTCCCGCGGTTATTGCGGTTAAGCCGTGGTTCTTCCTCTTTCTACGTGTGGCAGCAGCTGTGTGTATCGATATTTGCACCGTATACCAACTTTGGTCTGGTGTTTATAGTTCCGGCTTGGCGGTGTGCAGCCAGTCGGTCGGTTGGAGCGTATCAGCAAGCAAGTCTCCACGCGGTGCAGTCAGCCGGGCACGCTGGCCGTCTCTATGCAGTGTCGGAGCGTGTGAGGGCTGTTCCGAGTGCTACGAGGTTCGTGGCTCACCGACCCATGGCACGTCTGTTCACGTTGTCACCCTTGGTTGGTGGTTCGCTGTTGGCGGTATTCCTGGGAGCAGCAGCGGGTGTTCGAGTTGGTGAAGATTTAGCCGCCGTGTGGTGGAAATTTCTGTCTTGTGGCCGTTAGTGTTCTGGTTACCTGCAATGGTCGCTGACGTAATTTCAGGCAGTGTCCTTTCCTCACCTGTTGCCGCTGTCCAACACAGTGTGTAATTTTTGACAGCTTAATGTATTTATGGTTGTGGGCGGCTATGTCTGTAGCTGTGGCTTGGAATTCTCGTATACTGGTCGGTGGTTAGCAAGTCGTCTTGTCGTGTAGCCAGCGGATCGAGTATAGTTGGGCCGAATTCTTGTCTCACCTAAGTAAACGTTAAGATTTCAAGGGCAGACCGAGTCCCCTGGAAACTTTTGAGCACCGTTGCCTATACTGCCTTTCTTGTTGGAGTTTAATTGTGTATTTTTAATGGCTCACAGCCGATGGTTGGAATTTGTATGCTTGTAGTTGTGTTTTTTAAAATCAAAGGCCTTCAGCCATTTTAAAAGTAAGTTTTTCTAAATTGCGCAAGTCTTACTTTGTCTGAAGATATATCTTGGGCCTTCTGCCTGTTGAAAATTTATTGTAATGTTTTAAAGTACCGGCCTTCAGCCGTTTTAAGTTTTAAGGATCCTACTTATGAAGTCTTACATCACTTGAGCTTAAATACTATTTAAAGTTAAAGCCTAGAGACTTCCGTCTCATATATATATATCGACAGAAAACGTCTTTAATTCTAAAACGGCTGAGGTACCATGAATTAAATACAACTGCTATATATATATATATATATATATATATATATATATATATATATATATATTACAATTAAAGACGCTTTCTGTTGATAGTCAAGCATTCTGGCCCCCTTCCACAATTCCTACTACTTGTCCTTTCCTGCGGGTTTAGCGGAGCGTCTCAGGCATCACATGTAAAAGTTGTTTGCAAAACAAACTTCTTCCCGCTTCTTTATGTAAAATATATACAGTAGTATTACAATGTCAGAATCTGACGGCGCTACTACATCACTGCAAGGGAACTTAAGGCTACGAGAGCGTCTCCATACAACAGGTAGTAATAATTCCTACACGGCGGCTCACTAAGTCAGTTCAAGGACGAACTGGCTTAATTACCGCAAAACTCTTGTGTGGAAAGCGTGGACAGTTATACTGTACAGCCTTTATGCCACCACCTAAGGTCTCACTGGCTAAACTGAGACACTTCTGGAGATTTACAACGAGTGGTGGTTTCAGGAGCCGATCCCCCTCAAAAATTCTTTTGGGGAGGCGGAGCCCCCCCCCTCCCACCCCCGCCCAATAATTTAAGAAAATTATTAGTTATATTAAGCTTTGTAAAATAACAAAATTGTTGGAATTTTTTATTTTCCTTTTTTGACAATAGTTACCTTTTAAGATACATTCCACTCCGTCTACAGGCCACGGGTGGCCCATCGGGACCATCCGACCGTCGTGTCATACTCATGGAGGATGCAGATAGAAGGGGCGTGGGGTCACCACACCGCTCTCCCGGTCGTTATAATGGTATTCTTGGCCGAAGCCGCTACTATTCGGTAGAGTAGCTCCTCAATTGGCATTACGAGGCTGAGTGCACCCCGAAAAATATCATCAGCGCATGGTGGCCTGGATGGTCACCCATCCAAGTGCCTACCACGCCCGACAGCGCTTAACGTCTGTGATCTCACGGGAACCGGTGTATCCACTGCGGCAAGGCCGTTGCAAGATACGTTTAGTAAAGAGTTAAAACAAGTAATTATTACTGTAGTAAACAGGTTAAGAGAAAGCGAGTGGTGTGAATCATGATAGTGTTACAGTGTTGTGGGCACACTTAGAATTTGTCCTGGTGCGTGAACCTTTGGATAAAGTCTAGCGCCAGCGGGCTAGCGCTGCGTCCGCGACGACATCAAAAGGACTGGAGCAGAAGCGCCTCGAACCCTCCGCCTCGCGTCGCCTTGACTCTTCGAGACATTACGACGCCACGGTATATAAAGCCCACCCTGCTGTCGCAATCATTCAGTGTGGATAGTTTCAGTGTGGATAGTTCAGTGCATTCTGCAGACGTGTTTAATGTTCCGAATTTAGTGTCTGGCGGACTACACTCCTGGAAATGGAAAAAAGAACACATTGACACCGGTGTGTCAGACCCACCATACTTGCTCCGGACACTGCGAGAGGGCTGTACAAGCAATGATCACACGCACGGCACAGCGGACACACCAGGAACCGCGGTGTTGGCCGTCGAATGGCGCTAGCTGCGCAGCATTTGTGCACCGCCGCCGTCAGTGTCAGCCAGTTTGCCGTGGCATACGGAGCTCCATCACAGTCTTTAACACTGGTAGCATGCCGCGACAGCGTGGACGTGAACCGTATGTGCAGTTGACGGACTTTGAGCGAGGGCGTATAGTGGGCATGCGGGAGGCCGGGTAGACGTCCGCCGAATTGCTCAACACGTGGGGCGTGAGGTCTCCACAGTACATCGATGTTGTCGCCAGTGGTCGGCGGAAGGTGCACGTGCCCGTCGACCTGGGACCGGACCGCAGCGACGCATGGATGCACGCCAAGACCGTAGGATCCTACGCAGTGCCGTAGGGGACCGCACCGCCACTTCCCAGCAAATTAGGGACACTGTTGCTCCTGGGGTATCGGCGAGGACCATTCGCAACCGTCTCCATGAAGCTGGGCTATGGTCCCGCACACCGTTAGGCCGTCTTCCGCTCACGCCCCAACATCGTGCAGCCCGCCTCCAGTGGTGTCGCGACAGGCGTGAATGGAGGGACGAATGGAGACGAGTCGCTTCTGCCTTGGTGCCAATGATGGTCGTATGCGTGTTTGGCGCCGTGCAGGTGAGCGCCACAATCAGGACTGCATACGACCGAGGCACACAGGGCCAACGCCCGGCATCATGGTGTAGGGAGCGATCTCCTACATTGGCCGTACACCACTGGTGATCGTCGAGGAGACACTGAATAGTGCACGGTACATCCAAACCGTCATCGAACCCATCGTTCTACCATTCCTAGACTGGCAAGGGAACGTGCTGTTCCAACAGGACAATGCACGTCCGCATGTATCCCGTGCCACCCAACGTGCTCTAGAAGGTGTAAGTCAACTACCCTGGCCAGCAAGATCTCCGGATCTGTCCCCCATTGAGCATGTTTGGGACTGGATGAAGCGTCGTCTCACGCGGTCTGCACGTCCAGCACGAACGCTGGTCCAACTGAGGCGCCAGGTGGAAATGGCATGGCAAGCCGTTCCACAGGACTACATCCAGCATCTCTACGATCGTCTCCATGGGAGAATAGCAGCCTGCATTGCTGCGAAAGGTGGATATACACTGTACTAGTGCCGACATTGTGCATGCTCTGTTGCCTGTGTCTATGTGCCTGTGGTTCTGTCAGTGTGATCATGTGATGTATCTGACCCCAGGAATGTGTCAATAAAGTTTCCCCTTCCTGGGACAATGAATTCACGGTGTTCTTATTTCAATTTCCAGGAATGTATTTATATGACTACATTTTATTCGTTTACTTTAGTCTCTTAGTGTATTGTGAATTAAGTTTGCAACGGAGAAATTTGTTTCGAAAAAGGCGGGCTTGGAATTTGATGACACTGCAAGTCTACCTCCAACAATTATTGAGTCGTCCATTGCTTCTTCGTCTTCAGGCGAGAACCGTTCACAGCTGAAACCTGGACATTTCGGTAAGGGAAGATCATTTCAGAAGTCTTGGTTGATCAAATATACATGGCTGGAATATGAAGCATCTACCGAAAAAGTTTTTTGCAAAACCTGCAGAGAAGCAGATGCCAAAATCTGTTACAATTTTCTTCAAAAAAAAGAAGATGCACTTACTTCCGTAAGGTTAAATATCTTCAGCATTTCGCGGCCCTGACAGCAACTGTATATTAATTTTTAATTTTAATAATCAGCAGCCTCAGTTGCACCGTTTATCTAGAATTTACCTAGGTTTCAGTCGGGATAACCCAACCTTCTTCAGAATGACAGTAACTACCGTTTGTCCGTAGTGGACATCGTCAAGCTAAAACCACAGATCCATAAATTATCACCGCGCGGGATTAGCCGAGCGGTCTTGGTCGCTGCAGTCATGGACTGTGCTGCTGGTCCCAGCGGAGGTTCGAGTCCTCCCTCGGGCATGGATGTGTGTGGTGTCCTTAGGATAATTTAGATTAAGTAGTGTGTACGCTTAGGGACTGACGACCTTAGCAGTTAAGTCCCATAAGATTTCAAACACATTTGAACATTTTTGAACATAGATTAACGTCAGACTGTAAAACCTTATCTGAAACTGCCTCGGCTCCACTTCACGATAGCGATGCGGCAGCCACGAGTGCTGTACTGAGTAGAGGTTTTGGAAAAATTCTTTCCTCAAGAAAATACGTTTACCATGAATAATGTGTTCTGAAAGCAAATTCTATCAATAACCGGAGTGTGGCCTCCCAACTGAATGAACAGTTAGGTAGTGATATGAAGAAAGGCCGTTTAGCTCTTGAGACAATTTTTACTACCGTGCAATGTCTACGCCGACAAGGACTAGCAATTAGAGGACATGAAGATGTAAAGTTAAATTTTTTTTTCAAGTGTTGGAACTCCGACAGTATGACATACCTGAGTTTAAAGATTGGTTAGGGCGTTCGGGTTATAAGTGGACGTACCACGATATTCAAAACGAGATCATTGATCTACTAGGAAAGTCTGTGTTGAGAAAGGTATTGGATTCAATGAAGAAGACTGAACATTTTTCTGTTATGGTTGGTGAAACAAGTGATTCTTCGATTCACGAACAACTGTCATTTTGTATTCATACTGTCGATGATTCCTTAATCATCAATGAAGACTTCATTGGCTTATACGAGACCCCCAACACCGAATCACAAACTCTGTTTGAGCCCTGGCGAGCTGGTGCCAGTGTTATTTTGTTCATATATCGTTGAGATCGATTGTGATTGAGCTAAGCTAGCTTTGCTTTTCGCGTGTTTTATCTTCCGGGTTGGCGAGCGAAGCGAGTTGGTTGTTAGCCTTCGACGAGCAACGCTCAAAATCTCGTGACGTTCGCTGGGAGACGAGTGTCAACGGCTGCGGAAAGAACGTGATGACCGTTACATGTTGTGCTGTGAAACTGGTTTTGGCGTTTGGGCGACATGGGCACCTTGGATATACAAGTCCTGTGACTTCGCTGAGAACAAAATGTGAAGTGAAGCGGTAAATCTGTGGAACCCGCTCCATCGTATTGTGTGCGTGATATGAAGTAAGTGGTCGTAACTGTGTCTTATTGGCCGACGCACTTAGAGGCATTTAAACTTTATTTCGTGTCTCTTGTAATCAAATGATTTTATGTTGGCGTTTTCAAAGCCTGCACTCTGTTAATACAATTGTCCATGTGTAAAATCCCCAAGGTCAAAGTCACGATTTTGTGATTAGTGTAACGTGTTCTTTTACACGCTTACCCATACATCGAGTAATAGGTTCTGACAAGTGTTTCTATGTTTCAGAGTTATTCGAATGTCTTCATGATTCGGGCAGAAGCTTTTGATTGTGCTAGCGCCTTGGCGGGGAGTGAAATGTCGTCCGAGGTCTAGCCCTTGCAGCGTTTAAGAACCTGCCACTACCGGGAGTTGTTCACATATCGCCTTCTAAAGTTTAGTATATATTTTTCTTCCGCCAAGGCGGGTTAATCTGGTAGATATATAAATATATATTGTATGTAACCTGTTCGTATATGAACGTGTTTCCTTAAATATTACGGACTGGCAACTGGCTAAACTTTAAACTGCATAGCATCCGCTGAGTTCCTTGTGCAGCTCTTTCTAGTAATTTTTTTTTATTAACACGTCTCAGAACGTGAACATTTATTTTTAAAGATCAGTTTTTCTGCTGTAGTTTCTTTATTTAACTGGTTTATCGTGTTACGTAACTGGATCTTAGATTGACACCTGTGTTCAAGTGTCATTAAGTCACCCTTTACTGGTAATTCTTTTCATTATAGGTATTTTGAGTGACATTCTATATGGGAGTTTGAATTTCTGAAGTTTGTCAGTAATTCTGTTTTGTTAATAAGGGACTGTTTATTTGATTACCAAGTACGTTGGGTTTCTAACTGTATTTGCAAAGCTTTATCTAGTGGCTCGTCCACAATTCGTATTTGTCAATTTCCTTAAAAGTCGTAATGTCAATAAATCGTCTTAATTAAAAATTGTGATTACCAACCATGACTCCATCCCATTTCCTCCTTTATGGGATTTAAGATATGGTGTGTAAGTGTGGTACGATTAAGGAATTCATGTATCACTATTTAGTATTTTAAAAGACGATTTTGCTTGCCTGGATTTGTCAATGGATAACTTAAGAGGACAGTGCTATGATGGTGCCTGGTATATGAGAAGTAAGTTCAAAGGATTAAAAAAAATAGTTTTGGATATGCAACCAAAAGCACATTATGTGCACTGCACTGCTCACAATTTAGAACTGGCATTTGTAGACAGTCTCCGCCATCTTCCATGAGGGGTATTATGACTTTAGCCAAGGACTTAATAAACACTGTAAAGGAATCTAACAAAAGGATGGGGCTTTTCAGAAGCATACACTGTGAGAGCGCCAACGACCAAGCTGGTCTACAACCCATTTGCCTGACTCGATGGACTATACGAGCTTCTAGTATCTTGAGTATATTGAAAAACTTTGAAGAACTTCTAGTCTTTTGAGACATTTTCTGCAGAGGCAAGTTACAAATGTGCAGGCTACCTTGGGTCAATATTACAATTCAAGACCTATTTCTTTTTATGTCTTTATTGCGATACAATGAACCCAGTAGAGGACGTCAATAAAAAATTTCAATGCCCTCATGTAAGTGTTGCTGATCTGGAAACAATATATGAGGGCTTGATTTGTATATTGAATAGAAGGTGTGATGGGTTTGAACATTTTTGGAATTGTGCTTAAAAGAAAAACTTTCACAAGTTGATGATCCTACGTTTCCTCGGAATCTAAGTATACCAAAGAAGTATGAAAACTACGAAGCCAGCTCACCGGACACTTTCAAAACCCCAAAGGAATACTACAAAGCTATTTACATTGAAGTTTGTGAAACAGAGGAATCTTGCGTTACTGAGCGGTTTGCTTCAACTGGAGTCACACAGATCATTGCAGTTGAACAAGAGTGCTTGCTTTTAGTAAACAGAGGTGACACAAATTTGGAAAAATCAACTGAGTTTTCCAGAAATGACCTACACATTGAGAGACTGCACTTACACTTCAATATATTAGCCTATATCGCTAGTAAAAAACAACTGTTCTTAAAAAAACATGCGTGATGTAAGAAAGTATACTAAACAAGAGCCTACAATTGGAGAAATATTACGTGAAGTAGAGAAGTGCATTAAGCTTCTCCAAGTAGTTCCAATCACGACAGCAACAGCAGAACGGTCATTAGCTCCCTCAGACGTCTGAAGTCATATCTCCGATCAACACTGAGACAGAAGCGATTGAACAACTTGACTGTTCTTCAGGCCCACCGAAATTATTTGGCTGAATTGGATATCCGACTAGTCATCAACAGCTTCACATTCAGTAATCCAGTCAGACGGTCGACATTGGCACCTTTCTAAAGACACTCTAGCCCTAATAATGGCATGGAGAGCAGTATTAAAAATCTTTATAAAACAGAGAATTAAATACATACGCAATGTTAAATTTTCACTTTCGAAATATTAGTACTAGTTAAGTACTGTATTACTATATTACTATAGTACTGTATTAATTATTTTCAAATACTTAAATATTTTAGGGTTGTAAGACGCAATTAAAACCCGCTATTTGCATACTGTTTGACTGAAAGTAGTTGGCATACTGTTTTAACTTTATTAACTGTATTAAAGCATTAATTTTGAGATATTGTTTTTATTTAATGAACCCTGTGCTTTATTCACAGTAAGCTTAAATTACCTGTTTCACTTAATAATCAAAGTGCTGTTATTGTGTGACAGCAATGTTTAATGTTTTATTCTTTTAATGATAGTTTAGGATTTATTTAAATATAATTTCAGTCTTTTCAGAGCTATATATTCACTGATCAGTAATACTCTATAAGCATGATGATTACTATAAATTAAATTAGCTTTTTGCGAAAATACTGTGCGTGTTTATATTTTGTTTCTTTTTTCGAAGCCTAAAATGTGTCAGCCTTGTCGAGTTTCCCGAGTGTGGAGTTATCGAGAGTCCGGTTTTCGGGGTTCTAATGTCGATCATATGACTCTAAAACACTTAAAAAATTTTAAAACTCACTAATTTTCTTCTAAAATGTGGAATATTTCCCGGGGCAAGACCCCCAGTATGCCCTCCCCACCAATATATTTTACAAGTCGGCGCCCCTGGGTTTCTTGCAGTCTCCCACATACTACTTCTGCCCTTTTCGCTTGTCAGCCAACCACACCACTTCCTTTCTTCCTCGTTTCATTACTTGTGTTCCATTTCCTTTCTCTTTCTCTGTCTCCTCCACTCCTCTTTCTCTGTGCATTGCTGTCAGAGCTCTCAGTTTACATTTACCCGCCTGTAAACTGTTTTCATCTTCCTCCCTTTCATCAATGAATGTAAACTGTTTCTTTTTCTGCGATAGCTATTACTGTTTCCACTCTTTATTTTATAGTTGTTTATAAGTACTAGTCCATACTAGTGATAAGATCCCTTATAACATGTTGTTGTTTTGGTCATCAATCAGAAGACTGGTTTGATGCAGCCCTCCACGCTGACTTGCAAACCACTTCAGTTCCGAAAAACTGCAGCAGCCTGCATCCAATTGATTCTGTTTACTGTATTCATCTCTCGATCGCCCTCTATATAACTTCCCCAACCCTTCGCACACAAACTTCCTTCAAATAACAAACTGAAAATTCCTTGATGCCTCAGAAAGTGTCCTATCTGCCGATTCCACTTCCTTTTCCCTTCCTTTCATCTTTTGCTATGGTTCCTCTTTTTTATTATTTTTATGGTTCCGTACGTCAATCAGTAAAAATGGAACTCTTACAGGATCATGTACATATGTAATTCAGTTTGTACGGAACAGTCAGAGAGCAATCCTACTGACACTTGTCCAATGTTTTCTAATGTGGTAATCCTTAAAATGTTCTTTGGTTATGTACACTTCGATAACATTATAAAACACCTATAGAAATATATGTGTCTGAAAACACGGAAAGATGACGGTAATTATATCCGAGAGTATTTTCCTAGCGAAAGACATTTCTCAACACTGAATTCCTGACGTTACCAAGATATTTTGCTTCACATTACGTTTTCTTTTATTTTGTTTCTTCATTTAGAGTAATACCACTAGTGACCGCAGACAGAAAACTGTTGACTGTCACGAGCCTGGGAAATCCCAGAAGTGGACATTTGTGGCCACTTCTGGCTGGGGTCCACCGACATCAGGTTATGGAAGTAACGCAAAGAGGAAAAACCACCGAACACGCTTCTCCTCATTGCAATAGCGGCTGCAGCAGACGGAGGAAGGTTATCTGTGAGATATGTCATGATCCTTCCTCCAGTCGTTCGTTCTTACGCGAAGTACACGCGCGTTTACGTCATGTGTTTGTTCAGTTGGTTTTGAGTCGACCAGCAAGAGAGTGTGCTACTCGCGCAAAATATGCCAACAGATTTTGCATTGCGGTTAAGTGAAATATCACGCGGTTGATTTTATCCACTAAATCGCATTAATGCAGAATGGCAGACGGAGTTTAGAGTTGTTCCAATTATATCTCGTATTTTTAATGAATCGATTGATAAGTTCTGACGTAAAATTTATGAGTTATATCTATTGCAACTCATTGTTGATCTGTGACGTTTATACAGGGCTATTACAAATGATTGAAGCGATTTCATAAATTCACTGTAGCTCCATTCATTGACATATGGTCACGACACACTACAGATACGTAGAAAAACTCATAAAGTTTTGTTCGGCTGAAGCCGCACTTCAGGTTTCTGCCGCCAGAGCGCTCGAGAGCTCAGTGAGACAAAATGGCGACAGGAGCCGAAAAAGTGTATGTCGTGCTTGAAATGCACTCACACCAGTCAGTCATAACAGTGCAACGACACTTCAGGACGAAGTTCAACAAAGATCCACCAACTGCTAACTCCATTCGGCGATGGTATGCGCAGTTTAAAGCTTCTGGATGCCTCTGTAAGGGGAAATCAACGGGTCGGCCTGCAGTAAACGCCGAGTGTGGGAGGAACTTGATTATCGGCTTGATGCCTGCCGAATCACTAACGGGGCACATATCGAACATTTGTGAATGCCTAAAAAAACTTTTTGAGTTTTTGTATGTGTGTGCAAAGCATTGTGAAAATATCTCAAATAATAAAGTTACTGTAGAGCTGTGAAATCGCTTCAATCATTTGTAATAACCCTGTACTAAGTTAGTGACTTCGCAACTGAGCATCCCAAACTTTTAAGTACGCACTACAATCATCAATAGACTGTTCCTGTATTTGTCTCAGTTAAACAAATGGACAGTTTATGACCACCGACGGATTTTCTCGTTGGGTATAGTTGATGAAAATACAGTCCCCTGAGGTAGCCACAGTATCCGAAAAATTTAAATGAAAGATTTTCAGGTTACGTTGATTATGAGGTGAGCGTCAAATTTCGGTAGTCCTTATTCTTTTCTCTTTATTGCAGCGATCAACACAACGTTTCATAAATATCAATACGTAGCATTTGGATACTGGTCTCAGTGTTTTTTAATGTACGAAAAAAGTGTCAACAAAACACATGAGTGCCGGAGTGACTTCTTTTGTTGTGTGAGACGATATTATTAAGTTTTTTGAATCAGTATAACACAATTAGCCTTTTCATGAAAGCGAAAATGTGGAATACAAAATGAACATGTTGCGTAACAAACGATAGCGACATTTTCATACACATAAATACGCTGCCTGTCAAAAAAAAAAAAAAAAGGAAACACTAAGAAGACGTGAGCTGATGACAGTGTAACTTCGTACATCCACACGCTGTCGACTGGGTAAGTAAATAATTAAAGGTGCACTTTGTAGTGGACTGACAAGACAGCCAGTCCACAGAGACGGGTAACTGAAAGGCACGCGTTTACACACGCAGGCTTACTTTAGGTCTGAAACAGGATACGTAATGAAAGCTATAAAGAAAAGTACGTAGCTGCTGGAATACTTAACTTTAATCCATCATTTGTATACAGCATTCTTGATGATACAAGTGAGACTCTCTCTAGAAATGGTTAATGGCGCCTTGCTAGGTCATAGCCATGGACTTAGCTGAAGGCTATTCTAGATATCTCTCGGCAAATGAGACAAAGGCTTCGTCAGTGTAGTCGCTAGCAAAGTCGTCGTACAACTGGGCGAGTGCTAGTACGTCTCTCTAGACCTGCCGTGTGGTGGCGCTCGGTCTGCGATCACTGACAGTGGCGATACGCGGGTCCGACATGTACTAATGGACCGCGGCCGATTTAAAGCTACCACCTAGCAAGTGTGGTGTCTGGCGGTGACACCACACACTTCTCTGTAACAAGTAGAAAGGTCATACCAGTGCATTCGTGTTGTTCGTCTTTAGTGTTGTTACCAGACCCCGTAGGGATTATATGGGGTGCGTATTCGTGTGAGACAGCAATGTTCGTGTTATGACTTCCTTGCACCTAGTGTGGTTCATTAGCGGATACAGGAGAGAGGAACAGATGCCGTTTATGAACAGAGAATTAAGATTTATTCTACATCTACACTGAAGAGCCAGAGGAATTGGTACTCCGGCCTAATATTGTGTAGGGCCCCCGCGAGCACGTAGAAGTGCCGCAACACGACGTGGCATGGACTCGACTAATGTATGAAGTAGTGCTGGAGGGAACTGGCACCTTGAATCCTACAGGACTGTCCATAAATCCGTACGAGTAAGAAAGGGTGAAGATCTCTTCTGAACACCGCGTTGCAAGGCTTCCCAGATATAAACAATAATGGATATTCGGGAATCCAGCCGGATGTTCGCGTCGTTCTCGCACGATATTTCAACAGCGTGCCTCGCTGTCTTCTTCAGGTGCTACCTGAGACTGATCCTAGGGTCGAACGAGTCCAGTATTTATGCCTGGGAGGAGCTGGGCGTTCCCTAATCGGTTCGCGCCGGGTCGAGTGTTCCATCTGTGGTCCGCGCCCGCCAGACTCTGCTTCAATGGACCCCTCCAGTCGCAGATGTTCCGACTGCCGTCGGCGCCCGTTCTGGCCGTCCTCAACGGATGTGGTTATCATCTGAGGTGTGTCAGACCTGGTCTGAGATGTTGGGTACTCTATCTCCTGACTGTTACTATGATTTCCACTTCTGTTTCGTGCTGGGCGCTCCCTAATCGGTCCGCGCCGCGACTGGAGGGGTCCATTGAAGCCGAGTCTGGCGGGCGCGGACCACAGATGGAACACTCGACCCGGCGCGGACCGATTAGGGAACGCCCAGCTCCTCCCAGGCATAAATACTGTACTCGTTCGACCCTAGGATCAGTCTCAGGTAGCACCTGAAGAAGACAGCGAGGCACGCTGTTGAAATATCGTGCGAGAACGACGCGAACATCCGGCTGGATTCCGGAATATCCAAGATGTCAACAGATCGCCGGGAAAGCATGAAGAATTACATATAAACAATAATGTTCATATTTGGGGAGTTGGGTGGCCAGCGGAAGAACAGTGTTTCTGGAGACACTCTGTAGCAGTTCTGGACGTGTGGGGTGTCGCATTGTCCTGCTGGAGTTGGATAAGGTAGTCGGAATGCACAACGGACATGAATAGATGCAGGTGATCACGCAAGATGCATACGTACGTGTCACCTGTCAGAGTCGTATCTAGACGTATCAGGGGTCCCATATCACTCCAACTATACGCGCACCTCACCATTACAGAGCCTCCACCAGCTTGAACAGTCCCGACATAATGCAGGGTCCATGAATTGATGGGTTGTCTCCACACACGTACACGTCCATCCGTTCGATACAATTTGAAACGAGACTCGTCCGACCAATCAACTGGCGAGGCGTATAGGTTTGTGTGCGCAATCATCAAGGGTACACAAGTCGGAATTCGGCTCCAAAAGTCCGTATAGTCTATGTTTCGATGAATGGTTCGCACGCTGACACTTGTTGATGGCCAGCATTGAAATCTGCAGAAATTTGCGGAAGGGTTGCACATCTATCACGTTGAACGGTTCACTTCAGTCGTCGATGGTCCCATTCTTGCAGGGTTCCCGGCCGCAGCCATGTCGGAGATTTGATGTGTTATCAGATTCCTGATATTCGTGGTACACACATGAAATGGTCGTATGGGAAAATCACCGCATCATCGCTACCTCGGAGATGCTGTGCCCCATCGCTCGTGCGCCGACTATAATACCGCGTTCAAACTCACTTAAATATTGATAACCTGCCATTGTAGTGGCAGTAACCGACCTAACAACTGCGCCCGTCACTTTTTGTCTTATATAGGCGTTGCCGATCACAGCTCCGTATTCTTCCTGTTTACAGGAAGCGATTTCACAGCTTTACAATAACTTATTTGAGATATTTTCACAATGCTTTGCACACACATACAAAAACTCATAAAGTTTTTTTAGGCATTTACAAATGTTCGATATGTGCCCCTTTAGTGATTCGGCAGACATCAAGCCGATAATCAAGTTCCTCCCAAACTCGGCGCAGCATGTCCCCATCAATGAGTTCGAAAGCATCGTTGATGCGAGCTCGCAGTTCTGGCACGTTTCTTGGTAGAGGAGGTTTAAACACTGAATCTTTCACATAACCCCACAGAAAGAAATCGCATGGGGTTAAGTCGGGAGAGCGTGAAGGCCATGACATGAATTGCTGATCATGATCTCCACCACGACCGATCCATCGGTTTTCCAATCTCCTGTTTAAGAAATGCCGAACATCATGATGGAAGTGCGGTGGAGCACCATCCTGTTGAAAGATGAAGTCGGCGCTGTCTGTCTCCAGTTGTGGCATGAGCCAATTTTCCGCGGGCTACGCGTGAAACTTGCCCGCACGCGTTCAACCGTTTCTTCGCTCACTGCAGGCCGACCCGTTGATTTCCCCTTACAGAAGCATCCAGAAGCTTTAAACTGCGCATACCATCGCCGAATGGAGTTAGCAGTTGGTGGATCTTTGTTGAACTTCGTCCTGAAGTGTCGTTGCACTGTTATGACTGACTGATGTGAGTGCATTTCAAGCACGACATACGCTTTCTCGACTCATGTCGCCATTTTGCCTGACTGCGCTCTCGAGCGCTCTGACGGCAGAAACCTGAAGTGCGGCTTGAGCCGAACAAAACTTTATGAGTTTTTCTACGTATCTGTAGTGTGTCGTGACCATATGTCAATGAATGGAGCTACAGTGAATTTATGAAATCGCTTCCTTCATTTGTAATAGCCCTGTACTTCGTCTTGTTCGGTAAAGGATATGCATGACTACACCAGTTTCCTTGGTGTTTCAGTGTGCTATCAAATAGTAATAATAATACCTAATTTTGTTGCTGTATTTACAGCGTCAGTTGCTAACAGTAGATTTGAAACGTGAAATGTAATATACAAAACAATTTCTATTGAAAATACGTCGACACCTAACCATTATGGAAGCCTGTAAATGTTATTCAGTTGGAAAAAAAACGTAAAAAATGGGCTCTGTGGATGAGCTTAAGTACACCTCCCGCATGATATCCGGAGCGAGGTTGCCTGCATCTCGTTGGCAGCCACGTAATTGTTCGCGGCAGCGCCCTAATGCCACCATGGCGGCTGTAGGAAACGCTCCGACATAACTGGCGGCGTGCGTATTTGAAAGAGCGGCCGATCGGTTAGCGGCAGAGCGGTTAGCGGCCGATATTGCAGTTGGTATCTGACAGTTTGAATAGCGGGTCGCCAAGGTTCTGATGGACCACGTCTGACCACCACAAGGGAGGGTCGCCATTTTGTGGGTCAAGCGTATCCTAGCCGCTCCACATCCGAGGATAAGTAATGGACCCTTGCAACATTCTGTTCCACCCGGCACGATAGGTAAGGGAATTACCTTCTCATGCTTACATCTATACCAGCGTCTACAGCTACATTCACATCGATACTCCGCAACTGGATGGCGTAGGATACTCCGTACTGTTACAAGCCATTTCCTTTCCTGCTCCACTTGCAAACAGAGTGACGGAAAAACAATACTCTATACACACTACTGCCCATTAAAATTGATACACCACGAAGATGACGTGCTACAGACGCGAAATTTAACCGACAGGAAGAAGATGCTGTGATATGCAAATGATTAGCTTTTCAGAGCATTTTCACACAAGGTTGGCGCCCTTTGCGACACACACTACGTGCTGACATGAGGAAATTTTCCAACCGATTTCTCATACACAAACAGCAGTTGACCGGCGTTGGTGAAACGTTGTTGTCATGCCTCTTGTAAGGGGGAGAAATGCGTACCATCACGGTTCCGACTTTGATAAAGGTCGGATTGTAGCCTATCGCGATTTCGGTTTATCGAACGCGACATTGCTGCTCGCGTTGGTCGAGATCCAATGACTGTTAGCAGAATATGGAATCGGTGGGTTTAGGAGGGTAATACGGAACGCCGTGCTGGATCCCAACGGCCACGTATCACTAGCAGTCGAGATGACAGGCATCTTATCCGCATGGCTGTACCGGATCGTGCAGCCACGTCACGATCCCTGAGTCAACAGACGGGGACGTTTGCAAGACAACACCCATCTGCACGAACAGTTCGACGACGTTTGCAGCAGCATGGACTATCAGCTCGAAGACCATGGCTGCGGTTACCCTTCACGCTGCATCACAGACAGGAGCGCCTGCGATGGTGTACTCAACGACGAACCTGGGTGCACGAATGGCAAAACGTGTTTTTTTCGGATGAATCTAGGTTCTGTTTACAGCATCACGATGGTCGCATCCGTGTTTGGAGACATTGCGGTGAACGCACATTGGAAGCGTGTATCCGTCGTCGCCATACTGGTGTATCACCCGGCTTGATGGTAGGGGGTGCCATTGGTTACACGTCTCGGTCACCTCTTGTTGGCATTGACGGCACTTTGAACGGTGGACGTTACATTTCAGATGTGTTACGACCCGTGGCTCTACCCTTAATTCGATCCCTGCGAAATCCTACATGTCAGCAGGATAATGCACGACCGCATGTTGCAGGTCCTATAGGGGCCTTTCTGGATACAGAAAATGTTCGATTGCTGCCGTTGCCAGCACATTCTCCAGATCTCTCACCAACTGAAAACGTCTGGTCAATGATGGCCTAGCAACTGGCTCGTCACAATACGCCAGTCACCACTCTTGATGAACTGTGGTATCGTGTTGAAGCTGCATGGGCTGGTGTACATGTACACGCCAGCCAAGCTCTGTTTGACTCAATGCCCAGGCGTATCAAGGCCGTTATTACGGCCAGAGGTGGTTGTTCTGGGTACTGATTTCTGAGGATCTATGCACCAAAATTGCATCAAAATGTAATCACATGTCAGTTCTAGTATAATATATTTGTCCAATGAATACCCGTTTATAATCTGCATTTCTTCTTGGTGTAGCAATTTTAATGGTCAGTAGTGTACCTCCGTATGAGCCCTAATTTCTCGTATCGTATATTCGTGGTCCTTACACGCAATCTATGTCGGAGGCAGCAGACTCATTGTGCAGTTAGCTTCAGGTGCCATACTCTACACTTTCTCAGTAGTTTTTCTTAAAAGACACAATAGACGCCGTTGAGTGTATAAAATATTTATTGTTAGTAGTGCAGTTTCGGTGTTATGGCCATTTTCAAGTAAAACTGGAAAGTTACATTCTGTCAGACTATAAAACTATATGACATGAGTACATGTCGTCGTCAAAATGCAGCCATAAGGCCGAAATTGCAGTAGTAACAATAGATATTTTATACAGTCAACGGCGACTATGATGTCTTAAGTAATATTGTATGACTGTGAATCCCAACCATGAGAAGTTTCTCAGTAGTGTTCCTCGAAAAGAATGACACCCTCCCTCCAGGGATTCCCATCTGAGTTCTCGAAGCATTTCCGTAACACTTGCGTCTTGAAATTAACTGAAGTTAAAATCTTTTTTGTCGTTAGGCCGTGTCATGTTTCCTCTAAAGTAATCGACGTTTCGACCCCTCTGAACTGCTTCGATATATTTCTTTATTCCGACCTGTTGAGGATCACAGCACTCAAACAATATTCAAGAAGAGATCGCACTGACGTCGTATATGCGGTCTCCTTACAGATAAACCACACTTTCATGAAATTCTCGCAATGCTCATACGTTCGTTCCACTTCATATCGCTTTGCAACGTTCCGCCCAGGTATTTAAACGACGTCACTGTGTCAAGCAAGACAGTAGTATTCCTGTATCCTAACATCACGGGTTTGTTTTTCCTACTCATCCGCATCAGCTTACGTTCTTTCCCACTTTCAGCACTAGCTGACACTAATTACACCAACTAGAAATTTTCTCTAAAGTATCTTGTATTCATAGGGAAAAATCAAAAAATATAGGATTAATTTTCCGGTGGAAAAATATCACAGGATGGTCACACTTACGTTCTCCAACTGTAAACATCACGTACAGTCGAATATTCTCTTGTGCTGTACACATTTATGCCCGGTCCCTCCAAACTCACTGACCACCGGCATTAACCACTCTAGGATCCCACGGAACTGCGGAAACCTTGCGACCGCCCGCCGACTCCACGCCTCGTCCGCCTATTAATAGCCAATAGACGAGCGTCGCCGCTAGCGCTAACGGCAAGCGGCTCTTTCCAGAGGCCAGCCATGTGTCATACTGCACGTGTCCGCAGCGACCAAGCTCACCGCTTCGAAAGGAAAGAGAGGCGTTTGACTAGGGTGACCAGATGCAGTTGTTTAAAAAGGAGGACAAACAGCTTCGAAAAAGAGGACAAAGGAAGAAAAAAGAGGACACATCAAACGGGTCAATTGCACATGAAGATACCTCACGTCACCTTTGGACAAGTCACTTAACTGCCGGGAAGTACCGGTAAAACTAGTAGTTAATTGTTACTCGTGATCAGCTGGTGATTCCCAGAGCAATAACTTTTTATTTTAAATTAAAAACATTGATTGTGGTGACAGTGTGGCGTCAATTGTTTTGCTATGTCAACAACACGGAATTGTTTACAAAGCGAAAAACGTAAGACCATTCACCTCCCTTCATTCAACGCACCGCTACCAACATCTACAATACAAGCAGCACCTGACGACATGTAAACTGCACTTTAACCTTCCGAATACAAATAAATTGAATGACTACGAAACAATGAAATAAAACCATGACAGTTACTCTGTCGAGTTATTTCTTGCCTTTATTGGCCACTGAGACGTACGTTCCAGCTTCCACATACCTTACATTCCGCTTCAAATTCATTTCTCCCTTTCTTGAAAGCCGGATATTTGCAGGAAAGGACTTCAGAAAATGTACACATTTCGTATAGGCACAGCCAAATATTTTACGTAACTCACTCGGTTAAAAATTACACTCACAAATCACACGTGCACTACAGGAAGCCAGGCCAATACAAAGTGAAGATACAAAACGAAAATTTTAAATAATCGATATTTGCATTCGCTTATAGGTCGACCAACGATAACATCGACGATCCTGGTGCCACCTACTAAAACCGCTTTCGTGCTTGTTAATTACGAAGGCTGTGCCAATAAAAACGGTTCAAATGGCTCTGAGCACTATGGGACTTAGCATCTGAGGTCACCAGTCCCCTAGAGCTTAGAACTAGTTAAACCTAACTAACCTAAGTACATCACACACATCCATGCCCGAGGCAGAATTCGAACCTGCGACCGTTGCAGCAGCGCGGTTCCGGATTGAAGCACCTAGAACAGCTGGGCCACACCGGCCGGCCTGTGCCAATAGTTAAAGTATTTAAGAAAAGATCAATAGAACAGGACGAATTGTAAATTTAACTGTATTACGCTCAACTTTGCGAAAAAGCCGGACACTGTAAAACTCCGCCCGGACCCCGGACAAAGAGCAAAATAGGAAGACATGTCCGGATTAGTCCGGACGTCCGGTCACCCTACTTTTGACTCACTCTTGATTGCTAGTTTGGTGTGCCAGTGCATCTTTTCTGTCTGTCTGAGGGGAAAAACATTAAACATAACCGGCACTCTGAATCTCCTAAATGGCTGATAGCTTCGAATTTCATGAAGATCGAATTATATCGTCAGTATGTATCAAAGGGTATCAACATATAAAATAACAAACATCAGCTCAAGACATATTATTCGATTTTCTTCATTGTTGTTACCACAACCAAAAATTCGTTAAACGAATGCAGCATAGTTCCACTTATGCTGTTATTTATTCAAAAGTTTCCTTCATCTATTTATAACTTGTTTTGGCTTTTCAAGCCCATCATCCAGTGTTTAGCAGTATAAAAGATGAACACTACGTTCTCGCTACGAAACGGGAACACAATGGTGAGAACGAAAATCAACAGAAAGATACTTAGCTAGAGAAAGGTACCATACGTATAAAAACGGCAACGTATACAAGATACATATCCGTTTTGGTTTACGGATTTAGCTATTCTTGTAGTGTTGACAGGTATGTGTTTCGCGTAAGATGGGTAATGTGCAAAGATATGGCGCTGACCAAAGGAGAAATTTGACATGATGTGCAGGGGGAAACCGCTAGGGAATGTCGGGTTCGACTGAAAGAACACACTGATTCTAAAGAGAAACTAGATATGCATTCGTATCTCATGGACAACATTTACGATAAATTCTAAATCCGTTATTTATCATGCAACCAAAGGGAAGAAAATGATTACTCTAGAGGTAACACAAATTTTATATCATAAATCAGCCAGGTACGCTTATCGACGAACAAACTGAGCCACAAAACATAAGGTATCTCGATAGTTTTACTGGTTTCTTTCCTTACGGCTACACAAAACCAAAGTATCAGTAACTTTTGTAGTTTCCGCATTGACAGGTATAGCTATACAGGGTGTTACAAAAAGGTACGGCCAAACTTTCAGGAAACATTCCTCACACACAAATAAAGAAAAGATGTTATGTGGACATGTGTCCGAAAACGCTTAATTTCCATGTTAGAGCTCATTTTAGTTTCGTCAGTATGTACTGTACTTCCTCGATTCACCACCAGTTGGCCCAATTGAAGGAAGGTAATGTTGATTTCGGTGCTTGTGTTGACATGCGACTCATTGCTCTACAGTACTAGCATCAAGCACATCAGTACGTAGCATCAACACGTTAGTGTTCATCACGAACGTGGTTTTACAGTCAGTGCAATGTTTACAAATGCGGAGTTGGCAGATGCCCATTTGATGTATGGATTAGCACGGGGCGCGGTACGTTTGTATCGAGACAGATTTCCAGAACGAAGGTGTCCCGACAGGAAGACGTTCGAAGCAATTGATCGGCGTCTTAGGGATCACGGAACATTCCAGCCTATGACTCGCGACTGGGGAAGACCTAGAACGACGCGGACACCTGCAGTGGACGAGGCAATTCTTCGTGCAGTTGACGATAACCCTAATGTCAGCGTCAGAGAAGTTGCTGCTGTACAAGGTAACGTTGACCACGTCACTGTATGGAGAATGCTACGGGAGAACCAGTTGTTTCCGTACCATGTACAACGTGTGCAGGCACTATCAGCAGCTGATTGGCCTCCACGGGTACACTTCTGCGAATGGTTCATCCAACAATGTGTCAATCCTCATTTCAGTGTAAATGTTATCTTTACGGATGAGGCTTCGTTCCAACGTGATCAAATTGTAAATTTTCACAATCAACATGTGTGGGCTGACGAGAATCCGCACGCAATTGTGCAATCACGTCATCAACACAGATTTTCTGTGAACGTTTGGGCAGGCATTGTTGGTGATGTCTTGATTGGGCCCCATGTTCTTCCACCTACGCTCTATGGAACACGTTATCATGATTTCATACGGGATACTCTACCTGTGCTGCTAGAACATGTGTCTTTACAAGACAACATGTGGTTCATGCACGTTGGAGCTCCTGCACATTTCAGTCGAAGTGTTCGTACGCTTCTCACCAAAAGATTCGGTGAGCGATGGATTGGTAGAGGCGGATCAATTCCATGGCCTCCACGCTCTCCTGACCTCAACCCTCTTGACTTTCATTTATGGGGGCATTTGAAAGCTCTTGTCTACGCAACCCCGGTACAAAATGTAGAGACTCTTCGTGCTCGTATTGTGGACGGCTGTGATAGAATACGCCATTCTCCAGGGCTGCATCAGCGCATCATGGATTCCATGCGACGGAGGGTGGATGCATGTATCCTCGCTAATGGAGGACATTTCCTGTAACAAAGTGTTTGAAGTCACGGTGGTACGTTGTGTTGCTGTGTGTTTCCATTCCGTGATTAATGTGATTTGAAGAGAAGTAATAAAATGAGCTATAACATGGAAAGTAAGCGTTTCCGGACACATGTCCACATAACATCTTTTCTGAAAGTTTGGCCGTACATTTTTGTAACACCCTGTATATATTGTCTACAAACTGGTCTCAGCCACGCGTGGCTGTCTCTTTCTAGTTCAATGGAAAAGAAAGGAGAGACAAAGCACACATTTCTAACACGTGTAGGAATTGGCTATAGGTCCTAACCTCATCCTCGTCCCATTGTAGGCAAGTTGTAAGAGAGCACTAGGAAAATGAGAGAGCTTCAGCGTCGTTATTACTAGCAACTTGTTTCGCTATTAACGCGCAGCACCTCTAGAAGCTGGCGTTAATGCCAACCACCGTGTTTTACTGGCTGACTTAATTAGAAACCTGCAGACGTTATAGCCCGCAGTAAATTCTGAGGTTACTGCTTACCTTCTCCCAAGTATTCGAGTGTTGACAGATGTGCAACGTGATTATCTTGTCGCACAGAATAGAAATAATTTGCAGACGGTCTTAATCATGTCTTCTTAGTGTTGGTTGGAAGTCTGTCTTTAAACTGAGGAAATGATAATTTTTCTGTTATTTTTTAGTACGGCTGGTTGTCTTGTTTGAGCCGCAGAAAGCGTGAGTCGCAGTGAAATTTGAAGTAACGCTGTCGAAAGCTGGTCCCACATGTCAAGGATACAGAACAGTCGATCAGGGCCGAAAAGATGACGTAAAAGTGCTAACTGTAAGAATTAAGTAAGTCTCCGTCGCAGACATTAACTGAAGAGGAAATTTGTGCGAAAGTACTTATGGAAAACAGCGTCGAATGGAAGTGGGCCATGGCGTGAGGGAAAACCGAAAAAGTACAAAGCGTTTGAGATGTAGTGCTGTAGGAGGATATTGAAAATTAGATGGACTGATAACCTAAGGTACCTGTGAAGACCACAGAGGAAAGGAGCACGACTGGAAAAATATTCCATACATACGTTGCTTCACAAAAAAAGTGAAGCATGCAGGATGATATGGCCGAATGGCCATGTAACTTTGTACACATATACACCACCAAAGGGTACGTAAATGAGCGGAGTAGCACTTCTCTGTGACAGGTACAAATACAATGGCTGCCAGAATGCCTTAGTGTTGTTCGTGTTTAGTACTGTAACTAGGCCTGGTAGGCTATATAAGGTTTGAGAACAGCGTCAGATGTCCAGTGGTCACTATGAAGGATTCTGACATTCCGCGTATTCTTGTGAGACAGCGTTATCAGCACCTGACAAGGGTTTGACGGAGGAAGGGGACCGAAGGGGGGGAGGGGCGTTTGCCAGTATCCATTTGGTCTGCTGATCTGATAGTGCGATATTCAAATTTGTGGAGCATTCCGATGTGACAATGGGGGTTGGGATACGGGTGAGGTGTATCAGATCCGTGGAAAGATATTCCTGGAGAGTTTGGAGCTCTTACTGGGATAAGCGGCTTTTTGCAGGTAGCATACAGGCACATTAATATTGTCTTTCCTGTCTAGCAGTGTAACAGAGTGTGCAGTAGTCAGTGGCACTTCTTTTTAAGAATTACGTTTAATATACACTGAGAAGTTGAGAAAACTGCGACCACTCAGTTTGGTTTAACCTGCTTCAGCCTAATTTATCCGCCTTCAGACGGCTGTTACGGATTTTCGTTGATGAGGACATCAGTTATTCATAAATTGTCGCTTCCAGGACGTAGTGACGACATTCATAAGCGCAACGACAAAATGATGATTGGTCACACTTTTTTCAACCTTTCGTTATATCAACGGTCACGAAATTTTAATATAAAACATTGTTTAGTACATGCGTTTCATATATTGGAACAATACATATTTATGAGAGGGAGGTTCAATTGATGTAGCTGTATTTTAATTGCCTGCGTTTCCAATGCGGCGATTTGTTTTTCAGTGTATACCTACGCTGCGTTGATTCCCCAAGAATGTCTTCGCCTTTGACATTGTCTTGTCGGTCTTCATTAGGGAAAATTTTACAGACTGAAAGAGGTATTCAAGCGGCTTTCCAGGGAACACCACGCGGGATTCTCTTCTCATCCCCAGTTAAACAATACTTAGACTGCCAATAAGTAAGACTTGCATTAAACTTCGTTTGAATAATGTCCGACGGCTGTGACTTTTCGTCTTCACTGTAAATTCTGTGCGTAGGCCGCTAAAGCTGGAAATGATTTTAAGTTGTCGTCAATCGGAAGTCCTTTCAGACCCTCTGCAATGGTCTCGCCAGTTTTAATTGCTGACTTCTTTCTTATTTTCCCATCGACATTTAAAATTAATCGGTAAAACTGGTGGTAGTGGTAATTCGCGACTTCTGGAAGATCTTTTACTAATAAGTAGTCATTTAGATAAACTTTTAGTATTAAATGTTCTAAGCAGTGTGTCAGAACCCTCCGTTACACTGATTAAATATTGCATTGAGTATCGAAAACAATATAACCAACTTAAGGCCATTCTTTGCACTGCGTAAGATTCTGCATTCTCTATGGAAATAAATAAGCAATCACATATCGATAGTAACAATCTGAGGGCGAAACATGGGAGCGAGATTCTAAGCATTGTTGAAAGACGAGGTTTGTCCGCGAGACAGTAGCAGTGTTGGTCGATATCTCGAAGACGTGTCACGCTGTCCTCACGTCGGTGAGGGCACATCTTACCACACTCAAGGTCTGATTTCGTTTATATGGCCAGGAGAGGTTTATATGGCTTAACTACGCTTGAAGATGGAATTCAAGGTAAAATTCGCAAGTACAGCGTAAAGCGCAATTCCAGGGTTAGGCCAGTGATCGTTAGTCCGAGTTTCGTAATCCCATGTTTTGCTTGTCAGTTAAAGAAGCCTCCTTTTCCTCCAAATAGTAACAATTATTCTCCACATCTAATTCATAAATACACTGTGGCTAATAAATGTTAATGAAACTCTGAAATTGAAATAATTTGTTAATCTGGCACTCAGCCATCATTGATACTTATAAGGTCATTGTCGGGCATTTCACCATTATTAATGCTTGTCAAACTATTATTGGTCATGATGATTTCTGAAGTTTTTAGATGGGCTTAGTTTATGAAATTCCTTCTTGCAAGTTATCTGGTAGTTAACAGGATCCAAGCAAACTCGTTTTATTAAATTCATTATCAGTAACAATAAGGTTTAGCTGCTGCTGCTGCTGCATGCTGCTGCGAATTGCTGTAAACCACTTGGAGAAAAACAGTCATATAAAGAGATGACTGCAAAACTTCGGGCCAAAACAGAGACACTGACACATCACAACATGTCACGAACTCTAATCCAACAAATTACGTTGCATATGCCAGATTCTGCAACACTTATAAATTGCTATTCAAACATCCAGTCAGATAGCTCAGGTGTTCATTGTTACAGGTTCATTTATTCCTGTAGTTTTTAATATTCAAATACACAGTTAGACAGCTTATCCAAATGTCAGTTCCATGTCTTTCGTGTAATGATCTGTTGAGGGCTTAAATGACAGTGAAACTGACACTCATACTACATGCACGCAGTATTATGAAGGTTAGATTCCGATTACTGGTCGCTCAGGTTGCTTATCGAGTCCCTTTTCACAGACGAACATAAGCTTTATTTGCTGCAGTTACGTTACAATGTATTTATCGTTCGTTCCATTCTTCAGAGCCGTTGTTGGTGCTATGATGCTGCCTTACACTGCAGTTCCACATATGTCTTGGTTTACGCTCATTATCGAAGGACCAGTCCGCGAAATAGTCGTAGAAGTCCTGAAGCGTTTGGTTTTCAGGCGATCTCTTGACTACACAGCCAGTAACGATCCAACAATTCCAGGGGTAGATGCGCTACAGCTGAACGCATTCTTCTGTTACAGCGTATTTCTTCTGTTTCCTTATAGGCAGGAACAGAGCCGCAACTCTGAACTTGTTTCCACAAGTTTCCCCAAGCAACCCACCATATTTGTTTCAGGAAAAAAAAAAAACGTTCCAGCTCGTTGGACGATAGTAATTTCGAAGCCCATCATGACAGATCAATGGTTCCTTCAAGGCACGTTGCTTTTAAAAGGTTTTAAAAAACATATGTTTCCCGCTTTTTGTACGGCGGCAAAGCATATTTAGCTGGAATAGTGTTGGTTTCCCCACAAGAAGTTTTACACTGAAGCTCCAAAGAAATGGTAAAGGCATGCGCATTCAAATACACAGAGATTAAACAGGAATATGGCGCTGCGGCCGGCAACACATATATGAAGGGCTTATTTCAATATTGGTACAAGTCCATTACCTCCACGTTTATGCCTATAATGCTTCTGAAATTAATATCCAAACAAACAGAAAGAAAGGTTCATCTCTAGCAAGAAGCCATGTGCTTGAATATCTCTGGAATCTCAACTGCAGATTTTTCGTCTCTCATTTAACTCTGCCTCTCAAAGTGAAAAAAAAAAAGGACTTGTACCACTATTGAAATAAGCCCTTCATATAAGACAAGTGTTTGGCACAGTTGTTAGATCGGTTACTGCCGCCACGATAGCAGTTTATCAAGATTAAATGAGCTTGAACGTGGTATTATAGTCGGCGCACGAGAAATGGATCACAGCATCTCTGAGGTAGCGATGAATTGGCGATTTTTCCTTACGACTTACCCGCGAGTGTACCGTGAATATCAGGAATCCGTAAAACATCAAATCTCCATGATCCTGCGAGAATGGACAAACGACGACCGAAGAGCCTCATTCAACGTGACGGAAGTGCAATCCTTTCGCTTATTACTGGGCCGTCAACAAGTGTCAGCGTGCGTACCATTCAACGAAACATCATCGATATGGGCTTTCGGAGACGAAGGCCCACCCATGTACCCTCGATGACCGCACGACACAAAGTTTTACGCGTCGGCTGGGCCCGTCAACCCCGATATTCGGCTGTTGATGACTGGAAACATGTTATCTGGTCGGACAAGTCTCGTTTCAAATTGTATCGAGCGAATGGACGTGTTCATGTATGGAGACAACCCATCAATTCATGGAACCTGCATCTCAGCACGGGACTGTTCGAGCTGGTGGAGGGTCTATAATGGTGTAGGACGTGTGCAGTTGGAGGATTATGGTGTAGGACGTGTGCAGTTGGAGGAATATGGGACCACTGATACGTCTAGATACGACTCTGACAAGTGACACGTACGTAAGAAACCTGTCTGATCACCTGCATCCATTCTTGTCCATTGTGCATTTCGAAGGACTTGGGAAATTCCAGCACGAATATGTGACACCCAACACGTCCATAATTGCTACAGAGAGGCTCCAGGAAGACTCTTCTGGGTTTAAACAACACTTCCGCTCGTCACCAAATTCTCCAGACATGAACACTACTGAGCATATTTGAGATCCCTTTGAACGTGCTGTTCAGATGAGTTTCCCCCCCCCCCCCCCCCCCCGAACTCTTACGTATTTCTGGACAACACCTGCATGATTCAATGTAACAGTTCCCTCCAGCACTACTTCAGACATTAGTGGAAAAAATTTCACGTCGTTTTGCGGCACCTCTGCGTGCTTGCCGGGGCCCTACACAATACTAGGCAGGAGTACCAGTTTCTTTGGCTCTTCATTGTAAAATCCGATTGAACTGCTCAAACTACACGCTCGAACTTTTGAACGTTTCGTTGGACTTTCCAAGTAGTACGTCGCCGGCAGAGACGGACAAGCTGGTGTACGCTACTTCTGGAATGACCTGCTCCTGGGTCCACAACTTGAAGTGCCTTGGGCCACGCAATAACGTCAACATATTCCATCTCCACACAAGCGTCACTAACTCGCGACAGTGGCTCGATGTTTGACTCCATGGGAATGGGAGGCGAGGCATTCGTCGTCTGGTTTCCGGTCGACCTTGTATGATCATCACAAGAGAAGTTCACTGTATTGTGCGCCGAGCACGTCTTTACCCCTTCCCATATGCGCCTGCCATTCGGGAGTAAGTAATCAACTCCCTGCAGCAGGCTGTGTCATCGCCACCGTTGGCCAAACAGCAGCAGCAGCCGGAGTAGGGAGTTATGGTTCTTTGAGAGTGTAAGTAGGCTGTTTATGTTTTCTTATTGGCAACGCCACATACCGCTCTGAAAATCACTGGCTGTGCTGTGTGCAGTCTGTGGCTAGTTTGCATTGTTGTCTGCCATTGTAGTGTTGGGCAGCGGCAGCTGGATGTGAACAGCACGTAGCGTTGCGCAGTTGGAGGTGAGCCGCCAGCAGTGGTGGATGTGGGGAGAGAGATGGCGGAGTTTTGTAATTTGTCATGAACTGCTATATATATTATGACTATTAAGGTAAATACATTGTTTGTTCTCTATTAATATCTTTCATTTGCTAACTATCCAACGCAATCTGACTTTCAAAAATCCCTACAAAAGAATGGCCCTGACTAACATTAAACTATACCTTTCACAAATAACTTACCTTACAAAAATCTTCGTTACTCGAACTACTGCAATACAGCGAGCGCCACTACTGCCAGCTAAATAAAAGATTCAAACTACAGAAGGCACTTACTGATAGGGATAGTTAGCAAATGAAAGATATTAATAGAGAACAAACAATGTATTTACCTTAATAGTCATAATATATATAGCAGTTCATGACAAATTACAAAACTCCGCCATCTCTCTCCCCACATCCACCAACAGCTCGCCTCAGGAATCCGAAATGACAGAACACAATATTGCAAATACTGTAGACTTAGGTTTTGGGTCCTCACCGTTTTCTCAAATGAGTCAAGACACATTTTCTGCTTGTCAAAATGTGAATGCTGCCGGTGAAAACGCACTGCCAAAAAGCATAGAGAAACAGATTCCAGACACTAATACATTATTATTGCAATTAATGCAAAAAATGGAACAAAATCAGAAACAAACACAGCAACAGTTAGACACAATGGAACAAAATCTTGAAAGGTATAGGTTAATGTTAGTCAGGGCCATTCTTATGTAGGGATTTTTGAAAGTCAGATTGCGTTGCGCTAAAAAAAATATTGTGTGTCAGTTTAAGCACAGTCGTGTATAATTGTTGAAAGGGGACGTTTCAAGAGGACTGCCGTTAACACCACTACAAAAACGATTGCGTTTAGAGTGCTGCCCTTACTGGGAAGCATGGATTGCTTGTGAATGGTGTGGCATTGTGTTCAGCGATGAATCGTCGGTGAGTGTGGGACGACCAGGAGAGAAGTCCCATTCTTCCAAAGTTTTGGCCAGGTACAGAACTATTACTCTTGGATTGATTGTATGTGTGTGTGTGTGGAGGGGGGGGGAGGACTTCCAGGTATGACTACAGATTACTGCTGGCAGTAACTGATGGCACAACAGCACGTCACGGGTGCCCTGTGTCCTCATATGTTATCATTTCGTGCTACAGTATCGCCGTTTCCAGCAGCACAGTACTAATCCAGATTGGCACGTGTCTCTGTGAACTGGCTGCGTGATGTTGAGATACTTCCGTGGCCTGCAAGATCCCACCATTTGTCTCTAATTGAACATGCAGCGGACGAGAACGGATGTCAAACTCGCCCAAGTATCCAGGACATCAAGGAGCCGGCGGCTGTGGCCGAGCGTTTGTAGGCGCTTCAGTCTGGAACAGCGCGACCGCTACGGTCGCAGGTTCGAATCCTGCCTCGGGCATGGATGCGTGTGATGTCCTTAGGTTAGTTAGGTTTAAGTAGTTCTAAGTTCTAGGGGACTGATGACCTCAGATGTTAAGTCCCATAGTGTTCAGAGCCATTTGAACCATTTTGATATCAAGGACCATTTACCAAAGTTGTGGCCCAGCTTGCCTCAGGCGATGATACGACGGCTTCACGACGAGTTTCTCTACTCCCGTGCATGCATCCGTACCACAGGGATGCTACATTCTTACTGGCAAGTTTTTCTAATAAATTTGACTCAATTTTGCAGTCACTGACATAACATCACGAACGCCCTCAACCCGTGATGTTTGATTTCGTTTCTTCCTTGCCTCACGAACTCTTTAATTTTTTGGCAGGGTAAAAATGGTTGCAGACTATAATTGGAACCCAGGTTCAATGACAGAAATTGAACTTACGGTACTGATCTGGGACACTCAACGTTTCCGTACGTCACTGACAGATTGTTTCGGACTAATAGTTTGCACTGATTCGGTAACCTTTTGGTACTTTTTTTAAATTTTTTACCTCTTTGTTTATGAATTGCGTGCACTAGTCGTCTGTGAGCTTCTGATAGAAAATTGCAACAGTCGTACACAAATTATATATCACTAAATGCACTTTCGAATAAATTTAAAACAAGTGTTCAGACGGCAGTGTTAGCTCCACGACCTTTAGTGAGCGTGGAAGAATTCCACATTGCGACTGACAGCTGTTTCGTCACATGGCGAATGTTTTTCAACATTTTATTGGGTTTTCTTTCGTGTTCTTTATTTCCGAATGCTTTGCTTTTCCGTTAAGCTTTTTGTTTTTTGAGCTTCGTATTTCTTAGCGTTAGTAGGTTCAATGATGAACACTTTGCTACGTAAAAGAGCCTCAGATTTCAGTGAAGCAAACACTTTACAAGAAGAATTAAATTTTCACACGAGAGCTACAGGAGCGAAACCACGATATCGGGCTGGCCGGGACGAGCTGCGACGCCGTGAGACGGGAGACCGGCGCGCCTTCCTGCGTCCGTTGAAGCGGCTGGCAGCGCACGGTTCGGGAGTGGCGTTGGGGGTGATGCGCCACGTCTTCGCCAGAAATCGCAGTTTATTAGATGTTAAGTGATTGGAGATATGTTGTTTCATTTACTTGTTAAATTCTACTTGTTTTCTTGGTGAGGTCACCAGACGCTTTGTTTTGGGGTCGTCCCACCATTCTTCTCCGTTTGCCCACCCGCGGGAAGGTGGTTATTTATGAATTGGGTGTTCAGTTTTTCCCTTGTGGAGTAGGGGCGGGTTAGAGCAATGTGCGGTTCAGGTTCTTCAGTAATCTCTCTGTCAATCTGCCATACGTTAATAGCTGCCCCTGTCATGTTTGTCGGATTCGGTGTTAACGAATTTATTGCTTAAGGTGTAAAGGCCGAATTCCTGAAACATGTTTTTATCTTGCCAATCATCTTGATAGGCGGTATATGTGTAATGTAGAGCATGTTTGAACGTTTTATGTAAGACAGAATTTCATGAATTTTTATTTAAATGGTCATTTCAGTGTATGAAGTTTTCTTTTAAAAACAAGTTGCACTTTCGGTGGAAAGTAATTTTTTTTTAAATGTGTGTGTTTTGTACCATTTCCAGCCCTCCTACGGGGTGCATAGTTTATGTGTTTGTGTGAGTTGTTAAAATTTTTAGTTTAAAGTAATCTGGTGTGTTGCAGATTTGCACCAGTGTAGTTTTTCAGAGGTTGTTGTGAGCGGACGTGACTACGGCCGTGTTAAAAGGGAGCGCAAAAAAAAGTATATATATATATTATTTCTGCCTCTGAATAAATTGTAACTTGATATTTAGAGGGTGCTTTTTAAAAGAAAAGAAAGTGTTTTTAGGAATAAAATTTCCATTTGTAGAAAGAAATTTGTTTTCATCAATTACCTTCTGAAAATACTTCCACGCTCAGATAGTGTGATTAAATGTGTTAATGTTCTTGATGAATCACTAGTAAGTAATGTAAATTCTTTAAGAAAGTAAATCCACAGTTCAAACATATTCGCCCCTTTTGTGCTCCAACAGCATATTGATGGACAAATACTCTCCAAAAATACTCCCGAGTCGCATGTTTTAAACTCTGCACAATGTAGAACTGCAGTCCCACGACATCGAGCTTCCGACGAAAGTTGCTGCAGTAAGGGACTCGTGTCACTCTCTCGAGATGACATACACTGCCTGACAAAAAAACTGAAGCACACAGAAGGGTCTATGTAACTCCGAACACGTACACATCAACGGATATGTAAATCACTGGTATTGAAGTCTCTCTGTGACGTAGAGAATCGCCACCAGAATGCATTTGTATTCTTCGTGTTTAGAGTTGTTACCGGGCCTAGTAAAGTATATGAGGGGCGTTAACAGCATCAGATGTTGACTGATCATTATCAAAATCCCGGAGATGCAACCTATAGGTGTGAGACAAACTTTTCAACCACTGACAGTGTCTTCCATCTGGGTCTCAATTTCGCCAGCTAGTCGAATTGTGCAATATCGAAATTTGGGAACCATGCAACTGTAACAATGGCCCGACATTGGACTGCTGGGGCACATGGTTCAGACATGTCGTCAAGGTTCCATTCGAACATCTCTGACCACTAAAAGGCAGGATTGCCGCATTGTGTACCCAACACTTCGTAATCTCTTCATATTTGAAGATGACATCCGGGAAAAACTAACGGACTTTGTGAAACAATTTGTTTTACGCGCCATAGGTCAGACTACCAGCAACCAAAATACCATTCCATGCGCAGGCTCCTGTTAGCTCCACAACATGGTCGGCTGGGTTTGGAGTTGTGCCGTGACTAGGGAGCATGGACTACTGATGATGTTGCATCGTGCTGAGTGCGGAATCGTTTGTTGACGACTGCACATGACCATTATTTAGCATGTTGGCAACCGGGCGAGATTTCTCATTCCTCCATTGTTTTGGAGAGGCACTGTGAAGCTTCTCCGACGTTTACGATTTTGGGAGCAATCGGGTATGACTTCAGGTCACTGTTGGTAGTGACTGAGGGAACTCTTAACAGCACAGTGGTTACGTCGCTGACACATTTCGTCTGCATGCGTTACCTATCATCGGACTGTAATGTGGTGACATTTTTCAACAGTACACTGCTCGTCCACACATGGTACACATCTCTATGAAATGTTTGCGTGATTTTGAGGTACTTCTGCGGTCAGCAGGTTCCGTAGACCTGCCACAACAGAACATGTGTGGGGCCAGCTTGTATGTCAGCTCTGTCCCATTACCGGTATTCAGCACACAAAGCACGATTATAACTGTTGTGGGGCAGGTTGGCTCAAGAAAGAACTGCTACTTGATGCCCTTCCCAACGGAAAAATGGGACGTATCCTCTCAACCCCGTGATGTTTAATTTCATAGCCTCAGCTTCTCGATGATTCTTTTCTTTGTCAGGCCGTGTCTATATCCACATCTACATCTACATACAGGGTGTTTCAAAAATGACCGGTATATTTGAAACGGCAATAAAAACTAAACGAGCAGCGATAGAAATACACCGTTTGTTGCAATATGCTTGGACAACAGTACATTTTCAGGCAGACAAACTTTCGAAATTACAGTAGTTACAATTTTCAACAACAGATGGCGCTGCGGTCTGGGAAACTCTATAGTACGATATTTTCCACATATCCAACATGCGTAGCAATAATATGGCGTAGTCTCTGAATGAAATTACCCGAAACCTTTGACAACGTGTCTGGCGGAATGGCTTCAGATGCAGATGAGATGTACTGCTTCAGCTGTTCAATTGTTTCTGGATTCTGGCGGTACACCTGGTCTTTCAAGTGTCCCCACAGAAATAAGTCACAGGGGTTCATGTCTGGCGAATAGGGAGGCCAATCCACGCCGCCTCCTGTATGTTTCGGATAGCCCAAAGCAATCACACGATCATCGAAATATTCATTCACGAAATTAAAGACGTCGGCCGTGCGATGTGCCCGGGCACCATCTTGCATAAACCACGAGGTGTTCGCAGTGTCGTCTAAGGCAGTTTGTACCGCCACAAATTCACGAAGAATGTCCAGATAGCGTGATGCAGTAATCGTTTCGGATCTGAAAAATGGGCCAGTGATTCCTTTGGAAGAAATGGCGGCCCAGACAAGTACTTTTTGAGGATGCAGGGACGATGGGACTGCAACATCTGGCTTTTCGGTTCCCCATATGCGCCAGTTCTGTTTATTGACGAAGCCGTCCAGGTAAAAATAAGCTTCGTCAGTAAACCAAATGCTGCCCACATGCATATCGCCGTCATCAATCCTGTGCACTATATCGTTAGCGAATGTCTCTCGTGCAGCAATGGTAGCGGCGCTGAGGGGTTGCCGCGTTTGAATTTTGTACGGATAGAGGTGTAAACTCTGGCGCATGAGACGATACGTGGACGTTGGCGTCATTTGGACCGCAGCTGCAACACGGCGAACGGAAACCCGAGGCCGCTCTTGGATCACCTGCTGCACTAGCTGCACGTTGCCCTCTGTGGCTGCCGTACGCGGTCGCCCTACCTTTCCAGCACGTTCATCCGTCACGTTCCCAGTCCGTTGAAATTTTTCAAACAGATCCATTATTGTATCGCTTTTCGGTCCTTTGGTTACATTAAACCTCCGTTGAAAACTTCGTCTTGTTGCAACAACACTGTGTTCTAGGCGGTGGAATTCCAACACCAGAAAATTCCTCTGTTCTAAGGAATAAACCATGTTGTCTAGAGCACACTTGCACGTTGTGAACAGCACACGCTTACAGCAGAAAGACGACGTACAGAATGGCGCACCCACAGACTGCGTTGTCTTCTATATCTTTCACATCACTTGCAGCGCCATCTGTTGTTGAAAATTGTAACTACTGTAATTTCGAAAGTTTGTCCGCCTGAAAATGTACTGTTGTCCCAAGCATATTGCAACAAACGGTGTATTTCTATCGCTGCTCGTTTAGTTTTTATTGCCGTTTCAAATATACCGGTCATTTTTTAAACACCCTGTACATACTCAACAGGCCACAGTATAGGCGAGGCGGCAGGTACCTTGTGCCACTACTACGGAAACAGAGCGAGGGAAAAACGACTGTCTGTCTCCCTCCGTACGAGCCGTAATTTCTCGTGTGTTAAATTCCTGGTCCTTATGCACAATGTACGTTGGTGGCAGTATAATCTTTCTGCCAAAACCATCAAATGCCGTGAGCCGTGGTAAAATTTGCTGTTTTGAATGTTTTGAAGAGCGCGCCGCAGCGCGTAGTGTGAAGCAGTCACCCTCCGTTTCTGGCGGTGGTGCCGCTCTGTGGCAATCGCAGCTGTTAGTGTCTCCCTCCGGTGGGAAAGGGGAAAGTTTGACTGTTCACGTGAATTCAAGGGGCGATATGAGCTCGGCGTTGGAGGTCAGTCTGTCAGTCTCGGCGAGTCTGGTCAGTTGGTCAGCCGGGTCAGTGTGGGGCAGTCAGTGTCTGTCTGTCGTCCGGGGTGTTATAGTTCAATTCTTTTATCTTGGCGGCTCGCGCATGCCCCCTCAGACGCGGGAGAATGCTGCGTTGCCAGTTACAAAATGACGCACGCGCCAAGAGAAGCAGCGCCATAGTATACTATAGTTCGCAAACTTACGTAAGGGTGGAGCGTGCAGTTTATGAAGTAAAGCCACCATGGCCACATAACCCTTTCGCTGCTACAGAGACGTGCTCCCAGCATTCCGCGCTGTGCGCGATTTTGTCATCACTGCACTGCTTTGACACACTTATCATTCGATTTCACAAAAACTACTTGGCCTAAAAATTTGATTTTTACCTATCTTCTTGACTGATACATTCTCCCCATAAATGACTTAATTTTGTTTCGATGTTCAACACAGTTATTGTGAAGCATTAAACGTAGTAAACCATTGCACGAAATTTTGAAGAGTTTGCCGAGGTAGAGAGGCAGTGAGGCGCAGTGCGCAAACAATTTGTGTTTGTCATAACGGACAGCAAATACTTGCCAAAACATAGATCAGTCGACGAAAACATTGAATATGATGATGTTGCCAAAGCAGCGAAGCAAACAATTGCGTCAGACAATCAAGTAGCTCGGCAACGTACGAGCCGAAATTCTGCTCTAAATAATGCTTTTAATACTGTCGCAAAAGAACATATCTCAATTTGAATAGTAAAACAGCGACTGCGAAAGAGAAGATATACAAACAAAACAGATAACATGAATATTGTATGTGTGCCTTTTCATTGTATTTATTTGCTGTGAAAAGAAATATTGGAGGACAAAATTAGAAAAACCGAAATCTTTTTATGATTATAATGAAGAGATAAAGCACTAGAAACTTCAAAAAATTGCATTCAAACGAATAAAATTAATGAAGTAAGATACTTCGATATTGTTTTTAATAAAGAAAACATTAAGTACCGATCAAGGGTTTGAACTCAAGACCTTTCGCTTGCAGCAGCCGAACACCATAATCATTACACTAACACAGCTCATCATTGAACAGGTTTACTGGAGGACTGTAAAATGTCACACAAAATACCGATAAACACTGTTGCTATGACTATGAATTACTCACGTTTCGTCGAAGTACAATAGGAAATAAACAAGACCGCTGTTCTTTAATGCGAAAAAGGGGTTCGTGAGAATGATACAAACACCTTTCCTTGCTATCGCCTGAATTAGAAGGCTTATTGCTTGTGTGGTTTAATTAATTATTAGAATATGAATCAATTGGTATAAAGAATGCTTATTCCAAACTTTCTATAAAAGAAAGTCTGCTATCAAGACATTGCTTTTGTTCAATTACTTTATTTATGACTGAACGTTTCTAAAACTGAAGAGACTCGTCCGCGCTCTGCACTGCAGTCGAGCTCAGGCAACGTCGTTCTCTGTTCATTGGTTGACTGTGTTTTGTGACGTCAGATGCGCAGAACGAACCTAAACTCGGCCGCCGTCGTAAATGACGCGCACTTTAGTATGTGTTAGGCGCCAGTCTGCTCGAGTTTGTTCCGGCAATGGTTATTTGCGGCTGGATCGATCGGTTGGTCGGTCGCGCACTGGGACACCAGATGACTTTGTCAGCCTTGAGCGTCGCCGCATGTGAGGTCGCCACGTGAGTCCAGTGGGCCGCGCCGTATAGCGAGGGGGAGTGACTTCGCGGCCGACAAGAGAGCAACAGGAGTCAACCCACGACATCGGTCTGGTTGGCGTGAGCTGCGACGCCGTGAGACGGGAGATCGGAGCGCCTTCCTGCGTCCGTTGAAGCGGCTGGCAGCGGACGGTTTGGGAGAGCGTTTTGGGGGTGCTGCGCCAGGTCTTCGCCAGACATCGCAGTTTATTAGAAGTTGAGTGATTCGTGATATGTGTTTAATTTACTCGTTAAATTCAACCTGTTTTCTTGGTCAGTCTCTCGTCCACAGCTTGCTCGTCTGTCTCTCGTCCGCATTTGTTAGGCAGTTAGTGTCTGTCTGTCGGCCTTCCGTTCGTTAGTAGCTTCCTCTGTCATGTTTGTCGGATTCGGTGTTAACTAATTTATTGCTTAAGGTGTAAGACCGAATTCCTGAAATATGTTTTTATTTTGCCTATCATCTTGAGAGGCGGTATATGTGTCATGTAAAAAAAAAAAAAAAATGGCTCTGAGCACTATGGGACTTAAATTCGGAGATCATCAGTCCCCTAGAACTTAGAACTACTTAAAGCTAACTAACCTAAGGACATCACACACATCCATGCCCGAGGCAGGATACGAACCTGCGACCGTAGCGGTCACGCGGTTCCAAACTGAAGTGCTTAGAACCGCACGGCCACACCGGCCGGCTGTAATGTAGAGCATGTTTGTACATTTTAGGTAAGATTGCCTTTCATGGGTTTTTATTCAAATGGTCATTTTAGTATATAAAGTTGCCATCCTTCTTTCTTTTCTTTCAAAAACTAGTTGCATTTTCGGTGGCAAGTAATTTTTTTTTTTTAAATGTGAGTGTTTTGTACCATTTCCATCCCTACTACGGGATGCATAGTTCATTTGTTTGTGTGAGTTGTTAAAATTTTTAATTTAAAGTAATCTGGTGTGTTGCAGATTTGCACCAGTGTAGTCTTTCAGAGGTTGTTGTGAGCGGTCGTGACTACGGCCGTGTTAAAAGGGAGCAGCAAGGCTCTCAGCCCGAAAGCTCATACTGTCAAAAAAAGAAAAAAAAATTGTTGTTTCTGCCTCTGAATAAATTGTAACTTGATATTTAGAGGATGCTTTCTGATTATAATTTTTTTAATCTGTTTTTTTTAAAGGGTTTTTAGGAAGAAAATTTTCATTTATTAAAAAAAATTCAATTTGTTTCATCAGTTACCCACTGGCAACTACTTCCACGCTCACATAGTGTGATTAAATGTGTTAATGTTCTTGGTGAATCGCTAGTAAATAAAGTAAATTCTTCAAGAAAACATTTTGAAACATGCTGGTTCTCTAAATTTTCTCAATATCGCTCCTCCAAAAGAACATTGCCTTCCCTCCAGGGATTCCCATTTGAGTTCCGGAAGCATCCCTGTAACACTTACGTTTTGCTCGAAACTACCGGTAACAAAACTAGCTGAGTTGTTTCAGTGTCTTCCTTCAATCCCACCTGCTGCGGATCCCAAACACTCGAATAGTACTCAACAATGGGTCGCCCTAGTGTCCAATTTAGGCCTCCTTTACAGGTGAACCACACTTTCCTAAAATTCTCAATGTTGACCATTCACAATCCTCACTATAATCCTTACATGCTCATTCCATTTTATATTGCTTTACAACATTACTCCTAGATATTTGATCGACGTGGCTGTGTTGTACAACACACTACTAATGGATCTGTTTTTCCCACTCATCTGCATTAACTTACATTATTATACATTTAGAGCATCACACCAACTAGAAATTTTGTCTAAATCATCTTCTATCTTGCTGCAAACGCAGATACCCTCAGGCATATCACAGCATCATCAGCAAACAGCCCTCTATTGCTGCTAACCCCATCGGCCACATCATGTATGTATACAGAAGATAAAAGCGCTCCTATCACACTTTCCTGGGGCACTCCTGACGAAACCCTTCTATGATGAACACGCGCTGTCGAGGAAAACATGCTGAGTTCTGTGTGAACTATTAGGAGAGTGCAGCAAAGGTGAAAGTTTTTGAAACACTGTTGAATGGGATGAGACACTTACTGTATGTTAAGTCAAATATCATCTCCCTAATACACTACTGGCCATTAAAATTGTTCACCAAGAAGAAATGCAGATGATAAACGGATATTCATTGGACAAAGATGTTATACTACAACTGACAAGTGATTACATTTACACGCAATTTGGGTGCATAGATCCTGAGAAATCAGTACCCAGAACAACCACCTCTGACGGTAATAACGGCCTTGATACGCCTGCGCATTGAGTCAAACAGAGCTTGGATGGCGTGTACAGGTACAGCTGCCCATGCAGCTTCAACACGATACCACAGTTCATCAAGAGTAGTGACTGGCGTATTGTGACGAGTCAGTTGCTCGGCCACCATTGAGCAGGCGTTTTCAATTGGTGAGAGATCTGGAGAATGTGCTGTCCAGGGCAGCAGTCGAATATTTTGTTAATCCAGAAAGGCCGGTATAGGACACGCAACATGCTGTCGTGCATTATCCTGATGAAATGTAGGGTTTAGCAGGAATCGAATGAAGGATAGAGCCACGGGTCGTAGCACATCTGAAATATAAAGTCCACTTTTCAAATTGCCGTCAATACGAACAAGAGGTGACAGAGACGTGTAACCAATGGCACCCCGTACCATCACGCCGGGTGATACGCCAGTATCGCGATGACGAATACACGCTTCCAATGTGCGTTCACCGCCATGCTGCTGCAAACGTCGTCGAACTGTTCGTGCAGATGGTTGTTGTCCTGCAAACGTCCCCATCTGTTGACTCAGGGATCGAGACGTGGCCGCACGATCCGTTACAGCCACGCGGATAAGATGCCTGTCATCTCGACTGCTTGTGATACGAGGCCGTTGGGATCCAGCACGGCGTTCCGTATTACCCTCCTGAACCCACCGATTCCATATCCTGCTAACAGTCATTGGATCGAGACCAACGCGAGCAGCAGTGTCGCGATACGATAACCGCAATCGCGATGGGCTACAATCCGACCTTTATCGAAGTCGGAAACGTGATGGTACGTATTTCTCCTCCCCATATGAGGCATCACAACAACGTTTCAGTACGCAACGCCGGTCAACTGTTGTTTGTGTATGAGAAATGGATTGGAAACTTTCCTCATGTGAGCACGTTGTAGGTGTCGCCACCGGCGCCAACCTTGTGTGAGTTCTCTGAAAAGCTAATCATTTGCATATCACTGCATCTTCTTCTTGTCGGTTATATTTCGCGTCTGTAGCACGTCATCTTCGTGGTGTATCAATTTTAATGGCCGGTAGTGTATCTCTTTTAACTGGAAAACGACCCAATTTATAGTTTGTGACAATAGAATTATTTTGTGTGTGTGTGGTACGTATAATTGATACTGCGATTGTCTTAGATCGACAGTACTATAACGAATTGCCGCAACAGTACTAACAAATGTAGTGTTTGAATCTACATGTCCCCACCATCAGGTCGGCCCTCTGATGATCTGTGTGTTCCTGTCTGTCAGCAGGTGGTAACATGCTCCGGGTTATTAGGCTTCTCCCAGTAGCTTTAACGACCTCCTATCGGCCCTCTCCCTGTGAGGAGTTCATTTTAAGTAGGTTGCGTATTGGGCACTGTCTCTTTAGCCACCGCCATTTAAGTGGTGCTCCCCCACCACTTTGTGTACATTGCTCCCTACTTTGTACTGTCCATTTGCCAACGGAACCTTTTTTTTTAACCGCTTACGTTCCCGTCTGCATTTGCCGTCTGTGCTATCGGCCGTTTTACTTAACGACGCGCTGACTATCGACCGCGTTTTACTTTTTAACCGTCGTAGTAATATGGCGAAGGCTATTAAATTGTAGTTCTGGAACTCCGTTTCTCTATGGGGTATTTTATAGAACTTTCTCCACGTTCCTGTGTTTAGCTCTCTTACGTCGATTGGCATTGACGTGTACTCGGGTTGTGCAGTTTTGAAATGGGCGTGTATGACTTAGTGGTTTTCGCACCCTAAAACAAAACAGACAAACAAACAAAACGCATCATATCGTATACCTGTGGAAACTGTATTTAATTTCGGAAGGTAAGGTTTATTTGATTTTCTTGTTTCCGCTTTTGCGTACTTGGATAAAGGTATAGGGCGCGTGTATTAGATCCAATTCATTGACCTGATTTGAGCAGTAAATTAATTTCTTTATCTTTGACACATAAATTCAGCTGTAAAAGCAATCAGTCGTGACTAACACGCCCGAGTTCTCAGTGTAACATATGGTGATCGGATCACCTCCTTATTGCACGATATACGCAATTCATATTTAGGTCACCATTCAGTTCCAGACAATTTTCTTATATTTCAGTACATCTGCTACACTCGTTAAAATTTCAGAGTATTAAGGCTATTGCCATGGGCAGTTTGCACTGTCATAGTATAGTTTCTCGTCAAGTTCAGGTTATCTGTTGGGAGACAGCAGGGGTGTGTACACACTTTCACGCATTAAAACGACATTTGAATTATTAAATCTCGGATTTGTATCTTATCATTATTTGCAGTGCCATACCAAAGTACTGCTTAGTGGAAATGAAAATGACGTGCGACTGGAGAGGTGTGGCGTGGCACGCGCCAGAGGCCGCCGCGTGCGGTTCCGCAAGGCTGGACCGCTGCCAACTGCAGCTTGCCTCTGGCACGACCTCAATCTGGCGCTTTCACCGTCCAAAACACGTCAGACAACAGCTGGCTCGTTGGTCTAGGGGTATGATTCTCGCTTAGGGTGCGAGAGGTCCCGGGTTCAAATCCCGGACGAGCCCTACATTTTGTTTTGAAGTCATTCACTCAACAATTTCATTCAAATCCTTGATAAACTCTAGTAAAATTGTACCTCCACTTCTCCTTCTCCTTTATCTTCCTGATACATTTCTGCTTACGCAGGTCGTTGATAAAACACCCTGGAGTCTTCTCTTTTCTCCCACAGTCTATCGTTCAGTATTTCCTCCCACTCTGCACTTCACATAATCCATCTGATGGCTTCATCGTCTTGTTCGTAGTCTTCTTCCACAGTCTGAGATATGCAGAGCCCTTCTTTTTAGACTTTACAGACACACCTTTGTGGAAAATGCAATCTGGTGGATACACTCAGCCACAGATTCACCTGTGGTGGCAATGTGCATAACTGGAATTGGATCAGGCAACAAATCGCCTTTCTCACCAGATTCTCTACGCAATATACAACGCCATCGCTCCTCCTGAGACCGGACATGACATACTTTCCGAAATTAAAAACCAACGCCAGTTGCTGGTTACTGGGAAAATATGTTAGTTATGTCATCCACACACTTGGGTCGGACAGCGAGATAGAATTCCGCGTTTACATGAAGTGTGAATATGCAAAAATCAGCACGTATCGCAACCGCAAGAAGCACTATGGCAACATGCTGAAGATCATTTTTGAAGGAATGGGTGTTGGTTAAATATGTGAAACAACTACAACACCTTGGACGAGAACGAAAAGAAGAAAAATAAAAGTCACTTGGTTCCTTATTATTATTTACTTTTACCTTGCTTCCGGAACTTTTTTTTTTTTAACCAGTGTTCAGTTTTTACTCAGAGAAGAGGTTTCTTCGTCTTTCTTACATCGGAGAATGGGAATATTTGTGTTAAGATTTCTGCACACTTAGTGCTATGACCCAACAGGGAACATGAAAAAGGGGTGGGAGGGGTTTGGGCCTCGACGCACTGGCAGTGCCGTGAACACACCCCACTGCTAGTGCGGCGTGTACCACGCCTTGACCATCCTAAAAAAATAAATAAATAAATAAAATAAAATAAAATAAATAAAAAGAAAATAAAAGTGGTTAGTAAAACTTGGATTGCTGGAAGAAAAGGATGGATAAAAAAAGGGGTATGATTCTCGCTTAGGGTGCGAGAGGTCCCGGGTTCAAATCCCGGACGAGCCCTAATTTTTGTTTTGAAGTCATTCACTCAACAATTTCATTCAAATCCTTGATAAACTTTAGTAAAAGTGTACCTCCACTTTTCCTTCTCCTTTATCTTCCTGATACATTTCTGCTTACGCAGGTCGTTGATAAAACACCCTGGAGTCTTCTCTTTTCTCCCACAGTCTATCGTTCAGTATTTCCTCCCACTCTGCACTTCACATAATCCATCTGATGGCCTCATCGTCTTGTTCGTAGTCTTCTTCCACAGTGTGAGATATGCAGAGCCCTTCTTTTTAGACTTTCTATTCCTTTTCTTTTAAGATGGCCAAACCATTTCAGCCTATTTATCTCAATAGCTGAAGCGTGTTTCCTACTGCTTCATTTTTTTCCTGTCACCTCTTGTCTCGTCCATGATCTCTTGTAGAAAGCTTGTCTATCGCTTGTCTTCGACTGAAATCTGTCTGAGGAAGGTCCACCATTCTGGTTTTTAGGTCAAAATTGGTAGCTCATATAAAGCGTACATCATGAATTTCGCTTTGGCAGGTATTACCCAATTCCTAACTGTCTGATACGCAATAACAAGATTTTGTCAATGATCATCTTCAACAGTCACCTTCTGCTAGTATCTCCTGCACGTCAGCAGGGTTGATATACTGAAGAGTTTGCAGATCAGTAACTAAATCTGCACTGTTTGACTCATTACTTTTTGGATGTTCTTGCTCTTGATTAGGGTAGGACAAATAATGGTTTTGTTTTCCCCAAGCTTAAACTGCTCTCCAAATTGTAATTATTATAGAGAGACTTTTCATTGCTTCAGAAAGATCACAATCCTTTTCCGTTTTCTCCAATAAAGCACTGGTATGTTTTCTCCTGCAACGTCATTTTAATCACACCCTGGTCCACAGGCTAAGGAGGGGGGCGAGTGGGGGGGAGGAGGGTGAGGGGAGGTGTGCCAGAAACGTAGCTTTTATGTCGTTGCAGTTCAGATTCACGGGGGTGCTTTGGAGAGTGTCTAGCAATATAGTCGCACGGAGTGGCAGGTTTTTTGAATAAGGTCGATCGATAACAATGGCATGTTGTTCGGAGCGGTTAATAAAAGGTGTCGATTAAGCGAAAATGAGACAATCGATGTTATACTGTATTTGAAAGTATCTACCTAAGTAATTACAGTTTATCTACCTATCTATCGCTTGTATCTTGTCCCGTGGTTACCCAGGGTCGGCCATGGTTAACTGGATTTGGCATGTTAATTGTAAGGGGTGGTCGGATGCCATTCCTGCCTGTGGTGTCACCGCCAGACACCACACTTGCTAGGTGGTAGCCTTTAAATCGGCTGCGGTCCGTTAGTATACGTCGGACGCGCGTGTCGCCACTATCAGTGATTGCAGACCGAGCGCCGCCACACGGCAGGTCTAGAGAGACTTCCTAGCACTCGGCCCAGTGGTTCAACCGACTTTGCTAGCGATGGTTCACTGACAAAATACGCTTTCATTTGCCGAAACGATAGTTAGCATAGCCTTCAGCTACGTCATTTGCTACGACCTAGCAAGGCGCCATTACCAGTTACTATTGATACTGTAAAACATGTACCGCCAAGAGCGACGTTCACCATTTATGGATTAAAGTTAAGTATTCCAGCAGCTAATTAATTTTTTTCTAATTCCATTGTCCTGTTCCAGACTTCACGCCAGCCTGCGTGAGCTAAAACGCGTGCCTTTCGGCTTCCTCTAGTAGTACCGGGTTGGCTCTTTTGCCAACCCACAACATTTGGCGACGAGGCCAATCCGCGTTCGTATCGATATTGCCCTTGTGTAATGGCTTCGCCACAATCTCCAGATGTACTGTCCGAATTTTATCGCTTACAGAATCAGCAGACGCAGGCCTTACTGGATGCGCTTGCACAGCTCGTCCAGGGTCAACGTGCAATGCAACACGATGCGGCAGCTCCACCACTAACGCAGCCACAACACGTAGTTGCACCAACTTTTTGTCCTTTTGATGCTGCACTGGAAAGCTGGACGGAGTGGTCACGCCAATTTGGATTCCATCTCGCCGCCTACAGAATTCAAGGTAACGAGCGGCAGCCTTTTCTCCTTTCCTCCGTCGAGGTACAAACATACCGGGTGATAGTCAAATTATTTCCCCGACGCGACGTAGCATCTCTGTCCTACGACGAAATTTTGTCTCCATTAGATGCCTATTTCAAAGAATCAGTCAATGTAGTTGCGAAAAGTTATACTTTCTTTCGTACAAAACGTACGGCATGTCAGACTAATCGGGAGTGGGTTGCAACCTTGCAAGGCCTTACTAGGGATTGTGCTTTTGAGTGTCAATGTGGACTCCCTTATTCAGATACAATGGTACGTGATGCAATTGCACAGAACGTTTCTGACGTTCGTATACAGGAACAGATTTTGAAACTAGTCAATCCCTCCCTTCAACAAGTGATGGACATATTGGATCGGCAGGACACACTTGACTTTGCTCAGGAATCATTTGACACTTGGCCACCTGTGTGTCAGGTTAACTGGCCCGCCGGGCGTCACGTGTACCGCGCCGGCAACCAAATGCAGTGAAATCATGCCTGCGGTGTGCTACTAGACATTCGCGTGACAATTGCCCGTCACGCCAAGCTATTTGCTTTTACTGTAATAAAAAAGGACATGTTCAAAGCGTTTCCCAGAAAAAGCTCAGATCGGAAACTCAAAACCATTCCAGGCCCTTTGCTTCGCGCCGGAATCGGAATCGAACCAAGGGTACTCGGGCTCGTGAACCTTCACCCATGGAAATTTATGTAGTTCATTCCACTCCGCCCGGTGCCACTCTCTCTAACAGTGACTGTGTTCGTCCCACAAATAGTGTGTGTTGACATCGCCGGAAATCCCGCCAAGTCGCAAGTGATTTTGTACCAGTGTCAGTTCACGTTGCACGAGACAGTCACTCTTGTCGTGAGCATGACAATAAACTTTTTGTGGACTTGGACATTCATGGCAAAGTGATACCGTTCCAGCTCGATACGGGGCTGCAGTTTCACTGATGAATCAAGACACGTACAAACAGCTGGGCACACCTCCATTGCGTGCCGCAAATGTTAAGCTAACAAGTTATTCCAGTCAGCATATCCCTGCGTTAGGACAGTGCAGTCTTCTTGCAACATACAAGGGACAAAAAAACTTGTGTCATTTTATGTCCTTCGTTCTTCTGCTGCAGTGAACTTGTTTGGTTTCGATTTATTTCAGTTGTTAAACTTGTCTATAGTAAATCAGGTCCTATCAGTGAACCAGACTGTGCCTTCAGACAGTTTTTCTCGTCCCTGTGAAGAATTTGCAGACATTTAAGCACTGGGCCTCGGTTGCGCTAAGAACTATAAAGCACAGTTGGAACTTAAAGTAAACGCGCAACCGAAATTCTTCAGAGCGCGCGATGTTCCCAACGCATTGCGTGATGAGGTCGCAAGAACATTACACGATTTGGAATCAAAAGGTGTAATTGAACGTGTGCAGGCTTCTCTCTGGGCATCACCCTTAGTAATTTTGCCAAAACCGTCCGGAAAATTGAGTCCTTGTGTGGACTTCAAGGGAACGGTGAATCCACAACTAGTGACTGCAACTTTTCCTTTACCCCGCCCGGAAGATCTTTTTGACAAACTGTGAACGGGTAAATATTTTTCGAAGTTGGACCTAGCAGATGCGTCGTTGCAAATACCGGTGGACGAAGATTCCCAGCGCGTTTTGGTGGTTAACATGCATCTTGGTTTGTATCGATTCAAAAGACTGCCATTCGGGTGTGCATCCGCCCCTGCATTGTTTCAGCAATATCTACAAACTGTTTGTGCGTCGGGCCCTACTGCAGCAAACTATCTCGACGATATTGTGATCTCCGGAAAGACGGAAGAAGAACATTTAACCAATCTCAGAACATTATTTCAGGTCTTGCGACAAAATGGTCTTCGCTTGCGGAAGGACAAATATATGTTTTTTGCTCGTGACTTACCCTATCTGGGACATGTACTCAATGCCCAAGCCATACATCCCAGTCCAGAGCACCTCCGTGCTATTCAAGACTTGCCTTCCCCGCAGAATTTGAAGCAGCTACAGAGTGTGCTGGTAAAAATAAATTACTATAACAGATATGTGCCACATGCCTCTTCCATTTCAGCTCCGCTTCATCGGTTACGCCGTAAGGGTGTTCCGTTCGTCTGGACGACGAAATGCGAACGCGCCTTCCGCCAGTTGAAATCGGCGTTGCTTTCCAATACTTGCCTTACGCCATTCGATCCCCGGAAGCCCCTTTTGTTGATGGTGGATGCATCGGATTTCGGGATCGGTGCTGTGCTTGCAAACAAAAATGGATCGCACGATCGCCCTATTGCCTTTGCGTCCAAATTGCTCTCGTCTGCGCAACGAAATTATTCACAGATCGAGAAAGAAGCTTTGGCTCTCGTATTTGGTGTTACAAAGTTTCATGGTTTCTAGTATGGTCGTCACTTTACCGTCATCACAGACCACAAACCTTTGACATCGCTTTTTCATCCGACCAAGCCTGTACCTCCACGTACAGCGCAGAAATTCATTCGATGGTCTATTATCCTCTCGCAGTACCGCTACGATATCTTGTATCGGTCCACTGCTAAGCACGGAAACGTCGATGCGTTGTCCCGTTTGCCTGTTGCTGAGGATAGAGCATTCGATTCCTCCGAACCTGCTTGCATGTTCATTGATTCAGAAACCGATGACGTGGTCGAATCGTTTCCGATTGATTTTCGTCTTGTAGCTCCAGCTACAACTGCCGACCCTGTCCTTGCTACCGTTCTGCGTTTCGTTGCTACGCAATGGCCCTTGTCAAAGTCACGGATCTGGGATCCGTTGCTTCGCCGAATTTTTGCTCACAAGGAGAGACTTTTCGTGCGACGTGGTGTTTTGCTGTTGCGTTCTGATAATGATCAGTCCAGGGTCGTGGTCCCACGTTCGTTACAGTCCTCTGTCTTACAGCTTCTCCACCAAGGACATTGGGGTATAGTGAGAACGAAACAACTTGCTCGTCAGCACTGTACTTGGTTCGGAATCGATGCCGCGATTACGAATATGTGCTCTTCTTGCATGGTGTATGCCGAACAACAATCAGCACCACCGCGGGAATTCTTTGCATGGCCAAAAGCCACTTCCCCTTGGCAACCCTTACACATCGATTTTGCTGGTCCATTCTGGAATGCTCGATGGTTGGTTGTGGTAGATTCATTCAGTAATTTTCCTTTTGTTGTCCGGATGTCTTTTACGACGTCATCTGCCAACATCCAAGCGTTATCCGCTATCTTTGGCATTGAAGGTCTTCCACAGACTATTGTTTCCGACAATGGGCCACAATTCATGTCCGCAGAATTTCAGTCATTCTGCAAGGCCAATGGTATTCAACATCTGATGTCCGCGCCGTTTTCGCCACAGTCAAACGGTGCCGCTGCGTTCAGGTCAGGTCTTGCAAGTCACAGATGTTGAAGTTGAAAGAGTCGCATTCTCGAGAGGACGCGTTATTGCTTTTTTTGTCCTCGTATCGCTCTCAGCCCCGAGATGGTCGCTCGCCGGCTGAGTTGCTCCACGGTCGTCCTCATCGAACCTTGATGTCTTTGCTACATCCGCCGCATCAGGTTCCTGTGTAGCGGCAGACACCTGCTTTTGCCCCAAGCGACGTTGTCTACTACCGCCACTATCGAGGTTCACAGCGTTGGCTCGCAGGGCGCATTCTTCGCTGCCTCGGCCGCGCTATGTATCTGTTTTTGGGGGCCTCTGGTGAGGTGCGTCGGCATCTCAATCAGCTGCGCCTCTGTCGTCGCACGGGATCTGCCGCTCCCCGTCTGCTTTCAGCGACGGTGCCGTCCGGTCAGCGCCCTGGGGACCCATCTACTGGCTCGCCTTAGCCCCAGGTACTACCGACGCTGCCTTCTATTTTGCCCCATGGCGACGCGCCATCGCCGCCGCCGCCGCCGCCGCCTGTTCTCCCGCCGGCGACGCCCGCAGTGGACGCGTAGCTGCAACCGCCGGGCGCCTCCCTGGGTCACGCGCTGCCGATCGCTTCCCGTGACCAGTTGTCCTCCGACATGGAACTCTTGCCCGCTCCGGACCATATGTCGTCTTCGCCCGTCGAGTGCCCCGGCCCGATGGAGGTCGACCCTTCGGCCCCTTCTGTCTCTCTATGGGTGCATACACCGCATGTTGGCGTGCACCCTGGAGCAGGTTTTCAGGCGTTTCCTAGCTCCCCTCGGTCCGAATGGCAGGGTGCGGGTGGCACAGCCTCGCCTGTAGTTAGGCTCCCCACCTCGTCACATACGTCAACATGGGGTCCTCCCCACGGCGGGCGGAAGCCTTATGCCACAACCGTCCGCCGATTTGCGGGGGAGGAATGTGGTGTCACCCCCAGACACCACACTTGCTAGGTGGTAGCCTTTAAATCGGCCGGGGTCCGTTAGTATACGTTGGATCCTCCTGTCGCCACTATCAGTGATTGCAGACCGAGCGCCGCCACACGGCAGGTCTAGAGAGACTTCCTAGCACTCGGCCCAGTGTTTCAACCGACATTGCTAGCGATGGTTCACTGACAAAATACGCTCTCATTTGCCGAGACGATAGTTAGCATAGCCTTCAGCTACGTCATTTGCTACGAACTAGCAAGGCGCCATTACCAGTTACTATTGATACTGTAAAACATGTACCGTCAAGAGCGACGTTCACTATTTATGGATTAAAGTTAAGTATTCCACCAGCTACATCAGTTTTTATAAAGTCTAATTTCCTTGTCCTGTTCCAGACCTCACGCCAGCCTACGTGAGCTAAAACGCGTGCCTTTCGGCTTCCTCTAGTAGTACCGGGTTGGCTCTCTTGCCAACCCACAACACTGCCGCCACCCCGTACCCCCCAGGACGGAATTCATCTGTCTGTGTCCAGTTTAAATTACGAAATAGTGTGAATGTGTTACAAATGTCTGTGAGTCGTGAAACTGAGGCGGGACTCTGGGACCAGCCAGGTATTCACCTAGTAGGATGTGGAAAACCGCCTAAACACCACATGTAGGCTGACCGGCACACCGGCCGTCGTCGTTAAATCCGCTGGGCGGATTCGATCCTGGGCCGGCGCGCCTACCCAAACAGCGGGTTAGCGCTCTCGCCTGTCTTGGTTGGTCATCTCCATTACAGTTCATATCCTTCATTTTTTTCATTTTCCCTGTCTCACATATTGATCAGCTTATTTCCATTCGTTGCAGAAACTAGGAACTAGAGCGTGACCACGAGTATCCTGATATGCCGGCGAGGTGACAGTGTCTGCCAACGATGGCAGGTCTAAACCCCGAGAGTCAAAGAACAGCACGCCCTTCCTGCGTTAAGAAACGCTAGAGAAATACTGGAGTGTACGCAATTCTTCAATGCTCTGTACACTGCCGGAGAAAAATAATACACCTAGAGAAACGCGATCGATTTTGATGCAATGACGGCATATGGCACCTGCGGGATACTGGACGTCCTAAAGGTCCAAATGGTTCAAATGGCGCTGAGCACTATGGGACGTAACGTCTGAGGTCATCAGTCCCCTAGAACTTAGAACTACTTAATCCTAACTAACCTAAGGACATCACACACATTCATGCCCCAGACAGGATTCGAACCTGCGTCCGTAGTTGGCGCGCGGTTCCAGTCTGTAGCGCCTTGAACCGCACGGCCACCCCGGCCGGCTATTGGATGTCCGCTAACAGATGGTGTAGCGGTTTAGCTACCAGAGCGCCACCTGTGTTCACATCCAAAAGACTCGGTGTGGGGTGCAGACGAGTGAAGCAAGCAGGCAACCATGTCACGGAGACGCATTCATGTCTCCTACAGCCAACTCAGCGAGTTTGAAAGGGGTGGCGAATGGTCCTATCGGAGAACAGCCACATATGTTGGACGTACTGCGTCAGTCATGCAACAATGTTGATATCAGTGGTCACGTGAACGTTGTCACACCCGTAGAAGCTGTTCTGGACATCGACACAGTACAGACGCCCGCCAGGATCGCCGTATTGTTAGGGCAACAGTGGCAGATCGTACAGATGCCACTGCAAAAGTAGGCGGCCTGTGAGCCCAAACGTGTCGACTGTTGCAAATCGTTTATTAATAATGGGAATACGGGCACGCACACCCTTATCTCGTCTTCCACTCACACCACAGCATCGAAGTGCACTGCTCGACTGTTTCAGTAAGGGGATCACTTGAAAGATGAAATGGTGCTGAGCCATACTGCGGCTCGCGTTGGTGCTGTTTATAGGTTTCCGCCCTCTGTTGCAGGCCAGTCGGTATCGTTTATTTGGCATTGTTGCGGTTTTTTGTCTTGACTGGCGCCACTCGGTTTCGCAAGCGTTGCCTGTCCGCTAGTGGCAGCAGTGGCGGTTATCGATATGTAGTAACTTTTTCCCTATCTTTGGGGCGACGTCGTTGTTTTTCCTGGTCGTGTTAGTGGCCCAGTTCGGTTGGGGACTCAGGAGGAGCCAGGTCTGCACAGTGCGATAACACGCCGGGACCGCTGGCTGCACGCATGGACTGCCGGATGGAAGGGCTGTGGTCACGAGCGTGCACGACCTCGTCGTAAACCGGATCTAGCAAGCTTTAAGATGAGTGCATTTCAATCCAAGTTGAGAAACCTCCTCCAGTGTGATACCTCGCGATTCTCCAGTGACTTGGGTTCGTGTTGCTGCTCCTAGTGTCGCCGAGACGAAGAGCAGCGAGTGGAGTGCTTGGGCAAGGCGGATCTGGTTAACTTTCCTCGACTTCTTATCACTACGGCTGCGTACTTTTCCTCGCCCTAAGGGGCTCCGGAACGCCCTATACTTGCAATGTTAAAATAACGCTTATAAATTACATCTTTCCTCACAAAGTATTTGAGGTAGGAAGTTGAACTTTTTACAGATTATTTATTGGAATATGGGCTACAACTTAACACGGGGATTTTACAAAATTTTAGTTCAGTTATTAAAGATGATTTTTTTTCAATTGTAATGAAAATTCACAACATTTTTTTGCAATTTTTTATTTATATATTCAGAAATATACAGTTTTTTGGAAAAAGGCTGTGTTAAATTATGCAGAAGGTACTGTGTAACATTTACTGAAAGTTTGAAACAAATATGTTTGGAAGATCCTTAGAAAACATGTAATTAGTATGAGAAAATAAAAGTTTTGGGAATCGAGCGACAAAGATTGGATTAACTTTTTAGTGCATTCCAGGTCCATAGCATGGATTATCTTCATCCTCTGTAAACTCCTACTCCAGCTTCCTCTTGTTCCTCCTCCTGTTTACTCTTGCTTGTACGAGTATTTCTAGATTCTTTACAGCCCTGTCTGCAGCCCGAAGGCGTTCCTTGTCTAAAGCAAGCATCGCTCGTACCATGTTAGAACCTATCTTATTTCCCATATTTCTAAATACCTTGCACCTTACAATGTTGCAATCATTGAAAGTCGCAACAGCAACTTTACTTTTACTCATTATTATACTTCAACAAAACAGAGACTCAAGAAACAGAATTAATTACGAATATTTTCGAGATAACGACAGAGTAAACAAACATGAAACAGTCGACAATCACACCAGCGATATATATTGAACCATCACAGGTTAGCCACAACACATACTTTATCTCACATCACTAAAATGTACCTGATGAACACGGACGTTAATAATAACACCATTTGACAGCAGTTTAACAGCGCCACAGTGGGTCACGCCCATGTAGAACACATTTCAAAAAAAATTGAAAAATAGTTGCAGTCTTCGGAATTGAATAAATTATATATTTATTAAAAGGTAATAGTCTGCAGATTCAGAAAACGCAAAAAAGTAAAAATTGAACTTTTCATGATTTTGAGCCTTTCCGGAGCCCCTTAAAGTTGCTGTCCGGTAAGGCGTATAGTTTTGACAGCTTTCTTGATTGTAGCCGGTTGGTGATTCTTCTACTCTGGTGGTAGTGATTCCTTCCTCGTTCCAGGCGCTTTAAGCACAGTATTCTGGGGACGTAATGCAGACCGCCGGTTCTGGCTTTGGCGTATTTTTGCATCGTCGCACTTGGTTTATCGGACGCCAGGTAGCTTCACCAAAATTATCATTAGTCATTCGTTAGACTGCCACTAGTCTGAGTTACCATCTTATGAAGTGAATGCAACTCTTTGCTGCCTATCTCATCGCTTGCGAAAGTGTTTGTTGCCACACCTTCTCAGAGGTCGATTCCTGAAGCACCGTCTGTGGCCCCTTGGTTCTTGTTAGACATGTGTGTTCTAAAAGGAGGTTCTGATGGCCAGTAGTTCAGTTAATCGTCCTTCAGTCCACGCCTTCAGCGAGTATAATCTGCCTCAGTACCCTTTAAGGAACATATGTACTGGTCTTTGTGTTTTAGTATTCTATTATTTATTACAATACCTTGTTATGCCTACATTAAAGGTTATATATGTCTAGTTATTAGTTCTGGTCGCCTTCTGGTATAAATCTAGCAGTGTAGTGTTCAGTGTATGTTAAGATTTGTTACAAAATTTACTGTGGTGTCACCGCCAGACACCACACTTGCTAGGTGGTAGCTTTAAATCGGCCGCGGTCCATTAGTACATGTCGGACCCGCGTGTCGCCACTGTCAGTAATTGCAGACCGAGCGCCACCACACGGCAGGTCTAGAGAGACGTACTAGCACTCGCCCCAGTTGTACGGACGACTTTGCTAGCGACTACACTGACGAAGCCTTTCTCTCATTTGCCGAGAGATAGTTAGAATAGCCTTCAGCTAAGTCCATGGCTACGACATAGCAAGGCGCCATTAACCATTTCTAGAGAGAGTCTCACTTGTATCATCAAGAATGCTGTATACAAATTATGGATTAATGTTAAGTATTCCAGCAGCTACGTACTTTTCTTTATAGCATTCATTACGTATCCTGTTTCAGACGTAACGCAAGCCGGCGAGAGTTGACGCGTGCATTTCGGCCTCCTCTCTAAATTAGTGCGTTGTGTTGGCTAATCTGCCGACACAACATTTACCATGTTATTTCACCCGTTTGGTGATCAGTTGCGTGTTTTTTTAATTTATCTTCGCTATTGTGTTTGCTGTTTTACAGCAGTTTTCTAAATTTTTTATATTATTACCGTTCGAGGCGTTAAGGTCTTCAGCCAAGATTGTGGTCATTTGCCTTAAAATTCTAATTTGGTATTTGTATTTTAGCAGTAAGCTGTAAAACCCTGTTTACTGCCATTCCTGGCGTCCGAGGCCTTCTGCTGTGTTTGTGGCGATTTACCTGTAATATTTCAGTACCTGTAAGATGTAAATTGCAGCGAGTTTTAAACGATTCTTAATTCCTTGCCATTCCTGGCATATAAGGCCTTCTGCCCAGATCACAGTGGCTTGTTTTTAAAAAATTATCTGCGGTATCTGTATTTAATGGTGATTTGCTAAATTGTAGCTCACGGAAAACATTATTATTTACACAATTGGTTATTCCTTCCTTAACAACGTGTTTATTTATTGTTGAGTCTGGAATTACTGGTTTAAAATAAACTGTAACTGTAAAAGGCAACCAATAGTAACTGATTACGGCCTCGTCGACAATCGTAACCGAATCCTGCCTTCCCTTGACTACCAGGTCTCAGGTGCACCGTGGCCTTCAGCGATGAAAGCAGATTCTGCCTGTACGCAAGTGGTCGTTCCCGCGTACGCAGTAGAAATGGTGAGCGCTATCTCGTAGAGCGCATTCGCCCAGGACACACTGCCCCCACCCCAGTCCTTATGATCTAAAACTCCCGTTCATCCTGTTTCTGGAGGACACGCTAAGCAGGGTTCGGTATGTGCAAAATGTTTAGACCCTTTATTTTGTCGTTCTTGCAAGAGAAAGGTGATGTGTTGTTCCAACAGGATAAAGCTCGCCCACATACTGTCCACGAAACTCGACGTGCTGCGCAAGATGTACAGCAACTTCACTGGCGAGCACAATCTCTGGGCTTGTGTCCAATGGAGAATGAGAGGAATAAGGCGGGACGAGGAATGACTGGTGTGTCAACCAACTCCTACAGAATATCGCGAACAAGCCGAGCAGGCGTGGCCTAACACGTCCCAGGACACTATTCGTCATCCTTACTATCGACTGGGTGCCAGAGGCTACACCACCTACAGCCATCTATTCCAGCATGGGTCGTGGTTAGCACATTGGACTCGCATTCGGGAAGACGACGGTTCAATCCCGCGTCCGGCCATCCTGATTTAGGTTTTCCGTGATTTCCCTAAATCGCTCCAGGCAAATGCCGGGATGGTTCCTTTGAAAGGGCACAGCCGAATTCCTTCCCCGTCCTTCCCTAAACCGATGAGACCGATGACCTCGTAGTTTGGTCTCTTCCCCCAAAACAACCAACCAGCATGGGTCGATACGTGGTAGCTCCGAATCGTTTGTGCTATTGATCTATAAATGTAATCATTTCATGTACTATATAAGCACTGTTGCTACATTAAGTCGTTAGTGAATTGGAAACCTTTGAAAGGATGTGATAATTTATTCCTGGCAGTGTATTTTGAACAAAATGTATGCATTTAGGCGTCAGTCCAAGGTTTTGTTGTGTTTTATTGATTAAATAGAAAATTTACTCAGAGATATGGTGCTGTACTTGCATTGATCTATTAAGAATGAATTCTGTATCTGTTACATAACATATCCTTCGGTTCTTCTTTTACGCAGAATTCATTGAAGTGATATTGTGGTGGTGTGATTGCTGTAGTGACGACAAATAACCAGTGAAGCATATAATATCAATTTGTCAAGGCGTACGTAACAAATAATTCTAATCGATTCAGCTGTGAGCTCTTGGCGAAATATTGTGTGTTGTATTAAAAAACGAAACACTCTTTTTAGCTATGTTGCACAAACTTTATTATTGTATTTCCCAAAATTTTTTCTGAGTTTCTAAAGGAATGCCTCAAATCAATTCTAGGGCTCCACAGCTGAATTGTTTACGCAAACTCAACATAGCACAATGTTGCCAGGACGATCAACATCATCCTGAGCAAAAACCTAAACTTCACAGGAAAACGTAACATTAAAAAAAATGAAGTCCAGTTAACGAAGCTTGTTCTCAAGGATTCCTGTGAAACACTGTACAAATGCTGTATCAGTCTTTGTATTTACACGACACACATCCAGAACAACAACTGAGAATAATTAGTACAGAAGAATGCTGTTTCGATAAAAATTATTCGGCTTTCAACGGAACTATTAGGGCCAAGCAGATAGTCTGGTAATGAGCTCAGCCTTGCCCCCCTTGCTAGCATAAGTGTTCACGGTCAAGTGGGAGACTGATTTCTGTAAGAGTGAAGCATTGGCAAAACATTTTCTGTATTGTTACAGATATGCCGATAATATTTCCTGCATATGGGATGGTTACAATAGACAACTCCACAAGTTCAGATAAAATGCGCATCAATGGCGTACTTGCATAAAGGTCAGTATGTACGGAGTTAGAGGGTTCCAGCATTAATTTCCTAAACTTCACCTTACAGACAGAAAATATCAACCATAAATTTAAAGTTTACCGAATGGATACCTTTACTCACACATTCATCCCAGCTTCCTCTAAAGATCCTGCAGCCTACAAATAAGCAGTGTTTCACCATGTGTTCCACTTTCGCCGGCCGCGGTGGTCTAGCGGTTCTGGCGCTGCAGTCCGGAACCGCGGGACTGCTACGGTCGCAGGTTCGAATCCTGCCTCGGGCATGGGTGTGTGTGATGTCCTTAGGTTAGTTAGGTTTAAGTAGTTCTAAGTTCTAGGGGACTTATGACCTAAGATGTTGAGTCCCATAGTGCTCAGAGCCATTTGAACCATTTTTTTTGTGTTCCACTTTCACCTTTCTATCCTACGTCTGGAGAAGACTAAAGTGGAACGCAATACGAGAAAACAATGGCCACAAATAATCAACTTATTTCCACCACTATTGACAAAATTCTCAATAAAAAACTGAAGGAAGCCTGCCATCGGTAATTACCACAGGTTTTCTGTCCCCTATTTCCTAGAGCCACAATGAACACTCTTGCCACCTCTGTCATTTACACCACCCCTTCCTCTGCTCCCAGTATCACTACCTGGAGCGCTTACTATGGTCCACCATGTGTCCATACTTTCCCACAGTTTCGTCCCCATCACCAATCACTTCCTTCGCCACACTACCCTCTTCCGCATCTCCTACCATTTCCTTTGCCTACCCCCCTCTACCGCTTTATCCCATACCGATCACTTCCCCTGTAATGCCTGCAAAAATAACATCTCGTCATGCTACAACGGCAACCCCAGAAGCCACAGTACAGACAAGCAGCTGTACCAACTCCAACTAAATAGAAGTACTTGCACAGCGACATAGCCCACCTCCTCTAATTCCTCAACCCCCATCCCATAACACAGCTAATAAAAATCACAGAGCGCCCTAACACGACACCAATACCAGCACTAAAAAAAAAAGGACACACAACTACTGATGCTATCAACGTAAGGACATTGCTCCCTCCCCTGCTCAGTCTCCTCTGAATTTTCATTCCACCTTCTCCCATCCTGAACCCATAAAGTACATCCCTCATATTCCCATCACCCAAATCTTCCCCAAAAAGAATTTCATCCTAATCCAATCCATGAACCCCAACTTCTACCCCAACTACTGCACGAAATCCTGCACGTTACCTTCAGTCCTCATGTCACTCTTCCTTCAACACCACCTCCACATCCAAACGACTCCAGTGTCCTCTGTGTCCACCTACATTCACTGCACAGATAACTAAGATTGGCCCTAAGATCACAGCTGAGGTAGTGGTCTCCGAACTGAATTTCAATCCTGCCTTAGGAACTCGCACAACCCAAAGTATGTGCAATGACTCAGGTCTCTTCTTCCTCATGTGAGTCTTCACAACATATGCCCCTCCATCGATCAACTGAGATGGAGTCCTTACTTAAAACTGCCTCATAAAGCTGTACCCTCAAAATCCCTCCGCCAGTCCTGAGTGTAGAAACACTTTCACTTGTCCTCAATGTAAAGATTCCCATTTCACAAACAATGTCAACCTCACCTCCCCTCCCACCTGCAACACATGCAATGATATCCACCCTACCCACCTATCAAACCAGAATTGTCCATCCAACCTACTATTATCCTATCCATCCAATACGTCATTCTGCACAACTCCCACTGCTGAAGACATCATCTAATTTCCTACCGTTCTTCTCCAAAATATCCACCCATTCAAGCGACCTCATATCCTGACAAATTTCCCTTGCTACCTGCTCCATCTTAATACCCAAACCACGTACTCCCAAAACAAGATCCAGTTCTGCTTAACTGTTCTTGACACGCTCGTTAAAATCACGCCACCTACAACACCTACACAAAACCTTTCCCCAGGCTCACGTCATGGGTTGACAGCGATACAGAATCCTATGCCACAACATTCACTCCCTACCCTTCAACGAGCCCCTTTTAATGCATATCCAGTCAGAGCACAATGTCGGTATCTTCATCGCTAATGGAATGTTCCTACAACCCTATCACACCATCTGAACCTCACCATATACCCTCCACTGCACAAATAATCTCCTTCAACTAGCCACAGGTGGAGTTGCAATCAGCCACTGCGGAAACATTCCCAGCTGGCATAACCCTTACTCAATAATCCCAATTAACACATTGTCCTTAGCCTCTTCTTCAAAACCCTAACTGTCACCTGTGCTACTAGCTGAAATGGACTAATCATCCCATCCATTACATCTCCTCACCCACATCGACCATACCTTCTCAAATGGTTCAAATGGCTCTGAGCACTATGGGACTTAACTGCTGAGGTCATCAGTCCCCTAGAACTTAGAACTACTTAAACCTAACTAACCTAAGGACATCACACACATCCATGCCCGAGGCAGTATTCGAACCTGCGACCGTAAAGGTCGCGCGGTTCCAGACTGTAGCGCCTAGAACCGCTCGGCCACTCCGGCCGGCCATACCTTCTCCACTTATATTATTATGACTGACTTCTACATAGTAGATCCCCTTCAGAACTCCATGGGTGGCATCAGTTTACATACTACCTCCAAGGTGACACTGTCTCCACCCTCCAGCACACCCATCCTGAACGCAGTACCACCCCAGATGTCAGCCTATCCTTTCCCAACCTCCTTGCATGCGTCACTGCAGAAGTCCTTCATCCAATTGGAAGTGACGACCTACATGTACTTCTCACTATCTCTCACACACTACCTCATCCCCATGCTCCCCATTCCAATCTCCATCCAAAAGTTGTCCACAGCTACTCCCACACCAATGGAATATGTACCAGTAACCCATTGATACCTGGATTAGAGGACACACTTTAAACTTCCAGCAAACTGATGATATACCACATGCCATGTCCTTCCTGCAGAGGATCTTGATGGATGCTGCATCTGCCCATTTGCCTACCAAAACCAATATCCTCACCATCACACCGTCCCCCACAAGCCCTACTCCTTCTCCAAGAATGTCTTTGCTTGTAACATACCTTCCTCTGCTCTCATGTGTGGGATACTCACACACCACTGGCAAATATAGCGACCATCTTAAATTTACTCACAACTAAAAAAAGCAGTGGCTGGCGCCAGACATATACCAGACTCAATGCTACAATACCAGACTCAATGCTACACTGCACATTAACTCTCCCAAGTATTCGACAACAACCATCCCTTACCTGACAACAAGACAAAAGCTGTTCTACTTGCATCCTATCTCTCTGACATCTTGTCAGGCCCTCACGACACTCATTCTGATTATTAATACATTCATATCATCTACGATTGTACAAATACGAGTGTCCCATCCCTGTTTCCCAACTTATCACACGCCTTAAGAATGCCCCCTCTCCTTCCTGCTCACTCTTGCAAACCTTTAAACCACCATCTCCACAGATTACTCTCTCAAGGTATGGAAAACCCGCAAAATCCTGTTTCTCATCAAACTGCGCAAACCCCCTGCGCGTATTTCCTCCTACTGACCCACCTTAGTGTTTAGCAAGATCTTCGAATCCATCCTCTCCCAATGCATCACTCAACATTTGAACCAACACCTACTCATTATTCAGTGTGGCTCCTCCGATGACCAGCCCCCACACATTACCCATCTTCTACCGCAGGAGCTTTACACCCATAAATCTTATATCTACATCCCCATTGACCTAGAGAAAACCTATGACTCTCTATAGCATTCCAGTCTCCTCTGCAAACTCCAGACCTAAATTAATTATGTCAGACTTATTTCATCCCTCGCCTATACTCGCCATCCTTTTTCACAATTAACACCATCTCCCGTATCTTCCATGCCATTCCTGGCATTCCCAAAGATTCTGTCTTCTCTCGTCTTCTTTACCTCCCTACAGTTCTCAGACGTGCAAACTCCCTCCACCAGTTCACCTCCTTAAGAATACTGAAGACACCACTTTCCTCGAATATGATTCTACACTCCAGAAATGCCAACTATTCCTCAAAAATCCACCTGCATCAGTTTACTTCCTGATGTAACCAATGGCTCTTCAAGATCGGTCCTTCTTAAACAAGCAATTGTAGTACGCACCACCTCTACCTTCCATTTCCATGACTTATATATCACCATTTCCGACCTTCCTACCTGGTTATCTAACACACTAAACTATCTTGGACTAATTGAAACGACACAATTTTTGTGCTGTTCCATAACAATAACATAAAGTCGCGACAACGCGAACGCAGTAACTCAGGCAGCTGCTCCGCCACCTTTCATATGATGCGGCCCTGCCATAGTCGCCGCGCAACCCCATGTCGACGGATGACAGTAGTCAAAAACATAGTAAATACGTTGTATGGATTTAGTTATTATTAGGTTAGTATTCAAGTACTATTGGCAACGGCCTTGCCGCAGTGGATCCACCGGTTCCCGTGAGATCACCGAAGCGCTGTCGGGCGTGGCCGGCGCTTGGATGGGTGACCATCCACGCCACCATGAGCTGTTGCCATTTTTCGGGGTGCACTCAGCCTCGTGATGCCAACTGAGGAGCTACTCGACCGATTAGTAGCGACTCTGGTCAAAGAAAACCATCATAACGACCAGGAGAGCGGTGTGCTGACCACACGCCCCTCCAATCCGCATCGTCAACTGAGGATGACACGGCGGTCGGATGGTCCCGATGGGCCACTTGTGGCCTGAAGACGGAGTGCATTTAAGTACTATTAGTGTGTATACATCCCATGTACTTCCCGTCCTATCCGTGCGCGTAGTCAACGTTAGTTGGGAGGCAGATGGCTTTCCATAGCAGAGAAGCTCTACCGAGTAATAGCAACTTAGTTCCTTCCACTCTGGGATGAGAACGGAGGACACACAGGTAGTGACCAGAGATTTTCGGTTGACTGAAAAAAGCTTGGAAGTGGAGAGGTTGGTCACGGCAGTTTTTTGGAGTGGTCATCCCCTCCACCAAAGCCCAGAATAAACGTTAGGTGCCCGCCAATTCGGCAGACGGTGGGCACAGTGTAAGAAGACAGGTAAGGCAGCAACCGCACTTTCAGTACATCTGTCTCCAAATTCAGGACAAAGGAATTTGAATAGTCCGTTTCTTGCACATCGTTGCATAGGGAAAGATTTCATGTCTCCTTTCTGTGAACGATTTGCCTTTAAATGTGTAGGACAGGACTCTGTTCCTTGTTCCTCGCCACGTGGTAGCCAGTGCTGAAGTTTAAGCCTCTTACATTCCACTACTACATTAACTGCAAGCTCTTATAGTGTGTGGAATGAATAGATTAACGAAGGATAAGATCTCCGGTCTGGCTAGTGAATTTCGTAACGGTTTGTTCTTTGTGACCCATGACCGTCATACGGACCACGTGCACAGTTCCGCTCTTAACGCGACTGCTGCCCACTGCCGATAAAATCAGATGCCGAACGGAATCGAGTCAATAATCCTTGCCGCTTCCCTTCCTACACATGCGTTAGGTCGATTTTGCAAACTGAGTACCGGGTGATGTTTGACCAGGACCACGTGGTCATCGGCACAATAGGAGAGCACAGTAAGCTTGTTACGCACAGACGGAAGAAGTTTAGAACGTAAAACGTAAAACGTTTTCTTGTACGCAAAAAGTAATCTCGTGTCCGTTAAAGATCTGCATGCAGAGTGGTGAACCTCTGCTATCTCCTCAGCATTCTCTATCGTTTTACCTTCCTATCTTACTGTATTTGATTTCTCACTTCGTGCAGCTGAATGCATGCACAAGAGAGTAACGAATTACGGGTTATGGCAAGTTGACGAAACGCAATACCAACCACACCCTCACATGTTCACGCAGTGTGCGCTCATAGTGATAAGTCTCTACCTTAATTGTATTGTGTGTCAATGGAAGTATTGTCTAAATCGTAGTGACACTTTCGTCTAAATCGTAGTGCTGTTAATATTTCCTAACCGTGGTGTATGTCGATGACGATGTTAAGTTATTCAGTTAATCCAGTTAATAAATAATTAAATGATGAATAGAAGAATCTTTAACATGTAGCAAATATCCCCTGTAAATCAGTAGAATAAGTCGGATGCCATCAGCCGAAGCCGACTAGGAAAAGATACAATGATCACTGGGTCATATATTAGCATGTGAAACACCAGTCCCTTTAATAACCAGTAAATACGAAAGAGTGAAGACACGTTCTGCTCCTCTGTTTGGACCTTCCTCATTCTCTCCCCAGATATCCGTTGTGCGCTTATAACATCAGGCAATATTAACTCGAGTAACTATTGGCGTAAACTGCCGATTTTCTCTCCCCCCCCCCCCCCCATCCCCACCGGTTGTGGACCGGAAGTAAGACAATTCCACGCATGTTTGAGGGCTGTTCCAACAGAAAAAGGGACCTTAATATTTTTACTGTATGTTACGTGATGCTAATAGTCAACTGTACTGAAATCTACTTTATCCATTTTATAGATTTTAAGAAATATTTCTTAAATTTATTAACAAAAAATATAAAGTTTTTTCTGCAGAAAATATTTTTTTCTGAGCTCCCTAATTGGGAAATATTAATGAATGTAGTACCAGAGGTGGTTTTTTATATTATGCAGAGTCTCTGATAATTTCGTTCATTTATCTATGATAGTTTCTGATATAATGGGACATATGTATTGAAAATTTTAGTTCGTAGGAAATTGACTTCAAAGAAAAAACTTTTGATATTTGTTACTTACAGTTAATTGAAACTGTCCTGCTGCATTTAATGGCCCTTTTTTGGCCTCTACAAGGTCATCCAGCTTCTTTCTCATCTTCTTGGATATTTGGCTTGCTTTCTTGGCCATATTAGATGCAGATGCATCGGTTATCCTTATTTTATCGTAATGTTGCAGCCCAGTGATCATATTTTCACCAGGATTAAGGCACTTTCAAATATTAACACATGAATGTAGTAACAGAATCATGAACTCCTAGTTTCATTGTGTGCATGCCTTCAAACACAGTTTTAGGAAGGCGGTTCCAAATTACGCTGTTGAAACATTCGTTTGAGTTCTGTGTCTGCCCATGCAGACATTTCCTTAGGTCAGGACGTGCCATTTTCTCACAATAGGTTTAATTGCTGTAATAACAGCAGTAGGAAGAGAATCATGGTGAGAATAAGATTCTCCAGTTGCCTGAGATCTATTTTATTTGCACCACGAATTTTCTCCTGATCGACACAATCCATGACATGGCTTATCGTCAGTAGAGGACGTTAGGTATAGGCTTAACTTGCTGTAGCTTCTATCTGTGAAAGAGGTTAGTACATTTGTAAACAAGCACTGAAAAGTAAGTATAACAACTACTCGCAATCACACTTGAACAAAACTAACCGCGTGTTTGAAATCGTGTTGCTTACAAACAGCAGAAACAAAAGAACACCGAGCGTTGCATTCCAAGGATAGCCAACACACTCGGGAGTAAAAAAAAAATCCCTAACGTGTAAAGTAGGGGATATAAAGATCTAAAACATATGCAGGAAAGTGGGTGACAGAAAAGTCGGCGTGGCACATAATCACACGTGGTAGGAAAATGCTCTTTAAATGCTCGAAAAAGCAAAATCCTTTTAAGAGTACTTAAATAAAACCTTAATCTATCGAAATATGATGAAAACCGAAAATAGATTTTTTTTTCGACCCGAACCACGGTTTCATTTGGGCTCTCCCTCGCCCAGAAGTATTAATTCTCTCCTGTTTCCCACCTCCTTCACAACTGACAACTGATCGCCAACTAACGTGGAAACATCACCTATTAACCACCCAATAGAAAGATCGCAATAAACTGAAACTACTAAAATTATGTGGGGAGTTCAATAAGTATTAGAATACATTTTTCTTCCTAACTTCGGTTGAAAAACATTTCCGCTTCAGCCCGTATAGTTTCGTGAAGTTCCTACAGGGGGCGGTACCTATATGTAGCCTTCAAAATGTTAGTAATGGAGGAGCGATTCAAGCAGGGAGTTCCTTTTAGCGGAAAACCAGAGCATCGCACATACTCATAGGCCCTTGCAGAGTGTCTACGGAGACCTGTCAGTGAACAAATTCACGGTCGGTCGTTGAGCAAGGCTTCTGTCACGACTGAAACAAAGTTGCTCAGACCTGTCCAGTTTGTCGCGTACCGGCCGGCCGCACACGGCTGTGACTCCTCCACTGCTGAAACGTACGGACACTCTCCTTCGAGGTGATTGACTGATCACAATCAAACAACTCGCTGCGCAACTGGACGTCTCTATTTGTAGTACTGACACACTGCTTGCTGCCTAACAGAAGACCGTCGAGAGCGACGAAGGATCATTTGTGCGCAACTTATCTGCCGTTATGAAGGTGATAGTGACAACGATGGGGATGTTATTGATGCACAAAGACGGTGGCTGTGACGCCGAACAGTAAAGAGGTTCCACGCGGACATACAGGCGCTCGCACTGAACGGAGCTTATGTTGAAAAACAGGTGTTTGTAGGCAGAAGATTTGGGAATAATGTGGTGTATGGGGATCCTGATTAAAAAAAAAATTGCTTTCAGAAAAAAGGCGTTGCCATACTTATTGAAAGCCCCTCTTACAATCTGACTGAACTTGCGTATTGCAGTTCTCCACTGTCCTACAAAACCTTGATTCGACACATCCTTTGCTATACAAATGTGGCATGGACATCCACTCCTATGTTGTCTTAAGGGGTTCCGGAAAGGCTCAAAATCATGAAAAGTTCAATTTTTACTTTTTTGCGTTTTCTGAATCTGCAGACTATTACCTTTTAATAGATATATAATTTATTCAATTCCGAAGACTACAACTATTTTTAATTTTTTTTTTTTTTTTTTTTGAAATGTGTTCTACATGGGCGTGACCCACTGTGGCGCTGTTAAACTGCTGTCAAATGGTGTTATTATTAACGTCCGTGTTCATCAGGTACATTTTAGTGATGTGAGATAAAGTATGTGTTGTGGCTAACCTGTGATGGTTCAATATATATCGCTGGTGTGATTGTCGATTGTTTCATGTTTATTTACTCTGTCGTTATCTCGAAAATATTCGTAATTAATTCTGTTTCTTGAGTCTTGAGTCTTGGAATAGAAACACTTCACTTTGGTGTGTATGATGCTGTTGCGACTTTCAATGATGGCAACATTGTAAGGTGCAAGGTATTTAGAAATATGGGAAATAAGATAGGTTCTAACATGGTACGAGCGATGCTCGCTTTAGACAAGGAACGCCTTCGGGCTGCAGACAGGGCTGTAAAGAGTCTAGAAATACAAGCAAGAGTAAACAGGAGGAGGAACAAGAGGAAGCTGGCGGAGGAGTTTACAGAGGATGAAGATAATCCATCCTATGGACATGGAATGCACTAAAAAGTTAATCCAATCTTTGTCGCTCGATTCCCAAAACTTTTATTTTCTCATACTAATTACATGTTTCCTAAGGATCTTCCAAACATATTTGTTTCAAACTTTCAGTAAATGTTACACAGTACCTTCTGCATAATTTAACACAGCCTTTTTCCAAAAAACTGTATATTTTTGAATATATAAATAAAAAATTGCAAAAAAATGTTGTGAATTTTCATTACAATTGAAAAAAATCATCTTTAATAACTGAACTAAAATTTTGTAAAATCCCTGTGTTAAGTTGTAGCCCATATTCCAATAAATAATCTGTAAAAAGTTCAACTTCCTACCTCAAATACTTTGTGAGGAAAGATGTAATTTATAAGCGTTATTTTAACATTGCAAGTATAGGGCGTTCCGGAGCCCCTTAATTCCTCCAATTTCTTGAAAGCCATGCACACTGCGCCGTCTTCTGCATCCGATTACCTTCCCTCACATCGATTCTTCATCAACTCCTCAGATTCCCACCTCTCCTCCTTCACAGTGAACACATCTCAACAACCTACATCATTCGCAAGTCCACTCCTACAATCCTGTAGCTTCCCCTCTACTCTACAACCGCAGTATGCTTCCGCGACTCCACCAACACATACAACCAACACTATAACCACACATGCACAATATATTCTGTCACGGAAACTTCAACCGTCTCTTCTTCGTAGATCACGATCTCCTTAGCGATGTTTACCCATCCTGTAACCTTCAAACCCATTCCACTCATTCCATCTCGTCAGGGCTCCCTCTTCCTCCCTTCACCATATTCCCCTACAGACCTTTTCACCTTCCACCCGTCTTTCCATAACCCCTACTTTCCATCAAGTTTGACCTCACCGATACACCCTTTTGTATCCCAACAGCCACTCCTAGCCGAACGATATTCCACATCAGTCCTCCATCCTTGTCCCACCTCTCTTCAACCCTTGTCAACGCTCGACCTTTTCCCCTTCAACAATAGGTTCCCTATCCCAGAGTAGGTCGTTCCAGTTTGTGTCAGTGAAGTGCCTCTTTCTAACATCTGAGTTCTGTATTGTGCTTTTAAATTTTTCTACATGTACACTCACTGTATTCTTATTTAATATTTTCTACTATTTTTAGTTAAAAGGGAAGTCACGTCTCTTACATATAAAACTTCCATTTTATGTCCACCTTTCATTTTTTTAATTGTAAATATCTCACCTTTCTGTTTAGTGTTTTTCGGCTCACTTACATTTCTTGTCAGTTGGCTGAAGAGCGGGTTGACTGAAGCACTGTCAGCGCCCCTCCACCCGTATGGGGGATGAAATAACGAAAAAAATGAAACACAGATCTGCATTTAGGTCTGTTATCGAGCGACTCATCCCTAGCTCTCTATGGCGGCTGCATTTGCAGCCCGTCAGTCAGAGCTCTCGCTAGAAACCATCGTCAGACAGTCGCCATGCACTGTTCATCTTTTAAATCCTACCAAGTCTAGGGCAGTTACCTCCATCTTCAGTTCAGACTTCGGCCTTACGCCAACTAATTGCATACATTTTCCTTTTTCCAAGACCACGACTGATTGTGCCATTAACCTCTGAACATTCCATGTGATCCTGGATTTGAACGTTTGTGTTACTCATTTTAGCCTTTGGCAGCTTGATGATTATTTCTCTTTTATTTTTGACCCATTGTACCAAGCACACTTTCATTCCTATGTAACTTAACATTCCACAAAGAAGACTTATACTTTAGTATTCAAATGAAACTATCCTCCTTTTTTTACATGGGAATATTCTCATTGCGTCTTCACGGGCGCTGGACATATCAGTAAGGAAACTGAGAAACTTTTGCGCGTTTCTAGTTGGTATATCTGTCACAAACAAAACAAAACTTTGTCAAAAAGCATTTGAATCTTTTATTGTTGCATTTCCTGCAACCCGCTCGCAATTGGTCGCGTGACCTTTCTATGAAGCTAGTCAGTAAGTTACCTGTCACACATTCTGGACATACTGATCGTTTCCCATAATTTCTCGTTGACGAATCAAGTACCGTAATCCGGGTGTACTTCGACCGAGGTTCAAATTTCAAGCTAATTTTCATGGCTGTTTTTTTAACTTCTGTGACATTTATGTTAGTGGACGTATGGGCACGCATGATACGATTACATCTTAATTAGTCCAATACATTTTTTAATATGCAAGGGAACTTGACATGGATTTGGTGATCCATCATCAAAATTATCAATATAATGAAGGATACTGGGAACGAGTACCACACACATAGCTCCAAGTTTCGTTCAGCATAACAGCTACAGTTTCACAAACCCACACCTCGTTTCAAAACATCTGGTTTTCATTTATCGAGTCAATATTTGGCACTTGTGGCCAAACGAACTTCATGCCTTGCTTTTGGAGATGTTTAACATTATAAGTTATACCTGAATCACTGGCTGAACCACTACACATTTCAATTTGAGCAAGAAATGATTGGCTTCTTTTTATTTTTATTTTAGTTCTAAGCACATTAACGTTTGCAAATAGGCCTTCATCAATATGCCGATGGTTCATGTTTGTATTCCTTAGCGCCGCTATTAAAACCAATCCACTCTACTGCCTACAAGCCCTCAGTAACACCGAACCACCCTATATACGACGATGCAACATACTCATAGGAGTTTAGAAGGATCTCCAGTAACACTGTCCTGCCAATCCACCAGGACCTTACTATATTTTATAATTAGATTACTCAAATCTAGCAAACCTCCTGTGAAGACTGCATAGTAACTTCTGAGCCAAAACTACAATGGCGTTAAAATCTGTCGAACGGACTGGAGAAACAGAGGCAATGCAACCATCCAGCGGGCTTTCACCTCCCAAGGAAATCGTGGGTAACACGGAACGGAATACGGACGGGTTATGGCTGTTGCGGATCCTCGATGTACAGATGGAACTTGAGACATGACCCTGGGTGCGTCTGGTCTGTGGTGCCGAAGATCAAACCATCCACCACATCATCAGCGACTGTCCACTGAGGATGTTCACCAGCACTGATGACTTCCTGAGGGCAACACCACGAGTTGTGGAGTGGCTGCAGAATCTAAGTGTGGAATTGTGATAGCATACTGGAAGCTGAACTTTATGCAATCTTGTTGTTTTTTAATGTAGTTATACATTTATTGTTATGTGCCAATGTTTAATTTACATTATTTTACTATGTTTGCATCCTATATTTTAACAATATATATTCTCTTTTATGCTGTCTGCAATGTAGTGTGTCACGCCATAAGCTAAATAAATAAGCGCCGCGCTGTCATTGGAATCAACAGTGTTTAATAAACCGTACACCTATAATCCTTGGGTAAAAATGACCAATCGTTAAAGAAACCCTGAAACAGAAATCATTTGCATGACTTCAGAAATGTAATATACTAGCTGATATATACGTGCAAAAAATTTAATAAGTTGTCTGTTTTGAGAACTAATCAAGTAATATACACGATGTACTTTGAAACACTTATGGCCTTGCATTTAAATAATGTCGAACGAATTTACACCACCAGACTTTAAAGCGCTTTTTCTAATACAATTATAAGTTAAATATCCTCAACATTTCGCAGCCCTGTCAGCAACTGTATAAATATTAATTTTAGTTTTCATAGTCAACAGCCTCAGTTGCACCGTTTACCTAGAATTGCCTTCTTCAGAATAACAGTAACTACCGTTTGTCCATAGTCTATGGACAAACGGTAGTTACTGTTATTCTGAAGAAGGTTGGGTTATCCCGACTGAAATCTAGGTAAATTCTAGGTAAACGGTGCAACTGAGGCTGTTGATCATTAAAATTAAAATTAACAATTGTAAGTCCGAAGTTTCGCCAACCGGTGCACAAGAAAATAGGCAAAATATGACTCCAGTTAACGCATATTCATGGAACATTACCACCAAACAGTACATAATTAACACCCAACAGAGAGCCAGCAGAGAGCTGTAAGACTTTTGGTGTACGGTTGCTCAAAGTAACTACAGTGCGAAATGACCACCCTGTTTACTGCAATCTGAAAATGGTCTTTCCCATTTTTAACGGCTCGGTAATCTGATGGCAGCGAAAAAACTAATGATTTGGATGAAATCAGTTATGGTATGAGAAGAAATGGGCTTTCCACGAAATCTAATGCACTCCAAACTACCAAAATCCGGTTAACCGTTCTTTCAAAAGTCCCCGCGATTCTTCCAACTGAAGCGCTACTGGGAATTCCACGTGAGGTGACGCAGGCGTTGCTATATCAATGCTGACTTAACATCAGCTGACCACTAGAAAATCCAGCCGCATAAGTCCATACAAAATAATTACGTCTATATTTTTTACGATAAGAGGGCATGTACAAATAAATTTTTAAATCTTAATTTCTTGTGGTCTGTACTTCGCCTAAATGCAGGTATGGAATTAATACGTATTAGCTTAGCGCCTGCTGCTTCCCCCGTCTAGACTGTATGGCCTGCAGTGTTTTTTTTTATTTATTTAATCAAATTTTTTGGTTGTGTACAAATTGCAGCAACTTTTAAGCTTTTGACGCTAATTGAGGCTATACAAGCGTAATATTTTCCAGATGTGCTTCCGACCGAAAAGCGATCTGGTGGCTGGAGTCAAAAGTTTTTGTTAATCGTACCTTTGCGTTCTTACTGAGATGTTTCCACACCAACTTTCATCCCCTAATCAATATTTCTTCACATCTAATCAAGAACTGAAATACCAATTTTCATAAATTTAGCTTTAAAATTTTTTTAGCGTAACTAAATATTTTCTTAAACATTTTTATCCCTTATTGCACTCCATTAGGGACTGAATTTCCAGAAACACTGGAACACCTAGTTTTTATTTCTAAACGAGCAGTCAAAAGCCAACTGTCAGGTATGTAGCCTTAAAAACCCTTTAGTAGTTATTAATTTCCAATAAACTTTGATCCAATATTTTACCGCCCTAGTGGTTGAATTTCCAAAAATGCTGGAAATTGTGTTTCTTTATCTTGTGGCTGAGAAACATGTACCAGTTTTCGTAGCTGTAGCTTCAAAGTTCCCTTAACAGCAACTTATTTTCAAAAAGCCTTTCACCCCCTTAAGAGTGGAATTTCGGACAATCCCTTCTTAAACGACGCCTGCAGTGTAAGATCCGCACACTCTCCGAGCTTTAGATTTCCACCCTAAACGATTTGGGCTGGACGATGATAAGTCACGGAATCAGTCTGTCCCTGTTTCATCCCGTTAGGAATTGAATTTCCAAAACAATGAAACACTTTTTTTGTTTCTGACAGAGAAGTCAAAGTAAAAATGTCATACATTTAGCTTTAAAAATGCTTTACCAATAAAATATGTTCATGAGAAATCTCGTCACCTACTTCATCACCTAAGGGATTCAATTTTCAAAAACACGGAAACACTAACTTTTTTAAATTTATAATTGAAAAGTCAAATACCAAAGTTCATAGGCGCAGCTTTACAAATATATTAGTAATTCTTTAATAATTATATATTTTCAAAAATAAGTTTTCATCCACTGTTTCACCACCATAGGGTTAAATTTTTAAAAAAAATGTTGAAACCCGTGTTTCTTCATTTCTAGCCGTGAAACCAAATTTCAGTTTTCGTAGGTGTAGCTTCAAAATTTTTTTTATCATTATTTTTACAAAACCTCATTCACTGTTTCACCCCTTAGGGTTGGAATTCCGAAAAAATTCTTTTTAAACGACACCTTCACTATAAGATCAACGCCTTCTCCAAATTTCAAGTTTTTATCCTTAGCGTTTTGGGCTGGGCGATGATAAGGTCTATCAGTCAGGACATTGCCTTTTATACACTGAAGCACCAAATAAAGCAGTATAAGCATGCGTATTAAAACACAGATACGTAAACAGGCTGCATACTGCGCTGCGGCCGGCAACCCCTACGTGAGACAGCCCTGGCGCAGTTGTTGGATCGGTTACTGCTGCTACAATGGCAGTTCATGAAGATTTAAGTGAGTTTGAACACAGTGTTATAGTCGGCTCACAATCGATGGGACACGGCAACTCTGAGATAGTGATGAAGTGGGAATTTTGCCATTCGACCATATCAAGGGTGTATCGTGACTATCAGGAACCCGGTGAAACATTAAATCTCCAACATCGCTGCGGCCGGAAAACGATCCTGCAAGAACGGGACCAACGACGACTTAAGCGAATCTTTCATCGTTACAGAGGTGAAACCCTTACGCAAATTGCTGCAGATTTAAATGCTGGGCCATCAACAAGTGTCAGCGTGCGAACAGTTCAACGAAACATCAACGATATTGGCTTTCGGAGCTGGGAACCCACTCGTGTCCCCTTGATGACTGCACGACACAAAGCTTTACGCCTCGCCTTGGTTCGTCAACACATTGGACTGTACGTGACTGGAAACATGTTGCCTGGTCGGACGAGTCTCGTTTCGACTTGTATCGAGCGGATCGACGTATATGGGTATCCAGACAACCTCATGAATCCATAGACCTGTATGTCAGCAGGGGACTGCTGAAGTTGGTCTAGGCTCTGTAATATGTGGGGCGTGTGCAGTTGGAGTGATATGGGACCCCTCATATCTAGATACGACTCTGACAGATGACAAGTACGTAGGCATCCTGTCTGATCACGTGCATCCATTCATGTCCATTGTGCATTCTGACGGCCTTGGGCAGTTCCAGCAGGACAATGCGAGACGCCACAATTCCAGAATTGCTACAGAGTTGCTCCAGGAACAATCCTCTGAGTTTAAACACTTCGTCTGGCCACCAGACTCCACAGACATGAACACTACTGAGCATATCTAGGATTCCAGAAAGAGATTTTCACTCTGCAGCGGAGTGTGCGCTGATATGAAACTTCCTGGCAGATTAAAACTGTGTGCCCGACCGAGACTCGAACTCGGGACCTTTGCCTTTGGCGGGCAAGTGATCTACCATCTGAGCTACCGAAGCACGACTCACGCCCGGTACTCACAGCTTTACTTCTGCCAGTACCTCGTCTCCTACCTCCCAAACTTTACAGAAGCTCTCCTGCAGCACTCCTGAAAGAAAGGATATTGCGGAGACATGGCTTAGCCACAGCCTGGGGGATGTTTCCAGAATTAGATTTTCACTCTGCAGCGGAGTGTGCGCTGATATGAAACTGCAAGGTTCGCAGGAGAGCTTCTGTAAAGTTCGGAAGGTAGGAGACGAGGTACTGGCAGAAGTAAAGCTGTGAGTACCGGGCGTGAGTCGTGCTTTGGTAGCTCAGATGGTAGAGCACTTGCCCGCGAAAGGCAAAGGTCCCGAGTTCGAGTCTCGGTCGGGCACACAGTTTCAATCTGCCAGGAAGTTTCATATCAGCGCACACTCCGCTGCAGAGTGAAAATCTCATTCTGGAAACATCCCCCAGGCTGTGGCTAAGCCATGTCTCCGCAATATCCTTTCTTTCAGGAGTGCTAGTTCTGCAAGGTTCGCAGGAGAGCTTCTGTAAAGTTTGGAAGGTAGGAGACGAGGTACTGGCAGAAGTAAAGCTGTGAGTACCGGGCGTGAGTCGTGCTTCGGTAGCTCAGATGGTAGAGCACTTGCCCACGAAAGGCAAAGGTCCCGAGTTCGAGTCTCGGTCGGGCACACAGTTTTAATCTGCCAGGAAGTTTCATATCTAGGATTGCTTACAACGCGTTGTTCACAAGAGATCTCCAACCCTTCGTACTCTTACGAATTTATCGTCAGCCCTGCAAGATTCGTGGTGTCACTTCCCTCCAGCACTACTTAAGACATTAGTCAAGTCGATACCACTTCTATATAAGGCTGATGTATCGGTTTGTTTCGCCCTTCAGTGTATATAGAGATTATTAAACGTAAGCACCATTCACGGATTTGGCACAACGAGTGGACGACTGCTGCCTCCAAGGAGCGATCTTCGCTCTTGGGACATGCGATCAGCAAGTCGCCAATCGCTCCAGCCGTTATTCCCAGCAGCTGAATCCCGTTGATGTTGCTGCTTGTTTATTCAAGAAATTCTCCATCATTTGGCCTTACGAGACCGAGCTGGCACCGTTTCAACCTCTGTACCTAAAAATAAAATTTAAAAAAATACCTGAGGTGCCAGGAATCGAATTCAGTTTGGTCCACACATAGAGTAGTGACCCTAACCATTTTTGCCAATCCATTTGTTCAGTTTCTTCATCAGTGGTCCTCTGCGAGTGTTTTATGACATTTTTTTTTTCAAATCGTACCTATAAGAACGTCCGTCAGTAGTTTTTTATTACATTGTATAGCTAACGCCTGACCCAATACAATGAGGTGCCGTTCCGCCACCCTTTCCCTATGGAGGTAGACTAGTACGTATTACTTTCGGACTAACGAGCTACAAATTTCTGAACAAAATTTCTTCTGTTCAAAAGTAGAAACTTGTTCTAGCTTACTACTTTGCTAACTGTCAGACATTTAATATCACTGGGTAGCTGATCAACGCTTTTGGTAGAAACATTTTGTACACTTTCCCGTTCTACAATCAATTTCAGCGGCAACTGATAAGGGTTAATTTAATTACTTCTGGTACTTAAACTGTGTACGTCGTAATGGCTTCTCTAACGGATTATTTAAAGCAATTTTAGTGGGAAAAAATATGTACTCTCGCACTGTAATTGAAACAACTGGTTTCTACAACAAGACTGTGGGTGAGTGCCACATATTACTCACGTACCCAAATTTTATGCACTGGAAATAGTGTACAAGCTTGTTGTAACTGAGTTGGTTAAGTAGCTCAAATACGTGTTTAAATTATCATCAATACGCACGTCCAAAATATTTTTTTTTTTATGTGCATCCTTGTGACATCGTGACGTCGGCCTTTCACTCACGTAATAAAATGAAACGCCAGCAACCGTAGTTTAGATGTTACGTTATTACATTGCAACCAGTTTCGGTGACTCAGTTTCGGTGACTCAGTACGTCATCTTCTTGATTCACGGAAAGGGCTTGCAATGTAATAAAATAAACGCAAAATATTTTGCCCATGCTTTAAATTTATCATTTATCTTTTATATCTAGCATTGAATATGTTGCATCTCTGTTTTTAGCTAAGTGGGAGATCATTTGGAGAAAATCAGAATCGCAAACATATCACTTACAGTTACATATGATTTACAATTGCTCATACACTTTTTGATGTGAACATTCCGATTTGTTATAATACATGTCATCAGCAAGACGAATCGGTTTTTATTCAGTCATCTTAAATGAAAAGAGTCTTACATGTATGGGAGGTACTAATGGAGCAGGTGTTAACCCTTGTCGGAACTCCATTAATGACAATCTTGGTCCTCCCTATCAGATAAATATCCCCAGCCTACAGTTAGTGAGTGATGTATCGTAAAGTTCTAAGTTTTCCGTCTTAAGAAACACGTGAGCCAGTTGCGAGCTGCGCAGTTAATTCCATGTTGTGTTTACTACGAAGACTAGTAGATGCAGCACTCTACGCTAATCCATCCTGTGCAAGCCTCTTGGTCTCTGCAGAACTGTGGCAACACACATCTGTCTACCTGCCTATTGTAGCCATACTTTGGTCTCTCTCTACAATTTCAACCTCTCCCGCCACGCCCACACCAACCCCTACAAAGGATTTGCAGTTTACAGTTTGGTTTCCAAATTTCTCTCACCATTACCCAATCTGTCTAAACCTTCGAGTCTACACGTCTTTTCCACGTACACATCCTTCTTTCATGATTCTTAAACCACATTCTATCAGTGATTAAATTATGCTCTGTACGAAATTCTACTGTTTATCTTTCCATTTCATTCTTTTCCCTCGGATCATGTTTCTCTAGTAATTAGTTTTCCTACCATCGAATCTCAAGTCCGCACTGGAATCAAATTTTCGTCTCCAGTAACTGTCTTAATAATGTCTTTTAATTTCCGTCTGTGCACTGTCTGCGGGGCTGGTCAGCATACAAACTTGGGCTAATTTAACAGGTACTGGCTTTGTATCTATCTTGGCAACGATAAAGCGGTCACTTGGCTGTGAACAATAGTATACCGGCATTCCAGTTTTCTTATACGTGGGTGATTTGGAAAATAAGTTTCCCCTCTCGACTGTGGTCAGAGTTGAGTATGAAAGGAAAAAAGAAAGAGTGAAAGAGACATTAAAGATAAGACATATCTTTATTTTTCTACATAATTTGCAAGTACATTGAGACAAGCTTTATAAGCTTCAAAAAGCCTTCCAGCAAAAAATCAGGGCGTTGCATACGGAAGAAGCGTTGAACGGCTTGTTTGACGTCAGCACTGCTGCCAAAGCGCCTTCCGCCGAGAGTCTTCTTCAGAGCAGGAAGCAGAACCACTTGGTGCGAGATCCGGACTGTAAGGCGGATGGTGTAGGCGCTCCCAACCAAGAGTTGCAATATGGTCTTGCGTTGCCGTCGCCATGTGTGGTCTCGCATTGTCATCCAACAGCAGAACGCCAGATCTGAGAAGGGCAGGCCGCTTTTTCCGAAACACCTCTTTCGATTTCGACAGAGCGGCACAGTACCGCGCATCTTTGATGGTTGCGTCCTCCAGAAAGTCCAGCAACAAAACTCCTTTGGCGTCCCAGAAAACGGTGAGTGGCACTTTACCTGCAGACGGACTGCTTTTGAACTTCTTCCGGACAGGTGATGACGGATGTTTCCACTCCATGGATGCGGCCTTCGATTCGTGCGTGTAATGGTGGACCCATGTTTAATGCCCCGTCACAATCCGAAACAGATGGTCATTGCCAGATTCATGGTAACGCACGAACTGTTCCAGGCTGAACGCCATGCGTTCTTCCATGTGTGTCGGGGTCATTTGGCGGGGCACCCATCGTGCTGACACATTCCTGTATCGAAGAAAGTACTGGATGATCTTGTGAGCTCGCTCGTGTCCAAGTTCTGCCGCTACTCCATCGTTGGTGATACGCCGGTTCGCTTTAATCATGTCATCCACCTTCCAGGCATTTGCATCTGTAGTGGCCGTGCGCGTCCGTCCAGGTCTCGGTATGTCCTGCACTTGCTGACATCCATCACTGAATTGCTGGCACCATCTCCGCACCATTTTCCTCGACATCACACCTGACCCATACACGTCAACAAGGCGGTTATGAATTTCTGTGCCTGATACTCCACGTGCCTATTCATAGCGGATAACAGCTCTCACTTGCGCCTTTGACTACGACTCCAGAACTCACCTTCTCTCCATAGCTCCGGAGAAAGGCCGAGCGGCGGGCCTGCGCTTCGCGCAGGCAATCCGACAGCGCGGTATGCTTGATCGTGGTCGAACTCTACCCAGTGGGGTATCGGTGTCTCGCACGTGGGGGTCACCTGCCGTGTCGTCTTTCGCCCATATAACACAACTCTGCCCACAGTCGACAGGGGAAACTTATTTTCCAACTCCCCCTCGTACAGGGTGTTTAAAAAATGACCGGTATATTTGAAACGGCAATAAAAACTAAACGAGAAGCGATAGAAATACACCGTTTGTTGCAATATGCTTAGGACAACAATACATTTTCAGGCAGACAAACTTTCGAAATTACAGTAGTTACAATTATCAACAACAGATGGCGCTGCGGTCTGGGAAACTCTATAGTACGATATTTTCCACATATCCACCATGCGTAGCAATAATATGGCGTAGTCTCTGAATGAAATTACCCGAAACCTTTGACAACGTGTCTGGCGGAATGGCTTCACATGCACATGAGATGTACTGCTTCAGCTGTTCAATTGTTTCTGGATTCTGGCGGTACACCTGGTCTTTCAAGTGTCTCCACAGAAAGAAGTCACAGGGGTTCATGTCTGGCGAATAGGGAGGCCAATCCACGCCGCCTCCTGTATGTTTCGGATAGCCCAAAGCAATCACACGATCATCGAAATATTCATTCAGGAAATTAAAGACGTCGGCCGTGCGATGAGGCCGGGCACCATCTTGGATAAACCACGAGGTGTTCGCAGTGTCGTCTAAGGCAGTTTGTACCGCCACAAATTCACGAAGAATGTCCAGATAGCGTGATGCAGTAATCGTTTCGGATCTGAAAAATGGGCCAATGATTCCTTTGGAAGAAATGGCGGCCCAGACAAGTACTTTTTGAGGATGCAGGGGACGATGGGACTGCAACATGGGGCTTTTCGGTTCCCCATATGCGCCAGTTCTGTTTATTGACGAAGCCGTCCAGGTAAAAATAAGCTTCGTCAGTAAACCAAATGCTGTCCACATGCATATCGCCGTCATCAATCCTGTGCACTATATCGTTAGCGAATGTCTCTCGTGCAGCAATGGTAGCGGCGCTGAGGGGTTGCCGCGTTTGAATTTTGTATGGATAGAGGTGTAAACTCTGGCGCATGAGACGATACGTGGACGTTGGCGTTATTTGGACCGCAGCTGCAACACGGCGAACGGAAACCCGAGGCCGCTGTCGGATCACCTGCTGCACTAGCTGCGCGTTGCCCTCTGTGGTTTCCGTACGCGGTCGCCCTACCTTTCCAGCACGTTCATCCGTCACGTTCCCAGTCCGTTGAAATTTTTCAAACACATCCTTTATTGTATCGCTTTTCGGTCCTTTGGTTACATTAAACCTCCGTTGAAAACTTCGTCTTGTTGCAACAACACTGTGTTCTAGGCGGTGGAATTCCAACACCAGAAAAATCCTCTGTTCTAAGGAATAAGCCATGTTGTCTACAGCACACTTGCACGTTGTGAACAGCACACGCTTACAGCAGAAAGACGACGTACAGAATGGCGCACCCACAGACTGCGTTGTCTTCTATATCTTTCACATCACTTGCAGCGCCATCTGTTGTTGAAAATTGTAACTACTGTAATTTCGAAAGTGTGTCCGCCTGAAAATGTACTGTTGTCCCAAGCATATTGCAACAAACTGTGTATTTCTATCGCTACTCGTTTAGTTTTTATTGCCGTTTCAAATATACCGGTCATTTTTGAAACACCCTGTACGTTATGTAAATTAAATGTGGATAGGGGAGAGATGAAAGGAGTCACAACTCTATGTGCCCGACCTGGACGAGGAACATCTTCCACTGAAGTCACACTATTTGCGAACTTCCATCTCCATTCGTAGACTTGCTGCTGTGATAAACATGCATCACCGTACTCGACCTTCATTAGTTGATGAATTTCAATAGGTTTCACACCTTCACTACGCGAAAACCGAATAACAGAACGCTGTTCTTCCCTGGTGCAAGTCGCAAGTGGGGCGCCCATCTTTATACTGATACTGCGGCGGTATGTGTTCATCTGCATTGTGCTGCCACCTACAGGCCATTATGCACGTTGTTTGTAGCACGCTTACCAACTTACAGGATATCGGCGCGAAATAGCGATTTCTTGTTACAAATTTAAGGTTTTCATTTGACTCACCCTCGCATTAATCTGACCACAAGCAGTGGTCTCCCTCCACTAATTTCCACTGCGTACAATATCAATCTATCCATCTTTCCATTTCAAAGTCTCTAACCTACTTACTCGAATAAGAGATCAAACAATCCACTCTCCACGCGTAGAACGCCAATTTGTTTTTCTTGATGATAATATCCTAGTGAATAGGCCTCGTCAGAACATCCCAAAGCACCCCGGCAATATTTTACCCTAAGGGCATCATCATCACTAAACATACAGTACTCTGGAAAAATAATGCCAGCCGTCTCTTCTTTGTTTCAATACCCGAACAGCAAGACCATGTTGATCAGCGTTATAAAGCTACCTCGGTCACATATCCAGACAGTTACCACTGGATTTCCTGACAAGACAGCTGCACCTCTTGAGGATTCACGTGTTACCTCTCTACAGATACACCTCCGATGTGGTTCCACATATGGTAAGGCTATATGTCACTGAGGCCCTGCATTGGCTAGGTCCTTACTTTTTTAAACGTGAACTTTTTAAATAAGATTGCTATTTACAGACTTAGATGCATCCAAAGATCACAGAAAAAAGGCTAGTGTATTCTTTTAAGTAATCTAGTAAAACTGATAAGTAAGTGTGTCCTTAGCATTATTATTTGCCTTTACAAATGGTTCAAATGGCTCTGAGTACTATGGAACTTAAGATCTGAGGTCATCAGTCCCCTAGAACTTAGAACTACTTAAACCTAACTAACCTAAGGACAGCACACACATCCATGTCCGTGACAGGATTCGAACCTGCTACCGAAGCACTCACGCGGTTCCGGACTGAAGCGCCTAGAACCGCTCGGCCACTGCGGCAGCCTTTGTCTTTACAGAAATGTGTAAATATAACTATATACCGATGACAATATACCCTTTCATTCCCGTATACTATACAAATTTTCAGTATTTGTTATTCAGATTTCACTTGTTATTTCTACCTTTTCCCTATTTCTCCTTTCGTTATACTTGTTTCGGTTTTGCACCATAATTATCATGTAAATCGATAAATTGCTCTCAGTACTCTGACTGTTATTTACAGAGATGCACGCCCATCTTCTGAAATAACTGATTCCATGTAAGACAGAATGTGAAAGATTAAACAATATTTAACTTACAAGGTGTTGTTCTTTTTTCACGATCGCTTCTTCTGCATCATCTCCTTTAGGTCCTGTAACCATACCACCACCAACGACATCCAATACTGACGGCTCAGTCGCATCTTTCTTCCTTTGCGCCTAAATTAGTCTGTCGGTGACTCCATCTTTCTGCAGTAGTAGTAGTATTGATACCTGCATTTTCTCTCTTACCATTTCTGCCCTGATGTAAGTCTAGAATTCTGTTCCCTAGAACTCGTTAGTTAGGCCACACAGAACACATCCAAGTTTGCAGCCTATTTCTTCGTAAACCTCTGCACCACACTCAAGTGTGTCATCCAGCGGCATCGGTAAATGTTGATTCTCGCCTATAAGCCCTGGACGTAGAATTCGTTTACTACTCTGTTGCTGATAAATACGTCATGCTTATTAAAAGTATGAAATTCTGCTGAATCTATTTACGTATGCCTCTTTACTCGTTAACCATGTCTGCAATGAGCAGTAACGAGTGCTTTAACTCTCTTCTAGCGGACAGTAATTTTCGTAGGATTCCCACAATTCATCTATAGTATCGTTTTCACCGCCAGTATCACACATGTTGCATAATGGCGTTTTTGAGCATCAAATACGCATAAGATATCCTCGTTGCGCCCGCCCACAAGGAGCTTTAAATGGGTCTATGTTGCAGTTATTGCGTGCCCACGTGATTGTATAGATTCATTATTCACATGAAGAGTACAGATTGGCAAGAACTAGACGGCAGTGGATGATGTAAAATCCTTCTGCATGTACCTGACTCCTATGTTCATCGCTTATGTACGTGTGATTTTCGTCACACTCCTTCTTTCGCTCCGACTACGTCCGAATCTAAAGACAATGACCTGTTTAGGATGAAGTAAATAAATAAGACCACAGTAGCAGAAATGAATGACACAAACCAAGTGGCAGTAGCAATATGAATGTGTAGCTGTGATTATCACTTCAAGCTTAAGGTAACTGTTTTTAAAAGTTTAAGTGGCCAGTTAAGTTTATAAACAGCCTCATATAAACAATTAAATAAAACGCATGGGTAATGGCAAAAAGATAAGCATGTTTGTTGTTTTTTCTTTTTCATGGCATCCATTTTTGATTGCACCTCTTTGAGCGTGTCAGTTCACTTAATCAAAACTTTTAAAGAGAAAGAAATGGTCGTTACGAAATAGTTTGCAGAGGACAGTAAATCCAATACAAGGTTTATAAGGACCAGCTAACGAGGGGTGGGAGGCAGACTTCGGGAGCTTCTTTTTTTTCCCTTTCTTTCTAGAGGTGCAGAGATGTTTCCTCTTTTTAAAGTTTCTGATTCTATGCTGTAGCAAATTGTTCTTCAACACGAATAAAACTGAGTATCACGCATTCAGCATCTCGAATATCAGCAGATAATTTTATTGCACTGCGCAGTCTGAGCCTTTCCGTGTCATTAATGTGGCTGAATCATTAGAACAATCAAATGGTGTATTTGATTGAGTTAGTTTCAGAGTATAGAAGTCTCAAGCGGGTCTGAACACGTGAAACGCAAGTGAGAGCACCAATTACGTTAGTGTAGTGCAGCACAAATTTCCAACGACTGAAAATGTTATTACCCTGAACCTCACACTGCTTGTATGAAATCGTAATTAAAGGAAAAATGGATTTGTGGTTGCAGCTGACATCCACTAGCGCTGGTCAAGCAGCAGTTTTAGTCTGAGCCCACGAATTCCCTGGCTGAATACGAAGCGAGTGACTAGTGGATCTCACAATTATGGCAATAGAAAGCTGGAGTTTCAAATTTCACTTTTAGAAAATCATTCCCTCAGGTGAATCACAAAAATATACCACTGTTTGACACTCAGACAAATTTCCGTATGGAGGACATGGACACAGGCCTCACTGGCATTGAAAAGCAGCTGAAACAGCCGAAACAGTCGAAAAAAGAAAAAGAAGTCGCCACATCCAGATGGAGTGCCAATTCAGTTTTACTGAGTGCTCTATGGCACTGGTCCCTGGCTTGCACTAATCGCGAACCTCTCAGCTATCGAAAAGTCCCAAGCTGCTGGGTAAAATACAGGTGACTCCCCTATATAAGAAGGCTAAAAGAACTGACCAGCGAAATTATAAACCAATATCGTTAATATCAATTGGTTTCAGAATTCCTGGGTATATTTTGAATTGGAATGTAGTAAACTCCCATGAGTGACTTACGTTTCTGTCCACAAATAAATTATTTCGTCGCTGGTCTCTCAGTCCAGTGACAAAGTTTGGACCCGCAAAGAGGAATACGCATTAGATGTTGCCATAAGCAGTTCGCGATATTTTATGCTATCTTTGCTGTGAGTGGTCTTGCATTGCGCAGAATTTTAAATATCTGGAGCTCTACACGTTTGAGTGTTGTTTAATAGCCCTGTACTAAAGCTGCTTGGAATAAATGTTATTTCTTCAGGTGCAGAATTTTATTTTGCAAAAACAAACATAATGTTTGATGGGATAATCGCAATCACTGGTTTTTCCAATGTTATTTGTAATCCGTCTTGATTGCAAAAGATGTTTATTCACATGACCGCTTTCGGTTCCTCTAGAACCATCTTCAGATCTGCAATTTCGGTTACAGGAGTAACCCGTCCATACACAAGAAAACTTCACATGTTGCGTCACATCAATTTTATGGTGAGTTAAGTTCTACATACTTTTAACGCTAGTTATTATTGTTACTTTTTGGAGGATGAATATGTTTTCATTAATTTTTTGTAAAGAGCCCGTCTGTGGCGCACATGTGTTTATTTAACAGTGTAAGTAGGCTGTTTATGTTTTCTTATAGGCAACGTTACATAGCGCTCTGTATGAAACTCACTAGCTGTGCTGTGTGCAGTCTGTGGCTAGTTTGCATTGTTGTCTGCCATTGTAGTGTTGGGCAGCTGGATGTGAACAGCGCGTAGCGTTGCGCAGTTGGAGGTGAGCCGCCAGCAGTGGTGGATGTGGGGAGAGAGATGGCGGAGTTTTGAAATTTGTTATACTGGATATTATGAACTGCTATATATATTATGACTATTAAGGTAAATACATTGTTTGTTCTCTATTAAAATCTTTCATTTGCTAACTATCCCTATCAGTAGTTAGTGCCTTCAGTAGTTTGAATCTTTTATTTAGCTGGCAGTAGTGGCGCTCGCTGTATTGCAGTAGTTCGTGTAACGAAGATTTTTGGTGAGGTAAGTGATTTGTGAAAGGTATAGGTTAATGTTAGTCAGGGCCATTCTTTTGTAGGGATTATTGGAAGTCAGATTGCGTTGCGCTAAGAATATTGTGTGTCAGTTTAAGCACAGTCATGTATAAATGTTCAAAGCAGACGTTTCATATGACGACCCTTAGCCATGGATACTTCACTGGAATCTTCTGATATTTTCTTCTAGTTTGTGTAATTAGTGTAGCTTTTGTTTATTGCTAGCACGTAATTGTAGAGAGAATTTCCTTTGTAGTTGCAGTTTTTCATTCTTGTACAGTAAAACAGTTGTGGCATGCATGTAGATTTGCACCAATTATTTCGCAGCTGCGCTTGCAATTAACTACATATTATTTTCTGTGCTATGTTAATGTGTTCTCTTATTTTTGCTCTTCAAATTGTGCTTTTCTGTGTTATCGTGTGAAATATTGTGACAATAATGGCGTGTGAAAAACGTAACACTAGGCTCCAAAGTAAACTGAAAAATAATAGTGACGACGAGCGTAGCTTATCAGCACCACTGTGTAGTGAATTAACAGACATTCCAAGTAGTAATTTGGTAACTGTGCATAGGGAAATGGAGCGGGCGGCAAATAATGGTGTAGACAGTGAAACAGGTAGTGAACAGGGAAGCATTATCGATCGATCGGTCGGCAACAGCTCGCCTCAGGAATTGGGAATGACAGAACACAATATTGCAAATACTGTAGACTCAGGTTTTGGGTTCTCACCGTTTTCTCAAATAACTCAAGACACATTTTCCGCTTGTCAAAATGTGAATGTTGCTGGTGCAAATGCACTGCCGAAAAGTGCAGAGGAACAGATTCCAGACACTAATGCATTGTTATTACAATTAATGCAACAAATGAGACAAAATCTTCAAGAGTTAGACACAATGGAACAAAATCAGAGACAAACACAGCAAAAGCTTCAAAAGTTAGACACAATGGAACAAAATCAGAGACAAACACAACAAAAGCTTCAAAAGTTAGACACAATGGAACAAAATCAGAGACAAACACAGCGACAGTTAGACACAATGGAACAAAATCAGAGACAAACACAGCAAAAACTTCAAGTTAGACTCATTGGAACAAACTCTCGAACAAACACATGAAGATTTAACTGCTGAGTTACATAACATTGAATCGAAATGTCAGAAAGTCTGTAATGACGTAAAAAAACAAATTTGTTAGCATTTCCAACCTATTTTTTCGCGTCATGAAAATGCATTACAGAATCATGAAGCAGCCATAAAAGAACTGCAAACTATTGTTCATGAAATCACGACACCTTGCAAGCTAAAATTGACTCAGTTGCGTCTGCCGATTTGGTTACGCAACTTGCAAAAACTCGAGAAAACTTAAAGGACACAGTAGATACGATTTCAACACAAATGGACACTCTGAAACTTGGTTCAGAAAAACACACTGAGGAAATAAGTACACTATCGGAGAAAGTAGCCGAACTTTCGGATCAGTTCACTAACTTACCTGCAAAGGTAGATGATGATCTGAATGACACAAGACCTGTAGCCATCACTGACACAGAAGAGTGCAAACAAATTAGGAAACTGAAACAAAATCTGAATCAAATTAATACGCAACACCAAAGAGAAATCCGGGAAGTAAAAGATCAGCTGACACAGGTAATACAAGAATTACGTTTTTCAAAGGCCACTCGCGCTCCAATACGGGAAGAGGGACATAGAAATACGGAACATCCACAAAATAATAACACAGGGCACTTCGGAAATTATGAAAGAAATTGGCAAGGTACACCGAATTTTGAGATGGAACCGCCGACACGACGTAACAATGAGCGATATGCTACTCGCCGACACGATGATTTTGACTATAAGCTGTTCATTACTACACATAAATTCAAAACGTTTAAGAAATCTGCCAACGACATTCATCCACAAGCGTGGCTCCATCAATTCTCTCATTGTTTTCCTCCCAACTGGTCATTGGAGCACAGGTTAGAATTTATGTGTGGCTACTTGGAGAATGAACCAGCTGTAAGAATGCGATCGGTCATTCACGATTGTCACAGTGAAGGAGAATTTTACCATGCGTTCCTCCCAGCATATTGGTCTCAAGCTACACAAGACCGAGTAAAACATAGCATCATAATGATGAAACATTTCGAACAATCTGAATTTTCCAGTCTTGTGAAATATTTTGAAGACATGTTGCACAAGAATCAGTACCTGTCAAACCCATACAGCCCCTCAGAACTCATCTGCATTTGCTTAATCAAGCTGCCTGAACATTTACGACATATTATTTTAGCAGGACGTTGCAAAGACGACAATGAAGCTTTTCAGGGACTCTTACAAGAATTAGAAATTGACACTGACAATCGCAGAATGCGAAAACAGGAACACAACAATTACAGGTCACATCCGTCACGATTCCGTGATGAAAGAAATAATAACTGGACACGACAATTCTATTCTTACAACGTAAATCGTGACCAAAACAGACACCACCCCTATGACAACCACTGGCAGAGTAATAATAGTTACAGAGAAATATCGCATTTTCGTAGTAATGAATGTGACAGAGACAACCATAGAAACAGACAATATGGGAACCAAAACAATTATTATCACGGGAGACAGAATAACTTCAGACGTAACGGTCCGCCGTGCAGTGATAATTCAGGGAGAAATTCTCCACCACTTAACCGACAAGAAAGAAATTACGGGAACTACCGACATGACGACAGACGACATAATCATAACGACAGACCTAAATTTCATCAGAACTGGCGGGATTTAAACAGAGCAGGGCACTCTCGACAACGTGAATTTGTGGAAGTTAGGCCTCCTAATCCCAGTAACGACGCGCGCCAACAAAGAAGCAGACAATGACTCGCACCGCAGGCAGTCACTTGCCCCCGCTCGCTCAGGGAAAAATAACATAGACGCTAACCTTGAGGAAAATTCCAGTATCCTTTACCGACGTATACCACATGATAATTGCGTTATAGTTGAAACTCTGCGTACTAGGAAGAGCAAAGGGTTACACTACATTTCACATGTAAAACCGTTTATTGAGAGATAATCTGCTTTATAACTTTGTCTTTGCCATAAAACGTTTCACTTCACATTTCTAGTATGCATTGTCACACTTAGAAACTGTTATCATGCAACAATGTTTGAAGTTAAATATCCAGTCAAGAACCAAGAGAACTTATTTAAACAGAAATTACGAATGCATTGTTATTGTGAACAGACATCACAGTGTTATTGTGTGTGTGCATTCTTGCTTTTTGGTTGCACGATTATGTAACGACTATAAGGCTCACATACTTAGAACATTTACCAGTACTGCTAATGGGATTCTAATGCCACATTTTGGTTTACTTGAAAATACATTCTGGATTTAAGGTACTTTCTGTGAGATACCAGATGAGACAGTGGTTAGTTTATGTGACAGCTACAAGATTATATCACGACGTTACTAATGAGTGACAATTTACAATGTTGCCTTTGCGGTGTATCTGTTTTATATCTGCACAGTTTTTCTGAATTCTTCTGGAAAGTAAAACATGTTTAATAGTAACTTTTGTGATATATCTACAATGAGACAGCCTCTTTCGTAGCACAACAATACTGTGGTGTCACCGCCAGACACCACACTTGCTAGGTGGTAGCTTAAATCGGCCGCGGTCCATTAGTACATGTCGGACCCGCGTGTCGCCGCCATCAGTACTTGCAGACCTAGCGCCACCACATGGCAGGTCTAGAAAGACGGACTAGCACTCGCCCCAGTTGTACGGACGACATTGCTAGCGACTAGACGTACGAGGCCTTCCTCTCATTTGCCGAGAGACAGTTAGAATAGCCTTCAGCTAAGCACATGACTACGACCTAGCAAGGCGCCATTAGCCTTACCTACTTTGAGAGTTATAGTATAAATGTCTCAAGAAGAACGCTGTATTCATCAGAGAATAAAAGTTAAGTATAAAGCAACTACGTACTTTTCTTGCCACCATTCAATAGTTATCCTGTTCCAGAATTCACGCCCGTCTGCATTACATCGCGTGCCTTTCGGCTACCTCAGAGTGGCGTGGCTCTTGCTACGCCACAACAAATACGTTACAGCACAGTACTTTCTTCATCACAACAATAAGTGTAATAACTAAGATATCTATACGCAAAGCATTTCACTTTTGTTTATCATGAGGTAAGTACATTGACTTCCGCATAACTTAGCTTTCGGAGGACGATAACTACGACACTTCCACAGAGATTATCTTACAACCAGATGCACAGTTTAGCGCTACAGTACACGTATTTGAGTGATTAATTTTATACTTAAAACATTTATTTTTAAAGATATTTGAAGTACAATGACACAAAGGTTTTCCGTTATACATTTCATTCCATTGCTGTAATCTGTAACACCTGAGGGTATAATTACATTAATCCTCAGGGGGGTACATGCTTACTTTGTGTACCATGTGTTTGGCAAGCACAAGGAGCCCTAGCTAATATGGTATTTGCTTATACAGCTTTACACATCGGTACCATATTTCTCTAACACATAAATTACACAGCTATCTGATCATTTAACTGAGAGATAAACATTTTTTTACTACATCAGTGACACATGTTTTCGCAATTCCGCAGTTGGATAACTTCACACTTATGAAACTGTATTTTGTCTGTACTGTGTGAACCCTTCATATTTTTCGGAACCATTGTGATACTATGAGAGCTTTGAATGATGTATTTGGTATGGGACCACGATTTTTAAAGTACGTTTGAGGCAGATGACGCTTTTGACATGAGCAGAGAATTTTTTTAGGTTTTGAAATTATTGCAGAAAGCTACGACGTTTTTGAGATTTGACTGAGGTGTTATGATGTTATTTTTATGACGACGATGTGTATTACGCTGTTGCAGTATGTTTATGATCAATAAGCCGATGTTATATGAGGAATTTGATTATGCTACATACGTATTAAGATGAAATATTGAAGAAATGTCGACAAATATATATATGTGTAGTAAGGTAAGGAAAAAGGAGTGGTGGTTAGGGACTCTGATTTATGAAAAGGATGTTGGAAACCAAGAATCGTACTTTAAGAGTTATGAAATGTGTGTAAATGCGTGAATGTATCACAATGCCGGCGAAAATTTTTTGGACACTGTTATATTCGTAACATTTTGTTTCTACATACTTGCAACGCAAATTCTCGACCCATGAAATTTTGTATATGAGACTGTCACTGTAGCGGAAACTGCTGTCGTAAATATTTCCATAAGAATGTTAAGTGACCACCTGCACGTGCGTCATGGACACCCAGCTGTGTCAGACGCCTGGAGAACAAGCCATTAGAGTGCGTGCCTTTTCAAAGGCACAGGTAGAAAAGAAAAAAAGGGAGGCCATTATCCTCGCTTTTGACATTCCTTTGTAGAAAGCACCGCAAATACGACACGCTTACATCTGCACACCAGATTATGACTACTGTCTCTCTAGTTGAGAGATTTTTCTACTAACTTATGAAATGCCTCATGACTACTGAATGATGTTCTTATGCTTTACTTTGTACATAGTTGCTTATTTCATTTGATATCTGGTTTCCAGCTGTCTTGCAGCATTGGTTTCATAAAATAAAATTAAATGCATTTGCTAATGTGAACACTTTCTGTCAACAGATCTATTAAATAATTATTTTATGATCCACTTTATTAGAAAAAGGAGCTTTTGGAATGGAAAGAACAATAAGAAAGGACTGATAACAATAACTGCATACATAATTTTCTTTTCAAGTACTTGGTAATTTTTTGTAGAATTAGTTTTTGTGGTGCACCACTTTAATACATAGACATTAAGATGTGAATAGACATTTCCCTTTTCTGCATTGTTGTTTTTACTGTAATTTTTTTTCTGCTTGAGCTATGTCATGTTTAGGTATAAGTTACTGCTGTTTGCCAGGCATAGTGTTACTGAATTTGACTTTGTGTTACTCTTCTAAGCTAGTTTTACTACTGTTTTATTTTTCTTGTTTGCTGCACAGTGCCTTATATTAATGTAGTACTGCAACTGCTTTGCCTATTTAAAATTTTTGTCCTTGATGTTTGTGTTAATTGTTTTATGCTGCTGCATTGCCTCGTCCCTTAGTTTAGCATCTGAGCTCAGTAGATTTAAGTTACCTTAAGAGGGGGTAGACTATAAGAGAATGAGTTGCGATGAATTGGCAGAAATGCATTGAGAAGTATTACGAAAAAAGTACAGAAAGCAGGTATAGGTAGGATTTTCTTGGAAATAAATGATGAGGTAAGATAATGGAAAATAAATAATGATGTAAGAAATATATGAACATATAAATACAGAAAGCATGCTTGGATAGGATTTTTTTGGTGGAAGCAAAGGTTGAAATAAGACGAACGATCTATGGAATGAAGTTTTGGGTTGGACTGCAGTACCAAATGTTACACTGAAAACGAACCCTGTCCTTTCCTTTTGTGTTATCCCACTATGTGTTTGTGTACCCTTGTGTATTTGTTTTCTTCCTGTCTCTGTGTAGTTTCATAGAATTTTTTTCTAATACTAAGCTACATCCACTATGATGAGGAATACTGTTATCCTCAAATATAATTGGCATTAATAATATGTTATTTACCTTGTAAATATGCTTAGACATTATTTATTCTGTTTTGTTTTAATGCTCATGTGTAAAGTTGATGTTTCAAAAGTTATTCTGATCTTTTATGTATGCACTTATGTTATAATTCCTGTAACACTGATGTATATGTTATTTCAATTCTTTTGTAAAGCTTGTACTACAAATGTTATCTGTATTGTTATGTTCCTTAATGATGTATTTTGTACCTTTGTAATTGTATTCTCATGTTATAATATTGTAATTGACACCAGTTCATCAAATTAAGTAACTTGTAAGCATTCATTTCACTGCACACATTTCTGTTGGTCATAGTAATGCACAATATGTGAGAAGTTGGGACTGTTAGTGTTTGCACGTGTGTTGATAATTCAGCAAGGGACTGGATAACAGCATTGCTGGTTCTAAGGACAATTCCAAAAAAATTTCTTGAGTGGACGAGTGGTGGTTTATGGACTTGCTATATTGTCTGCAAGACTTCTAAGGACAATTCCAAAAACTTTGTGCGTGCACAAGTGGTGGTTATGGACGTGTTATATTAACTGCAAGACTCTTCAGTGGTGATTGTGCACCCGCACAGTCACAACAGATGGCTGCTGGCCATCTCTACAAGGACTACAGTGGATCTGCATCTCTGATGACCCGCCAATACCATTATTTCTACAAGGACTACAGTGGGTCTGCACCTCTGGTGGCCCACCAATACCACAATCTCTACCTGGACTACAGTGGGCCTGTCCACAATTTCCAGTGGGTCTGCACCTCTGGTGGCCGACCAATACCATACTCTCTACCAGGACTACAGTGGGCCTGTCCACAATTTCCAGTGGGTCTGCACCTCTGGTGGCCCACCAATACCATACTCTCTACCACGACTCCAGTGGGTCTGCTCTGTAATGACCTACCTACCAATCTTCTTCAAAACGTCGAATGACTCTGCTGTGGGCTTGCTCTGTTGTGGCCCATTACCTGTCAGCATGTCAAGAGTCAGCACTGTCTTTCAGTTGGAAGGACAACACTACTTCTTTAAGACTGCTTGGAAATCCACTACTTCCGTGTGCATTTTCTATTATTGTTCAGACTTTGAGAAAAACACTGGAATTTTACTGTGATTAATGATCAGGACTGTCTATATGGACTGTGAATTTTAGCTTTTGACCAACATTGTATCAATAAGTGTGTGCATTTGATATCTTTGTTATTGTAATTATGAAAAAATTTATCAAATCATTATTGGCCACTGCCCAAAACAATTTGTAAAATTTTTTGTGGGGAGCATGGGGGCTATGTAAGTAGGCTGTTTATGTATTCTTATAGGCAACATTACGTAACGCTCTGTATGAAACTCACTAGCTGTGCTGTGTGCAGTCTGTGGCTAGTTTGCATTGTTGTCTGCCATTGTAGTGTTGGGCAGCTGGATGTGAACAGCGCGTAGCGTTGCGCAGTTGGAGGTGAGCCGCCAGCAGTGGTGGATATGGGGAGAGAGATGGCAGAGTTTTGAAATTTGTTATACTGGATATTATGAACTGCTATATATATTATGACTATTAAGGTAAATACATTGTTTGTTCTCTATTAAAATCTTTCATTTGCTAACTATCCCTATCAGTAGTTAGTGCCTTCTGGAGTTTGAATATTTTATTTAGCTGGCAGTAGTGGCGCTCGCTGTATTGCAGTAGTTCGTGTAACGAAGATTTTTGGTGAGGTAAGTGATTTGTGAAAGGTATAGGTTAGTGTTAGTCAGGGCCATTCTTTTGTAGGGATTATTGGAAGTCAGATTGCGTTGCGCTAAGAATATTGTGTGTCAGGTTAAGCACAATCATGTATAAATGTTCAAAGGGGACGTTTCAACAGTTCTTGTATAAAGAAGAAGTAAATCCCACGTAAGGTCTAGTTGTTCAGTGAAATGTAGTAATAATAGCAATTGTATTCGGTGACTCCGTAGTGAAAATGTATCGATGATCAGCGATATTGAAATGGTCTGTTGCTGAAACAGAACAAAACAGAGCATAGGAAAATTTTCTCTCGTTTTTGTGCAAGAGCCCGTGTTCATTCACTCTTTTCTTGTCTTCCTCTGGTCGTCTGTCGTAGCAGGCAATTATGTCGTGTACCTTGAGTTTGAATTATAATATTTGCTAGCTTAAAGTAATTAAACGTTGCACCGTTTAGAACTTTGGCAATTATTTGCAGTCTACGTACTCACAATTTGGATAACTACATGATTTTTTGTTGCCGTCTCTGCTCAGAAGTCAGAGGCCGTGAAATAAAAGGATGATCATTTTAATGCATCTTGCTTTCATCTCATGCTAGAGATGTGCGAGTGTTTCGGTCATTCGTCTCTGAACCTCGTTGCTGTAGGTCTTTACACGTGTCAATACACTGGCCCTCGTTTAATAAATATATGGTGTACTATCTTACAACGTTGTGTTGTCCTAATGTGAAAGTATAAGGGTAAAGTGAAAATGCAACGCATCATTATGCAATGTGCGGTCGGTGAAACTGTACTTCATTGGCCTTGCATCATCTTGCATCTTCAAAACTGAAGAGAATCATCTGTCGTGGAACATGTGATACGTGAGCTGAGTTTCTCTGAAGTCTTCTCAGTTTTCTTTTTCTTGAAAATGGAAATTTGTTTTAGCTGGCAATAATTTCTGTTTCAAAATGTCTGTGACTTGTAATTGGTTTTTGATCATACTTCTACTTTATCTGATGTTTGTTACTGGCTGTTGGTCTGTAACAAAGTAATAATGTACATACAGGCTATTAAATAAGAGCTAACAAAGGAGCGAGATATTACACTCCTGGAAATGGAAAAAAGAACACATTGACACCGGTGTGTCAGACCCACCATACTTGCTCCGGACACTGCGAGAGGGCTGTACAAGCAATGATCACACGCACGGCACAGCGGACACACCAGGAACCGCGGTGTTGGCCGTCGAATGGCGCTAGCTGCGCAGCATTTGTGCACCGCCGCCGTCAGTGTCAGCCAGTTTGCCGTGGCATACGGAGCTCCATCGCAGTCTTTAACACTGGTAGCATGCCGCGACAGCGTGGACGTGAACCGTATGTGCAGTTGACGGACTTTGAGCGAGGGCGTATAGTGGGCATGCGGGAGGCCGGGTGGACGTACCGCCGAATTGCTCAACACGTGGGGCGTGAGGTCTCCACAGTACATCGATGTTGTCGCCAGTGGTCGGCGGAAGGTGCACGTGCCCATCGACCTGGGACCGGACCGCAGCGACGCACGGATGCACGCCAAGACCGTAGGATCCTACGCAGTGCCGTAGGGGACCGCACCGCCACTTCCCAGCAAATTAGGAACACTGTAGCTCCTGGGGTATCGGCGAGGACCATTCGCAACCGTCTCCATGAAGCTGGGCTACGGTCCCGCACACCGTTAGGCCGTCTTCCGCTCACGCCCCAACATCGTGCAGCCCGCCTCCAGTGGTGTCGCGACAGGCGTGAATGGAGGGACGAATGGAGACGTGTCGTCTTCAGCGATGAGAGTCGCTTCTGCCTTGGTGCCAATGATGGTCGTATGCGTGTTTGGCGCCGTGCAGGTGAGCGCCACAATCAGGACTGCATACGACCGAGGCACACAGGGCCAACACCCGGCATCATGGTGTGGGGAGTGATCTCCTACACTGGCCGTACACCACTGGTGATCGTCGAGGGGACACTGAATAGTGCACGGTACATCCAAACCGTCATCGAAGCCATCGTTCTACCATTCCTAGACCGGCAAGGGAACTTGCTGTTCCAACAGGACAATGCACGTCCGCATGTATCCTGTGCCACCCAACGTGCTCTAGAAGGTGTAAGTCAACTACCCTGGCCAGCAAGATCTCCGGATCTGTCCCCCATTGAGCATGTTTGGGACTGGATGAAGCGTCGTCTCACGCGGTCTGCACGTCCAGCACGAACGCTGGTCCAACTGAGGCGCCAGGTGGAAATGGCATGGCAAGCCGTTCCACAGGACTACATCCAGCATCTCTACGATCGTCTCCATGGGAGAATAGCAGCCTGCATTGCTGCGAAAGGTGGATATACACTATACTAGTGCCGACATTGTGCATGCTCTGTTGCCTGTGTCTATGTGCCTGGGGTTCTGTCAGTGTGATCATGTGATGTATCTGACCCCAGGAATGTGTCAATAAAGTTTCCCCTTCCTGGGACAATGAATTCACGGTGTTCTTATTTCAATTTCCAGGAGTGTATATTACACTTCCATTATAAGTCTGGCTTGAGATGGAACTCTCAAAACTGTTCCACGTGTTTCACCAAGAAGAATCGATGGGAATCCCCGCTTTGGCGTCGGCGAGCAGTAAAGGAGCAGTCAAATTAAGACGAGAAACGTGGAGAAAAGGCGAGTAAACTGTTCCTTGTTTCAAAAGTGCTCGCCATTGATGTTAATGGATCTATCCCACTGTGACACAAGACAGCCAAGGTCTTCACGGAAAAAGGTTTGCGGTTGCCTACGGAATGCTGATCCTACCCAGGCGTGCAGTTCTTTGTACGAACCAAATTGATGGCCAGAAATCTCTTTCTTCAGGACTCCAAAAATATGGAAATCGCAAGAGAAGAGATCAGGACTACAGGGTAAGTCACTAACTATTGCCACCTAGAATAACTCCGAAAGCATGATAGCTGAAAAGTTTGTGGGACAAATGTTACATGGGACAACGGAGGCCATAATATGACGGTTTTTTGTTGCTAGGTGGGGTCGCGTCAGAGATATTGAGCCGTGTGTCGGCTCTCAACATATATCGCGCTGTTAAGATTGTTCTGAGTCCTTCCATTCCATCGTTAATTGATTCTTTCATATTTATAGTTATGTTGCGTACGATTCTGACGGCGTGTCTGGTCTTATCGATCTTCGAGTCGTTGCTTTCTCTTAGCCTTGTGTAAGGGAATAAGATCTTTGGGTGGGGTGGGGGGCGGGGGTATGGCCGGTTGGTTGCCTAGCGGTGACGAGTCGGTCGGTCGGTCGGTTTTTATAATCGGGAATTAGAGAATGTCAGACGTAGAGACCGCGGCGTGGCGTGGCAGTGGAGAGTTGGCTGTTGTTCCGAGAAGCCGCGTGGTCCGTCGTGGCGGTGCGAAACGTGTGGGACGAGTTGACGGAACAAGGACGTAACCTCTTGCTGTGAACACCCGGGGGCCACGGCTGTGGTTCCGAGCCACTACTTGGTGGGAGCGGCAACGGATGTCTTTAAATTTTCCGTCTGGAGGCGGGAATGATGGACTAGTAACTCGCCTAACCTGAGGAGTGGTATTTCGCCGCCGTGGGTGCAGAGAAGACGAGGGCTCCGGTAACAGAGCGCGTGGCTGCGCGACTGTGCCCAGTCGGGTACGCTGGCGACGTGGACACGGTCGGCTGTGAGGAACCTTTGCATTGGAGTTCACCTGCTGTTTCTCTGATAAACTGCAAGTTAAGTTGGTTAAAGGTTTAGATGTTAATCGAAGAATTTTGGTTTGTGCAACCAGCGTCTTTTCTGCCTTGTGGCCTCCTGCGTTCGTGTTTGCTGTCCCTGTCGCCGGTGTATTTATAGACAGTGATCGTTTCCGCTTCTTATTAGTACTGCCCGGTTGGAAGTGTATTTTTGGCCAGGGATTATTGTTTTAGATTACATTTTTTCTGCCTTGTGGCCTCCTGCGTTCGGATTTCCTGTCCTGTCGCCGGTGTAGTTATAGACAGTGATCTTTTGACTTCTTATTAGTATTGCTTGGGAGGAAGTGTATTTTTGGGCAGGGATTATGGTTCCTCATTTGATTCCTCCTCTTCCCATGGCGTCGCCTGAGGTCGATGTGATTTCTGAATGTGAGGCCTTGTGGGTCTGTTAGTCTGCTTCTAGCCTGAGCATTCCTCAGGAGACAATTGTGGCCGCCCTTACACCCGGTCGGTTAATTATTTATATCCCAGGACATTTTGGTGGTAGGACATGGTATTAAAGTTGTTAGTTATTGTAAAATGTTAAATGGTTGTATTTTACTCTGATTGTTTTTGGCCACTGTTTAAAAAGGTTAAGTTTGCATTTCATTGATTTTTTTTTAATTAGTTGGCTTTAAAATTGTAAGTTATTGTAAAAGGTGCATGACTGTATCTTTACTTTGATTGTTTTAATCTACTTGGCATTATTTGAAAATGCTAGTTCTGCCTCCCTGTTAGCGAGCCCTTGTAATTTAATATCTTGTTGTGGCAAAATTTAAAAGAAGTGGCTCCCTACATTTCGGTAGCGAAATTGTATGCAATTGGTGTTTTGTTTCATTACCTGGAAAGTTTTAATTTTGTTATTAAATGCTTTATCAAAGTCTGTTTTAAGTAAAATGGCTTGGCTATTAACGGTAAAGTAAAGTTTTTAATTTCATTACTTGGAAAGTTTTGATTTGTTGTCAAATGTTTTATCAAAGCCGGTTTTAAGTAAAATGGCTTGGCTGTTACTTGGAAAGTAAATTGTTTTGAAAAGGCACTCATGCCTGCTAGCATTTTGGATCTGTTCCTGGTCGAGTGGTAAAGAAATTACTTTTAATGGTTGAAGTAATCAATAAAGAAATTGTAAATTGCAACTCGACAGTAACCAACTAATTTTGGCCCCGTTTCCCAACTGGGGGTTTTCCTTGATTGATCGTAATACTCGTCTCAGCTATGAAGGTCAACTTTGTTTTTTGAATGGGATGCTATAGTTTGGTACTCATTTTCTGATAGTAGCAATCGAGACGAACCAAATGATGTGTAACAGCAAGGTCTTTGAAGATCAACGAAGGTCAAAAAGGTGGCATGAACGTCCATTTACAGAAGGTGTGCGAAGTGATGAGCATTGGTATCAGTGCAGTGCTGCAATCTTCTTATCATGGGTTGAGTGGTATTCCGTATCACTTCGGCACTTATCGAAGCACACGCTCTGACAATTCTTTCTCGTATGTCGTGCAAATAGTAAATATTCGCCGAATACGGCGTATCCATCTAATTTGCCATTGACATGTGAACACCATTCGACGGTTTCGCAATACAACAATAATGGGAGCAGCAATAATAGTATCGTGGAATCAAGTGAATGTGAATGATGTATTCCTTCGAAGAACAATTGGATATGCTTCTCACTTACGAAGAACGCCAACGAGATTCATTGAGACCAAGAGACTTATACACTGAAAGATATCCGCAAGGTATTCACCCTACACATTGTACATTTAAATATGTGTACACTCCTGGAAATGGAAAAAAGAACACATTGACACCGGTGTGTCAGACCCACCATACTTGCTCCGGACACTGCGAGAGGGCTGTACAAGCAATGATCACACGCACGGCACAGCGGACACACCAGGAACCGCGGTGTTGGCTGTCGAATGGCGCTAGCTGCGCAGCATTTGTGCACCGCCGCCGTCAGTGTCAGCCAGTTTGCCGTGGCATACGGAGCTCCATCGCAGTCTTTAACACTGGTAGCATGCCGCGACAGCGTGGACGTGAACCGTATTTGCAGGTGACGGACTTTGAGCGAGGGCGTATAGTGGGCATGCGGGAGGCCGGGTGGACGTACCGCCGAATTGCTCAACACGTGGGGCGTGAGGTCTCCACAGTACATCGATGTTGTCGCCAGTCGTCGGCGGAAGGTGCGCGTGCCCGTCGCCCTGGGACCGGACCGCAGCGACGCACGGATGCACGCCAAGACCGTAGGATCCTACGCAGTGCCGTAGGGGACCGCACCGCCACTTCCCAGCAAATTAGGGACACTGTTGCTCCTGGGGTATCGGCGAGGACCATTCGCAACCGTCTCCATGAAGCTGGGCTACGGTCTCGCACACCGTTAGGCCGTCTTCCGCTCACGCCCCAACATCGTGCAGCCCGCCTCCAGTGGTGTCGCGACAGGCGTGAATGGAGGGACGAATGGAGACGTGTCGTCTTCAGCGATGAGAGTCGCTTCTGCCTTGGTGCCAATGATGGTCGTATGCGTGTTTGGCGCCGTGCAGGTGAGCGCCACAATCAGGACTGCATACGACCGAGGCACACAGGGCCAACACCCGGCATCATGGTGTGGGGAGTGATCTCCTACACTGGCCGTACACCACTGGTGATCGTCGAGGGGACACTGAATAGTGCACGGTACATCCAAACCGTCATCGAAGCCATCGTTCTACCATTCCTAGACCGGCAAGGGAACTTGCTGTTCCAACAGGACAATGCACGTCCGCATGTATTCCGTGCCACCCAACGTGCTCTAGAAGGTGTAAGTCAACAACCCTGGCTAGGAAGATCTCCGGATCTGTCCCCCATTGAGCATGTTTGGGACTGGATGAAGCGTCGTCTCACGCGGTCTGCACGTCCAGCACGAACGCTGGTCCAACTGAGGCGCCAGGTGGAAATGGCATGGCAAGCCGTTCCACAGGACTACATCCAGCATCTCTACGATCGTCTCCATGGGAGAATAGCAGCCTGCATTGCTGCGAAAGGTGGATATACACTATACTAGTGCCGACATTGTGCATGCTCTGTTGCCTGTGTCTATGTGCCTGTGGTTCTGTCAGTGTGATCATGTGATGTATCTGACCCCAGGAATGTGTCAATAAAGTTTCCCCTTCCTGGGACAATGAATTCACGGTGTTCTTATTTCAATTTCCAGGAGTGTATTATAAATTGTGAACTGGATCTTTAACGCATCGGAAACATATCCGGCAATGGAAAGTTACTAACAAGGAATCGGAGACTGGTATTCTTGCCACTGTGGTTAGAGATCCTTGTGTTTGTTCGCGTCAAATCGCAAGGGAATCTAGCATGACCCAGTGTTGTTAGTGTTCTGCATCGCCGTAAGTATCATGATTACCATATCAGTCTCCACCAAGAATTAACTGGTACGGATCGTAAGCATCGCCTTGAATTCTGCCGATGGGCTCAACTTCAGATTCAGATTTGATTTGATTTACTGACGAGGCTAGATGGAAATGTTAATATGTATAACATGCATTATTGGGCAACTGAAAATCCATGATGGCTGCGGAAAGTTGTACACCATAAACCGTGGTCAGTGAATATGTTGTGTGGGATTCCGGAGGACAGAATTACAGGCCCTTTTTCATCGAAGGAAATCTTAATGATAGGAAGTACACTACATTCCTGCAGGTAACATTAGGTCTGTTATTGGAAGAAATACCATTAGGAACAAGGAAGAGAATGTGGTATCAACACGATGGGGGTCAGGCACAATTTTCGCTGGTGGCTAGAAATGAGTTGCAGAGACAATTCCCAAATCGTTGGGTTGGACGCGCAGGAGATGTGTCGTGGCCGGCTCGTTCACCAGACTTGACGCCTCTGCATTTTTTTCTTGTGGGGATTCCTAACAGACATTGTCTATAAAGACGTTCCAACTGCACCTGAAGATATGCGAGAGAGAATTGTCAGAGAATGTGCTTCAGTAAGAGCCGCTGTGATAAGGAATACCACTCAATCTTTGATAAGATTGCAGCACTGCATTGATAAAATGGTCATCATACCGAACACCTTATGTAAATGGATGTTTATGCAAACTTTGTGACCTTCGTAGACCTTCAAAGACCTTACGGTAACACACCATTGGATTGGTCTCTATAGCCACTATCAGAAAATAAGTACCAAACTATAGCATCCCATTTGAAAAACAAAGTTGACCTTCATATCTCTGAAGCGACCTCACCTATAAACAAAGAACCAAGGCCATATTATGGTCCCCGTTGTCTCATGCAACATTTGTCCGACAAACTTTTCAGCTACTATCATACTTTCGGAGTTATTCTTGGTGGCAATAGTTAGCTAGTCCAGTGAAACTGCCAGAAAAAAGCCTGTGCCTTGCAAAAGGTGGGGTAGAAGATTTAATTTTTTTAACTCGTTCATATTGTTGGAAAGGTTAGAAAACAAAGTTTTGCCAACAAAATTTCTCTTAGGAAAACTTGCTGCAGTCATAAAACTTTGAAAATTTCGGACTTTTTTCAGTTTTTTTATAATATCTCAGTTTCATTTGCTCCTATGGCTTTGACGTCTATTTTCTTTTTTAAAGAGCACAAAATTCTCTACAAATTAGATTTTTACCATTTTTTTCTACTCCCAATATCTAAGGCGGTACAGCGCGTCAAAAAATACCAATTTTTCAAATTTCGAGCAAAGTGGCAAATTACCTAATTTTTTAACACTGTTATTTCAGTTTCCATTTGTGTGTAAACATATTACTCATCATGTTATTCATTGGAATTTACCATCTCACTCTGCTTCAGGGCCAGGACAAACAGCATCATATTCAGTAACTACGAACACATTCACGTCGGTCTGTGTGAAGTTTATTTGTGATACAATATGTAATACGATTGCATGCAGGTGCCGTACATTTTCTACAGTTGATTGACGTTAATGATCAGTTATAAGAAAAAGTATGTAGGAATTGTTCTTTAGCGGACAAAAGCGTATTTATTCTTTGGCGGGCGGAAGGCAATTATCTCTAGTGATTGTTCACACCGCGCTGACAGCTATTAGCACACAACAATAAGGGTCCTACAATTTGGAGTCGCTTCCATTCAGTATATGTTGTGGTGCTGAAAATGAGTATGTCTGAGATGAATTTGTGTTTAATTTGCGCAAAAAACTGTAGTGAGTGGTGGATGCAATGTGAAAAAGAAAGGACTGAGCACACTTATCGATTGCAGTGCGAAACGCAGGGAGTCTGCTCACGCCCGTTTTTTAAAAACGCTCAGTGAAGTGATGGTGCATGACGCATGCTACAAGAAGTACATTAATGAGAGAATGATAGCAGCTAGCCTTCGACATCCTCAGGAACCAACAGGCATGCTACGTCGGTCGCAGGAAAAAGGTCAGTTCAAGTTCAAAGAGAAATGCTTCTTATGTGCAAAAGGGAATTCTGATGACTTTTTAACCAAGCAGTTAAGACTGCCATATGCCAAACTAAATTTTGATGGAGGGCACCTTATCCACAAAGTGATTTGGACTCGAAATGTTTGCTTCACGTCAATAGCCCAAAGCTATGATTCTTACCTCCAACGTCAATTTGGATCTCAACTAGCTGTTGTATTTGATGGGTGTCCATGTGAGGGAGACAAATGTAGCACAAAGAGTGCTGAGAGGATTTAAAAAAATGGTTCAAATGGGTCTGAGCACTATGGGACTGGACTTCGGAGGTCATCAGTCCCCTAGAACTTAGAACTACTTAAACCTAACTAACCTAAGGACTGCACACACATCCATGCCCGAGGCAGGATTCGAACCTGCGACCGTAGCGGTCGCGCGGTTCCAGACTGTAATGTCTAGACTGTAATGTCTGAGAGGATTCATAGATCCAAAAAACATTCTTCGGTTGATGTTGTGTTTGAATAAGAGATGGTGAACCAAGTCCCTCAGGGCAAGTTCTTGTCAACGAACGAAACAAGATGCGTTTGATCACACTTCTTAAAAAGGAATTTCTGGGGTTCAGCGTTGAAGTGCACCAGGCACAACAAGATGCTGACGTTATGATTGTAACATCTGTCATTTCAAGAACCAAAGATTTTGGAAGCGTTGTCATTATAGGAGAAGATGTTGACCTGCTTGTGCTCAAGACCGGTTTGGGGCAAGGCATTGAAAACTTATTTTTCTTAAAGCCAGGAAGAGGAAATGCAGAAGACAAGTGTTTTTATACTGCGTCTTACAAGTTTGACAGTGAATATATTCTGTTCACTCACGCCTTTAGCGGATGTGATACAAAATCCGCTTTTTTTGGACAAGGAAAAATTAAGTGCTGGAATATTGTTGTGAAAAATGAACACCTAACCTCAGCGCTTTGCACGTTCAATAAACCACATGCTACCCGTGAAGAAATAATAACAGCAACAGAACAGGTTACCATCGCATTGTATAGTGGAGGTGTCAGCAGGTCCCACACACTAGACCATTTGCGGTACCAGCTATTCGCCAAGTCTGCCACAAAAAGCAAACTGAATCTTGCACGGTTCCCACCTACACAAGATGCTGCACAACATCATTCGTTGCGGACTTACCAACAAGTCCAAAGTTGGATGGGAAACTGGAAACCTCCTTAGAAATGGGGCTGGAATCACAGTGACCACGGTCCAATACCCGTTATAATGAGCCCAGATCCTGCACCTGAAGCACTTCTTCACACTATTTCACGCTCATGCAAGCTGAACTGTGGCGGAGCGCGCTCCTGCAGAAAAGCGGGTTTGAAATGTTCTTCAATTTGCAAGAAATGTATTGGGGTCAACTATGAAAACGTGCCAAAATTTTTATATGAAGACAGTGAAGAAGATGTTATGGAGGATGTTGAGGAAACCGCTGACGAAATCAACGAACTTGCTGAGGCTGACTCGCTGTTTGAAGAAGAGGTCAATCTGGGATCAACTCTAGGTACAGACCCTGAATCCGTACCTCAAGGTATTTCTGGTGACACTGAGGATCCTGGCTCATCAAAACGTTGGAAGTGATGCTCATATCTGTCTCAAGTGCGCTAATGTGCGATATTACAAGTATTACACACCCAGAACTGTCAACATTTTTTAGTAACTGACAATGCCTTTTAATTGTAATAAAGTGACTTATTTTAATGTCAACTGTGTCGCTTTTATACACAAGAATAATTACCTACTAATTAGGTTGCCTATTGCAGCTAATAGTAGTTCAGTTTCCTGAGACAATTTATTTTGTCTGCGCGCGTGTGCGTGAGCGTGTGCGTGTGTCTGTGTGTGTGTGTGTGTGTGTGTGTGTGTGTGTGTGTGTGTGTGTGTGTCTATGTCTCTTAATGATGTATTTTTTATATTTATAGTTTTACAAATACCAGGGCTGAGGTGGCCCATAGTGAACTTCAGGTAGTGATGTAAGAATAACAATAGTTGGGTGCCCAGCAATCATGTTGCATACAGAGAAATTGAATACTTGAAAATGAGGTGGTAAATTCCAATATATAACATGATGTATAATGTATTTATACTAAACAAACAGAAACTGAAAAATAGTGTTAAAAAATAAGGTATCTTGCTACTATGCTCAAAATTTGAAAAATTGGTATTTTTTGAGGCGCTGTAGGACCTTAGATATTGGGAGTAGAAAGAAATGGCAAGAATCCAATTTGTAGAAAATTTTGTGCTCTTTAAAAAGGAAAATAGACTTTAAAGCGATAGGAGCAAATGAAACTGAGATATTTTGAAAAAAAAACGGAAAAAGGACGATTTTTTCCAAATTTTTGACTGCAGAAAGTTTTCCCAAGCGAAATTTTGTTGGCAAAACTCGGTTTTCTAATATATCCAACCATATGAACGAGTTGAAAAAATAAACTCTTCTACCCCACCTTTTGCAAGGTATTCCTGCAATTTGACTGGACTAGGTGACTCACCCTGTATATCGAGGATGTGGAAGGGCTTCCCATCGAAACTTCTGCAGCGTAGTCAAATGTTCAAATGTGTGTGAATTTTAAGGGACCAAACTGCTGAGGTCATCGGACCTAGACTTACACACCACTTAAACTAACTTATGCTAACAACACACACACCCATGCCCGAGGGAGGACTCGAACCTCCGGCTGGAGTGGCCGCGCAATCCCTGACTACTCAAACCACGCGGACATTCCGTGCGGCTGCTGTATAGTCGAAAGAGTCTGCCAATAAAACGCACAGCCACATGTTTCCAACATTGTTCGGATTACGCTGCAGATGTCTGAGGTCCTGCGTACAGTGCCGGTCTATCCCCGTGCGATTTACATATCTTTGAAGCCATGAGGAAAGATATTCGTGGCGTCGACTGGTTCTGACAAAGAGGTACACGACTGGGGACAATCATAGTTCCGTAGCAAATCAAAAACACTTCTTTACGAAGACGCTGACAGTCTTGCCGATCCTTGTCTCTAGAATTGTAAAACTACCGTTGGCTAATGTAGACTCCATAGGCAAGCGTAGACTGCGGTAGTTTTCCGAATATCTTTCGTCAGCTACGTTAATAACCAAGCTACCTGTCTGTTAAGTGTGTTGCACGACTATCAGGGGTTACCTCACTTCCATCGAAATTTTTGTGAATGCTATCAGTGCCTTACTAGATTAACCTAGAAAGTGGGTTCAGTGAACCATCTAGAAACAGACCGAAGCTACTAACCTACAAAATATTTCCCTTCTTCGTAGTTATTGACCTGCCTGTTACTTAAAAATAACCGGTATTTACAACAAAATTGGAAATGTCAGTGTTTAATTCTGATTTTATTCGCAGCTGCTATTTTGTTGCGTGAAATTGATTAATGTTACAGTAAAAAAAAAAAAATACAAATGGTTCAAATGGCTCTGAGCACTATGGGACTTAACATCTGAGGTCATCAGTCCCATAGGACTTAGAACTACTTAAACCTAACTAACCTAAGGACATCACACTCATCCACGCCCGAGGCAGGATTCGAACCTGCAACCGTAGCGGTCGGGCGGTTTCAGACTGAAGCGCCTACAACACCTCGGCCACAACGGCCGGCAGAAAAATACAGATTTATCTTGTAGCGTTAGATAAAGCACTTGGCTCAAAAACCAAACACATATAAAATATTGTTTCAATACTTCGTAGAACATATATAAAATATGTTTCTGTTATTCATAAACAACTTTTGCACTTATCAGTAATAACAGGAATCTCCCGCCTCTGACCATGATGTATAACGTACTGTTGAGTAGGAAAAAATAACAATAATTACAGACAAATTTTATGTTTATGCATGTAAAGTACACTTGCTTGGAAAGTACATACTATGGTTACATAAAAGGGGAAAAGCAGAGAAATCGAATACTTGTTATTACTCATTGTTATGATGACGACGAAGAAGTCGTCGCCAATTTGGACTGGTGGCCAATGCTAAATAGAAAGATATAAATCACAGCAGGTTGGTCAATAAGGTCGATGCGGTGCTGGCTGCATGGTCTGGATCTGCAACGACTAAAATAATTAGAAGTCATTAGTAAAAAAGAACATATATTGTACTTAATTGGATGTACAGTATTCTTGTTGGCTGTATACATATAATTATAAATAGACAGCTATTAAGGCCTCATTTAGGCCAGACGTTATTAAGCGCCTTGTTAGGGGTTGCTACCTATTAGCTGAAGACTATGGTACTTTACTACTTGACATACCGAGCAAGAGTGGACGAGAGCTCGTTAGAAACTTGATACAAGCCGCGCAGCGGCGCTGGTCGCGACTCGCGGGACCAACCATACTAATACGGACCGCCGTCGATATCTTCAACCCCTAACAAGTGTCGTATCGAACGTTGGTACCACACCTATGAAATGGAATTTACACTACTGGCCATAAAAATTGCTACACGACGAATATGACGTGGTACAGACGCGAAATTTAACCGACAGGAGGAGATGCTGTGATATGGAAATGATTAGCTTTTCAGAGCATTCATTAAAGGCTGCCGCCGGTGGCGACACCTACAACGAGCTGGCATGACGAAAGTTTCCAACCCATTTCTCATACACAAACAGCAGTTGACGGGCGTTGCCTGGTGAAACATTGTTGTGATGCCTCGTGTAAGGAGGAGAAATGCATACCATCACGTTTCCGACTTTGATAAAGGTCGGATTGTAGCCTATCGCGACTGCGGTTTATCGCATCGCGACATTGCTGCTCGCGGTGGTCGAGATCCAATGACTGTTAGCAGAATATGGAATCGGTAGGTTCAGGAGGGTAATACGGAACGCCGTGCTGGATGCCAACGGCCTCGTATAACTAGCAGTCGACATGACACTCATCTTATCCATATGGCTGTAACGGATCGTGCAGCCACATCTCGATCCCTGAGTCAACAGATGGGGACGTTTGCTAGACAACAACCATCTGCACGAACAGTTCGACGAAGTTTGCAGCAGCATGGACTATCAACTCGGAGACCATGGCTGTGTTTACCCTCGACGCTGCATCACAGACAGGAGCGCCTACGATGGTGTACTCAATGACGAACCTGGGTGCACGAATGGCAAAACGTCATTTTTTCGGATGAATCCAGGTTCTGTTTACAGATGGTCACATCCGTGTTTGGTGACATCGCGGTGAACGCACATTGGAAGCGTGTATTCGTCATCGCCATACTGGCGTATCACTCGGCGTGATGGTATGGGGTGCCATTGGTTACACGTCTCGGTCACCTCTTGTTCGCACTGATAGCACTTTGAACAGTGGACATTACATTTCAGATGTGTTACGACCCGTAGCTCTACCCTTCATTCGATCCCTGCGAAACCCTACATTTCAGCAGGATAATGCACGACCGCATGTTGCAGGTCCTGTACGAGCCTTTCTGGATAAGAAGATGTTCGACTGCTGCCCTGGCCAGAACATTCCCCAGATCTCTCACCAATTGAAACGTCGGGTCAATGGTGGCCGAGCAACTGGCTCGTCACAATACGCCAGTCACTGCTCTTGATGAACTGTTGTATTGTGTTGAAGCTGCATGGACAGCTTTACCTATACACGCCATGCAAGCTCTGTTTGACTCAGTGCCCAGGCGTATGAAGGCCATTATTATGGCTGGAGGTGTTTGTTCTGGGTACTGATTTCTCAGGATCTATGCACCCAAATTGTGTGAAAATGTAATCACATGTCAGTTCTAGTATAATATATTTGTCCAATGAATACTCGTTCATCATCGGCATTTCTTCTTGGTGTAGCAATTTTAGTGGCCAGTAGCGTATATTTTGTAGGGATGTAAAATATACAAAGGACTAATAGTAAACGATGTGTGGTTGTAATTATGTGCAAAACGAACAAACGAAATACAAAGAGAAGTCGTCGACTCCCAGTTTCTCTCACCCACATTCATTTCTATTTATTTCCGTACCAATGCTACCAATACTGCCGGTAATCCTATCCTTATCACGTCATTTATTTACTGTACGAAAACTACCGAACCGTCGGTGTGGTAGAGCGCAACTCTGCTTCTCCAGCTACCAATTGTCATGGAGCATATAGAATATTAGCATTCCACATCATTAAATGCAGAACCGTCATGTAATCGAGCCTGTAATTCCTTGGAACTGTAGACGCTTTTACCTCTCTTCCGCACCGGGTTGTGTACAGTCTGATGGTTGACGGCCGATCGGGGCTTTGTTCTAAGTCAGCACGATCTCTTCACGCTTTCCTCCTTTCACTTTTGCACGCTTTTGCCTCCATAACACACTGTGATTTTTCCTATCCTATCGTTAAATTGCTGTCAACCCGTACCCGTAAACTACACGATATTTTACTGTTTACAAGAAGCGGATAGAACATGTCTGTATACAGAATAAAATTAAAAGTTAAAATAAATATTAACACAGTTGTACAAAATGGATAAGACATTTTTAATGAAACAAGTGGAAGTTGCGAGTGACATGATCTCTTGTAGATAGAAGTTATCCTGAGGTAGGAAGTTGTGTGCACCGTCTGTCTGGTAATGATATGGACTTTTTTCCATTTGTTATGACGTTATAGCGTCCAATACCTAACGGGACACATGTTTTTGTCAGCAAGTTACGATAGAAAAAATGCGAAATTTGTTGTGGGACATGGTGAAATATTCCCACTTCAGCCCACGTAGTCTGATGAGGTAGCGATAAGTGGTGCCGCTACACGTAGCCTTCAAAATGGCACCAGCGGTGCGTAGCATACAGTGCCATAGGGCAGATGATCATACGTGTGTCTACGGAGACCAGACAGTGAAGAAAAGCTCGTCGAGTCGCTGGGCGAGGCATCTGTCATCATCACAATTAGAGATGGGGGATCCGCTCTTGAACTGATTCATAGAGTTGAATCTTTCAAAGGAGTGAACAATCAGTGATTCAGAAAAAAAGAACGGTAGCTCCAAACGTTTCCCATGGCAGAGAGAGAGAGACGGAGCATATCAGCAGCGCCTCTGCTGGTCACAGCAGAGTGCATGCCACACAACACAGCCAGCGCCGGCCTCTGCCCTGCTTCTACCTTGGCTGCCTGCATTGTGCAGTGCCCCATTGGATTTTGTGTTTCACATATGCCGTGCCGTCTCTGTGCGTCGACTGCCGCGTGCAGTGTCTGGCGCAGCTTAACTTCGCATCACACTCTGTCGGCGATCGTTTCGGTCGCACATCCTACCCTCTGGGCAGTTGATGCGAGCAACAGGACAGAGAGCCACCTAGCGGATAACATAGGAACTACTTGCAACAACCTGCTCGCAAGGGAACGGACGATTTGTTTCGGAGCGGGTGAGTTCACCGCTCCCCCACCCTCGGAACTCGCCCGCTCAATGCTCACCCCACCGTTCTCGACTCTAGCCAGAGCGTTGAGCAAAGCAACTCAGGTGTCACTCTGGTCTCTGCAGTCTCAGCTCACGCAGTAATACAGCTCGCGGCTCGACCTGCTCGACTCAGTGCTTCTGCATCGGAGTTCGTCTCTACTGGATATTGTTCTTCGTAGTAATACCGCTATGTATATTACATTATTATGTTATGTATACATCATTTGTTTTTATTTTATTTTTATTTGTTTAAACTGATCAGATTAGGTCCCTGACGACTCCTCTTACTATAGGATTTTTATTATGGACACTCGAATTTACGCTTTAATTACGAGTGAACCGATAAACGTATCGCAAAATGTGATACACCAATATTTTCCTTGTTTTGTTCTGTGTAAGGCTATATGCAGCACTTTCGTCTTACAGTCAAATTTATATTTTTTTTTCTTATTCTGGTACGGATTTTGAGATTTTAGGCGTCTTCGGGAGGAAACGTTCACTTTAAAAATATATGGCATGTGATGTATTTGTATGAGGTTAATGAAATTTTAATACATTATAGCCTAATATATTGTTAATTAAATCTCAAGTTACAACATTTTCCGATCACCCAAAAAACCACGATAGTGCAAAATAAATCAATAATCAAAAACTTTGTCATATCGTGGAAATTTCAATAAACAATACAAAATTCTTACTCATTATCTGTGTTACTTCAAAATAGGATCAAATAAGATCAAAATACAGGTATAGTACTGAAAGAAACCAAGTTTAAAGGGCAATGTGCCTTCCATTTATTTTCTATTGTAAATGAGTGGTGAGTCATGAAAAAGAGCTAATTCATTTCAGGGAGTGAACAGTTTTGATCCGATCTCTGAAAAGAACAGTTTTGCCCATCCCTAATCACAATTTCGCGCAAAACATCGGATCTCCCACGTTCGGCCGACCGCACACAGTTGTGAGTCGTGCAGTGTTGGAACGTGCGGGGACACTCTCATTCGAGGTGATCGATGGACCACAATGAAACACCTCGCTGAAAAACTGGACGTCTCTGTTGGTGCTGCTGACACACTCGTCCTCCACTTGGGGCACTCAAAGGTGTGTCCCACCTAGTTCCTCGCCGTCTAACAGCAGACCACAGAGAGCAAAGAAGGACCACTTGTGTGAAGTTGCTTGCAAGTTACGAGGCTGAAGGTGACAGTTTTGTAGAACGTAGTCACAGGCGTTGAAACATGGGTTCATCACTTCGAACCAGAAACAAAACGGCAATCCATAGGAAAAGTCCGAAGCCTCAGTCGGTAATGGAAGTGGTCTTTTGGGACTCTGAAGGAGTTATTCTGTTCTGTGTCCTGCGTTGCAACATTATTTCTGAAGTGTAACGCGCAACCACTAGGAAGTTGAAGAAACGACTTCAACTCGTTCGTCGCCACAAAAACCCAGACGAACTTTTCCTTCTCCATGACAACGCAAGGCCTCACCCAAGTCTGTGCACCCGAGAGGCGATCACAAAACTTCATTGGAGTGATCTTCTTCATCCAGCCCGTATCTCGCACCATCCGACTTCCATGGCTCTGGTGTAATGAAGGATGCTCTCCGCGGAAAGCAGTACATGGATGATGGAGAGGTTATTGACGTAGCAAGACGTTGGTTCCGACGTCAACCAATAGAGTAATACTATACAGGCATACTGAACCTACATACATGTCAAACCTTGACAAGGTTATAAGGTCCAGAGATACAACACTAGCAACAAAGATCCGTATTGTGAGGCCTATGGTCTTTCCAGTTGTGATGTATGGATGTGAGACCTGGACCATTAGAAAGGCTGAACGGCGAAGAATTGACTCCTTCGAATTGTGGTGTTGGAGGAAACTTCTTAGAGTTCCATGGACTGCAAAGAGAACCAACAGATCAATATTGGAGAAAATTAAACCAGATTTCTCCCTGGAAGGTCTAATGTTAAAACAAAAGCTGACCTACTTTGGACACACAATGCGAAGGCATGCCTCGCTGGAAAAAACATTAATGCTGGGGAAGATTGAAGGAACTAGAAGAAGAGGACGTCAGAGAATGAGATGGATCGATGGCATCACAGAAGCAATGTGTTCCAACCTGGAAGGTCTACAGGAGAAAGTGCAAGACAGGAAAAAGTGGCGTGATTTGGTTCATGGGGTCACGAAGAGTCGGAACCGACTAAACGAATAGAGAGAGAGAGAGAGATACAGGCATACAGAACTTCCCAGTAAGGGGACGTAAGGTCATCGCACTGAACGGAGGTTATGTAGAAGAAGGACGAATTTGTGACCAAAAGAGTGGGGAGTAATATGGTGTGTTTGAATCTTGAATAAAAGTAACCTCCTTTTAGAAGCAAATGTGTTGCACTACTTATTGAACGCTCTTTGTATTTTAGGGGTTATTGTATAGTACATTCCCAGGTGGAGATTGGAGACCAGCCCAACAGTCGCTTACAGGACCGTGGGAAACCGCTAAAAACCAGGAAAATGGGTTTAATTCGCCGCATGGCCTGAACTTTGCTGCACTTTAAAGTATGAAGTGAGTACAATGGTCAGGAAATGAAAGTGCGATCTGATTCAAGATATCTGATTCAAGATATCTGGCGCCGTATCACATTGTAGACCTAAAATTCGTAAAATAAACGGGCGTTTAGCTTCAGCAACGGTCAGACGAAAGCTGGTAGGCGGACGAACAAAACGAATGTGGAGTCCTTGAGCATATATTCTTGCATCAAAGGGATAATAAACGTTGTAGCGAGAGATGTCTATTGCTTATCATAAATTACGTTAACCTAAAAGAGAGCATCAAGATGGTAAGTGAAGAGGCGAAAAATTTACCGCTAATGGCTGGTCGGAAAGTATAAAAAGCTCCAAGTATTTTTCCGACTGCAATTATAATCACATAAATAATCTTGCATGTGCACTTTCGGAGCTCAGCCGTGTTAATGGTCTACCGCTCTCAGAAAAAAATATACTGTGTAGTTTGTAAGCTCACATACGCAAAGAAAGTCTCTGTAAATTGCCTGACGTAAAATCTGGAAGCAGACGTTATTTTTGGAGGTATAAAACATATCAACCAGAGCTCCATTTTGTAATGGCCACCGTGTAGGCCGCAGAAGCCTTGGATGACTTTCTGTTGGAAGTAATATCTGTTTACGACATGCCGTGTAGAGAACGAAGTTACGATCTCGCAATGGGACGAGATATTAAGAAAATTAAACGTCATTTTGAAGCTTAAACCTCATATTCATTATGTTGTCAACTGACGCCACAATGTTTCATCGACTGCTGCGTGGAAGCTCAGTGTGTCCTCGTTTTATCACACAGTAGTCTGATGTCTGCAACGTAGTTATACTGTTTGTTTTACGGACCGGTGAGATATACACTTAGGAAATGTTAGTTTGTTTGTTGCAGTTAGGAAATATTAGTTTGTTTGTTACAGTTAGGAAATTCCGTAGTGACGTGTGGCGAGTACTAAAATGTTAGCATAATATTTTACATAAATTGCATTCTTGCCTTTTGAGTCTGTTAGATAATTATACAATATTGTAAAGCTATCATATCTATGTATACATGTTACAAATTAAAGTTCCTCGCCACGGTTTCCTTCTGCACGTTCAGGTTAATCTTAGGAATTACTGTAGGAATGTTTATACAGTTTTCATTCACAGACAGAAGGATCCGCGACAAAGGTTTGTGTATGTAAATTATTACCCCTAAGTAATGATGATGTGTGATATATGTACTGTTTTCCGTTCCATATCTAATTGCCGTTCGGAGTGATATCTCGTGGCAGCAATGGGTGTTATGATCACTTGTCAGCTATAGAGGAGGCAGTATCTCACTGAAAAAGCGGTATATTGGCGCCATAGTTCCACGGAACAGTACATCGCTTGTTTTGCAGTTCCACTGATCTATAGCCAAATAAATTTCTCGTATACTCGTTGACGATTTCTCTTCAACGTGCTGCAGTACGGTCCCTTCAAGTTCGGGTGAGCGGCGTCTCCTTGGAACACTAGTCACTCCTCCTGACGGTGGAAGAACCCTGTCTAGCAGGGCAAAACGGGTATACGATGGAGTCGGATGTTTCGGGGCACGATCTTGATATAAGCGACACACAGCTCTTTCATTACCGTGAGCTTCGCCATTCAGAAGGACCATCTCGGTGTATTCTCCGAACGTGTACTCAGCCACGTTATTCCAACACTAACAGATACGTGAATGGGGTTCGAACTAGGTCAGAGAGACAGGATAGACGACAAATTACTTCAGGCGATACGGTGTAACCACCCTCCACCACGATCACCCGGTTGCATACCTACCTGGCAGACATGCCTTCGAACGGCTGTAGCACGGAAACGGTATGTTTATGGACACGAGTTGCTGTTGAAAGTATTATGTACTCACTCCCGTCTACAAGTCCTAGAAGTTTGTAACGGGAATCACCCAACAAACACTGTAATTTATCACCACTACACAGGACAAGTCGTCCTGCCGTACTTGCTGTTGGTGCTACCCGTGCAAAGCATTCATTCACATTGAAAGGTACATGTTTATTCCTATCTTCATGCTCTAATTTGACAACATAATAGCCGTGTATGTACTAGTAAGAAGATGTTATTGTTTTAAATGATTTTTAGCATTGAGCTGCAATTTCAAAATTTATTACCTTTAGGGTATTTTATAGATACTCTGATTGCTTTTTACATAAAATTTAGCAAATTATAGTAATTTCAGTTTTATTTTCGAGAGGTGTGCACAACGAAACATTGTGATTAGCAAGTCTAGATTCCATTAGAGCTCAGAAGCTGTTGAACTTTCAGAATGGAGAAACGTTCTCTGAACCTACAGTTCAGTGTGGTGCTGTAGAATGTACAGATAGAGGAGCCTAACAGAACACCTTGACCTGGTTAAGTATGAAGAGGTGGTTTCAGGCGTAGGAAATGTCACATTCTGAGATACTATCATAGAAAATCCCGTTTCGCGTAACCTGATTTTTCAGTAAACAAGGAACTAGAAATGATAAAATAATAAAATAGTGAGAAATGCCTATAATATACTTCATAATTAATCAGATTTAATCTTATGGAATGGCATTCACATTCTGTTCTTATGGACTAACTTTCCGATTGTATTCAACAAGCCGGCCGGGGTGACCGAGCGGTACTAGGCGCTTCCGTTTGGAACCACGCGACCGCTACGGTCGCAGGGTCGAATCCTGCCTCGGACATGGATGTGTGTGATGTCCTTAGGTTAGTTAGGTTTAAGTAGTTCTAAGTTCTAGGGGACTGGTGACCTCAGATGTTAAGTCCCATAATGCTCAGAGCAATTCAACCGTTTGTATTCAATAGCAGATGACAAAGCAGATTTCTTTTCGTGTGATATGATTAATAATTAAAGTTTCTCATTTTTACTTGTGTTATTAAACCTTGCTTCTTGCCAATTTTCACTATTATTTACACTGTGAAGTGACCGTACGTCTCAGTGTGTAACACAAATTTCAACACGATACGACTACCCGTTTCTGAGGAAAAGAGCTTTTTTAAGAGTGACACACAGACAGACAACCAACTGACCCTGAAAATATTCCCGTTTTACCTATCGAGGTACCGAACCTTAAAGAGGTAGGTGACAGCACTGTGTTTGAGTGGAGTCTATCTTATGATGGGATCATTAGGATTCTCCAATTTTTCAGACTGTACGTATGTGAGGAGCCACACATGCGAATATCTTTCATTGCAGGAACATTTTCTGTACCAAGGCGTAGTAGGTCGCAATATTTTATCGCATGTGCCAGCAGCATGGAATGACTACATAACATTTTACAAAATCTATTAGTGAAACAGCGTTTTCATTTCAGTAACGAAACTTATACGGATGACGTAGTCAAGGAAAATGCAGCTACATTTTCCCCTATTGTAGAAAAGTAATCACTAACTAAAGGAACAATACCGTAGTACACTTTGCACCTGTATAGTCTGTTATTGTGTTAATGTCAGCGTCAGTAGATCTGTGATTGCTACCGGTTGATCAGTACACTACCGTAGACGAACGGTAAATTTATAGAAGAGAAGAAAGACGAAGGTAGGTAGCTTCCTATCTATCTTCCATAATTACGAATTAGAAAGACTTTCTCAAAGTATATAAGTTGTGTATCTGTCATAAGTCAACCCACAGATAGCCGCGCGTTCTGAGGCTCCTTGCCACGTTTCGTGCGCCTCCAAGCGTCGGAGGTTCGAGTCCTCCCTCGGGCATGGGTGTGTGTGTGTGTTGTCCTTAGCGTAAATTAGCTTTAGATTAAGTGGTATGTAAGCCTAGGGACCGATGAACCCAGCAGTTTCGTCCCATAGGACCTTAACAATACCGATACACTCACAGATGAAGAATACAGGTAAGATGATTAATGCCGTGTTCCCGGTTGTTCAGAAACGTTGCTACTATTTTCTGCACAATATTTCGACGACCGACCAAGTTGTACTCTTCAGGTGTTGCGAGTCGTGCTGTTAGCCTCAGTCGCTGCCTCGAATGTAACCGGAATCTCAGCTGTTATTTGTCTCTCGCCACGATTTATAAGTGAGTTACCTCAACGACTACTGCGTCCTTTGATACTTTTTTTTCCAGAGACCGCACTGATATTCCGCGAAAGCACGTTTCCCTAGTTTTCCGATATGCTTATTTCTATGGATTGCTTAGTGACTGTACAAGCAAACTTGATGTTTGCACCACGACACTGTTATCACCGTATTTCATTTCCTGATTACATTATAAGTACAGCTCGGCGACAGCTGCTTTCTGCATCTACATTTATACTCCACAAGCCACCCAACGGTGTGTGGCGGAAGGCACTTTACGTGCCACTGTCATTACCTCCCTTTCCTGTTCCAGTCGCATATGGTTCGCGGGTAGAACGACTGTCTGAAAGCCTCCGTGCGCGCTCGAATCTGTCTAATTTTACATTCGTGATCTCCTCGGGAGGTATAAGTAGGGGAAGCAATATATTCGATACCTCATCCAAAAACGCACCCTCTCGAAACCTGGCGAGCAAGCTACACCGCGATGCAGAACGCCTCTCTTGCAGAGTCTGCCACTTGAGTTAGCTAAACATCTCCGTAACGCTATCACGGTTACCAAATAACCCTGTGACGAAACGCGTCGCTCTTCTTTGGATCTTATCTATCTCCTCCGTCAACCAGACCTGGTACGGATCCCACACGGATCAGCAATACTCAAGTATAGGTCGAACGAGTGTTTTGTAAGCCACCTCCTTTGTTGATGGGCTATATTTTCTAAGGACTCTCCCAAAGAATCTCAACCTGGTACCCGCCTTACCAACAATTACTTTTATATGATCATTCCACTTCAAATCGTTCCGCACGCATACTCCCAGATATTTTACAGAAGTAACTGCTACCAGTTTTTGTTCCGCTATCATATAATCATACAATAAAGGATCCTTCTTTCTATGTATTCGCAATACATTACATTTGTCTATGTTAAGGGTCAGTTGCCACTCCCTGCACCAAGTGCCTATCCGCTGCAGATCTTCCTGCATTTTCTAATACTGCAACTTCTCTGTATACTACAGCATCATCCGCGAAAAGCCGCATGGAACTTCCGACACTATCCACTGGGTGATTTATATACACTCCTGGAAATGGAAAAAAGAACACATTGACACCGGTGTGTCAGACGCACCATACTTGCTCCGGACACTGCGAGAGGGCTGTACAAGCAATGATCACACGCACGGCACAGCGGACACACCAGGAACCGCGGTGTTGGCCGTCGAATGGCGCTAGCTGCGCAGCATTTGTGCACCGCCGCCGTCAGTGTCAGCCAGTTTGCCGTGGCATACGGAGCTCCATCGCAGTCTTTAACACTGGTAGCATGCCGCGACAGCGTGGACGTGAACCGTATGTGCAGTTGACGGACTTTGAGCGAGGGCGTATAGTGGGCATGCGGGAGGCCGGGTGGACGTACCGCCGAATTGCTCAACACGTGGGGCGTGAGGTCTCCACAGTACATCGATGTTGTCGCCAGTGGTTGGCGGAAGGTGCACGTGCCCGTCGACCTGGGACCGGACCGCAGCGACGCACGGATGCACGCCAAGACCGTAGGATCCTACGCAGTGCCGTAGGGGACCGCACCGCCACTTCCCAGCAAATTAGGGACACTGTTGCTCCTGGGGTATCGGCGAGGACCATTCGCAACCGTCTCCATGAAGCTGGGCTACGGTCCCGCACACCGTTAGACCGTCTTCCGCTCACGCCCCAACATCGTGCAGCCCGCATCCAGTGGTGTCGCGACAGGCGTGAATGGAGGGATGAATGGAGACGTGTCGTCTTCAGCGATGAGAGTCGCTTCTGCCTTGGTGCCAGTGATGGTCGTATGCGTGTTTGGCGCCGTGCAGGTGAGCGTCACAATCAGGACTGCATACGACCGAGGCACACAGGGCCAACACCCGGCATCATGGTGTGGGGAGCGATCTCCTACACTGGTCGTACACCACTGATGATCGTCGAGGGGACACTGAATAGTGCACGGTACATCCAAACCGTCATCGAACCCATCGTTCTACCATTCCTAGACCGGCAAGGGAACTTGCTGTTCCAACAGGACAATGCACGTCCGCATGTATCCCGTGCCACCCAACGTGCTCTAGAAGGTGTAAGTCAACTACCCTGGCCAGCAAGATCTCCGGATCTGTCCCCCATTGAGCAAGTTTGGGACTGGATGAAGCGTCGTCTCACGCGGTCCGCACGTCCAGCACGAACGCTGGTCCAACTGAGGCGCCAGGTGGGAAATGGCATGGCAAGCCGTTCCACAGGACTACATCCAGCATCTCTACGATCGTCTCCATGGGAGAATAGCAGCCTGCATTGCAGCGAAAGGTGGATATACACTGTACTAGTGCCGACATTGTGCATGCTCTGTTGCCTGTGTCTATGTGCCTGTGGTTCTGTCAGTGTGATCATGTGATGTATCTGACCCCAGGAATGTGTCAATAAAGTTTCCCCTTCCTGGGACAATGAATTCACGGTGCTCTTATTTCAATTTCGAGGAGTGTATATTGTGAAAAGCTATAGTCCCATAACACTTCCCTGTGGCACGCCAGAGGTTACTTTAACGTCTCTCCATTGATAACAACATGCTCTGTTCAGTTTGCTAAAAACTCTTCAATCCAGCCACACAGCTGGTCTGATATTCCGTAGGCTCTTACTTTGTTTATCAGGCGACAGTGCGGAACTGTATCGAACGCCTTCCGGAAGTAAAGGAAAATAGCATCTACGTGGGAGCCTGTATCTAATATTTTCTGGGTCTCATGAACAAATAAAGCGAGTTGGGTCTCACACGATCGCTGTTTCCGGAATCCATGTTGATTCCTACAGAGTAGATTCTGGGTTTCCAAAAACGACATGATACGCGATCAAAAAACATGTTCTAAAATTCTACAACAGATCGACGTCACAGATATAGGTCTATACTTTTGCGCATCTGCTCGACGACACTTCTTGAAGACTGGGACTACCTGTGCTCTTTTCCAATCATTTGGAATCTTCCGTTCCTCTAGAGACTTGCGGTACACGGCTGTTAGAAGGGGGCAAGTTCTTTCGCGTACTCTGTGTAGAATCGAATTGATATCCCGTCAGGTCCAGTGGACTTTCCTCTGTTGAGTGATTCCAGTTGCTTTTCTATTCCTTGGACACTTATTTCGATGTCAGCCATTTTTTCGTTCGTGCGAGGATTTAGAGAAGGAACTGCAGTGCGATCTTCCTCTGTGAAACAGCTTTGGAAAAAGGTGTTTAATATTTCAGCTTTACGCGTGTCATCCTCTGTTTCCATGCCATCATCATCCCGGAGTGTCTGAATATGCTGTTTCGAGCCACTTACTGATTCAACGTAAGACCAGAACTTCCAAGGATTTTCTGTCAAGTCGGTACATAGAATTTTACTTTCGAATTCACTGAACGCTTCACGCATGGCCCTCCTTACGCTAACTTTGACATCGTTTAGCTTCTGTTCGTCTCAGAGGTTTTTGCTGCGTTTACACTTGGAATGAAGCTCTCTTTGCTTTCGCAGTAGTTTCCTAACTTCGTTGTTGAACCACGGTGGGTTTTTCCTGTCCTTCACAGTTATACTCGGCACGTACCTGTCTAAAACGCATTTTACGATTGCCTTTAACTTTCTACATAAACACTCAACATTGTCAGTGTCGGAACAGAAATTTTCGTTCTGATCTGTTAGGTAGTCTGGAATCTGCCTTCTATTACTCTTGCTAAACAGATAAACCTTCCTCCCTTTTTTTTTATATTCCTATTAACTTGTATATTCAGGGATGCTGCAACGGCCTTATGATCACTGATTCCCTGTTCTGCGCTTACAGAGTCGAAAAGTTCGGGTCTGTTTGTTACCAGTAGGTCCAAGATGTTATCTCCACGAGTCGGTTCTCTGTTTAATTGCTCGAGGTAATTTTCGGATAGAGCACTCAGTATAATGTCACTCGATGCTCTGTCCCCACCACCCGTCCTAAACATCTGAGTGTCCCAGTCTATATCTGGTAAATTGAAATCTGCACCTAAGACTATAACATGCTGAGACAATTTATGTGAAATGTATTCCAAATTTTCTCTCAGTTGTTCTGCCACTAATGCTGCTGAGTTGGGAGGTCGGTAAAAGAAGCCAACTATTAACCTAGCTCGGTTGTTGAGTGTAGCCTCCACCTATAATAATTCACAGGAACTATCCACTTCTACTTCACTACAGGATAAACTACTACTAACAGCGACAAACACGCCACCACCGGTTGCATGCAGTCTATCGTTTCTAAACACCGTCTGTGCTTTGTAAAAATTTCGGCAGAATTTATCTCTGGCTTCAGCCAGCTTTCTGTACCTATAACGATTTCAGCTTCGGTGCTTTCTATCAGCGCTTGAAGTTCCGGTACTTTACCAATGCAGCTTCGACAGTTTACAATTACAATACCGATTGCCGCTTGGCCCCCGCATGTCCTGACTTTGCCCCACACCCTTTGAGGCTGCTGCCCTTTCTGTACTTTCCCGAGGCCATCTAACCTGAAAAACCGCCCAGTCCACGCCACACAACCCCTGCTACCCGTGTAGCCGCTTGCTGCGTGTAGTGGACTCCTGAGCTATCCAGCGGAACCCGAAACCCCACCAGCCTATGGCGCAAGTCGAGGAATCTGCAGCCCACACGGTCGCAGAACCGTCTCAGCCTCTGATTCAGACCCACCACTCGGCTCTGTACCAAAAGTCCGCAGTCAGTCCTGTCGACAATGCTGCAGATGGCGAGGTCTGCTTTCATCCCGCTAGCGAGACTGGCAGTCTTCACCAAATCAGATGGCCGTCGGAAGCCAGAGAGGATTTCCTCCGATCCATAGCAACACACATCACAGGTGCCGACATGAGCGACCACCTGCAGATGGGTGCACCCTGTACCCTTCATGGCGTGTGGTATGACTCCCCCCGGTATGCACACGGAGTGCACATTGGTTTTCTTCCCCTCTCTTGCTGCCATTTCCCTAAGGGGCCCCATGACGCGCCTGACGTTGGAGCTCCCAACTACTTCGCTGGGTTTTAGTCGGGTTCTTAGCTGATACTCGTCGCATCTAAAAAAAAAATGGTTCAAATGTCTCTGAGCACTATGAGACTTAACATCTGAGGTCATCAGTCCCATAGAACTTAGAACCTAACTAACCTAATGGCAGAACACACATCCATGCCCGAGGCAGGTTTCGAACCTGCGACCATAGCGGTTAGCGCGGTTCCAGACAGAAGCGCCCAGAACCGCTCGGCCACAGCGGCCGGCTCGTCGCATCTCTCCCCAAGTAAAACATGGCACATTCACTTGGAATGAGATGCACACCTGAATTTCGGAGACCTGTATCGCCTTTCAGATTGCGAAGATCTTTTATTTTTGTCGATGGAAACGGAATACATTGCTTGTCATGTTTCCTTAGAAGCTACGTCATGTATCGTCAAGCAAAATATTTGGTGGTATTTTTGCCTGTTCTGTCTCGCAGTACGAAGCTTGTATTTCTGTATTCCTGAGTTTTCCTTGATATTTCCTTCTTTTGTTAATTGGCAGAAGTACATATTCCGTTACCTATGGTTTCTTCTTAGAAACGTTCCTTGTGCCCATGTTTTTATTTCCAACTTCTGTGCTTCTCTTTTCTAAGGATGACCTCTTCATCTGAACTGCCTATCGTAGTATCTATAGCGTCAGAGAACTTCAAGGGGATGTCTTCATTCCTTAGTATTTCCGTACCCAACTTCACGTATCCACGCAATTCCGTAGACTGCAAGAGGTGCCAAGTGCTAGAATCACCTCACAACAAGCAGTTGTTTGATTTAGGAAAGGTAAAGGCAGAAGAGAGACAGTTGTCATGTTGCGGTTGATAATGAAAGCAACACTGAGGGAAAATAAAGACATATTCATAGGATTTGTCTACACAAAAAAAGCGTTCGAGGGTGTAAATGGTGCAAGATGTTCGAAATTCTGAGAAATATAGGGATAAGCTATAGGGAAAGATGAGTAATATGCAATATGTACAAAACCCAAAAGGGAATACACACGTGGACATCGTCAACCTTCAAGAAATTTTCAAAACAAACGACTAACGTGCACCATGAACAACGAATTAAAAAATGATGCACCATAGTGATCACAAAGGTTCACACCATCAACATCGAAGACGAACTCCTTGGGAATTAGAAACCGTGCATGACTTTCAGCTACATATTAACTCCTAAGGAATGCATATGGAATCATATTGGTGTAATGGGGTGATGAGAAGTGATGTAAAGTGATGACATGCAACATAATGCGAAATAGTCTGTTGTGGAGCTTAACGTCGAACTGGCTGTGCTCAAGTTGTAGCTGCAGATAGTGTGATGATATATTTCATAGGCACGAAGGAAAAACACCCAGAGACTGAATTTCTCCAGTGGTTCCAAGTGATATAAATTGCAATGCCACAAGAAGGGACAAGATGATACGACATCTGCCAAGACATCAGAGAATAAAATCCATGGTACTAGAGAGATGAAGAGAGGGGAAAAAATACAGAGGGAGATTTGAATATATTCAGCGAATAACTAAGGACGTTGGTTGCTACTGCTACTCTGATATAAAACGATTGATACAGAAGAGGAATTCGTGGTGGGCCACAGTAGACCAGTCAGAGGAGTGATGAGTAAAAAAATGTCATGCAGTGTATAACTACTACGATAGTGGTTAATCTAGCTAACATGAGTCATTGGTGTCCTACCTCAGACAAAACAACGAAGGGATTGATCATTTAAATAAGAAATGAATCAATGGTCCACATCAATTTCTGTTTATTGTAAAGTTTCTGATAACATACACATGATTCATAAATTTTAATTGGATTTATTCACTATCAACAAATGCAGAGAACACGAAATTTCAATTATTGGCACGAGACAGTTCTAATCGAACACTTGTATGTCCCAAACAAAGCCTGGATCATTTTGATAAACTGATTAAGGCCGTAATCTGTGAATGAGCTACAGGGAGACAATTCTGCAGTGGACACACAGTGACGGACTGAATCCGTCAGAATAATGAACTACCACACGCAAATAACATCAGTTATGTCATAACTTACCTATCACTCACTAGAAAGAAGTATATCATTTGCAGTACATAATCGATGACCCTTTAGTGACCAGTGGGAACTATAGATCCCACTTATTTGTTTTCGCTGTAAGTTCAGTGGTAACCCGTGTTCCCACTTCTAACTTGTGCTGTCAGCTCTGTTAGAGTATTCTAACTACATGTAAATTGTCAACAGGTATGCGAAAGCAGTTGTATTTCTACCTTGTTAGTCAATCAATGTCGAAGCGCAATTTCCGCGTGAAAACGAGCCACTGCTTCGACCGCTACGGCAGTTTTTGTATAGTGTGCTTTCCTTTTGCGTGTGAAGTGACTTGTGTCGTACTTATCTACTTTTACATCTATGAGAGAGATAGTATTCATGTATATTTGCTGAATTTGACTGAAAATTACGTAAATATTACAATGTAAGTTAGTGGGGATTATTTTTCCCACTGAACTTGGGTGAAGTGCAATGCGTATGGCTGCGTAATCGGCATCGTAGCTATTGTTTGTTTCTTACTGTTTAGAATGCCTGGACTGAGGCCAGAAGAGGTTTTCAGAATTTTGTATGCTTTACCAGAAGATATAGAAGATTCAGATATCGATGCTGACTCTGATGATGATTTTGAGTCACCAAATACTTCACAGATATGATGAAAAAAAATTCTAGACTTAGCAGGGGAGAATTCGAATTTGCTGTCAGGTCATGTGTTGCAGCATTGAAATAGCAGGATAGCAAACCAGTTTGTATACTATCAAATTACCACAATCCAAACACATTACAACTGTTTTGAGAACAAACAAAGATTGAAGCAGAAGTGAAGTATTCTGCCCATTGGCTGTGGCAGAGTACAATAAAATAATGGGAGGAGTGGGTAGATTTGATCAGCTGCGTGAACGGTATCCTGTAGGCCATTGTTCATGGAAGTGGAGGCACAGACTGTTTTCCTTTCCTATAGATTTGGCAGTTGTCAATTCCTACATTATGTCGAAGCTACAGAAGACAGAAGCAGACCAGCTAACATTTAGATTGCACTTGGCAAGGCAGCTTGTCTCCTGATTCTCAAGTCATAAATGAAGAGGAAGGCCCGTTCATTTTCAAAGACCAGAAAGGGGGCAGGTCTGGAGTACCAGATGAAGCTCGTCTGGAGAAAGTTGGAACTCATTTGCCTACAAAAGATACAACAAACAAAAGATGCCACCAATGTGCCACCAAGAACAAAGAAAAGAGAACAAAAATAATGTGCAGCAACTGTAGTGTACCTTTGTGTGTAGCACCATACTTCTCTAAGTTCCATAGTATATCACCTTAGTGAACTCAAAGGACAATATGAACAAATACAAATATAAATGTAATGTTTGACATGCTTTTTGTATTAAAAAAATGGATATACTTTTTTTTTTAAATTAGCAAGAGAAGTTACTCAAGAGTTCGGTGGGAACAATAGTTCCCACTACTTTTTTTATACTCGTAGGCTAAACTCTCACTTTCAAGATTTAAACTATGATTTTATGAATGGTTCCTTAGCCCAATAAAGTGTTCATGAAAAGTCTACAACTTCTGGAAATAATTTGCTCACTAAAGGGTTAACATGTCCACAGACACTCGGCAAGTCTCAGAGCTTTCTTGGCCAAAATACGATTTCTCGCCATACTCTGTACTCAGTTATGTGAAAAGTTGCGAGAGCCGTGAACTGCTTCACAGTGCAGAGTGCAGCTGCCAGATGCCGACGCAGCCCTTCTCTACTGATGCAGATGCCGTCTTCCTTTCCGTGTCCCCAGATCAAGAGTATCATTCAGTGTCTACAGCCGAAGAGTTCTCTACTAGCACAGAGTTCATATTCCTCCCTACATAGTTGTGCAGTTTCCCATCACTAATGATGACCGCTGACATATTTGTTAACAAGACAGCAATGCCCCCCCCCCTCTCAGCAACACTTTAACAACAACGTTAAGCAGTCCATTGCCGAGTACTTCGTTTAATCACGCTCGTTTTCTCCAACGAAAGACCAACCGAAACTCCTAGGCGGGGCCGGACCGGACACCGAATCACTGCCAATCACTGCCCTGAGTCTCTAACCAATCCTGGCTTATCACATGCTCATCCCATGTACAACAGCCACTAGTTCAAAAAATGGCTCTGAGCACTATGGGACTTAACATCTGTGGTCATCAGTCCCCTAGAACTTAGAACTACTTAAACCTAACTAACCCAAGGACATCACACACATCCATGCCCGAGGCAGGATTCGAACCTGCGACTGTAGCAGTCGCGCGGTTCCGGACTGAGCGCCTAGAACCGCTAGACCACCGCGGCCGGCAACAGCCACTAGTAAAGAGCATTAATTAATACAAAGATAGACGATGAAATGTTGCTTTTTGAATGATTAATATAACAGACCCCAAACGTTTAATTAATGGTAAAAGACATTAAGAATAATTTTTCTCTGTATAAAGAAATCTGTAAATTGAGGACGAAATATCATAATTTAATATAAAAATTGTATTTTTTGCTGTTCATGTAAAAAAAGTTCAAGAGAAATGTTTAAATATCGAAACTTTATAAACTGTAAAGCAAGTTGAAGGCAGTCGCTGTAATTTGTTTTGACTGCATAAAACCAGGAGCTATTTCCCTCCCTCTCTCTCTCCCTCTCGTTGGATATTGATTGCTGTATCATAAAATGTAAGTGTCGTTCTCGTATACGTAGCTCTAGGTTAAATAATTACGTTAATTTAATGGTAACAGCCGTGTCTGAATCAAGAAACCTACTTTCCTCTTCCACTAATGCCACATCTCAGTTTATTATGTTGCATCGTAGAACTTTCTCAGGCTGCAGCGTATGAAAGATGCCGACGAATTGTTCGGTGCCCACAGCCGAACGCTACTAGTTTTAAAGTGGCATTTACTGTATCAAACTTTTATTTCAGCATCCCTGAGATTTCTTTTACCGATATTTTCCATCAGTAGCCGGGCGATGTAATTACGCAAAATGAGTAATCTTGAGATCAGTCACTGGCCTCTGAACACCGTCGTCTGTCAACGTTCTCGTCCGTCTGATGGCAATCTGACGCTGGGTGGCGGAATGAAAGTCAATTAATAAGCAAGTAAGTATTTTCTATGAACCGTTTTACCATTTCAGAAGCTTTGCCACAAGAAGACGTGATTAAAAGCTTTATAATATTACTTACTTACGGTTTAACAATCCGTAAACGCCGTTTTGGGGGTTAAATTAATTTTAGTAACGAATATTTAAAGAAGATACCAGAAATTATCTTCTACAGGTACACTACTGGCCATCAAAATTGCTACACCACGAAACTGACGTGCTACAGGCGCGAAATTTAACCGACAAGAAGAAGATGCTGTGATATGCAAATGATTAGCTTTTCAGAGCATTCACACAAGGTTGGCGCCGGTGGCGACACCTACAACGTGCTGACATGAGGAAAGTTTCCAACCGATTTCTCATGCACAAATGGGTGGGTTCAGGAGGGTAATACGGAACGCCGTGCCGGATCCCATCGGCCACGTATCACTAGCTGTCGAGATGACAGGCACCTTATCCGCATGGCTGTAACGGATCGTGCAGCCACGTCTCGATCCCTGTGAAACGTCCCCTCAGAAAAATTTTTGAATTACTGTGCTGGAAAACCTCTTACGTTATTTGCTTTTCAAACAGTTGAGCAAAACTGAACGTACTCAGACATTACTTTCTTTACTTATTCTGATAATCACTAAACTGACACACAATAATTTTAGCTCAACGCAATCTGACTTTCAAAAATCCCTACAAAAGAATGGCCTTGACTAACCTATACATTTCATGAACTCACTTACCTCACAAAATTCTTCCTTACTCGAACCACTGCAATACAGTGAGCGCCACTACTGCCAGCTAAATAAAAGATTCTAACTACTGATAGGCATAGTTAGCAAATGAAAGATTTTAATAGAGAACAAACAATATATTCACCCTAATATTGTTCAAAAGTCATATCAGTTCATGACTTCCAGTATTACAAATTTACTGTCTCTGATGGACACACGTTCAGATGATCCGCTCTCAAAACTCCGCCATCTCTCTCCCCACATCCATCACCGCTGGCGGCTCACCTCCAACTGCGCAACGATCTCTCTCCCCACATCCACCACTGCTGGCGGCTCACCTCCAACTGCCCAACGATCTCTCTCGCCACATCCTCCACTGCTGGCGGCTCACCTCCAACTGCGCAACGATCTCTCCCCCACATCCACCACTGCTGGCGGCTCACCTCCAACTGCGCAACGATCTCCCTCCCCATATCCAGCACTGCTGGTGGCTCACCTCCAACTGCGCAACGATCTCTCTCCCCACATCCACCACTGCTGGCGGCTCACCTCCAACTGCGCAACGATCTCTCTCCCCACACCCTCCACTGCTGGCGGCTCACATCCAACTGCGCAACGATCTCTCTCCCCACATCCACCACTGCTGGCGGCTCACCTCCAACTGCGCAACGATCTCTCTCCCCACATCCACCACTGCTGGCGGCTCACCTCCAACTGCGCAACGATCTCTCTCACCACATCCTCCACTGCTGGCGGCTCACCTCCATCTGCGCAACGATCTCTCTCCCCACATCCTCCACTGCTGGCGGCTCACCTCCAACTGCGCAACGATCTCTCTCCCCACATCCACCACTGCTGGCGGCTCACCTCCAACTGCGCAACGATCTCTCTCCCCACACCCTCCACTGCTGGCGGCTCACCTCCAACTGCGCAACGATCTCTCTCCCCACATCCACCACTGCTGGCGGCTCACCTCCAACTGCGCAACGATCTCTCTCCCCACATCCACCACTGCTGGCGGCTCACCACCAACTGCGCAACGATCTCTCTCACCACATCCACCACTGCTGGCAGCTCACCTCCAACTGTGCAACGATCTCTCTCACCACATCCACCACTGCTGGCGGCTCACCTCCAACTGCGCAATGATCTCTCTCCCCAAATCCACCACTGCTGGCGGCTCACCTCCAACTGCGCAACAATCTCTCTCCCCACATCCACTACTGCTGGCGGCTCACCTCCAACTGTGCAACGATCTCTCTCCCCACATCCACCACTGCTGGCGGCTCACCTCCAACTGCGCAACAATCTCTCTCCCCACATCCACCACTGCTGGCGGCTCACCTCCAACTGCTTAACGATCTCATTCCCCACATCCAAAACTGCTGGCGGCTCACCTCCAACTGCGCAACGATCTCTCTCCCCACATCCACCACTGCTGGCGGCTCACGTCCAACTGCGCAACGATCTCTCTCCCCACATCCACCACTGCTGGCGGCTCACCTCCAACTGCGCAATGATCTCTCTCCCCACATCCACCACTGCTGGGGGCTCACCTCCATCTACACAACGATCTCTTTTCCCACATCCACCACTGCTGGCGGCTCACCTCCAACTGCGCAACGATCTCTCTCACCACATCCACCACTGCTGGCGGCACACCTCCAACTGCGCAACGATCTCTCTCACCACATCCACCACTGCTGGCGGCTCACCTCCAACTGCGCGATGATCTCTCTCCCCACATCCACCACTGCTGGCGGCTCACCGCCAACTGCTTAACGATCTCTTTCCCCACATCCACCACGGCTGGCAGCTCACCTCCAACTGCACAACGATCTCTCTACCCACATCCACCACTGCTGGCGGCTCACCTCCAACTGCGCAACGATCTCTTTCCCCACATCCTCCACTGCTGGCGGCTCACCTCCAACTGCGCAACGATCTCTTTCCCCACATCCTCCACTGCTGGCGGCTCACCTCCAACTGCGCAACGATCTCTCTCCCCACCTCCCCCACTGCTGGCGGCTCACCTCCAACTGCGCAACGATCTCTCTCCCAACATCCACCACTGCTGGCGGCTCACCTCCAACTGCGCAACGATCTCTCTTCCCACATCCCCCACTGCTGGAGGCTAACCTCCAACTGCGCAACGATCTCTCTCCCCTCATCCACCACTGCTGGCGGCTCACCTCCAACTGCGCAACGATCTCTCTCCCCACATCCACCACTTCTGGCGGCTCACCTCCAACTGCGCAACGAACTCCCTCTCCCCACATCCACCACTGCTGGCGGCTCACCTCCAACTGCGCAACAATCTCTCTCCCCTCATTCACAACTGCAGCGGCTCACCTCCAACTGCGCAACAATCTCTCTCCCCACATCCACCACTGCTGGCATCTCACCTCCAACTGCGCAATGATCTCTCTCCCCACATCCACCACTGCTGGCGGCTCACCTCCAACTGCACAACGATCTCTCTCCCCACATCCACCACTGCTGGCGGCTCACCTCCAACTGCGCAACGAACTCTCTCCCCACACCCTCCACTGCTGGAGGCTAACCTCCAACTGCGCAACGATCTCTCTCACCACATCATCCACTGCTGGCGGCTCACCTACAACTGCGCAACGATCTCTCTCCCCACATCCACCACTGCTGGCGGCTCACCTCCAACTGCGCAACGATCTCTCTCCCCACATCCACCACTGCTGGCGGCTCACCTCCAACTGCGCAACGATCTCTCTCCCCACATCCACCACTGGTAGCAGCTCACCTCCAACTGCGCAACGATCCCTCTCCCACATCCACCACTGCTGGCGTATCACCTCCAACTGCGCAACGATCTCTCTCACCACATCCACCACTGCTGGCGGCTCACGTCCAAATGCGCAACGATCTCTCTCACCACATCCACCACTGCTGGCGGCTCACCTCCAACTGCGCAATGATCTCTCTCCCCAAATCCACCACTGCTGGCGGCTCACCTAAAACTGCGCTACAATCTCTCTCCCCACATCCACTACAGCTGGCGGCTCACCTCCAACTGTGCAACAATCTCTCTCCCCACATCCACCACTGCTGGCGGCTCACCTCCAACTGCGCAACGATCTCTCTCCCCACATCCACCACTGCTGGCGGCTCACCTCCAACTGCTTAACGATCTCTTTCCCCACATCCACCACTGCTGGCGGCTCACTTCCAACTGCGCAACGATCTCTCTCCCCACATCCACCACTGCTGGCGGATCACGCCCTACTGCGCAACAATCTCTCTCCCCACATCCACCACTGCTGGCGGCTCACCTCCAACTGCGCAACGATCTCTCTCCCCACATCCACCACTGCTGGGGGCTCACCTCTATCTACACAACGATCTCTTTTCCCACATCCACCACTGCTGGCGGCTCACCTCCAACTGCGCAATGATCTCTCTCCCCACATCCACCACTGCTGGCGGCTCACCTCCAACTGCACAACGATCTCTCTCCCCACATCCACCACTGCTGGCGGCTCACATCCAACTGCGCAACGATCTCTCTCCCCACACCCTCCACTGCTGGAGGCTCACCTCCAACTGCGCAACGATCTCTCTCACCACATCCTCCACTGCTGGCGGCTCACCTCCAACTGCGCAACGATCTCTCTCCCCACATCCACCACTGCTGGCGGCTCACCTCCAACTGCGCAACGATCTCTCTCCCAACATCCACCACTGCTGGCGGCTCACCTCCAACTGCGCAACGATCTCTCTCCCCACATCCACCACTGATAGCGGCTCACCTCCAACTGCGCAACGATCTCTCTCCCCACATCCACCACTGCTGGCGGCTCACCTCCAACTGCACAACGATCTCTCTCACCACATCCACCACTGCTGGCGGCTCACCTCCAACTGCGCAATGATCTCTCTCCCCAAATGCACCACTGCTGGAGGCTCACCTAAAACTGCGCTACAATCTCTCTCCCCACATCCACTACTGCTGGCGGCTCACCTCCAACTGTGCAACGATCTCTCTCCCCACATCCACCACTGCTGGCGGCTCACCTCCAACTGCGCAACGATCTCTCTCCACACATCCACCACTGCTGGCGGCTCACCTCCAACTGCTTAACGATCTCTTTCCCCACATCCACCACTGCTGGCGGCTCACTTCCAACTGCGCAACAATCTCTCTCCCCACATCCACCACTGCTGGCGGATCACGTCCAACTGCGCAACAATCTCTCTCCCCACATCCACCACTGCTGGCGGCTCACCTCCAACTGCGCAACGATCTCTCTCCCCACATCCACCACTGCTGGGGGCTCACTTCCATCTACACAGCGATCACTTTTCCCACATCCACCACTGCTGGCGGCTCACCTCCAACTGCACTATGATCTCTCTCCCCACATCCACCACTGCTCGCGGCTCACCGCCAACTGAGCAACGATCCCTATCCCCACATCCACCACTGCTAGCGGCTCACCTCCAACTGCTTAACGATCTCTTTCCCCACATCCACCACTGCTGGCGGCTCACTTCCAACTGCGCAACAATCTCTCTCCCCACATCCACCACTGCTGGCGGATCACCTCCAACTGCGCAACGATCTCTCTCACCACATCCACCACTGCTGGAGGCTCACTTCCAACTGCGCAACGATCTCTCTCACCACATCCACCACTGCTGGCGGCTCACCTCCAACTGCGCTATGATCTCTCTCCCCACATCCACCACTGCTGGCGGCTCACCTCCAACTGCGCAACGATCTCTCTCGCCACATCCACCACTGCTGGCGGCTCACCTCCATCTGCGCAACGATCTCTCTCCCCACATCCACCACTGATAGCGGCTCACCTCCAACTGCGCAACGATCTCTCTCCCCACATCCACCACTGCTGGCGGCTCACGTCCAACTGTGCAACGATCTCTCTCCCCACATCCACCACTGCTGGCGGCTCACCTCCAACTGCGCAACGATCTCTCTCCCCATATCCACCACTGCTGGGGGCTCACCTCCATCTGCACAACGATCTCTTTTCCCACATCCACCACTGCTGGCGGCTCACCTCCAACTGCGCAACAATCTCTCTCACCACATCCACAACTGCTGGCGGCTCACCACCAACTGCGCAACGATCTCTTTCACCACATCCACCACTGCTGGCGGCTCACCTCCAACTGCGCGATGATCTCTCTCCCCACATCCACCACTGCTGGCGGCTCACCTCCAACTGCGCAACGATCTCTATCCCCACATCCACCACTGCTGGCGGCTCACCTCCAACTGCTTAACGATCTCATTCCCCACATCCACCACTGCAGGCGGCTCACCTCCAATTGCGCAACGATCTCTCTCCCCAAATCCACCACTGCTGGCGGCTCACCTCCTACTGCGCAACGATCTCTTTCCCCACATCCTCCACTGCTGGCGCCTCACCTCGAACTGCGCAACGATCTCTCTCCCCACATCCACCACTGCTGGCGGCTCACCTCCAACTGCGCAACGATCTCTCTCCACACATCCACCACTGCTGGCAGCTCACGTCCAACTGCGCAACGATCTCTCTCCCCATATCCACCACTGCTAGCGGCTCACCTCCGACTGCGCAACGATCTCTCTCCCCTTATCCACCACTGCTGGCGGCTCACCTCCAACTGCGCAACGATCTCTCTCCCCACATCCACCACTGCTGGCGGCTCACCTCCAATTGCGCAACGATCTCTCTCCCCACATCCACCACTGCTGGCGGCTCACCTCCAACCGCACTACGATCTCTCTACCCACGTCCACCACTGCTGGCGGCTCACCTCCAACTGCGCAACGATCTCTCTCTCCCCACATCCACAACTGCTGGTGGCCCACCTCCAACTGCGCAATAATCTCTCTCCCCACATTCACAACTGCAGCGGCTCACCTCCAACTGCACAACAATCTCTCTCCCCACATCCACCACTGCTGGCATCTCACCTCCAACTGCGCAATGATCTCTCTCCCCACATCCACCACTGCTGGTGGCTCACCTCCAACTGCACAACGATCTCTCTCCCCACATCCACCATTGCTGGCGGCTCACCTCCAACTGTGCAACGATCTCTCTCCCCACATCCATCACTGCTGGCGGCTCACCTCCAACTGCGCAACGATCTCTCTCTCCACATCCACCACTGCTGGCGGCTCACCTCCAACTGCGCAACGATCTCTCTCACCACATCCACCACTGCTGGCGGCTCACCTCCAATTGTGCAACGATCTCTCTCACCACATCCACCACTGCTGGCGGCTCACCTCCAACTGTGCAACAATCTCTCTCCCCACATCCACCACTGCTCTCACCTCCAACTGCGCAAGGATCTCTCTCCCCACATCCTCCACTGCTGGCGGCTCACCTCCAACTGCGCAACGATCTCTCTCCCCACATCCACCACTGCTGGCGGCTCACCTCCAATTGCGCAACGATCTCTCTCACCACATCCACCACTGCTGGCGGCTCACCTCCAACTGCGCAACGATCTCACTCACCACATCCACCACTGCTGGTGGCTCACCCCCAACTGCGCAATGATCACTCTCCCCACTTCCACCACTGCTGGCGGCTCACCTCCAACTGCGCAACGATCTCTCTCCCCACATCCACTATTGCTGGCGGCTCACCTCCAACTGCGCAACGATCTCTCTCCCCACATCCACCACTGCTGGCGACTCAACTCCAACTGCGCAACGATCTCTTTCCCCACGTCCACCACTGCTGCCGGCTCACCTCCAACTGCGCAACGATCTCTCTCCCCACATCCTCCACTGCTGGCGCCTTACCTCCAACTGCGCAACGATCTCTCTCCCCACATCCACCACTGCTGGCGGCTCACCTCCAACTGCCCAACGATCTCTCTCCCCACATCCACCACTGCAGGCGGCTCACCTCCAACTGCGCAACGATCTCTCTCCCCACATCCACCACTGCTGGCTCACCTCCAACTGTTCAACGATCTCTCTCTCCACATCCTCGACTGCTGGCGGCTCACCTCCAACTGCGCAACGATCTCTCTCCCCACATCCACCACTGCCGGCGGCTCACCTCCAACTGTGCAACGATCTCTTTCCCCACATCCACCACTGCTGGCGGCTCACCTTCAACTGCGCAACGATCTCTCTCCCCACATCCACCACTGCTGGCGGCTCACCTCCAACTGCGCAACGATCTCTCTCCCCACATCCACCACTGCAGGCGGCTCACCTCCAACTGCGCAACGATCTCTCTCTCCCCACATCCACCACTGCTGGCGGCTCACCTCCAACTGCTCAACAATCTCTCTCCCCACATTCACAACTGCTGGCGGCTCACCTCCAACCGCGCAACAATCTCTCTTCCCACATCCACCACTATTGGCGTCTCACCTCCAACTGCAAAATGATCTCTCTCCCCACATCCACCACTGCTGGCGTCTCACCTCCAACTGCACAAAGATCTCTCTCCCCACATCCATCACTGCTGGCGGCTCACCTCCAACTGCGCAACGATCTCTCTCCCCACATCCACCACTGCTGGCGGCTCACCTCCAACTGCGCAACGATCTCTCTCCCCACATCCATCACTGCTGGCGGCTCACCTCCAACTGCGCAACGGTCTCACTCCCCACATCCTATACTGCTGGCGGCTCATCTCCAACTGCGCAACGATCTCTCTCCCCACATCCACCACTGCTGGTGGCTCACCTCCAACTGCGCAACAATCTGTATCCCCACATCCACCACTGCTGGCAGCTCACCTCCAACTGCGCAACGATCTCCCTCCCCACATGCACCACTGCTGGCGGCTCACCTCCAACTGCGCAACGATCTCTCTCCCCACATCCACCACTGCTGGCGGCTCACCTCCAACTGCGCAACGATCTCTCTCCCCACATCCACCACTGCTGGCGGCTCACGTCCAACAGCACTACGATCTCTCTCCCCACATCCAACACTTCTGGCGGCTCACCTCCAACTGCGCAACGATCTCTCCCCAAACATCCACCACTGCTGGTGGCTCACCTCCAACTGCGCAACGATCTCTCTCTCCCCACATCCACCACAACTGGCGGCTTACCTCCAACTGCGCAACAATCTCTCTCCCCACATTCACAACTGCAGCGGCTCACCTCCAACTGCACAACAATCTCTCTCCCCACATCCACCACTGCTGGCATCTCACCTCCAACTGCGCAATGATCTCTCTCCCCACATCCACCACTGCTGCCGGCTCACCTACAACTGTGCAAAGATCTCTCTCCCCACATCCATCACTGCTGGCGGCTCACCTCCAACTGCGCAACGATCTCTCTCTCCACATCCACCACTGCTGGCGGCTCACCTCCAACTGCGCAACGATCTCTCTCACCACATCCACCACTGCTGGCGGCTCACCTCCAATTGTGCAACGATCTCTCTCACCACATCCACCACTGCTGGCGGCTCACCTCCAACTGCGCAACGATCTCTCTCCCCACATCCACTACTGCTGGCGGCTCACCTCCAACTGCGCAACATTCTCTCTCCCCACTTACACCACTGCTGGCGGCTCAACTCCAAGTGCGCAACGAACTATCTCCCCACATCCACCACTGCTGGCGGCTCACCTGCAACTGCGCAATGTTCTCTCTCCCCATATCCACCACTGCTGGCGGCTCACCTCCAACTGCGCAACGATCTCTCTCCCCTTAACCACCACTGCTGGGGGCTCACCTCCAACTGCGCAACGATCTCTCTCCCCACATCCACCACTGCCGGCGGCTCACCTCCAACTGCGCAACGAGCTCTCTCCCCACATCCACCACTGCTGGCGGCTCACCTCCAACTGCACTACGATCTCTCTACCCACGTCCACCACTGCTGGCGGCTCACCTCCAACTGCGCAACGATCTCTCTCCAAACATCCACCACTGCTGGCGGCTCACCTCCAACTGCGCAACGATCTCTCTCCCCCCACATCCACAACTGCTGGCGGCTCACCTCCAACTGCGCAACAATCTCTCTCCCCACATTCACAACTGCAGCGGCTCACCTCCAACTGCCCAACAATCTCTCTCCCCACATCCACCACTGCTGGCATCTCACCTCCAACTGCGCAATGATCTCTGTCCCCACATCCACCACTGCTGGCGGCTCACCTCCAACTGCACAACGATCTCTCTCCCCACATCCACCACTGCTGGCGGCTCACCTCCAACTGTGCAACGATCTCTCTCCCCACATCCATCACTGCTGGCGGCTCACTTCCAACTGCGCAACGATCTCTCTATCCACATCCACCACTGCTGGCGGCTCACCTCCAACTGCGCAACGATCTCTCTCACCACATCCACCACTGCTGGCGGCTCACCTCCAATTGTGCAACAATCTCTCCCACCACATCCACCACTGCTGGCGGCTCACCTCCAACTGTGCAACGATCTCTCTCCCCACATCCACCACTGCTCTCACCTCCAACTGCGCAAGGATCTCTCTCCCCAGATCCTCCACTGCTGGCGGCTCACCTCCAACTGCGCAACGATCTCTCTCCCCACATCCACCACTGCTGGCGGCTCACCTCCAATTGCGCTACGATCTCTCTCACCACATCCACCACTGCTGGCGGCTCACCTCCAACTGCGCAACGATCTCACTCACTACATCCACCACTGCTGGTGGCTCACCTCCAACTGCGCAATGATCTCTCTCCCCACTTCCACCACTGCTGGCGGCTCACCTCCAACTGCACAACGATCTCTCTCCCCACATCCACTATTGGTGGCGGCTCGCCTCCAACTGCACAACGATCTCTCTCCCCACATCCACCACTGCTGGCGACTCACCTCCAACTGCGCAACGATCTCTTTCCCCACATCCACCACTGCTGGCGGCTCACCTCCAACTGCGCAACGATCTCTCTCCCCACATCCTCCACTGCTGGCGGCTTACCTCCAACTGCGCAACGATCTCTCTCCCCACATCCACCACTGCTGGCGGCTCACCTCCAACTGCCTAACGATCTCTCTCCCCACATCCACCACTGCAGGCGGCTCACCTCCAACTGCGCAACGATCTCTCTCCCCACATCCACCACTGCTGGCTCACCTCCTACTGTACAACGATCTCTCTCTCCACATCCTCGACTGCTGGCGGCTCACCTCCAACTGCGCAACGATCTCTCTCCCCACATCCACCACTGCTGGCGGCTCACCTCCAACTGTGCAACGATCTCTTTCCCCACATCCACACTGCTGGCGGCTCACCTTCAACTGCGCAACGATCTCTCTCCCCACATCCACCACTGCTGGCGGCTCACCTCCAACTGCGCACCGATCTCTCTCTCCACATCCACCACTGCAGGCGGCTCACCTCCAACTGCGCAACGATCTCTCTCTCCCCACATCCACCACTGCTGGCGGCTCACCTCCAACTGCGCAACAATCTCTCTCCCCACATTCACAACTGCTGGCGGCTCACCTCCAACTGCGCAACAATCTCTCTCCCCACATCCACCACTGCTGGCGTCTCACCTCCAACTGCGAAATGATCTCTCTCCCCACATCCACCACTGCTGGCGGCTGACCTCCAACTGCACAACGATCTCTCTCCCCACATCCATCACTGCTGGCGGCTCACCTCCAACTGCGCAACGGTCTCACTCCCCACATCCTATACTGCTGGCGGCTCATCTCCAACTGCGCAACGATCTCTCTCCCCACATCCATCACTGCTGGCGGCTCACCTCCAACTGCGCAACGATCTCTCTCTCCACATCCACCACTGCTGGCGGCTCACCTCCAACTGCGCAACGATCTCTCTCACCACATCCAACACTGCTGGCGGCTCACCTCCAATTGTGCAACGGTCTCTCCCACCACATTCACCACTGCTGGCGGCTCACCTCCATCTGTGCAACCATCTCTCTCCCCACATCCACCACTGCTCTCACCTCCAAAAGCGCAAGGATCTCTCTCCCCACATCCTCCACTGCTGGCGGCTCACCTCCAACTGCGCAACGATCTCTCTTCCCACATCCACCACTGCTGGCGGCTCACCTCCAATTGCGCAATGATCTCTCTCACCACATCCACCACTGCTGGCGGCTCACCTCCAACTGCGCAACGATCTCACTCACCACATCCACCACTGCTGGTGGCTCACCTCCAACTGCGCAATGATCACTCTCCCCACTTCCACCACTGCTGGCGGCTCACCTCCAACTGCGCAACGATCTCTCTCCCCACATCCACTATTGCTGGCGGCTCACCTCCAACTGCGCAACGATCTCTCTCCCCACATCCACCACTGCTGGCGTCTCACCTCCAACTGCGCAACGATCTCTTTCCCCACATCCACCACTGCTGGCGGCTCACCTCCAACTGCACAACGATCTCTCTCCCCACATCCTCCACTGCTGGCGGCTTACCTCCAACTGCGCAACGATCTCTCTCCCCACATCCACCACTGCTGGCGGCTCACCTCCAACTGCGCAACGATCTCTCTCCCCACATCCACCACTGCAGGCGGCTCACCTCCAACTGCGCAACGATCTCTCTCCCCACATCCACCACTGCTGGCTCACCTCCAACTGTACAACGATCTCTCTCTCCACATCCTCGACTGCTGGCGGCTCACCTCCAACTGCGCAACGATCTCTCTCCCCACATCCACCACTGCTGGCGGGTCACCTCCAACTGTGCAACGATCTCTTTCCCCACATCCACCACTGCTGGCGGCTCACCTTCAACTGCGCAACGATCTCTCTCCCCACATCCACCACTGCTGGCGGCTCACCTCCAACTGCGCAACGATCTCTCTCCCCACATCCTCCACTGCAGGCGGCTCACCTCCAACTGCGCAACGATCTCTCTCTCCCCACATCCACCACTGCTGGCGGCTCACCTCCAACTGCGCAACAATCTCTCTCCCCACATTCACAACTGCTGGCGGCTCACCTCCAACTGCGCAACAATCTCTCTCCCCACATCCACCACTGCTGGCGTCTCACCTCCAACTGCGAAATGACCTCTCTCCCCACATCCACCACTGCTGGCGGCTCACCTCCAACTGCGCAACGATCTCTCTCCCCACATCCACCACTGCTGGCGGCTCACCTCCAACTGCGCAACGATCTCTCTCACCACATCCACCACTGCTGGCGGCTCACCTCCAACTGCGCAACGATCTCTCTCCCCACATCCACTACTGCTGGCGGCTCACCTCCAACTGCGCAACGTTCTCTCTCCCCACATACACCACTGCTGGCGGCTCAACTCCAACTGCGCAACGAACTATCTCCCCACATCCACCACTGCTGGCGGCTCACCTGCAACTGCGCAATGTTCTCTCTCCCCATATCCACCACTGCTGGCGGCTCACCTCCAACTGCGCAACGATCTCTCTCCCCTTATCCACCACTGCTGGGGGCTCACCTCCAACTGCGCTACGATCTCTCTCCCCACATCCACCACTGCTGGCGGCTCACCTCCAACTGCGCAACGATCTCTCTCCCCACATCCACCACTGCTGGCGGCTCACCTCCAACTGCACTACGATCTCTCTACCCACGTCCACCACTGCTGGCGGCTCACCTCCAACTGCGCAAGGATCTCTCTCCAAACATCCACCACTGCTGGCGGCTCACCTCCAACTGCGCAACCATCTCTCTCTCCCCACATCCACAACTGCTGGCGGCTCACCTCCAACTGCGCAACAATCTCTCTCCCCACATCCACAACTGCAGCGGCTCACCTCCAACTGCAAAACAATCTCTCTCCCCACATCCACCACTGCTGGCATCTCACCTCCAACTGCGCAATGATCTCTCTCCCCACATCCACCACTGCTATCGGCTCACCTCCAACTGCACAACGATCTCTCTCTCCACATCCACCACTGCTGGCGGCTCACCTCCAACTGTGCAACGATCTCTCTCCCCACATCCATCACTGCTGGCGGCTCACCTCCAACTGCGCAACGATCTCTCCCACCACATCCACCACTGCTGGCGGCTCACCTCCAACTGTGCAACGATCTCTCTCCCCACATCCACCACTGCTCTCACCTCCAACTGCGCAAGGATCTCTCTCCCCAGATCCTCCACTGCTGGCGGCTCACCTCCAACTGCGCAACGATCTCTCTCCCGACATCCACCACTGCTGGCGGCTCACCTCCAATTGCGCTACGATCTCTCTCACCACATCCAATACTGCTGGCGGCTCACCTCCAACTGCGCAACGATCTCACTCACCACATCCACCACTAATGGTGGCTCACCTCCAACTGCGCAATGATCTCTCTCCCCACTTCCACCACTGCTGGCGGCTCACCTCCAACTGCCCAACGATCTCTCTCACCACATCCACCACTGCTGGCGGCTCACCTCCAACTGCGCAACGATTTCACTCACCACATCCACCACTGCTGGCGACTCACCTCCAACTGCGCAACGATCTCTCTCCCCACATCCACCACTGCTGGCGGCTCACCTCCAATTGCGCTACGATCTCTCTCACCACATCCACCACTGCTGGCGGCTCACCTCAAACTGCGCAACGATCTCACTCACTACATCCACCACTGCTGGTGGCTCACCTCCAACTGCGCAATGATCTCTCTCCCCACTTCCACCACTGCTGGCGGCTCACCTCCAACTGCCCAACGATCTCTCTCCCCACATCCACTATTGGTGGCGGCTTGCCTCCAACTGCACAACGATCTCTCTCCCCACATCCACCACTGCTGGCGACTCACCTCCAACTGCGCAACGATCTCTTTCCCCACATCCACCACTGCTGGCGGCTCACCTCCAACTGCGCAACGATCTCTCTCCCCACATCCTCCACTGCTGGCGGCTTACCTCCAACTGCGCAACGATCTCTCTCCCCACATCCACCACTTCTGGCGGCTCACCTCCAACTGCCCAACGATCTCTCTCCCCACATCCACCACTGCAGGCGGCTCACCTCCAACTGCGCAACGATCTCTCTCCCCACATCCACCACTGCTGGCTCACCTCCAACTGTACAACGATCTCTCTCTCCACATCCTCGACTGCTGGCGGCTCACCTCCAACTGCGCAACGATCTCTCTCCCCACATCCACCACTGCTGGCGGCTCACCTCCAACTGTGCAACGATCTCTTTCCCCACATCCACACTGCTGGCGGCTCACCTTCAACTGCGCAACGATCTCTCTCCCCACATCCACCACTGCTGGCGGCTCACCTCCAACTGCGCACCGATCTCTCTCTCCACATCCAACACTGCAGGCGGCTCACCTCCAACTGCGCAACGATCTCTCTCTCCCCACATCCACCACTGCTGGCGGCTCACCTCCAACTGCGCAACAATCTCTCTCCCCACATTCACAACTGCTGGCGGCTCACCTCCAACTGCGCAACAATCTCTCTCCCCACATCCACCACTGCTGGCGTCTCACCTCCAACTGCGAAATGATCTCTCTCCCCACATCCACCACTGCTGGCGGCTCACCTCCAACTGCACAACGATCTCTCTCCCCACATCCTCCACTGCTGGCGGCTTACCTCCAACTGCGCAACGATCTCTCTCCCCACATCCACCACTGCTGGCGGCTCACCTCCAACTGCGCAACGATCTCTCTCCCCACATCCACCACTGCAGGCGGCTCACCTCCAACTGCGCAACGATCTCTCTCCCCACATCCACCACTGCTGGCTCACCTCCAACTGTACAACGATCTCTCTCTCCACATCCTCGACTGCTGGCGGCTCACCTCCAACTCCGCAACGATCTCTCTCCCCACATCCACCACTGCTGGCGGGTCACCTCCAACTGTGCAACGATCTCTTTCCCCACATCCACCACTGCTGGCGGCTCACCTTCAACTGCGCAACGATCTCTCTCCCCACATCCACCACTGCTGGCGGCTCACCTCCAACTGCGCAACGATCTCTCTCCCCACATCCTCCACTGCAGGCGGCTCACCTCCAACTGCGCAACGATCTCTCTCTCCCCACATCCACCACTGCTGGCGGCTCACCTCCAACTGCGCAACAATCTCTCTCCCCACATTCACAACTGCTGGCGGCTCACCTCCAACTGCGCAACAATCTCTCTCCCCACATCCACCACTGCTGGCGTCTCACCTCCAACTGCGAAATGACCTCTCTCCCCACATCCACCACTGCTGGCGGCTCACCTCCAACTGCGCAACGATCTCTCTCCCCACATCCACCACTGCTGGCGGCTCACCTCCAACTGCGCAACGATCTCTCTCACCACATCCACCACTGCTGGCGGCTCACCTCCAACTGCGCAACGATCTCTCTCCCCACATCCACTACTGCTGGCGGCTCACCTCCAACTGCGCAACGTTCTCTCTCCCCACATACACCACTGCTGGCGGCTCAACTCCAACTGCGCAACGAACTATCTCCCCACATCCACCACTGCTGGCGGCTCACCTGCAACTGCGCAATGTTCTCTCTCCCCATATCCACCACTGCTGGCGGCTCACCTCCAACTGCGCAACGATCTCTCTCCCCTTATCCACCACTGCTGGGGGCTCACCTCCAACTGCGCTACGATCTCTCTCCCCACATCCACCACTGCTGGCGGCTCACCTCCAACTGCGCAACGATCTCTCTCCCCACATCCACCACTGCTGGCGGCTCACCTCCAACTGCACTACGATCTCTCTACCCACGTCCACCACTGCTGGCGGCTCACCTCCAACTGCGCAAGGATCTCTCTCCAAACATCCACCACTGCTGGCGGCTCACCTCCAACTGCGCAACCATCTCTCTCTCCCCACATCCACAACTGCTGGCGGCTCACCTCCAACTGCGCAACAATCTCTCTCCCCACATCCACAACTGCAGCGGCTCACCTCCAACTGCAAAACAATCTCTCTCCCCACATCCACCACTGCTGGCATCTCACCTCCAACTGCGCAATGATCTCTCTCCCCACATCCACCACTGCTATCGGCTCACCTCCAACTGCACAACGATCTCTCTCTCCACATCCACCACTGCTGGCGGCTCACCTCCAACTGTGCAACGATCTCTCTCCCCACATCCATCACTGCTGGCGGCTCACCTCCAACTGCGCAACGATCTCTCCCACCACATCCACCACTGCTGGCGGCTCACCTCCAACTGTGCAACGATCTCTCTCCCCACATCCACCACTGCTCTCACCTCCAACTGCGCAAGGATCTCTCTCCCCAGATCCTCCACTGCTGGCGGCTCACCTCCAACTGCGCAACGATCTCTCTCCCGACATCCACCACTGCTGGCGGCTCACCTCCAATTGCGCTACGATCTCTCTCACCACATCCAATACTGCTGGCGGCTCACCTCCAACTGCGCAACGATCTCACTCACCACATCCACCACTAATGGTGGCTCACCTCCAACTGCGCAATGATCTCTCTCCCCACTTCCACCACTGCTGGCGGCTCACCTCCAACTGCCCAACGATCTCTCTCACCACATCCACCACTGCTGGCGGCTCACCTGCAACTGCGCAATGTTCTCTCTCCCCATATCCACCACTGCTGGCGGCTCACCTCCAACTGCGCAACGATCTCTCTCCCCTTAACCACCACTGCTGGGGGCTCACCTCCAACTGCGCAACGATCTCTCTCCCCACATCCACCACTGCCGGCGGCTCACCTCCAACTGCGCAACGAGCTCTCTCCCCACATCCACCACTGCTGGCGGCTCACCTCCAACTGCACTACGATCTCTCTACCCACGTCCACCACTGCTGGCGGCTCACCTCCAACTGCGCAACGATCTCTCTCCAAACATCCACCACTGCTGGCGGCTCACCTCCAACTGCGCAACGTTCTCTCTCCCCACATACACCACTGCTGGCGGCTCAACTCCAACTGCGCAACGAACTATCTCCCCACATCCACCACTGCTGGCGGCTCACCTGCAACTGCGCAATGTTCTCTCTCCCCATATCCACCACTGCTGGCGGCTCACCTCCAACTGCGCAACGATCTCTCTCCCCTTAACCACCACTGCTGGGGGCTCACCTCCAACTGCGCAACGATCTCTCTCCCCACATCCACCACTGCCGGCGGCTCACCTCCAACTGCGCAACGAGCTCTCTCCCCACATCCACCACTGCTGGCGGCTCACCTCCAACTGCACTACGATCTCTCTACCCACGTCCACCACTGCTGGCGGCTCACCTCCAACTGCGCAACGATCTCTCTCCAAACATCCACCACTGCTGGCGGCTCACCTCCAACTGCGCAACGATCTCTCTCCCCCCACATCCACAACTGCTGGCGGCTCACCTCCAACTGCGCAACAATCTCTCTCCCCACATTCACAACTGCAGCGGCTCACCTCCAACTGCCCAACAATCTCTCTCCCCACATCCACCACTGCTGGCATCTCACCTCCAACTGCGCAATGATCTCTGTCCCCACATCCACCACTGCTGGCGGCTCACCTCCAACTGCACAACGATCTCTCTCCCCACATCCACCACTGCTGGCGGCTCACCTCCAACTGTGCAACGATCTCTCTCCCCACATCCATCACTGCTGGCGGCTCACTTCCAACTGCGCAACGATCTCTCTATCCACATCCACCACTGCTGGCGGCTCACCTCCAACTGCGCAACGATCTCTCTCACCACATCCACCACTGCTGGCGGCTCACCTCCAATTGTGCAACAATCTCTCCCACCACATCCACCACTGCTGGCGGCTCACCTCCAACTGTGCAACGATCTCTCTCCCCACATCCACCACTGCTCTCACCTCCAACTGCGCAAGGATCTCTCTCCCCAGATCCTCCACTGCTGGCGGCTCACCTCCAACTGCGCAACGATCTCTCTCCCCACATCCACCACTGCTGGCGGCTCACCTCCAATTGCGCTACGATCTCTCTCACCACATCCACCACTGCTGGCGGCTCACCTCCAACTGCGCAACGATCTCACTCACTACATCCACCACTGCTGGTGGCTCACCTCCAACTGCGCAATGATCTCTCTCCCCACTTCCACCACTGCTGGCGGCTCACCTCCAACTGCACAACGATCTCTCTCCCCACATCCACTATTGGTGGCGGCTCGCCTCCAACTGCACAACGATCTCTCTCCCCACATCCACCACTGCTGGCGACTCACCTCCAACTGCGCAACGATCTCTTTCCCCACATCCACCACTGCTGGCGGCTCACCTCCAACTGCGCAACGATCTCTCTCCCCACATCCTCCACTGCTGGCGGCTTACCTCCAACTGCGCAACGATCTCTCTCCCCACATCCACCACTGCTGGCGGCTCACCTCCAACTGCCTAACGATCTCTCTCCCCACATCCACCACTGCAGGCGGCTCACCTCCAACTGCGCAACGATCTCTCTCCCCACATCCACCACTGCTGGCTCACCTCCAACTGTACAACGATCTCTCTCTCCACATCCTCGACTGCTGGCGGCTCACCTCCAACTGCGCAACGATCTCTCTCCCCACATCCACCACTGCTGGCGGCTCACCTCCAACTGTGCAACGATCTCTTTCCCCACATCCACACTGCTGGCGGCTCACCTTCAACTGCGCAACGATCTCTCTCCCCACATCCACCACTGCTGGCGGCTCACCTCCAACTGCGCACCGATCTCTCTCTCCACATCCACCACTGCAGGCGGCTCACCTCCAACTGCGCAACGATCTCTCTCTCCCCACATCCACCACTGCTGGCGGCTCACCTCCAACTGCGCAACAATCTCTCTCCCCACATTCACAACTGCTGGCGGCTCACCTCCAACTGCGCAACAATCTCTCTCCCCACATCCACCACTGCTGGCGTCTCACCTCCAACTGCGAAATGATCTCTCTCCCCACATCCACCACTGCTGGCGGCTCACCTCCAACTGCACAACGATCTCTCTCCCCACATCCATCACTGCTGGCGGCTCACCTCCAACTGCGCAACGGTCTCACTCCCCACATCCTATACTGCTGGCGGCTCATCTCCAACTGCGCAACGATCTCTCTCCCCACATCCATCACTGCTGGCGGCTCACCTCCAACTGCGCAACGATCTCTCTCTCCACATCCACCACTGCTGGCGGCTCACCTCCAACTGCGCAACGATCTCTCTCACCACATCCAACACTGCTGGCGGCTCACCTCCAATTGTGCAACGGTCTCTCCCACCACATTCACCACTGCTGGCGGCTCACCTCCATCTGTGCAACCATCTCTCTCCCCACATCCACCACTGCTCTCACCTCCAAAAGCGCAAGGATCTCTCTCCCCACATCCTCCACTGCTGGCGGCTCACCTCCAACTGCGCAACGATCTCTCTTCCCACATCCACCACTGCTGGCGGCTCACCTCCAATTGCGCAATGATCTCTCTCACCACATCCACCACTGCTGGCGGCTCACCTCCAACTGCGCAACGATCTCACTCACCACATCCACCACTGCTGGTGGCTCACCTCCAACTGCGCAATGATCACTCTCCCCACTTCCACCACTGCTGGCGGCTCACCTCCAACTGCGCAACGATCTCTCTCCCCACATCCACTATTGCTGGCGGCTCACCTCCAACTGCGCAACGATCTCTCTCCCCACATCCACCACTGCTGGCGTCTCACCTCCAACTGCGCAACGATCTCTTTCCCCACATCCACCACTGCTGGCGGCTCACCTCCAACTGCACAACGATCTCTCTCCCCACATCCTCCACTGCTGGCGGCTTACCTCCAACTGCGCAACGATCTCTCTCCCCACATCCACCACTGCTGGCGGCTCACCTCCAACTGCGCAACGATCTCTCTCCCCACATCCACCACTGCAGGCGGCTCACCTCCAACTGCGCAACGATCTCTCTCCCCACATCCACCACTGCTGGCTCACCTCCAACTGTACAACGATCTCTCTCTCCACATCCTCGACTGCTGGCGGCTCACCTCCAACTGCGCAACGATCTCTCTCCCCACATCCACCACTGCTGGCGGGTCACCTCCAACTGTGCAACGATCTCTTTCCCCACATCCACCACTGCTGGCGGCTCACCTTCAACTGCGCAACGATCTCTCTCCCCACATCCACCACTGCTGGCGGCTCACCTCCAACTGCGCAACGATCTCTCTCCCCACATCCTCCACTGCAGGCGGCTCACCTCCAACTGCGCAACGATCTCTCTCTCCCCACATCCACCACTGCTGGCGGCTCACCTCCAACTGCGCAACAATCTCTCTCCCCACATTCACAACTGCTGGCGGCTCACCTCCAACTGCGCAACAATCTCTCTCCCCACATCCACCACTGCTGGCGTCTCACCTCCAACTGCGAAATGACCTCTCTCCCCACATCCACCACTGCTGGCGGCTCACCTCCAACTGCGCAACGATCTCTCTCCCCACATCCACCACTGCTGGCGGCTCACCTCCAACTGCGCAACGATCTCTCTCACCACATCCACCACTGCTGGCGGCTCACCTCCAACTGCGCAACGATCTCTCTCCCCACATCCACTACTGCTGGCGGCTCACCTCCAACTGCGCAACGTTCTCTCTCCCCACATACACCACTGCTGGCGGCTCAACTCCAACTGCGCAACGAACTATCTCCCCACATCCACCACTGCTGGCGGCTCACCTGCAACTGCGCAATGTTCTCTCTCCCCATATCCACCACTGCTGGCGGCTCACCTCCAACTGCGCAACGATCTCTCTCCCCTTATCCACCACTGCTGGGGGCTCACCTCCAACTGCGCTACGATCTCTCTCCCCACATCCACCACTGCTGGCGGCTCACCTCCAACTGCGCAACGATCTCTCTCCCCACATCCACCACTGCTGGCGGCTCACCTCCAACTGCACTACGATCTCTCTACCCACGTCCACCACTGCTGGCGGCTCACCTCCAACTGCGCAAGGATCTCTCTCCAAACATCCACCACTGCTGGCGGCTCACCTCCAACTGCGCAACCATCTCTCTCTCCCCACATCCACAACTGCTGGCGGCTCACCTCCAACTGCGCAACAATCTCTCTCCCCACATCCACAACTGCAGCGGCTCACCTCCAACTGCAAAACAATCTCTCTCCCCACATCCACCACTGCTGGCATCTCACCTCCAACTGCGCAATGATCTCTCTCCCCACATCCACCACTGCTATCGGCTCACCTCCAACTGCACAACGATCTCTCTCTCCACATCCACCACTGCTGGCGGCTCACCTCCAACTGTGCAACGATCTCTCTCCCCACATCCATCACTGCTGGCGGCTCACCTCCAACTGCGCAACGATCTCTCCCACCACATCCACCACTGCTGGCGGCTCACCTCCAACTGTGCAACGATCTCTCTCCCCACATCCACCACTGCTCTCACCTCCAACTGCGCAAGGATCTCTCTCCCCAGATCCTCCACTGCTGGCGGCTCACCTCCAACTGCGCAACGATCTCTCTCCCGACATCCACCACTGCTGGCGGCTCACCTCCAATTGCGCTACGATCTCTCTCACCACATCCAATACTGCTGGCGGCTCACCTCCAACTGCGCAACGATCTCACTCACCACATCCACCACTAATGGTGGCTCACCTCCAACTGCGCAATGATCTCTCTCCCCACTTCCACCACTGCTGGCGGCTCACCTCCAACTGCCCAACGATCTCTCTCACCACATCCACCACTGCTGGCGGCTCACCTCCAACTGCGCAACGATTTCACTCACCACATCCACCACTGCTGGCGACTCACCTCCAACTGCGCAACGATCTCTCTCCCCACATCCACCACTGCTGGCGGCTCACCTCCAATTGCGCTACGATCTCTCTCACCACATCCACCACTGCTGGCGGCTCACCTCAAACTGCGCAACGATCTCACTCACTACATCCACCACTGCTGGTGGCTCACCTCCAACTGCGCAATGATCTCTCTCCCCACTTCCACCACTGCTGGCGGCTCACCTCCAACTGCCCAACGATCTCTCTCCCCACATCCACTATTGGTGGCGGCTTGCCTCCAACTGCACAACGATCTCTCTCCCCACATCCACCACTGCTGGCGACTCACCTCCAACTGCGCAACGATCTCTTTCCCCACATCCACCACTGCTGGCGGCTCACCTCCAACTGCGCAACGATCTCTCTCCCCACATCCTCCACTGCTGGCGGCTTACCTCCAACTGCGCAACGATCTCTCTCCCCACATCCACCACTTCTGGCGGCTCACCTCCAACTGCCCAACGATCTCTCTCCCCACATCCACCACTGCAGGCGGCTCACCTCCAACTGCGCAACGATCTCTCTCCCCACATCCACCACTGCTGGCTCACCTCCAACTGTACAACGATCTCTCTCTCCACATCCTCGACTGCTGGCGGCTCACCTCCAACTGCGCAACGATCTCTCTCCCCACATCCACCACTGCTGGCGGCTCACCTCCAACTGTGCAACGATCTCTTTCCCCACATCCACACTGCTGGCGGCTCACCTTCAACTGCGCAACGATCTCTCTCCCCACATCCACCACTGCTGGCGGCTCACCTCCAACTGCGCACCGATCTCTCTCTCCACATCCAACACTGCAGGCGGCTCACCTCCAACTGCGCAACGATCTCTCTCTCCCCACATCCACCACTGCTGGCGGCTCACCTCCAACTGCGCAACAATCTCTCTCCCCACATTCACAACTGCTGGCGGCTCACCTCCAACTGCGCAACAATCTCTCTCCCCACATCCACCACTGCTGGCGTCTCACCTCCAACTGCGAAATGATCTCTCTCCCCACATCCACCACTGCTGGCGGCTCACCTCCAACTGCACAACGATCTCTCTCCCCACATCCTCCACTGCTGGCGGCTTACCTCCAACTGCGCAACGATCTCTCTCCCCACATCCACCACTGCTGGCGGCTCACCTCCAACTGCGCAACGATCTCTCTCCCCACATCCACCACTGCAGGCGGCTCACCTCCAACTGCGCAACGATCTCTCTCCCCACATCCACCACTGCTGGCTCACCTCCAACTGTACAACGATCTCTCTCTCCACATCCTCGACTGCTGGCGGCTCACCTCCAACTCCGCAACGATCTCTCTCCCCACATCCACCACTGCTGGCGGGTCACCTCCAACTGTGCAACGATCTCTTTCCCCACATCCACCACTGCTGGCGGCTCACCTTCAACTGCGCAACGATCTCTCTCCCCACATCCACCACTGCTGGCGGCTCACCTCCAACTGCGCAACGATCTCTCTCCCCACATCCTCCACTGCAGGCGGCTCACCTCCAACTGCGCAACGATCTCTCTCTCCCCACATCCACCACTGCTGGCGGCTCACCTCCAACTGCGCAACAATCTCTCTCCCCACATTCACAACTGCTGGCGGCTCACCTCCAACTGCGCAACAATCTCTCTCCCCACATCCACCACTGCTGGCGTCTCACCTCCAACTGCGAAATGACCTCTCTCCCCACATCCACCACTGCTGGCGGCTCACCTCCAACTGCGCAACGATCTCTCTCCCCACATCCACCACTGCTGGCGGCTCACCTCCAACTGCGCAACGATCTCTCTCACCACATCCACCACTGCTGGCGGCTCACCTCCAACTGCGCAACGATCTCTCTCCCCACATCCACTACTGCTGGCGGCTCACCTCCAACTGCGCAACGTTCTCTCTCCCCACATACACCACTGCTGGCGGCTCAACTCCAACTGCGCAACGAACTATCTCCCCACATCCACCACTGCTGGCGGCTCACCTGCAACTGCGCAATGTTCTCTCTCCCCATATCCACCACTGCTGGCGGCTCACCTCCAACTGCGCAACGATCTCTCTCCCCTTATCCACCACTGCTGGGGGCTCACCTCCAACTGCGCTACGATCTCTCTCCCCACATCCACCACTGCTGGCGGCTCACCTCCAACTGCGCAACGATCTCTCTCCCCACATCCACCACTGCTGGCGGCTCACCTCCAACTGCACTACGATCTCTCTACCCACGTCCACCACTGCTGGCGGCTCACCTCCAACTGCGCAAGGATCTCTCTCCAAACATCCACCACTGCTGGCGGCTCACCTCCAACTGCGCAACCATCTCTCTCTCCCCACATCCACAACTGCTGGCGGCTCACCTCCAACTGCGCAACAATCTCTCTCCCCACATCCACAACTGCAGCGGCTCACCTCCAACTGCAAAACAATCTCTCTCCCCACATCCACCACTGCTGGCATCTCACCTCCAACTGCGCAATGATCTCTCTCCCCACATCCACCACTGCTATCGGCTCACGTCCAACTGCACAACGATCTCTCTCTCCACATCCACCACTGCTGGCGGCTCACCTCCAACTGTGCAACGATCTCTCTCCCCACATCCATCACTGCTGGCGGCTCACCTCCAACTGCGCAACGATCTCTCCCACCACATCCACCACTGCTGGCGGCTCACCTCCAACTGTGCAACGATCTCTCTCCCCACATCCACCACTGCTCTCACCTCCAACTGCGCAAGGATCTCTCTCCCCAGATCCTCCACTGCTGGCGGCTCACCTCCAACTGCGCAACGATCTCTCTCCCGACATCCACCACTGCTGGCGGCTCACCTCCAATTGCGCTACGATCTCTCTCACCACATCCAATACTGCTGGCGGCTCACCTCCAACTGCGCAACGATCTCACTCACCACATCCACCACTAATGGTGGCTCACCTCCAACTGCGCAATGATCTCTCTCCCCACTTCCACCACTGCTGGCGGCTCACCTCCAACTGCCCAACGATCTCTCTCACCACATCCACCACTGCTGGCGGCTCACCTCCAACTGCGCAACGATTTCACTCACCACATCCACCACTGCTGGCGACTCACCTCCAACTGCGCAACGATCTCTCTCCCCACATCCACCACTGCTGGCGGCTCACCTCCAATTGCGCTACGATCTCTCTCACCACATCCACCACTGCTGGCGGCTCACCTCAAACTGCGCAACGATCTCACTCACTACATCCACCACTGCTGGTGGCTCACCTCCAACTGCGCAATGATCTCTCTCCCCACTTCCACCACTGCTGGCGGCTCACCTCCAACTGCCCAACGATCTCTCTCCCCACATCCACTATTGGTGGCGGCTTGCCTCCAACTGCACAACGATCTCTCTCCCCACATCCACCACTGCTGGCGACTCACCTCCAACTGCGCAACGATCTCTTTCCCCACATCCACCACTGCTGGCGGCTCACCTCCAACTGCGCAACGATCTCTCTCCCCACATCCTCCACTGCTGGCGGCTTACCTCCAACTGCGCAACGATCTCTCTCCCCACATCCACCACTTCTGGCGGCTCACCTCCAACTGCCCAACGATCTCTCTCCCCACATCCACCACTGCAGGCGGCTCACCTCCAACTGCGCAACGATCTCTCTCCCCACATCCACCACTGCTGGCTCACCTCCAACTGTACAACGATCTCTCTCTCCACATCCTCGACTGCTGGCGGCTCACCTCCAACTGCGCAACGATCTCTCTCCCCACATCCACCACTGCTGGCGGCTCACCTCCAACTGTGCAACGATCTCTTTCCCCACATCCACACTGCTGGCGGCTCACCTTCAACTGCGCAACGATCTCTCTCCCCACATCCACCACTGCTGGCGGCTCACCTCCAACTGCGCACCGATCTCTCTCTCCACATCCAACACTGCAGGCGGCTCACCTCCAACTGCGCAACGATCTCTCTCTCCCCACATCCACCACTGCTGGCGGCTCACCTCCAACTGCGCAACAATCTCTCTCCCCACATTCACAACTGCTGGCGGCTCACCTCCAACTGCGCAACAATCTCTCTCCCCACATCCACCACTGCTGGCGTCTCACCTCCAACTGCGAAATGATCTCTCTCCCCACATCCACCACTGCTGGCGGCTCACCTCCAACTGCACAACTATCTCTCTCCCCACATCCATCACTGCTGGCGGCTCTCCTCCAACTGCGCAACGGTCTCACTCCCCACATCCTATACTGCTGGCGGCTCATCTCCAACTGCGCAACGATCTCTCTCCCCACATCCATCACTGCTGGCGGCTCACCTCCAACTGCGCAACGATCTCTCTCTCCACATCCACCACTGCTGGCGGCTCACCTCCAACTGCGCAACGATCTCTCTCACCACATCCACCACTGCTGGCGGCTCACCTCCAATTGTGCAACGGTCTCTCCCACCACATTCACCACTGCTGGCGGCTCACCTCCATCTGTGCAACCATCTCTCTCCCCACATCCACCACTGCTCTCACCTCCAAAAGCGCAAGGATCTCTCTCCCCACATCCTCCACTGCTGGCGGCTCACCTCCAACTGCGCAACGATCTCTCTTCCCACATCCACCACTGCTGGCGGCTCACCTCCAATTGCGCAATGATCTCTCTCACCACATCCACCACTGCTGGCGGCTCACCTCCAACTGCGCAACGATCTCACTCACCACATGCACCACTGCTGGTGGCTCACCTCCAACTGCGCAATGATCACTCTCCCCACTTCCACCACTGCTGGCGGCTCACCTCCAACTGCGCAACGATCTCTCTCCCCACATCCACTATTGCTGGCGGCTCACCTCCAACTGCGCAACGATCTCTCTCCCCACATCCACCACTGCTGGCGACTCACCTCCAACTGCGCAACGATCTCTTTCCCCACATCCACCACTGCTGGCGGCTCACCTCCAACTGCACAACGATCTCTCTCCCCACATCCTCCACTGCTGGCGGCTTACCTCCAACTGCACAACGATCTCTCTCCCCACATCCACCACTGCTGGCGGCTCACCTCCAACTGCGCAACGATCTCTCTCCCCACATCCACCACTGCAGGCGGCTCACATCCAACTGCGCAACGATCTCTCTCCCCACATCCACCACTGCTGGCTCACCTCCAACTGTACAACGATCTCTCTCTCCACATCCTCGACTGCTGGCGGCTCACCTCCAACTGCGCAACGATCTCTCTCCCCACATCCACCACTGCTGGCGGGTCACCTCCTACTGTGCAACGATCTCTTTCCCCACATCCACCACTGCTGGCGGCTCACCTTCAACTGCGCAACGATCTCTCTCCCCACATCCACCACTGCTGGCGGCTCACCTCCAACTGCGCAACGATCTCTCTCCCCACATCCACCACTGCAGGCGGCTCACCTCCAACTGCGCAACGATCTCTTTCTCCCCACATCCACCACTGCTGGCGGCTCACCTCCAACTGCGCAACAATCTCTCTCCCCACATTCACAACTGCTGGCGGCTCACCTCCAACTGCGCAACAATCTCTCTCCCCACATCCACCACTGCTGGCGTCTCACCTCCAACTGCGAAATGACCTCCCTCCCCACATCCACCACTGCTGGCGGCTCACCTCCAACTGCGCAACGATCTCTCTCCCCACATCCACCACTGCTGGCGGCTCACCTCCAACTGCGCAACGATCTCTCTCACCACATCCACCACTGCTGGCGGCTCACCTCCAACTGCGCAACGATCTCTCTCCCCACATCCACTACTGCTGGCGGCTCACCTCCAACTGCGCAACGTTCTCTCTCCCCACATACACCACTGCTGGCGGCTCAACTCCAACTGCGCAACGAACTATCTCCCCACATCCACCACTGCTTTCGGCTCACCTGCAACTGCGCAATGTTCTCTCTCCCCATATCCACCACTGCTGGCGGCTCACCTCCAACTGCGCAACGATCTCTCTCCCCTTATCCACCACTGCTGGGGGCTCACCTCCAACTGCGCTACGATCTCTCTCCCCACATCCACCACTGCTGGCGGCTCACCTCCAACTGCGCAACGATCTCTCTCCCCACATCCACCACTGCTGGCGGCTCACCTCCAACTGCACTACGATCTCTCTACCCACGTCCACCACTGCTGGCGGCTCACCTCCAACTGTGCAAGGATCTCTCTCCAAACATCCACCACTGCTGGCGGCTCACCTCCAACTGCGCAACGATCTCTCTCTCCCCACATCCACAACTGCTGGCGGCTCACCTCCAACTGCGCAACAATTTCTCTCCCCACATCCACAACTGCAGCGACTCACCTCCAACTGCAAAACAATCTCTCTCCCCACATCCACCACTGCTGGCATCTCACCTCCAACTGCGCAATGATCTCTCTCCCCACATCCACCACTGCTGGCGGCTCACCTCCAACTGCACAACGATCTCTCTCCCAACATCCATCACTGCTGGCGGCTCACCTCCAACTGCGCAACGGTCTCACTCCCCACATCCTATACTGCTGGCGGCTCATCTCCAACTGCGCAACGATCTATCTCCCCACATCCATCACTGCTGGCGGCTCACCTACAACTGCGCAACGATCTCTCTCTCCACATCCACCACTGCTGGCGGCTCACCTCCAACTGCGCAACGATCTCTCTCACCACATCCACCACTGCTGGCGGCTCACCTCCAACTGCGCAACGATCTCTCTCCCCACATCCACTACTGCTGGCGGCTCACCTCCAACTGCGCAACGTTCTCTCTCCCCACATACACCACTGCTGGCGGCTCAACTCCAACTGCGCAACGAACTATCTCCCCACATCCACCACTGCTGGCGGCTCACCTGCAACTGCGCAATGTTCTCTCTCCCCATATCCACCACTGCTGGCGGCTCACCTCCAACTGCGCAACGATCTCTCTCCCCTTATCCACCACTGCTGGGGGCTCACCTCCAACTGCGCTACGATCTCTCTCCCCACATCCACCACTGCTGGCGGCTCACCTCCAACTGCGCAACGATCTCTCTCCCCACATCCACCACTGCTGGCGGCTCAACTCCAACTGCACTACGATCTCTCTACCCACGTCCACCACTGCTGGCGGCTCACCTCCAACTGCGCAAGGATCTCTCTCCAAACATCCACCACTGCTGGCGGCTTACCTCCAACTGCGCAACGATCTCTCTCTCCCCACATCCACAATTGCTGGCGGCTCACCTCCAACTGCGCAACAATCTCTCTCCCCACATCCACAACTGCAGCGGCTCACCTCCAACTGCAAGACAATCTCTCTCCCCACATCCACCACTGCTGGCATCTCACCTCCAACTGCGCAATGATCTCTCTCCCCACATCCACCACTGCTGGCGGCTCACCTCCAACTGCACAACGATCTCTCTCTCCACATCTACCACTGCTGGCGGCTCACCTCCAACTGTGCAACGATCTCTCTCCCCACATCCATCACTGCTGGCGGCTCACCTCCAACTGCGCAACGATCTCTCTCTCCACATCCACCACTGCTGGCCTCTCACCTCCAACTGCGCAACGATCTCTCTCACCACATCCACCACTGCTGGCGGCTCACCTCCAACTGTGCAACGATCTCTCTCCCCACATCCACCACTGCTCTCACCTCCAACTGCGCAAGGATCTCTCTCCCCAGATCCTCCACTGCTGGCGGCTCACCTCCAACTGCGCAACGATCTCTCTCCCCACATCCACTATTGCTGGCAGCTCACCTCAAACTGCGCAACGATCTCTCTCCCCACATCCACCTCTGCTGGCGACTCACCTCCAACTGCGCAACGATCTCTTTCCCCACATCCACCACTGCTGGCGGCTCACCTCCAACTGCGCAACGATCTCTCTCCCCACATCCTCCACTGCTGGCGGCTTACCTCCAACTGCGCAACGATCTCTCTCGCCACATCCACCACTTCTGGCGGCTCACCTCCAACTCCCCAACGATCACTCTCCCCACATCCACCACTGCAGGCGGCTCACCTCCAACTGCGCAACGATCTGTCTCCCCACATCCACCACTGCTGGCTCACCTCCAACTGTACAACGATCTCTCTCTCCACATCCTCGACTGCTGGCGGCTCACCTCCAACTGCGCAACGATCTCTCTCTCCACATCCACCACTGCTGGCGGCTCACCTCCAACTGTGCCACGATCTCTTTCCCCACATCCACCACTGCTGGCGGCTCACCTTCAACTGCGCAACGATCTCTCTCCCCACATCCACCACTGCTGGCGGCTCACCTCCAACTGCGCAACGATCTGTCTCCCACATCCACCACTGCAGGCGGCTCACCTCCAACTGCGCAACGATCTCTCTCTCCCCACATCCACCACTGCTGGCAGCTCACTTCCAACTGCGCAACAATCTCTCTCCCCACATTCACAATTGCTGGCGGCTCACCTCCAACTGCACAACGATCTCTCTCCCCACATCCATCACTGCTGGCGGCTCACCTCCAACTGCGCAACGGTCTCACTCCCCACATCCTATACTGCTGGCGGCTCATCTCCAACTGCGCAACGATCTCTCTCCCCACATCCACCACTGCTGGTGGCTCACCTCCCACTGAGCAACAATCTGTATCCCCACATCCTCCACTGCTGGCAGCTCACCTCCAACAGCGCAACGATCTCTCTCCCCACATCCACCACTGCTGGCGGCTCACCTCCAACTGCGCAACGATCTCTCTCCCCACATCCACCACTGCTGGCGGCTCACCTCCAACTGCGCAACGATCTCTCTCCCCACATCCACCACTGCTGGCGGCTCACCTCCAACTGCACTACGATCTCTCTCCCCACATCCACCACTGCTGGCGGCTCACCTCCAACTGCGCAACGATCTCTCCCCAAACATCCACCACTGCTGGCGGCTCACCCCCAACTGCGCAACGATCTCTCTCCCCACATCCACCACTGCTGGCGGCTCACCTCCAACTGCGCAACGATCTCTCTCACCACATCCACCACTGCTGGCGGCTCACCTCCAATTGTGCAACGATCTCTCTCACCACATCCACCACTGCTGGCGGATCACCTCCAACTGTGCAACGATCTCTCTCCCCACATCCACCACTGCTCTCACCTCCAACTGCGCAAGGATCTCTCTCCCCAAATCCACCACGGCTGGCGTCTCACCTCCAACTGTGAAATGATCTCTCTCCCCACATCCACCACTGCTGGCGGCTCACCTCCAACTGCACAACGATATCTCTCCCCACATCCATCACTGCTGGCGGCTCACCTCCAACTGCGCAACGGTCTCACTCCCCACATCCTATACTGCTGGCGGCTCATCTCCAACTGCGCAACGATCTCTCTCCCCACATTCACCACTGCTGGTGGCTCACCTCCAACTGCGCAACAATCTGTATCCCCACATCCACCACTGCTGGCAGCTCACCTCCAACTGCGCAACGATCGCTCTCACCACATCCACCACTGCTGGCGGCTCACCTCCAACTGCGCAACGATCTCTCTCCCCACAACCACCACTGCTGGCGGCTCACCTACAACTGCGCAACGATCTCTCTCCCCACATCCAACCACTGCTGGCGGCTCACCTCCAACTGCGCAACGATCTCTCTCCCCACATCCACCACTGCTGGCGGCTCACCTCCAACTGCGCAACGATCTGTCTCTCCACATCCACCACTGCTGGCGGCTCACCTCCAACTGCGCAACGATCTATTTCCCGACATCCACCACTGCTGGCGGCTCACCTCCAACTGTGCAACGATCTCTCTCCCCACATCCACCACTGCAGGCGGCTCACCTCCAACTGCGCAACGATCTCTCTCCCCACATCCACCACTGCTGGCGGCTCACCTCCAACTGCACTACGATCTCTCTCCCCACATCCACCACTGCTGGCGGCTCACCTCCAACTGCGCAACGATCTCTCTCCAAACATCCACCACTGCTGGCGGCTCACCTCCAACTGCGCAATGATCTCTATCTCCCCACATCCACCACTGCTGGCGGCTCACCTCCAACTGCACAACGATCTCTCTCCCCACATCCACCACTGCTGGCGGCTCACCTCCAACTGTGCAACGATCTCTCTCCCCACATCCATCACTGCTGGCGGCTCACCTCCAACTGCGCAACGATCTCTCTCTCCACATCCACCACTGCTGGCGGCTCACCTCCAACTGCGCAACGATCTCTCTCACCACATCCACCACTGCTGGCGGCTCACCTCCAATTGTGCAACGATCTCCCTCACCACATCCACCACTGCTGGCGGCTCACCTCCAACTGCGCAACGATCTCTCTCCCCACATCCACCACTGCTCTCACCTCCAACTGCACAAGGATCTCTCTCCCTACATCCTCCACTGCTGGCGGCTCACCTCCAACTGCGCAACGATCTCTCTCCCCACATCCACCACTGCTGGCGGCTCACCTCCAATTGCGCAACGATCTCACTCACCACATCCACCACTGCTGGTGGCTCACCTCCAACTGCGCAATGATCTCTTTCCCCACTTCCACCACTGCTGGCGGCTCACCTCCAACTGCGCAACGATCACTCTCCCCACATCCACTATTGCTGGCGGCTCACCTCCAACTGCGCAACGATCTCTCTCCCCACATCCACCACTGCTGGCGACTCACCTCCAACTGCGCAACGATCTCTTTCCCCACATCCACCACTGCTGGCGGCTCACCTCCAACTGCGCAACGATCTCTCTCCCCACATCCTCCACTGCTGGCGGCTTACATCCAACTGCGCAACGATCTCTCTCCCCACATCCACCACTGCTGGTGGCTCACCTCCAACTGCCCAACGATCCCTCTCCCCACATCCACCACTGCAGGCGGCTCACCTCCAACTGCGCAACGATCTCTCTCCCCACATCCACCACTGCTGGCTCACCTCGAACTGTACAACGATCTCTCTCTCCACATCCTCGACTGCTGGCGGCTCACCTCCAACTGCGCAACGATCTCTCTCCCCACATCCACCACTGCTGGCGGCTCACCTTCAACTGCGCAACGATCTCTCTCACCACATCCACCACTGCTTGCGGTTCACCTGCAAATGCGCAACGATCTCTCTCCCCACATCCACCACTGCAGGCGGCTCACCTCCAACTGAACAACGATCTCTCTCTCCCCACATCCACCACTGCTGGTGGCTCACCTCCAACTGCGCAACAATCTCTCTCCCCACATTCACAACTGCTGGTGGCTCACCTCCAACTGCGCAACAATCTCTCTCCCCACATCCACCACTGCTGGCGTCTCACCTCCAACTGCGAAATGATCTCTCTCCCCACATCCACCACTGCTGGCGGCTCACCTCCAACTGCACAACGATCTCTCTCCCCACATCCATCACTGCTGGCGGCTCACCTCCAACTGCGCAACGATCTCACTCCCCACATCCAATACTGCTGGCGGCTCATCTCCAACTGCGCAACGATCTCTCTCCCCACATCCACCACTGCTGGTGGCTCACCTCAACTGCGCAACAATCTGTATCCCCACATCCACCACTGCTGGCAGCTCACCTCCAACTGCGCAACGATCTCTCTCCCCACATCCACCACTGCTGGCGGCTCACCTCCAACTGCGCAACGATCTCTCTCCCCACATCCACCACTGCTGGAGGCTCACCTCCAACTGCGCAACGATCTCTCTCCCCACATCCACCACTGCTGGCGGCTCACCTCCAACTGCGCAACGATCTCTCTCCCCACATCCACCACTCCTGGCGGCTCACCTCCAACTGCGCAACGATCTGTCTCTCCACATCCAACACTGCTGGCGGCTCACCTCCAACTGCGCAACGATCTATTTCCCGACATCCACCACTGCTGGCGGCTCACCTCCAACTGCGCAACGATCTCTCTCTCCTCATCCACCACTGCTGGTAGCTCACCTCCAACTGTGCAACGATCTCTCTCACCACATCCACCACTGCTGGCGGCTCACCTCCAACTGCGCAACGATCTCTCTCCCCACATCCACCACTGCTGGTGGCTCATCTTCAACTTCGCAACGATCTGTATCCCGACATCCACCACTGCTGGCGGCTCACCTCCAACTGCGCAACGATCTTTCTCCCCACATCCACCACTGCTGGCGGCTCACCTCCAACTGCGCAACGATCTCTCTCTCCCCACATTCACCACTGCTGGCGGCTCACCTCCAACTGCGCAACGATCTCTCTCCCCACATCCACCAATGCTGGCGGCTCACCTCCAACTGCGCAACGATCTCTCTCCCCACATCCACCATTGCTGGCGGCTCACCTCCAACTGCGCAATGATCTCTCCCCCCACAGTCACCATTGCTGGCGGTTCACCTCCAACTGTGCAACGATCTCTCTCCCCACATCCATCACTGCTGGCGGCTCACCTCCAAATGTGCAACGATTTCTCTCGCCACATCCACCACTGTTGGCGGCTCATCTACAACTGCACAATTATCTCTCTCCCCACATCCACCACTGCTGGCGGCTCACCTCCAACTGCGCAACAATCTCTCTCCCCACATCCACCACTGCTGGCGGCTCACCTCCAACTGCGCAACAATCTCTCTCCCCACATCCACCACTGCTGGCGGCTCACCTCCAACTGCGCAACGATCTCTCTCCCCACATCCACCACTGCTTGCGGCTCACCTCCAACTGCGCAACGATCTCTCTCCCCACATCCACCACTGCTGGCGACTCACCTCCAACTGCGCAACGATCTCTTTCCCCACATCCACCACTGCTGGCGGCTCGCCTCCAACTGCGCAACGATCTCTCTCCCCACATCCTCCACTGCTGGCGGCTTACCTCCAACTGCGCAACGATCTCTCTCCCCACATCCTCCACTGCTGGCGGCTCACCTCCAACTGCGCATCAATTTCTCTCCCCACATCCACCACTGCTGGCGGCTCACCTTCAACTGCACAACGATCTCTCTCCCCACATCCACCACTGCTGGCGGTTCACTTCCAACTGCCCAACGATCTCTCTCCCCACATCCACCACTGCTGGCGGCTCACCTCCAACTGCGCAACAATCTCTCTCCCCACATCCACCACTGCTGGCGACTCACCTCCAACTGCGCAACGATCTCTTTCCCCACATGCACCACTGCTGGCGGCTCGCCTCCAACTGCGCAACGATCTCTCTCCCCACATCCTCCACTGCTGGCGGCTTACCTCCAACAGCGCAACGATCTCTCTCCCCACATCCTCCACTGCTGGCGGCTCACCTCCAACTGCGCATCAATTTCTCTCCCCACATCCACCACTGCTGGCGGCTCACCTCCAACTGCACAACGATCTCTCTCCCCACATCCACCACTGCTGGCGGCTCAGCTCCAACTGCCCAACGATCTCTCTCCCCACATCCACCACTGCAGGCGGCTCACCTCCAACTGCGCAACGATCTCTCTCACCACATCCACCACTGCTGGCTCACCTCCAACTGTACAACGATCTCTCTCTCCACATCTTCGACTGCGGGCGGCTCACCTCCAACTGCGTAACGATCTCTCTTTCCACATCCACCACTCCTGGCGGCTCACCTCCAACTGCACAACGATCTCTTTCCCCACATCCACCACTGCTGGTGGCTCACCTTCAACTGCGCAACGATCTCTCTCCCCACATCCACCACTGCTAGCGGCTCACCTCCAACTGCGCAACAATCTCTCTCCCCACATCCACCACCGCAGGCGGCTCACCTCCAACTGCGCAACAATCTCTCTCTCCCCACATCCACCACTGCTGGCGGCTCACCTCCAACTGCGCAACAATCTCTCTCCCCACATTCACAACTGCTGGCGGCTCACCTCCAACTGCGCAACAATCTCTCTCCCCACATCCACCACTGCTGGCGTCTCACCTCCAACTGCGAAATGATCTCTCTCCCCACTTCCACCACTGCTGGCGGCTCACCTCCAACTGCACAACGATCTCTCTCACCACATCCATCACTGCTGGCGGCTCACCTCCAACTGCGCAACGATCTCTCTCCCCACATCTACCACTGCTGGCGGCTCATCTCCAACTGCGCAACGATCTCTCTCCTCACATCCACCACTGCTGGTGGCTCACCTCCAACTGCGCAACAATCTCTATCCCCACATCCACCACTGCTGGCAGCTCACCTCCAACCGCACAACGATCTCTCTCCCCACATCCACCACTGCTGGCGGCACACCTCCAACTGCGCAACGATCTCTTTCCCCACATCCACCACTGCTGGCAGCTCACCTCCAACTGCGCAACGATCTCTCTCCCCACATCCACCACTGCTGGCGGCTCACCTCCAACTGCGCAACGTTCTCTCTCCCCACATCCACCACTGCTGGCGGCTCACCTCCAACTGTGCAACGATCTCTCTCACCACATCCACCACTGCTGGCAGCTCACCTCCAACTGCGCAACGATCTCTCTCCCCACATCCACCACTGCTGGTGGCTCATCTTCAACTTCGCAATGATCTGTATCCCGATATCCACCACTGCTGGCGGCTCACCTCCAACTGCGCAACGATCTCTCTCCAAACATCCACCACTGCTGGCGGCTCACCTCCAACTGCGCAACGATCTCTCTCTCCCCACATCCACCACTGCTGGCGGCTCACCTCCAACTGCACAACGATCTCTCTCCCCACATCCACCACTGCTGGCGGCTCACCTCCAACTGTGCAACGATCTCTCTTCCCACATCCATCACTGCTGGCGGCTCACCTCCAACTGCGCAACGATCTCTCTCTCCACATCCACCACTGCTGGCGGCTCACCTCCAACTGCGCAACGATCTCTCTCCCCACATCCACCACTGCTGGCGGCTCACCTCCAATTGCGCAACGATCTCTCTCACCACATCCACCACTGCTGGCGGCTCACCTCCAACTGCGCAACGATCTCACTCACCACATCCACCAATGCTGGTGGCTCACCTCCAACTGCGCAATGATCTCTCTCCCCACTTCCACCACTGCTGGCGGCTCACCTCCAACTGCGCAACTATCTCTCTCCCCACATCCACTATTGCTGGCGGCTCACCTCCAACTGCGCAACGATCTCTCTCCCCACATCCACCACTGCTGGCGACACACCTCCAACTGCGCAACGATCTCTTTCCCCACATCCACCACTGCTGGCGGCTCACCTCCAACTGCGCAACGATCTCTCTCCCCACATCCTCCACTGCTGGCGGCTTACCTCCAACTGCGCAACGATCTCTCTCCCCACATCCACCACTGCTGGCGGCTCACCTCCAACTGCCCAACGATCTCTCTCCCCACATCCACCACTGCAGGCGGCTCACCTCCAACTGCTCAACGATCTCTCTCCCCACATCCACCACTGCTGGCTCACCTCCAACTGTACACTGATCTCTCTCTTCACATCCTCGACTGCTGGCGGCTCACCTCCAACTGCGCAACGATCTCTCTCCCCACATCCACCACTGCTGGCGGCTCACCTCCAACTGCGCAACGATCTCTTTCCCCACATCCACCACTGCTGGCGGCTCACCTTCAACTGCGCAACGATCTCTCTCCCCACATCCACCACTGCTGGCGGCTCACCTCCAACTGCTCAACGATCTCTCTCCCCACATCCACCACTGCAGGCGGCTCACCTCCAACTGCGCAACGATCTCTCTCTCCCCACAACCACCACTGCTGGCGGCTCACCTCCAACTGCGCAACAATCTCTCTCCCCACATTCACAACTGCTGGCGGCTCACCTCCAACTGCGCAACAATCTCTCTCCCCAAATCCACCACGGCTGGCGTCTCACCTCCAACTGCGAAATGATCTCTCTCCCCACATCCACCACTTCTGGCGGCTCACCTCCAACTGCACAACGATCTCTCTCCCCACATCCATCACTGCTGGCGGCTCACCTCCAACTGCGCAACGGTCTCACTCCCCACATCCTATACTGCTGGCGGCTCATCTCCAACTGCGCAACGATCTCTCTCCCCACATCCACCACTGCTGGTGGCTCACCTCCAACTGCGCAACAATCTGTATCCCCACATCCACCACTGCTGGCAGCTCACCTCCAGCTGCGCAATGATCGCTCTCACCTCATCCACCACTGCTGGCGGCTCACCTCCAACTGCGCAACGATCTCTCTCCCCACATCCACCACTGCTGGCGGCTCACCTACAACTGCGCAACGATCTCTCTCCCCACATCCAACCACTGCTAGCGGCTCTCCTCCAACTGCGCACTGATCTCTCTCCCCACATCCACCACTGCTGGCGGCTCACCTCCAACTGCGCAACGATCTGTCTCTCCACATCCACCACTGCTGGCGGCTCACCTCCAACTGCGCAACGATCTATTTCCCGACATCCACCACTGCTGGCGGCTCACCTCCAACTGCGCAACGATCTCTCTCACCACATCCACCACTGCTGGCGGCTCACCTCCAACTGTGCAACGTTCTCTCTCACCACATCCACCACTGCTGGCGGCTCACCTCCAACTGCGCAACGATCTCTCTCCCCACATCCACCACTGCTGGTGGCTCATCTTCAACTTCGCAACGATCTGTATCCCGACATCCACCACTGCTGGCGGCTCACCTCCAACTGCGCAACGATCTCTCTCCCCACATCCACCACTGCTGGGGGCTCACCTCCATCTGCACAACGATTTCTTTTCCCACATCCACCACTGCTGGCGGCTCACCTCCAACTGCGCAACAATCTCTCTCACCACATCCACCACTGCTGGCAGCTCACCACCAACTGCGCAACGATCTCTCTCACCACATCCACCACTGCTGGCGGCTCACCTCCAACTTCGCGATGATCTCTCTCCCCACATCCACCACTGCTGGCGGCTCACCTCTAACTGCGCAACGATCTCTATCCCCACATCCACCACTGCTGGCGGCTCACCTCCAACTGCTTAACGATCTCATTCCCCACATCCACCACTGCTGGCGGCTCACCTCCAACTGCGCAACGATCTCTCTCCCCACATCCACCACTGCTGGCGGCTCACCTCCAACTGCGCAACGATCTCTTTCCCCACATCCTCCACTGCTGGCGGCTCACCTCGAACTGCGCAACGATCTCTCTCCCCACATCCACCACTGCTGGCGGCTCACCTCCAACTGCACAACGATCTCACTCCACACATCCACCACTGCTGGCAGCTCACGTCCAACTGCGCAACGATCTCTCTCCCCACATCCACCACTGCTGGCAGCTCACCTCCAACTGCGCAACGATCTCTCTCCCCACATCCACCACTGCTGGCGGCTCACCTCCAACTGCGCAACGTTCTCTCACCCCACATACACCACTGCTGGCGGCTCAACTCCAACTGCGCAACGAACTATCTCCCCACATCCACCACCCTGGCAGCTCACCTCCAACTGCGCAATGTTCTCTCTCCCCACATCCACCACTGCAGGCGGCTCACCTCCAACTGCGCAACGATCTCTCTCCCCACATCCACCACTGCTGGCGGCTCACCTCCAACTGCTTAACGATCTCATTCCCCACATCCACCACTGCTGGCGGCTCACCTCCAACTGCGCAACGATCTCTCTCCCCACATCCACCACTGCTGGCGGCCCACCTCCAACTGCGCAACGATCTCTCTCCAAACATCCACCACTGCTGGCGGCTCACCTCCAACTGCGCAACGATCTCTCTCTCCCCACATCCACCACTGCTGGTGGCTCACCTCCAACTGCGCAACAATCTCTATCCCCACATCCACCACTGCTGGCAGCTCACCTCCAACCGCACAACGATCTCTCTCCCCACATCCATCACTGCTGGCGGCTCACCTCCAACTGCGCAACGATCTCTCTCTCCACATCCACCACTGCTATCGGCTCACCTCCAACTGCGCAACGATCTCTCTCCCCACATCCACCACAGCTGGCGGCTCACCTCCAATTGCGCAACGATCTCACTCACCACATCCACCACTGCTGGTGGCTCACCTCCAACTGCGCAATGATCTCTTTCCCCACTTCCACTACTGCTGGCGGCTCACCTCCAACTGCGCAACGATCTCTCTCCCCACATCCACTATTGCTGGCGGCTCACCTCCAACTGCGCAACGATCTCTCTCCCCATATCCACCACTGCTGGCGACTCACCTCCAACTGCGCAACGATCTCTTTCCCCACATCCACCACTGCTGGCGGCTCCCCTCCAACTGCGCAACGATCTCTCTCCCCACATCCTCCACTGCTGGCGGCTTACCTCCAACTGCGCAACGATCTCTCTCCCCACATCCACCACTGCTGGTGGCTCACCTCCAACTGCCCAACGATCTCTCTCCCCACATCCACCACTGCAGGCGGCTCACCTCCAACTGCGCAACGATCTCTCTCCCCACATCCACCACTGCTGGCTCACCTCCAACTGTACAACGATCTCTCTCTCCACATCCTCGACTGCTGGCGGCTCACCTCCAACTGCGCAACGATCTCTCTCCCCACATCCACCACTGCTGGCGGCTCACCTTCAACTGCGCAACGATCTCTCTCCCCACATGCACCACTGCTGGCGGCTCACCTGCAACTGCGCAACGATCTCTCTCCCCACATCCACCACTGCAGGCGGCTCACCTCCAACTGAACAACGATCTCTGTCTCCCCACATCCACCACTGCTGGTGGCTCACCTCCAACTGCGCAACAATCTCTCTCCCCACATTCACAACTGCTGGTGGCTCACCTCCAACTGCGCAACAATCTCTCTCCCCACATCCACCACTGCTGGCGTCTCACCTCCAACTGCGAAATGATCTCTCTCCCCACATCCACCACTGCTGGCGGCTCACCCTTAACTGCACAACGATCTCTCTCCCCACATCCATCACTGTTGGCGGCTCACCTCTAACTGCGCAACGATCTCACTCCCCATATCCAATACTGCTGGCGGCTCATCTCCAACTGCGCAACGATCTCTCTCCCCACATCCACCACTGCTGGTGGCTCACCTCCAACTGCGCAACAATCTGTATCCCCACATCCACCACTGCAGGCAGCTCACCTCCAACTGCGCAACGATCTCTCTCCCCACATCCACCACTGCTGGCGGCTCACCTCCAACTGCGCAACGATCTCTCTTCCCACATCCACCACTCCTGGCGGCTCACCTCCAACTGCGCAACGATCTGTCTCTCCACATCCAACACTGCTGGCGGCTCACCTCCAACTGCGCAACGATCTATTTCCGACATCCACCACTGCTGGCGGCTCACCTACAACTGCGCAACGATCTCTCTCACCTCATCCACCACTGCTGGCAGCTCACCTCCAACTGTGCAACGATCTCTCTCACCACATCCACCACTGCTGGCGGCTCACCTCCAACTGCGCAACGATCTCTCTCCCCACATCCACCACTGATGGTGGCTCATCTTCAACTTCGCAACGATCTGTATCCCGACATCCACCACTGCTGGCGGCTCACCTCCAACTGCGCAACGATCTCTCTCCCCACATCCACCACTGCTGGCGGCTCACCTCCAACTGCGCAACGATCTCTCTCTCCCCACATTCACCACTGCTGGCGGCTCACCTCCAACTGCGCAACGATCTCTCTCCCCACATCCACCAATGCTCTCGGCTCACCTCCAACTGCGCAACGATATCTCTCCCCACATCCACCACTGCTGGCGGCTCACCTCCAACTGCGCAACGAATTCTCCCCCCACAGTCACCATTGCTGGCAGTTCACCTCCAACTGTGCAACGATCTCTCTCCCCACATCCACCACTGCTGGCGGCTCACCTCCAACTGCGCAACGATCTCTCTCCCCACATCCACCACTGCTGGCTCACCTCCAACTGTACAACGATCTCTCTCCCCACATCTTCGACTGCGGGCGGCTCACCTCCAACTGCGTAACGATCTCTCTTTCCACATCCACCACTCCTGGCGGCTCACCTCCAACTGCGCAACGATCTCTTTCCCCACATCCACCACTGCTGTTGGCTCACCTTCAACTGCGCAACGATCTCTCTCCCCACATCCACCACTGCTGGCGGCTCACCTCCAACTGCGCAACAATCTCTCTCCCCACATCCACCACTGCAGGCGGCTCACATCCAACTGCGCAACAATCTCTCTCTCCCCACATCCACCACTGCTGGCGGCTCACCTCCAACTGCGCAACAATCTCTCTCCCCACATTCACAACTGCTGGCGGCTCACCTCCAACTGCGCAACAATCTCTCTCCCCACATTCACAACTGCTGGCGGCTCACCTCCAACTGCGCAACAATCTCTCTCCCCACATCCACCACTGCTGGCGGCTCATCTCCAACTGCGCAACGATCTCTCTCCCCACATCCACCACTGCTGGTGGCTCACCTCCAACTGCGGAACAATCTGTATCCCCACATCCACCACTGCTGGCAGCTCACCTCCAACCGCACAACGATCTCTCTCCCCACATCCACCACTGCTGGCGGCTCACCTCCAACTGCGCAACGATCTCTTTCCCCACATCCACCACTGCTGGCGGCTCACCTCCAACTGCCCAACGATCTCTCTCCCCACATCCACCACTGCTGGCGGCTCACCTCCAACTGCGCAACGTTCTCTCTCCCCACATCTACCACAGCTGGCGGCTCACCTCCAACTGTGCAACGATCTCTCTCACCACATCCACCACTCCTGGCAGCTCACCTCCAACTGCGCAACGATCTCTCTCCCCACATCCACCACTGCTGGTGGCTCATCTTCAACTTCGCAATGATCTGTATCCCGATATCCACCACTGCTGGCGGCTCACCTCCAACTGCGCAACGATCTCCCTCCGCACATCCACCAGTGCTGGCGGCTCACCTCCAATTGCGCAACGATCTCTCTCTCCCCACATTCACCACTGCTGGCGGCTCACCTCCAACTGCGCAACGATCTCTCTCCCCACATCCACCAATGCTGGCGGCTCACCTTAAACTGCGCAACGTTCTCTCTCCCCACATCCACCACAGCTGGCGGCTCACCTCCAACTGTGCAACGATCTCTCTCACCACATCCACCACTGCTGGCAGCTCACCTCCAACTGCGCAACGATCTCTCTCCCCACATCCACCACTGCTGGTGGCTCATCTTCAACTTCGCAATGATCTGTATCCCGATATCCACCACTGCTGGCGGCTCACCTCCAACTGCGCAACGATCTCTCTCTCCACATCCTCGACTGCTGGCGGCTCACCTCCAACTGCGCAACGATCTCTCTCCCCACATCCACCACTACTGGCGGCTCACCTTCAACTGCGCAACGATCTCTCTCCCCACATCCACCACTGCTGGCGGCTCACCTGCAACTGCGCAACGATCTCTCACCCCACATCCACCACTGCAGGCGGCTCACCTCCAACTGAACAACGATCTCTGTCTCCCCACATCCACCACTGCTGGTGGCTCACCTCCAACTGCGCAACAATCTCTCTCCCCACATTCACAACTGCTGGTGGCTCACCTCCAACTGCGCAACAATCTCTCTCCCCACATCCACCACTGCTGGCGTCTCACCTCCAACTGCGAAATGATCTCTCTCCCCACATCCACCACTGCTGGCGGCTCACCTCCAACTGCACAACGATCTCTCTCCCCACATTCATCACTGCTGGCGGCTCACCTCTAACTGCGCAACGATCTCACTCCCCACATCCAATACTGCTGGCGGCTCATCTCCAACTGCGCAACGATCTCTCTCCCCACATCCACCACTGCTGGTGGCTCACCTCCAACTGCGCAACAATCTGTATCCCCACATCCACCACTGCTGGCAGCTCACCTCCAACTGCGCAACGATTTCTCTCGCCACATCCTCCACTGCTGGCGGCTCATCTCCAACTGCGCAATGATCTCTCTCCCCACATCCACCACTGCTGGCGGCTCACCTCCAACTGCGCAACAATCTCTCTCCCCACATCCACCACTGCTGGCGGCTCACCTCCAACTGCGCAACAATCTCTCTCCCCACATCCACCACTGCTGGCGGCTCACCTCCAACTGCGCAACGATCTCTCTCCCCACATCCACCACTGCTCGCGGCTCACCTCCAACTGCGCAACGATCTCTCTCCCCACATCCACCACTGCTGGCGACTCACCTCCAACTGCGCAACGATCTCTTTCCCCACATCCACCACTGCTGGCGGCTCGCCTCCAACTGCGCAACGATCTCTCTCCCCACATCCTCCACTGCTGGCGGCTTACCGCCAACTGCGCAACGATCTCTCTCCCCACATCCTCCACTGCTGGCGGCTCACCTCCAACTGCGCATGAATTTCTATCCCCACATCCACCACTGCTGGCGGCTCACCTCCAACTGCACAACGATCTCTCTCCGCACATCCACCACTGCTGGCGGTTCACCTCCAACTGCCCAACGATCTCTCTCCCCACATCCACCACTGCTGGCGGCTGACCTCCAACTGCGCAACAATCTCTCTCCCCACATCCACCACTGCTGGCGACTCACCTCCAACTGCGCAACGATTTCTTTCCCCACATGCACCACTGCTGGCGGCTCGCCTCCAACTGCGCAACGATCTCTCTCCCCACATCCTCCACTGCTGGCGGCTTACATCCAACTGCGCAACGATCTCTCTCCCCACATCCTCCACTGCTGGCGGCTCACCTCCAACTGCGCATCAATTTCTCTCCCCGCATCCACCACTGCTGGCGGCTCACATCCAACTGCACAACGATCTCTCTCCCCACATCCACCACTGCTGGCGGCTCAGCTCCAACTGCCCAACGATCTCTCTCCCCACATCCACCACTGCAGGCGGCTCACCTCCAACTGCGCAACGATCTCTCTCCCCACATCCACCACTGCTGGCTCACCTCCAACTGTACAACGATCTCTCTCCCCACATCTTCGACTGCGGGCGGCTCACCTCCAACTGCGTAACGATCTCTCTTTCCACATCCACCAATCCTGGCGGCTCACCTCCAACTGCGCAACGATCTCTTTCCCCACATCCACCACTGCTGTTGGCTCACCTTCAACTGCGCAACGATCTCTCTCCCCACATCCACCACTGCTGGCGGCTCACCTCCAACTGCGCAACAATCTCTCTCTCCCCACATCCACCACTGCTGGCGGCTCACCTCCAACTGCGCAACAATCTCTCTCCCCACATTCACAACTGCTGGCGGCTCACCTCCAACTGCGCAACAATCTCTCTCCCCACATTCAAACTGCTGGCGGCTCACCTCCAACTGCGCAACAATCTCTCTCCCCACATCCACCACTGCTGGCGGCTCATCTCCAACTGCGCAACGATCTCTCTCCCCACATCCACCACTGCTGGTGGCTCACCTCCAACTGCGCAACAATCTGTATCCCCACATCCACCACTGCTGGCAGCTCACCTCCAACCGCACAACGATCTCTCTCCCCACATCCACCACTGCTGGTGGCTCATCTTCAACTTCGCAATGATCTGTATCCCGATATCCACCACTGCTGGCGGCTCACCTCCAACTGCGCAACGATCTCCCTCCGCACATCCACCAGTGCTGGCGGCTCACCTCCAACTGCGCAACGATCTCTCTCTCCCCACATTCACCACTGCTGGCGGCTCACCTCCAACTGCGCAACGATCTCTCTCCCCACATCCACCAATGCTGGCGGCTCACCTTAAACTGCGCAATGATCTCTCTCCCCACATTCTCCACTGCTGGCGGCTCACCTCCAACTGCGCAACGATCTCTCTCCCCACAGTCACAACTGCTGGCTGTTCACCTCCAACTGTGCAACGATCTCTCTCCCCACATCCATCACTGCTGGCGGCTCACCTCCAACTGCGCATCGATTTCTCTCCCCACATCCACCACTGCTGGCGGCTCTACTCCAACTGCGCAATGATCTCTCTCCCCACATCCACCACTGCTGGCGGCTCACCTCCAACTGCGAGACAATCTCTCTCCCTACATCCACCACTGCTGGCGGCTCACCTCCAACTGCGCAACAATCTCTCTCCCCACATCCACCACTGCTGGCGGCTCACCTCCATCTGCGCAACGATCCCTCTCCACACATCCACCAATGCTCGCGGCTCACCTCCAACTGCGCAACGATCTCTTTCATCACATCCACCACTGCTGGCGGCTCACCTCCAACTGCGCAACGATTTCTCTCGCCACATCCACCACTGCTGGCGGCTCCTCTCCAACTACGCAATGATCTCTCTCCCCACATCCACCACTGCTGGCGGCTCACCTCCAACTGCGCAACGATCTCTCTCCCCACGTCCACCATTGCTGGCGGCTCACCTCCAACTGCGCAACAATCTTTCTCCCCACATCCACCACTGCTGGCAGCTCACCTCCAACTGCGCAACGATCTCTCTCCCCTCATCCACCACTGCTGGCGGCTCACATCCAGCTGCGCAACGATCTCTCTCCTCACATCCATTACTGCTGGCGGCTCACCTCCAACTGCATAACGATCTCTCTCCTCACATCCACCACTGCTGGCGGCTCACCTCCAACTGCACAACGATATCTCTCCCCACATCCACCTCTGCTGGCGGCTCACTTCCAACTGCGCAACGATCTCTCTCCCCACATCCACCACTGCTGGCGGCTCACCTTCAACTGTGCAACGATCTCTCTCCCCACATCCACCACTGCTGGCGGCTCACGTCCAACTGCGCAACGATCTCTTTCCCCACATCTACCACTGCTGGAGGCTCTCCTCCAACTGCGCAACGATCTCTCACCCCACATCCTCCACTGCTGGCGGCTTACCTCCAACTGCGCAACGATCTCACTCCCCACATCCTCCACTGCTGGTGGCTCACCTCCAACTGCGCAACAATTTCTCTCCCCACATGCACCACTGCTGGCGGCTCACCTCCAACTGCACAACGATCTCTCTCCCCACATCCACCACTGCTGGCGGCTCACCTCCAACTGCCCAACGATCTCTCTCCCCACATCCACCACTGCAGGCGGCTCACCTCCAACTGCGCAACGATCTCTCTCCCCACATCCACCACTGCTGGCTCATCTCCAACTGTACAATTATCTCTCTCTCCACATCTTCGACTGCTGGCGGCTCACCTCCAACTGCGCAACGATCTCTCTCTCCACATCTACCACTGCTGGCGGCTCACCTCCAACTGCGCAACGATCTCTTTCGCCACAATCACCACTGCTGGCGGCTCACCTTCAACTGTGCAACGATCTCTCTCCCCACATCCACCACTGCTGGCGGCTCACCTCCAACTGCGCAATGATCTCTCTCCTCACATCCAACACTGCAGGCGGCCCACCTCCAACTGCGCAACAATCTCTCTCGCAACATTCACAACAGCTGGCGGCTCACCTCCAACAGCGCAACAATCTCTCTCCCCACATCCACCACTGCTGGCGTCTCACCTCCAACTGCAAAATGATCTCTCTCCCCACATCCACCACTGCTGGCGGCTCACCTCCAACTGCACAACGATCTCTTTCTCCACATCCACCACTGCTGGCGGCTCACCTCCAACTGTGCAACGATCTCTCTCTTCACATCCACCACTGCTGGCGGCTCACCTCCAACTGCGCAACGATCTCTCTCCCCACATCCACAACTGCTGGCGGCTCACCTCCAACTGCGCAACGATCTCTCTCTTCCCACATCCACCACTGCTGGCGGCTCACCTCCAACTGCTTAACGATCTCATTCCCCACATCCACCACTGCTGGCGGCTAACCTCCAACTGCGCAACGATCTCTCTCCCCACATCCACCACTGCTGGCGGCTCACCTCCAACTGTGCAACGATCTCTTTCCCCACATCCTCCACTGCTGGCGGCTCACCTCGAACTGCGCAACGATCTCTCTCCCCACATCCACCACTGCTGGCGGCTCACCTCCAACTGCGCAACGATCTCTCTCCACACATCCACCACTGCTGGCAGCTCACGTCCAACTGCGCAACGATCTCTCTCCCCACATCCACCACTGCTGGCAGCTCACCTCCAACTGCGCAACGATCTCTCTCCCCACATCCACCACTGCTTGCGGCTCACCTCCAACTGCGCAACGTTCTCTCTCCCCACATACACCACTGCTGGCGGCTCAATTCCAACTGCGCAACGAACTATCTCCCCACCTCCACCACTGCTGGCAGCTCACCTCCAACTGCGCAATGTTCTCTCTCCCCACATCCACCATTGCTAGCGGCTCACCTCCAACTGCGCAACGATCTCTCTCCCCACATCCACCAATGCTGGCGGCTCACCTTAAACTGCGCAATGATCTCTCTCCCCACATCCAAAACTGCTGGCGGCTCACCTCCAACTGCGCAACGATCTCTCTCCCCACAGTCACAACTGCTGGCTGTTCACCTCCAACTGTGCAACGATCTCTCTCCCCACTTCCATCACTGCTGGCGGCTCACCTCCAACTGCGCATCGATTTCTCTCCCCACATCCACCACTGCTGGCGGCTCTACTCCAACTGCGCAATGATCTCTCTCCCCACATCCACCACTGCTGGCGGCTCACCTCCAACTGCGCAACAATCTCTCTCCCTACATCCACCACCGCTGGCGGCTCACCTCCAACGGCGCAACAATCTCTCTCCCCACATCCACCACTGCTGGAGGCTCACCTCCATCTGCGCAACGATCTCTCTCCACACATCCACCACTGCTCGCGGCTCACCTCCAACTGCGCAACGATCTCTTTCATCACATCGACCACTGCTGGCGGCTCACCTCCAACTGCGCAACGATTTCTCTCGCCACATCCACCACTGCTGGCGGCTCATCTCCAACTGCGCAATGATCTCTCTCCCCACATCCACCACTGCTGTCGGGTCACCTCCAACTGCGCAACGATCTCTCTCCCCACGTCCACCATTGCTGGCGGCTCACCTCCAACTGCGCAACGATCTTTCTCCCCACATCCACCACTGCTGGCAGCTCACCTCCAACTGCGCAACGATCTCTCTCCCCTCATCCACCACTGCTGGCGGCTCACATCCAGCTGCGCAACGATCTCTCTCCCCACATCCATTACTGCTGGCGGCTCACCTCCAACTGCATAACGATCTCTCTCCTCACATCCACCACTGCTGGCGGCTCACCTCCAACTGCACAACGATATCTCTCCCCACATCCACCTCTGCTGGCGGCTCACTTCCAACTGCGCAACGATCTCTCTCCCCACATCCTCCACTGCTGGCGGCTTACCTCCAACTGCGCAACGATCTCACTCCCCACATCCTCCTTTGCTGGCGGCTCACCTCCAACTGCGCAACAATTTCTCTCCCCACATGCACCACTGCTGGCGGCTCACCTCCAACTGCACAACAATGTCTCTCCCCACATCCACCACTGCTGGCGGCTCACCTCCAACTGCCCAACGATCTCTCTCCCCACATCCACCACTGCAGGCGGCCCACCTCCAACTGCGCAACGATCTCTCTCCCCACATCCACCACTGCTGGCTCACCTCCAACTGTAAAATTATCTCTCTCTCCACATCCTCGACTGCTGGCGGCTCACCTCCAACTGTGCAACGATCTCTCTCTCCACATCTACCACTGCTGGCGGCTCACCTCCAACTGCGCAACGATCTCTTTCCCCACAACCACCACTGCTGACGGCTCACCTTCAACTGTGCAACGATCTCTCTCCCCACATCCACCACTGCTGGCGGCTCACCTCCAACTGTGCAACGATCTCTCTCCCCACATCCAACACTGCAGGCGGCCCACCTCCAACTGCGCAACAATCTCTTTCCCCACATTCACAACAGCTGGCGGCTCAACTCCAACAGCGCAACAATCTCTCTCCGCACATCCACCACTGCTGGCGTCTCACCTCCAACTGCAAAATGATCTCTCTCCCCACATCCACCACTGCTGGCGGCTCACCTCCAACTGCGCAACGATCTCTTTCTCCACATCCACCACTGCTGGCGGCTCACCTCCAACTGTGCAACGATCTCTCTCTTCACATCCACCACTGCTGGCGGCTCACCTCCAACTGCGCAACGATCTCTCTCCCCACATCCACAACTGCTGGCGGCTCACCTCCAACTGCGCAACGATCTCTCTCTTCCCACATCCACCACTGCTGGCGGCTCACCTCCAACTGCTTAACGATCTCATTCCCCACATCCACCACTGCTGGCGGCTAACCTCCAACTGCGCAACGATCTCTCTCCCCACATCCACCACTGCTGGCGGCTCACCTCCAACTGCGCAACGATCTCTTTCCCCACATCCTCCACTGCTGGCGGCTCACCTCGAACTGCGCAACGATCTCTCTCCCCACATCCACCACTGCTGGCGGCTCACCTCCAACTGCGCAACGATCTCTCTCCACACATCCACCACTGCTGGCAGCTCACCTCCAACTGCGCAACGATCTCTCTCCCCACATCCACCACTGCTTGCGGCTCACCTCCAACTGCGCAACGTTCTCTCTCCCCACATACACCACTGCTGGCGGCTCAATTCCAACTGCGCAACGAACTATCTCCCCACATCTACCACTGCTGACAGCTCACCTCCAACTGCGCAATGTTCTCTCTCCCCACATCCACCACTGCTAGCGGCTCACCTCCAACTGCGCAACGATCTCTCTCCCCACATCCACCACTGCTGGCGGCTCACCTGCAACTGCGCAACGATCTCTCTCCCCACATCCACCACTGCTGGCGGCTCACCTCCAACTGGCCAACGATCTCTCTCCCCACATGCACCACTGCTGGCGGCTCACCTCCAACTGCACTACGATCTCTCTCCCCACATCCACCACTGCTGGCGGCTCACCTCCAACTGCGCAACGATCTCTCTCCAAACATCCACCACTGCTGGCGGCTCACCTCCAACTGCGCAACGATCTCTCTCTCCCCACATCCACCACTGCTGGCGGCTCACCTCCAACTGCACAACGATCTCTCTCCCCACATCCACCACTGCTGGCGGCTCACCTCCAACTGTGCAACGATCTCTCTCCCCACATCCATCACTGCTGGCGGCTTACCTCCAACTGCGCAACGATCTCTCTCTCCACATCCACCACTGCTGGCGGCTCTCCTCCAACTGCGCAACGATCTCTCTCACCACATCCACCACTGCTGGCGGCTCACCTGCAATTGTGCAACGATCTCCCTCACCACATCCACCACTGCTGGCGGCTCACCTCCAACTGTGCAACGATCTCTCTCCCCACATCCACCACTGCTCTCACCTCCAACTGCACAAGGATCTCTCTCCCCACATCCTCCACTGCTGTCGGCTCACCTCCAACTGCGCAACGATATCTCTCCCCACATCCACAACTGCTGGCGGCTCACCTCCAATTGCGCAACGATCTCACTCACCACATCCACCACTGTCGGTGGCTCACCTCCAACTGCGCAATGATCTCTTTACCCACTTCCACCACTGCTGGCGGCTCACCTCCAACTGCGCAACGATCTCTTTCCCCACACCCACTATTGCTGGCGGCTCACCTCCAACTGCGCAACGATCTCTCTCCCCACATCCACCACTGCTGGCGACTCACCTCCAACTGCGCAACGATCTCTTTCCCCACATCCACCACTGCTGGCGGCTCACCTCCAACTGCGCAACGATCTCTCTCCCCACATCCTCCACTGCTGGCGTCTTACCTCCAACTGCGCAACGATCTCTCTCCCCACATCCACCACTGCTGGTGGCTCACCTCCAACTGCCCAACGATCTCTCTCCCCACATCCACCACTGCAGGCGGCTCACCTCCAACTGCGCAACGATCTCTCTCCCCACATCCACCACTGCTGGCTCACCTCCAACTGTACAACGATCTCTCTCTCCACATCCTCGACTGCTGGCGGCTCATCTCCAACTGCGCAACGATCTCTCTCCCCACATCCACCACTGCTGGCGGCTCACCTTCAACTGCGCAACGATCTCTCTCCCCACATCCACCACTGCTGGCGGCTCACCTGCATTTGCGCAACGATCTCTCTCCCCACATCCACCACTGCAGGCGGCTCACCTCCAACTGAACAACTATCTCTCTCTCCCCACATCCACCACTGCTTGTGGCTCACCTCCAACTGCGCAACAATCTCTCTCCCCACATTCACAACTGCTGGTGGCTCACCTCCAACTGCGCAACAATCTCTCTCCCCACATCCACCACTGCTGGCGTCTCACCTCCAACTGCGAAATGATCTCTCTCCCCACATCCACCACTGCTGGCGTCTCACCTCCAACTGCGAAATGATCTCTCTCCCCACATCCACCACTTCTGGCGGCTCACCTCCAACTGCACAACGATCTCTCTCCCCACATCCATCACTGCTGGCGGCTCACCTCCAACTGCGCAACGGTCTCACTCCCCACATCCTATACTGCTGGCGGCTCATCTCCAACTGCGCAACAATCTGTATCCCCACATCCACCACTGCTGGCAGCTCACCTCCAACTGCGCAACGATCTCTCTCCCCACATCCACCACTGCTGGCGGCTCACCTCCAACTGCGCAACGATCTCTCTCCCCACATCCACCACTGCTGGCGGCTCACCTCCAACTGCGCAACGATCTCTCTCCCCACATCCACCACTGCTGGCGGCTCGCCTCCAACTGCGCAACGATCTCTCTCCCCACATCCACCACTCCTGGCGGCTCACCTCCAACTGCGCAACGATCTGTCTCTCCACATCCAACACTGCTGGCGGCTCACCTCCAACTGAGCAACGATCTATTTCCCGACATCCACCACTGCTGGCGGCTCACCTCCAACTGCGCAACAATCTCTCTCACCTCATCCACCACTGCTGGCAGCTCACCTCCAACTGTGCAACGATCTCTCTCACCACATCCACCACTGCTGGCGGCTCACCTCCAACTGCGCAACGATCTCTCTCCCCACATCCACCACTGCTGGTGGCTCATCTTCAACTTCGCAACGATCTGTATCCCGACATCCACCACTGCTGGCGGCTCACCTCCAACTGCGCAACGATCTCTCTCCCCACATCCACCACTGCTGGCGGCTCACCTCCAACTGCGCAACGATCTCTCTCTCCCCACATTCACCACTGCTGGCGGCTCACCTCCAACTGCGCAACGATCTCTCTCCCCACATCCACCAATGCTGGCGGCTCACCTCCAACTGCGCAACGATCTCTCTCCCCACATCCACCACTGCTGGCGGCTCACCTCCAACTGTGCAACGATCTCTCCCCCCACAGTCACCATTGCTGGCGGTTCACCTCCAACTGTGCAACGATCTCTCTCCCCACATCCATCACTGCTGGCGGCTCACCTCCAACTGCGCAACGATTTCTCTCGCCACATCCACCACTGCTGGCGGCTCATCTCCAACTGCGCAATGATCTCTCTCCCCACATCCACCACTGCTGGCGGCTCACCTCCAACTGCGCAACAATCTCTCTCCCCACATCCACCACTGCTGGCGGCTCACCTCCAACTGCGCAACAATCTCTCTCCCCACATCCACCACTGCTGGCGGCTCACCTCCAACTGCGCAACGATCTCTCTCCCCACATCCACCACTGCTGGCGTCTCACCTCCAACTGCGCAACGATCTCTCTCCCCACATCCACCACTGCTGGCTCACCTCCAACTGTACAACGATCTCTCTCTCCACATCTTCGACTGCGGGCGGCTCACCTCCAACTGTGTAACGATCTCTCTTTCCACATCCACCACTCCTGGCGGCTCACCTCCAACTGCGCAACGATCTCTTTCCCCACATCCACCACTGCTGGTGGCTCACCTTCAACTGCGCAACGATCTCTCTCCCCACATCCACCACTGCTAGCGGCTCACCTCCAACTGCGCAACAATCTCTCTCCCCACATCCACCACTGCAGGCGGCTCACCTCCAACTGCGCAACAATCTCTCTCTCCCCACATCCACCACTGCTGGCGGCTCACCTCCAACTGCGCAACAATCTCTCTCCCCACATTCACAACTGCTGGCGGCTCGACTCCAACTGCGCAACAATCTCTCTCCCCACATCCACCACTGCTGGCGTCTCACCTCCAACTGCGAAATGACCTCTCTCCCCACTTCCACCACTGCTGGCGGCTCACCTCCAACTGCACAACGATCTCTCTCACCATATCCATCACTGCTGGCGGCTCACCTCCAACTGCGCAACGATCTCTCTCCCCACATCCACCACTGCTGGCGGCTCATCTCCAACTGCGCAACGATCTCTCTCCCCACATCCACCACTGCTGGTGGCTCACCTCCAACTGCGCAACAATCTGTATCCCCACATCCACCACTGCTGTCAGCTCACCTCCAACCGCATAACGATCTCTCTCCCCACATCCAACACTGCTGGCGGCTCACCTCCAACTGCGCAACGATCTCTTTCCCCACATCCACCACTGCTGGCGGCTCACCTCCAACTGCGCAAAGATCTCTCTTCCCACATCCACCACTGCTGGGGCTCACCTCCAACTGCGCAACGTTCTCTCTCCCCACATCCACCACTGCTGGTGGCTCACCTCCAACTGTGCAACGATCTCTCACACCATATCCACCACTGCTGGCAGCTCACCTCCAACTGCGCAACGATCTCTCTCCCCACATCCACCACTGCTGGTGGCTCATCTTCAACTTCGCAATGATCTGTATCCCGATATCCACCAATGCTGGCAGCTCACCTTAAACTGCGCAATGATCTCTCTCCCCACATCCACCACTGCTGGCGGCTCACCTCCAACTGCGCAACGATCTCTCTCCCCACAGTCACAACTGCTGGCTGTTCACCTCCAACTGTGCAACGATCTCTCTCCCCACATCCATCACTGCTGGCGGCTCACCTCCAACTGCGCATCGATTTCTCTCCCCACATCCACCACTGCTGGCGGCTCTACTCCAACTGCGCAATGATCTCTCTCCCCACATCCACCACTGCTGGCTTCTAACCTCCAACTGCGCAACAATCTCTCTCCCTACATCCACCACTGCTGGCGGCTCACCTCCAACTGCACAACAATCTCTCTCCCCACATCCACCACTGCTGGCGGCTCACCTCCATCTGCGCAACGATCTCTCTCCACACATCCACCACTGCTCGCGGCTCACCTCCAACTGCGCAACGATCTCTTTCCCCACATCCACCACTGCTGGCGGCTCACCTCCAACTGCGCAACGATTTCTCTCGCCACATCCACCACTGCTGGCGGCTCCTCTCCAACTGCGCAATGATCTCTCTCCCCACATCCACCACTGCTGGCGGCTCACCTCCAACTGCGCAACGATCTCTCTCCCCACGTCCACCATTGCTGGCGGCTCACCTCCAACTGCGCAACGATCTTTCTCCCCACATCCACCACTGCTGGCAGCTCACCTCTAACTGCGCAACGATCTCTCTCCCCTCATCCACCACTGCTGGCGGCTCACATCCAGCTGCGCAACGATCTCTCTCCCCACATCCATTACTGCTGGCGGCTCACCTCCAACTGCATAACGATCTCTCTCCTCACATCCACCACTGCTGGCGGCTCACCTCCAACTGCACAACGATATCTCTCCCCACATCCACCTCTGCTGGCGGCTCACTTCCAACTGCGCAACGATCTCTCTCCCCACATCCACCACTGCTGGCGGCTCACCTTCAACTGTGCAACGATCTCTCTCCCCACATCCACCACTGCTGGCGGCTCACCTCCAACTGCGCAATCATCTCTTTCCCCACATCCACCACTGCTGGAGGCTCACCTCCAACTGCGCAACGATCTCTCTCCCCACATCCTCCACTGCTGGCGGCTTACCTCCAACTGCGCAACGATCTCTCTCCCCACATCCTCCACTGCTGGCGGCTCACCTCCAACTGCGCAACAATTTCTCTCCCCACATGCACCACTGCTGGCGGCTCACCTCCAACTGCACAACGATCTCTCTCCCCACATTTGCCACTGCTGGCGGCTCACCTCCAACTGCCCAACGATCTCTCTCCCCACATCCACCACTGCAGGCGGCTCACCTCCAACTGCGCAACGATCTCTCTCCCCACATCCACCACTGCTGGCTCACCTCCAACTGTACAATTATCTCTCTCTCCACATCTTCGACTGCTGGTGGCTCACCTCCAACTGCGCAACGATCTCTCTCTCCACATCTACCACTGCTGGCGGCTCACCTCCAACTGCGCAACGATCTCTTTCCCCACAACCGCCACTGCTGGCGGCTCACCTCCAACTGCGCAACGATCTCTCTCCCCACATCCACTATTGCTGCTGGCTCACCTCCAACTGCGCAACGATCTCTCTCTCCACATCCTCGACTGCTGGCGGCTCATCTCCAACTGCGCAACGATCTCTCTCCCCACATCCACCACTGCTGGCGGCTCACCTTCAACTGCGCAACGATCTCTCTCCCCACATCCACCACTGCTGGCGGCTCACCTGCATTTGCGCAACGATCTCTCTCCCCACATCCACCACTGCAGGCGGCTCACCTCCAACTGAACAACTATCTCTCTCTCCCCACATCCACCACTGCTTGTGGCTCACCTCCAACTGCGCAACAATCTCTCTCCCCACATTCACAACTGCTGGTGGCTCACCTCCAACTGCGCAACAATCTCTCTCCCCACATCCACCACTGCTGGCGTCTCACCTCCAACTGCGAAATGATCTCTCTCCCCACATCCACCACTGCTGGCGGCTCACCTCCAACTGCACAACGATCTCTCTCCCCACATCCATCACTGCTGGCGGCTCACCTCCAACTGCGCAACGATCTCACTACCCACATCCAATACTGCTGGCGGCTCATCTCCAACTGCGCAACGATCTCTCTCCCCACATCCACCACTGCTGGTGGCTCACATCCAACTGCGCAACAATCTGTATCCCCACATCCACCACTGCTGGCAGCTCACCTCCAACTGCGCAACGATCTCTCTCCCCACATCCACCACTGCTGGCGGCTCACCTCCAACTGCGCAACGATCTCTCTCCCCACATCCACCACTGCTGGCGGCTCACCTCCAACTGCGCAACGATCTCTCTCCCCACATCCACCACTGCTGGCGGCTCGCCTCCAACTGCGCAACGATCTCTCTCCCCACATCCACCACTCCTGGCGGCTCACCTCCAACTGCGCAACAATCTCTCTCACCTCATCCACCACTGCTGGCAGCTCACCTCCAACTGTGCAACGATCTCTCTCACCACATCCACCACTGCTGGCGGCTCACCTCCAACTGCGCAACGATCTCTCTCCCCACATCCACCACTGCTGGTGGCTCATCTTCAACTTCGCAACGATCTGTATCCCGACATCCACCACTGCTGGCGGCTCACCTCCAACTGCGCAACGATCTCTCTCCCCACATCCACCACTGCTGGCGGCTCACCTCCAACTGTACAACGATCTCTCCCCCCACAGTCACCATTGCTGGCGGTTCACCTCCAACTGTGCAACGATCTCTCTCCCCACATCCAACACTGCAGGCGGCCCACCTCCAACTGCGCAACAATCTCTCTCCCCACATTCACAACAGCTGGCGGCTCACCTCCAACAGCGCAACAATCTCTCTCCCCACATCCACCACTGCTGGCGTCTCACCTCCAACTGCAAAATGATCTCTCTCCCCACATCCACCACTGCTGGCGGCTCACCTCCAACTGCGCAACGATCTCTTCCTCCACATCCACCACTGCTGGCGGCTCACCTCCAACTGTGCAACGATCTCTCTCTTCACATCCACCACTGCTGGCGGCTCACCTCCAACTGCGCAACGATCTCTCTCCCCACATCCACAACTGCTGGCGGCTCACCTCCAACTGCGCAACGATCTCTCTCTCCCCACATCCACCACTGCTGGCGGCTCACCTCCAACTGCGCAAAAGTCTCTCTCCCCACATTCACAACTGCTGGCGGCTCACCTCCAACTGCGCAACGATCTCTCTCCCCACATCCACCACTGCTGGCTCACCTCCAACTGTACAACGATCTCTCTCTCCACATCTTCGACTGCGGGCGGCTCACCTCCAACTGCGTAACGATCTCTCTTTCCACATCCACCACTCCTGGCGGCTCACCTCCAACTGCGCAACGATCTCTTTCCCCACATCCACCACTGCTGGTGGCTCACCTTCAACTGTGCAACGATCTCTCTCCCCACATCCACCACTGCTAGCGGCTCACCTCCAACTGCGCAACAATCTCTCTCCCCACATCCACCACTGCAGGCGGCTCACCTCCTACTGCGCAACAATCTCTCTCTCCCCACATCCACCACTGCTGGCGGCTCACCTCCAACTGCGCAACAATCTCTCTCCCCACATTCACTACTGCTGGCGGCTCACCTCCAACTGCGCAACAATCTCTCTCCCCACATCCACCACTGCTGGCGTCTCACCTCCAACTGCGAAATGATCTCTCTCCCCACTTCCACCACTGCTGGCGGCTCACCTCCAACTGCACAACGATCTCTCTCACCACATCCATCACTGCTGGCGGCTCACCTCCAACTGCGCAACGATCTCTCTCCCCACATCCACCACTGCTGGCGGCTCATCTCCAACTGCGCAACGATCTCTCTCCCCACATCCACCACTGCTGGTGGCTCACCTCCAACTGCGGAACAATCTGTATCCCCACATCCACCACTGCTGGCAGCTCACCTCCAACCGCACAACGATCTCTCTCCCCACATCCACCACTGCTGGCGGCTCACCTCCAACTGCGCAACTATCTCTTTCCCCACATCCACCACTGCTGGCGGCTCACCTCCAACTGAGCAACGATCTCTCTCCCCACATCCACCACTGCTGGCGGCTGACCTCCAACTGGGCAACGTTCTCTCTCCCCACATCCACCACTGCTGGTGGCTCACCTCCAACTGTGCAACGATCTCTCTCACCACATCCACCACTGCTGGCAGCTCACCTCCAACTGCGCAACGATCTCTCTCCCCACATCCACCACTGCTGGTGGCTCATCTTCAACTTCGCAATGATCTGTATCCCGATATCCACCACTGCTGGCGGCTCACCTCCAACTGCGCAACGATCTCCCTCCCCACATCCACCAGTGCTGGCGGCTCACCTCCAACTGCGCAACGATCTCTCTCTCCCCACATTCACCACTGCTGGCGGCTCACCTCCAACTGCGCAACGATCTCTCTCCCCTCATCCACCAATGCTGGCGGCTCACCTTAAAACTGTGCAATGATCTCTCTCCCCACATCCACCACTGCTGGCGGCTCACCTCCAACTGCGCAACGATCTCTCTCCCCACAGTCACAACTGCTGGCTGTTAACCTCCAACTGTGCAACGATCTCTCTCCCCACATCCATCACTGCTGGCGGCTCACCTCCAACTGCGCATCGATTTCTCTCCCCACATCCACCACTGCTGGCGGCTCAACTCCAACTGCGCAATGATCTCTCTCCCCACATCCACCACTGCTGGCGGCTCACCTCCAACTGCGCAACAATTCTCTCCCTACATCCACCACTGCTGGCGGCTCACCTCCAACGGCGCAACAATCTCTCTCCCCACATCCACCACTGCTGGCGGCTCACCTCCATCTGCGCAACGGTCTCTCTCCACACATCCACCACTGCTCGCGGCTCACCTCCAACTGCGCAACGATCTCTTTCCCCACATCCACCACTGCTGGCGGCTCACCTCCAACTGCGCAACGATTTCTCTCGCCACATCCACCACTGCTGGCGGCTCCTCTCCAACTGCGCAATGATCTCTCTCCCCACATCCACCACTGCTGGCGGCTCACCTCCAACTGCGCAACGATCTCTCTCCCCACGTCCACCATTGCTGGCGGCTCACCTCCAACTGCGCAACGATCTTTCTCCCCACATCCACCATTGCTGGCAGCTCACCTCCAACTGCGCAACGATCTCTCTCCCCTCATCCACCACTGCTGGCGGCTCACATCCAGCTGCGCAACGATCTCTCTCCCCACATCCATTACTGCTGGCGGCTCACCTCCAACTGCATAACGATCTCTCTCCTCACATCCACCACTGCTGGCGGCTCACCTCCAACTGCAAAACGATATCTCTCCCCACATCCACCTCTGCTGGCGGCTCACTTCCAACTGCACAACGATCTCTCTCCCCACATCCACCACTGCTGGCGGCTCACCTTCAACTGTGCAACGATCTCTCTCCCCACATCCACCACTGCTGGCGGCTCACCTCCAACTGCGCAACGATCTCTTTCCCCACATCCACCACTGCTGGAGGCTCACCTCCAACTGCGCAACGATCTCTCTCCCCACATCCTCCACTGCTGGCGGCTTACCTCCAACTGCGCAACGAACTCTCTCCCCACATCCTCCACTGCTGGCGGCTCACCTCCAACTGCGCAACAATTTCTCTCCCCACATGCACCACTGCTGGCGGCTCACCTCCAACTGCACAACGATCTCTCTCCCCTCATCCACCACTGCTGGCGGCTCACCTCCAACTGCCCAACGATCTCTCTCCCCACATCCACCACTGCAGGCGGCTCACCTCCAACTGCGCAACGATCTCTCTCCCCACATCCACCACTGCTGGCTCACCTCCAACTGTACAATTATCTCTCTCTCCACATCTTCGACTGCTGGTGGCTCACCTCCAACTGCGCAACGATCTCTCTCTCCACATCTACCACTGCTGGCGGCTCACCTCCAACTGCGAAACGATCTCTTTCCCCACAACCACCACTGCTGGCGGCTCACCTCCAACTGCGCAACGATCTCTCTCCCCACATCCACCACTGCTGGCGGCTCACCTCCAACTGCGCAACGATCTCCCTCCCCACATCCAACACTGCAGGCGGCCCACCTCCAACTGCGCAACAATCCTTCTCCCCACATTCACAACAGCTGGCGGCTCACCTCCAACAGCGCAACTATCTCTCTCCCCACATCCACCACTGCTGGCGTCTCACCTCCAACTGCAAAATGATCTCTCTCCCCACATCCACCACTGCTGGCGGCTCACCTCCAACTGCGCAACGATCTCTTTCTCCACATCCACCACTGCTGGCGGCTCACCTCCAACTGTGCAACGATCTCTCTCTTCACATCCACCACTGCTTGCGGCTCACCTCCAACTGCGCAACGATCTCTCTCCCCACATCCACAACTGCTGGCGGCTCACCTCCAACTGCGCAACGATCTCTCTCTCCCCACATCCACCACTGCTGGCGGCTCACCTCCAACTGCGCAAAAGTCTCTCTCCCCACATTCACAACTGCTGGCGGCTCACCTCAAACTGCGCAACAATCTCTCTCCCCACATCCACCACTGCTGGAGTCTCACCTCCAACTGCGAAGTGATCTCTCTCCCCACATCCATCACTGCTGGCGGCTCACCTCCAACTGCACAACGATCTCTCTCCCCACATCCATCACTGCTGGCGGCTCATCTCCAACTGCGCAACGATCTCTCTCCTCACATCCACCACTGCTGGCGGCTCATCTCCAACTGCACAACGATCTCTCTCCCCACATCCACAACTGCTGGTGGCTCACCTCCAACTGCGCAACAATCTCTATCCCCACATCCACCACTGCTGGCAGCTCACCTCCATCTGCACAACGATCTCTCTCCCCACATCCACCACTGCTGGCGGCTCACCTCCAACTGCGCAACGATCTCTCTCCCTACATCCACCACTGCTGGCGGCTCACCTCCAACTGCGCAACGATCTCTCTCCCCACATCCACCACTGCTGCCGGCTCACCTCCAACTGCGCAACGATCTCTCTCCCCACATCCACCACTGCTGGCGGCTCACCTCCAACTGCGCAACGATCTCTCTCTCCACATCCACCACTGCTGGCGGCTCACCTCCAACTGCGCAACGATCTCTTTCCCGACATCCACCACTGCTGGTGGCTCACCTCCAACTGCGCAACGATCTCTCTCACCACATCCACCACTGCTGGCGGCTCACCTCCAACTGTGCAACGATCACTCTCACCACATCCACCACTGCTGGCGGCTCACCTCCAACTGCGCAACGATCTCTCTCCCCACATCCACCACTGCTGGTGGCTCATCTTCAACTTCGCAACAATCTGTATCCCGACATCTACCACTGCTGGCGGCTCGCCTCCAACTGTGCAACGATCTCTCTCCCCACATCCACCACTGCTGGCGGCTCACCTCCAACTGCGCAACGATCTCTCTCCCCACATCCACCACTGCTGGCGGCTCACCTCCAACTGCGCAACAATCTCTCTCCCCACATCCACCACTGCTGGCGGCTCACCTCCAACTGCGCATCAATCTCTCTCCCCACATCCACCACTGCTGGCGGCTCACCTCCAACTGCGCAACGATCTCTCTCCCCATATCCACCACTGCTCGCGGCTCACCTCCAACTGCGCAATGATCTTTCTCCCAACATCCACCACTGCTGGCGGCTCACCTCCAACTGCGCAACGATCTCTCTCCCCACATCCACCATTGCTGGCGGCTCACCTCCAACTGCGCAACGATCTCTTTCCCCACATCCACCACTGCTGGCGGCTCACCTCCAACTGCACAATGATCTCTCTCCCCACATCCACCACTGCCGGCGGCTCACCTGCAACTGCGCAACGATCTCTCTCCCTACGTCCACCATTGCTGGCGGCTCACCTCCAACTGTGCAACGATCTTTCTCCCCACGTCCACCACTGCTGGCAGCTCACCTCCAACTGCGCAACGATCTCTCTCCCCTCATCCACCACTGCTGGCGGCTCACATCCAGCTGCGCAACGATCTCTCTCCCCACATCCACCACTGCTGGCGGCTCACCTCCAACTGCGCAACGATCTCTCTCCCCACATCCACGACTGCTGGCGGCTCACCTCCAACTGCACAACGATCTCTCTCCCCACATCCACCACTGCTGGTGGCTCATCTTCAACTTCGCAACGATCTCTCTCCCCACATCCACCACTGCTGGCGGCTCACCTCCAACTGCGCAACGATCTCTTTCCCCACATCCACCACTGATGGCGGCTCACCTCCAACTGCGCAACGATCTCTCTCTCCACATCCACCACTGCTGGCAGCTCACCTCCAACTGCGCAACGATCTCTCTCCCCATATCCACCACTGCTGGCGGCTCACCTCCAACTGCGCAACGATCGCTCTCACCACATCCGCCACTGCTGGCGGCTCACCTCCAACTGTGCAACGATCTCTCTCACCACATCCACCACTGCTGGCGGCTCACCTCCAACTGCGCAACGATCTCTCTCCCCACATCCACCACTGCTGGCGGCTCACCTTCAACTGCGCAACGATCTCCCTCCCCACATCCACCACTGCTGGCGGCTCACCTCCAACTGCGCAACGATCTCTCTCCCCACATACACCACTGCTGGCGGCTCACCTCCAACTGCGCTACGATCTCTCTCACCACATCCACCACTGCTGGCGGCTCACCTCCAACTGCGCAACGATCTCTCTCTCCCCACATCCACCACTGCTGGCGGGTCACCTCCAACTGCGCAACAATCTCTCTCCCCACATTCACCACTGCTGGCGGCTCACCTCCAACTGCGCAACAATCTCTCTCCCCACATCCACCAATGCTGGCGGCTCACCTCCAACTGCGCAATGATCTCTCTCCCCACATCCACCACTGCTGGCGGCTCACCTCCAACTGCGCAACGATCTCTCTCCCCACAGTCACCACTGCTGGCGGCTCACCTCCAACTGTGCAACGATCTCTTTCCCCACATCCAACACTGCTGGCGGCTCACCTCCAACTGCGCAACGATTTCTCTCCCCACATCCACCACTGCTGGTGGCTCATCTCCTACTGCGCAATGATCCCTCTCCCCACATCCACCACTGCTGGCGGCTCACCTCCAACTGCACAATGATCTCTCACCCCACATCCACCACTGCTGGCGGCTCACCTGCAACTGCGCAACCATCTCTCTCCCCACGTCCACCACTGCTGGCTGCTCACCTCCAACTGCGCAACCATCTCTCTCCCCACATCCACCACTGCTGGCGGCTCACCTGCAACTGCGCAACGATCTCTCTCCCCATATCCACCACTGCTGGCGGCTCACCTCCAACTGCGCAACGATCTTTCTCCCCACATCCACCACTGCTGGCGGCTCACATCCAACTGCGCAACGATCCTCTCCCCACATCCACCACTGCTGGCGGCTCACCTCCAACTGCGCAACGATATCTCTCCCCACATCCACCACTGCTGGCGGCTCACCTCCAACTGCGCAACGATCTCTCTCCCCACATCCACCACTGCTGGCGGCTCACCTCCAACTGCGCAACGATCTCTCTCCCCACATTTACCACTGCTGGCGGCTCACCTCCAACTGCGCAACGATGTCTCTCCCCACATCCACCATTGCTGGCGGCTCACCTCCAACTGCGCAACGATCTCTTCCCCCACATCCACCACTGCTGGCGGCTCACCTCCAACTGCACAATGATCTCTCTCCCCACATCCACCACTGCCGGCGGCTCACCTGCAACTGCGCAACGGTCTCTCTCCCTACGTCCACCATTGCTGGCGGCTCACCTCCAACTGTGCAACGATCTTACTCCCCACATCCACCACCGCTGGCAGCTCACCTCCAACTGCGCAACGATCTCTCTCCCCTCATCCACCACTGCTGGCGGCTCACATCCAGCTGCGCAACGATCTCTCTCCCCACATCCACCACTGCTGGCGGCTCACCTCCAACTGCGCAACGATCTCTCTCCCCACATCCACGACTGCTGGCGGCTCACCTCCAACTGCACAACGATCTCTCTCTCCACATCCACCACTGCTGGTGGCTCATCTTCAACTTCGCAACGATCTCTCTCCCCACATCCACCACTGCTGGCGGCTCACCTCCAACTGCGCAACGATCTCTCTCCCCACATCCACCATTGCTGGCGGCTCACCTCCAACTGCGCAACGATCTCTCTCTCCACATCCACCACTGCTGGCGGCTCACCTCCAACTGCGCAACGATCTCTCTCCCCATATCCACCACTGCTGGCGGCTCACCTCCAACTGCGCAACGATCGCTCTCACCACATCCGCCACTGCTGGCGGCTCACCTCCAACTGTGCAACGATCTCTCTCACCACATCCACCACTGCTGGCGGCTCACCTCCAACTGCGCAACGATCTCACTCCCCACATCCACCACTGCTGGCGGCTCACCTTCAACTGCGCAACGATCTCCCTCCCCACATCCACCACTGCTGGCGGCTCACCTCCAACTGCGCAACGATCTCTCTCCCCACGTACACCACTGCTGGCGGCTCACCTCCAACTGCGCTACGATCTCTCTCACCACATCCACCACTGCTGGCGGCTCACCTCCAACTGCGCAACGATCTCTCTCTCCCCACATCCACCACTGCTGGCGGGTCACCTCCAACTGCGCAACAATCTCTCTCCCCACATTCACCACTGCTGGCGGCTCACCTCCAACTGCGCAACAATCTCTCTCCCTACATCTACCAATGCTGGTGGCTCACCTCCAACTGCGCAATGATCTCTCTCCCCACATCCACCACTGCTGGCGGCGCACCTCCAACTGCGCAACGATCTCTCTCCCCACAGTCACCACTGCTGGCGGCTCACCTCCAACTGTGCAACGATCTCTTTCCCCACATCCAACACTGCTGGCGGCCCACCTCCAACTGCGCAACGATTTCTCTCCCCACATCCACCACTGCTGGTGGCTCATCTCCAACTGCGCAATGATCTCTCTCCCCACATCCACCACTGCTGGCGGCACACCTCCAACTGCGCAACAATCTCTCTCCCCACATCCACCACTGCTGGCGGCTCACCTCCAACTGCGCAACGATCTCTCTCCCCACATCCACCACTGCTGGCGGCTCACCTTCAACTGCGCAACGATCTCTCTCCCCACATCCACCACTGCTGGCGGATCAACTCCAACTGCGCAACGATCTCTCTCCCCACATCCACCACTGCTGGCGGCTCACCTCCAACTGCACAATGATCTCTCTCCCCACATCCACCACTGCTGGCGGCTCACCTGCAACTGCGCAACGATCTCTCTCCCCATGTCCACCACTGCTGGCTGCTCACCTCCAACTGCGCAACCATCTCTCTCCCAACATCCACCACTGCTGGCGGCTCACCTGCAACTGCGCAACGATCTCTCTCCCCATATCCACCACTGCTGGCGGCTCACCTCCAACTGCGCAACGATCTTTCTCCCCAGATCCACCACTGCTGGCGGCTCACATCCAACTGCGCAACGATCCTCTCCTCACATCCACCACTGCTGGCGGCTCACCTCCAACTGCGCAAAGATCTCTCTCCCCACATCCACCACTGCTGGCGGCTCACCTCCAACTGCGCAACGATCTCTCTCTTCACATCCACCACTGCTGGCGGCTCACCTCCAACTGCGCAACGATCTCTCTCCCCACATCCACAACTGCTGGCGGCTCACCTCCAACTGCGCAACGATCTCTCTCTCCCCACATCCACCACTGCTGGCGGCTCACCTCCAACTGCGCAAAAGTCTCTCTCCCCACATTCACAACTGCTGGCGGCTCACCTCCAACTGCGCAACGATCTCTCTCCCCACATCCACAACTGCTGGCTCACCTCCAACTGTACAACGATCTCTCTCTCCACATCTTCGACTGCGGGCGGCTCACCTCCAACTGCGTAACGATCTCTTTTTCCACATCCACCACTCCTGGCGGCTCACCTCCAACTGCGCAACGATCTCTTTCCCCACATCCACCACTGCTGGTGGCTCACCTTCAACTGCGCAACGATCTCTCTCCCCACATCCACCACTGCTAGCGGCTCACCTCCAACTGCGCAACAATCTCTCTCCCCACATCCACCACTGCAGGCGGCTCACCTCCAACTGCGCAACAATCTCTCTCTCCCCACATCCACCACTGCTGGCGGCTCACCTCCAACTGCGCAACAATCTCTCTCCCCACATTCACAACTGCTGGCGGCTCACCTCCAACTGCGCAACAATCTCTCTCCCCACATCCACCACTGCTGGCGTCTCACCTCCAACTGCGAAATGATCTCTCTCCCCACTTCCACCACTGCTGGCGGCTCACCTCCAACTGCACAACGATCTCTCTCACCACATCCATCACTGCTGGCGGCTCACCTCCAACTGCGCAACGATCTCTCTCCCCACATCCACCACTGCTGGCGGCTCATCTCCAACTGCGCAACGATCTCTCTCCCCACATCCACCACTGCTGGTGGCTCACCTCCAACTGCGGAACAATCTGTATCCCCACATCCACCACTGCTGGCAGCTCACCTCCAACCGCACAACGATCTCTCTCCCCACATCCACCACTGCTGGCGGCTCACCTCCAACTGCGCAACGATCTCTTTCCCCACATCCACCACTGCTGGCTGCTCACCTCCAACTGCGCAACGATCTCTCTCCCCACATCCACCACTGCTGGCGGCTCACCTCCAACTGCACAATGATCTCTCTCCCCACATCCACCACTGCTGGTGGCTCACCTCCAACTGTGCAACGATCTCTCTCACCACATCCACCACTGCTGGCAGCTCACCTCCAACTGCGCAACGATCTCTCTCCCCACATCCACCACTGCTGGTGGCTCATCTTCAACTTCGCAATGATCTGTATCCCGATATCCACCACTGCTGGCGGCTCACCTCCAACTGCGCAACGATCTCCCTCCCCACATCCACCAGTGCTGGCGGCTCACCTCCAACTGCGCAACGATCTCTCTCTCCCCACATTCACCACTGCTGGCGGCTCACCTCCAACTGCGCAACGATCTCTCTCCCCACATCCACCAATGCTGGCGGCTCACCTTAAACTGTGCAATGATCTCTGTCCCCACATTCACCACTGCTGGCGGCTCACCTCCAACTGCGCAACGATCTCTCTCCCCACAGTCACAACTGCTGGCTGTTCACCTCCAACTGTGCAACGATCTCTCTCCCCACATCCATCACTGCTGGCGGCTCACCTCCAACTGCGCATCGATTTCTCTCCCCACATCCACCACTGCTGGCGGCTCTACTCCAACTGCGCAATGATCTCTCTCCCCACATCCACCACTGCTGGCGGCTCACCTCCAACTGCGCAACAATCTCTCTCCCTACATCCACCACTGCTGGCGGCTCACCTCCAACGGCGCAACAATCTCTCTCCCCACATCCACCACTGCTGGCGGCTCACCTCCATCTGCGCAACGATCTCTCTCCACACATCCACCACTGCTCGCGGCTCACCTCCAACTGCGCAACGATCTCTTTCCCCACATCCACCACTGCTGGCGGCTCACCTCCAACTGCGCAACGATTTCTCTCGCCACATCCACCACTGCTGGCGGCACCTCTCCAACTGCGCAATGATCTCTCTCCCCACATCCACCACTGCTGGCGGCTCACCTCCAACTGCGCAACGATCTCTCTCCCCACGTCCACCATTGCTGGCGGCTCACCTCCAACTGCGCAACGATCTTTCTCCCCACATCCACCACTGCTGGCAGCTCACCTCCAACAGCGCAACGATCTCTCTCCCCTCATCCACCACTGCTGGCGGCTCACATCCAGCTGCGCAACGATCTCTCTCCCCACATCCATTACTGCTGGCGGCTCACCTCCAACTGCATAACGATCTCTCTCCTCACATCCACCACTGCTGGCGGCTCACCTCCAACTGCACAACGATATCTCTCCCCACATCCACCTCTGCTGGCGGCTCACTTCCAACTGCGCAACGATCTCTCTCCCCACATCCACCACTGCTGGCGGCTCACCTTCAACTGTGCAACGATCTCTCTCCCCACATCCACCACTGCTGGCGGCTCACCTCCAACTGCGCAACGATCTCTTTCCCCACATCCACCACTGCTGGAGGCTCACCTCCAACTGCGCAACGATCTCTCTCCCCACATCCTCCACTGCTGGCGGCTTACCTCCAACTGCGCAACGAACTCTCTCCCCACATCCTCCACTGCTGGCGGCTCACCTCCAACTGCGCAACAATTTCTCTCCCCACATGCACCACTGCTGGCGGCTCACATCCAACTGCACAACGATCTCTCTCCCCACATCCAGCACTGCTGGCGGCTCACCTCCAACTGCCCAACGATCTCTCTCCCCACATCCACCACTGCAGGCGGCTCACCTCCAACTGCGCAACGATCTCTCTCCCCACATCCACCACTGCTGGCTCACCTCCAACTGTACAATTATCTCTCTCTCCACATCTTCGACTGCTGGTGGCTCACCTCCAACTGCGCAACGATCTCTCTCTCCACATCTACCACAGCTGGCGGCTCACCTCCAACTGCGCAACGATCTCTTTCCCCACAACCACCACTGCTGGCGGCTCACCTCCAACTGCGCAACGATCTCTCTCCCCACATCCACCACTGCTGGCGGCTCACCTCCAACTGCGCAACGATCTCTCTCCCCACATCCAACACTGCAGGCGGCCCACCTCCAACTGCGCAACAATCTCTCTCCCCACATTCACAACAGCTGGCGGCTCACCTCCAACAGCGCAACAATCTCTCTCCCCACATCCACCACTGCTGGCGTCTCACCTCCAACTGCAAAATGATCTCTCTCCCCACATCCACCACTGCTGGCAGCTCACCTCCAACTGCGCAACGATCTCTTTCTCCACATCCACCACTGCTGGCGGCTCACCTCCAACTGTGCAACGATCTCTCTCTTCACATCCACCACTGCTGGCGGCTCACCTCCAACTGCGCAACGATCTCTCTCCCCACATCCACAACTGCTGGCGGCTCACCTCCAACTGCGCAACGATCTCTCTCTCCCCACATCCACCACTGCTGGCGGCTCACCTCCAACTGCGCAAAAGTCTCTCTCCCCACATTCTCAACTGCTGGCGGCTCACCTCAAACTGCGCAACAATCTCTCTCCCCACATCCACCACTGCTGGAGTCTCACCTCAAACTGCGAAATGATCTCTCTCCCCACATCCATCACTGCTGGCGGCTCACCTCCAACTGCACAACGATCTCTCTCCCCACATCCATCACTGCTGGCGGCTCATCTCCAACTGCGCAACGATCTCTCTCCTCACATCCACCACTGCTGGCGGCTCATCTCCAACTGCACAACGATCTCTCTCCCCACATCCACAACTGCTGGTGGCTCACCTCCAACTGCGCAACAATCTCTATCCCCACATCCACCACTGCTGGCAGCTCACCTCCATCTGCACAACGATCTCTCTCCCCACATCCACCACTGCTGGCGGCTCACCTCCAACTGCGCAACGATCTCTCTCCCCACATCCACCACTGCTGGCGGCTCACCTCCAACTGCGCAACGATCTCTCTCCCCACATCCACCACTGCTGCCGGCTCACCTCCAACTGCGCAACGATCTCTCTCCCCACATCCACCACTGCTGGCGGCTCACCTCCAACTGCGCAACGATCTCTCTCTCCACATCTACCACTGCTGGCGGCTCACCTCCAACTGCGCAACGATCTCTTTCCCGACATCCACCACTGCTGGTGGCTCACCTCCAACTGCGCAACGATCTCTCTCACCACATCCACCACTGCTGGCGGCTCACCTCCAACTGTGCAACGATCACTCTCACCACATCCACCACTGCTGGCGGCTCACCTCCAACTGCGCAACGATCTCTCTCCCCAAATCCACCACTGCTGGTGGCTCATCTTCAACTTCGCAACAATCCGTATCCCGACATCTACCACTGCTGGCGGCTCACCTCCAACTGTGCAACGATCTCTCTCCCCACATCCACCACTGCTGGCGGCTCACCTCCAACTGCGCAACGATCTCTCTCTCCCCACATTCACCACTGCTGGCGGCTCACCTCCAACTGCGCAACGATCTCTCTCCCCACATCCACCAATGCTGGCGGCTCACCTCCAACTGCACAATGGTCTCTCTCCCCACATCCACCACTGCTGGCGGCTCACCTCCAAGTGCGCAACGATCTCTCTCCCCACAGTCACCACTGCTGGCGGTTCACCTCCAACTGTGCAACGATCTCTCTCCGCACATCTATCATTGCTGGCGGCTCACCTTCAACTGCGCAACGATTTCTCTCCCCACATCCACCACTGCTGGCGGCTCATCTCCAACTGCACAATGATCTCTCTCCCCACATCCACCACTGCTGGCGGCTCACCTCCAACTGCGCAACAATCTCTCTCCCCACATCCACCACTGCTGGCGGCTCACCTCCAACTGCGCATCAATCTCTCTCCCCACATCCACCACTGCTGGCGGCTCACCTCCAACTGCGCAACGATCTCTCTCCCCATATCCACCACTGCTCGCGGCTCACCTCCAACTGCGCAATGATCTTTCTCCCAACATCCACCACTGCTGGCGGCTCACCTCCAACTGCGCAACGATCTCTCTCCCCACATCCACCATTGCTGGCGGCTCACCTCCAACTGCGCAACGATCTCTTTCCCCACATCCACCACTGCTGGCGGCTCACCTCCAACTGCACAATGATCTCTCTCCCCACATCCACCACTGCCGGCGGCTCACCTGCAACTGCGCAACGATCTCTCTCCCTACGTCCACCACTGCTGGCGGCTCACCTCCAACTGCGCAACGATCTCTTTCCCCACATCCACCACTGCTGGAGGCTCACCTCCAACTGCGCAACGATCTCTCTCCCCACATCCTCCACTGCTGGCGGCTTACCTCCAACTGCGCAACGAACTCTCTCCCCACATCCTCCACTGCTGGCGGCTCACCTCCAACTGCGCAACAATTTCTCTCCCCACATGCACCACTGCTGGCGGCTCACATCCAACTGCACAACGATCTCTCTCCCCACATCCAGCACTGCTGGCGGCTCACCTCCAACTGCCCAACGATCTCTCTCCCCACATCCACCACTGCAGGCGGCTCACATCCAACTGCGCAACGATCTCTCTCCCCACATCCACCACTGCTGGCTCACCTCCAACTGTACAATTATCTCTCTCTCCACATTTTCGACTGCTGGTGGCTCACCTCCAACTGCGCAACGATCTCTCTCTCCACATCTACCACTGCTGGCGGCTCACCTCCAACTGCGCAACGATCTCTTTCCCCACAACCACCACTGCTGGCGGCTCACCTCCAACTGCGCAACGATCTCTCTCCCCACATCCACCACTGCTGGCGGCTCACCTCCAACTGCGCAACGATCTCTCTCCCCACATCCAACACTGCAGGCGGCCCACCTCCAACTGCGCAACAATCTCTCTCCCCACATTCACAACAGCTGGCGGCTCACCTCCAACAGCGCAACAATCTCTCTCCCCACATCCACCACTGCTGGCGTCTCACCTCCAACTGCAAAATGATCTCTCTCCCCACATCCACCACTGCTGGCGGCTCACCTCCAACTGCGCAACGATCTCTTTCTCCACATCCACCACTGCTGGCGGCTCACCTCCAACTGTGCAACGATCTCTCTCTTCACATCCACCACTGCTGGCGGCTCACCTCCAACTGCGCAACGATCTCTCTCCCCACATCCACAACTGCTGGCGGCTCACCTCCAACTGCGCAACGATCTCTCTCTCCCCACATCCACCACTGCTGGCGGCTCACCTCCAACTGCGCAAAAGTCTCTCTCCCCACATTCACAACTGCTGGCGGCTCACCTCAAACTGCGCAACAATCTCTCTCCCCACATCCACCACTGCTGGAGTCTCACCTCAAACTGCGAAATGATCTCTCTCCCCACATCCATCACTGCTGGCGGCTCACCTCCAACTGCACAACGATCTCTCTCCCCACATCCATCACTGCTGGCGGCTCATCTCCAACTGCGCAACGATCTCTCTCCTCACATCCACCACTGCTGGCGGCTCATCTCCAACTGCACAACGATCTCTCTCCCCACATCCACAACTGCTGGTGGCTCACCTCCAACTGCGCAACAATCTCTATCCCCACATCCACCACTGCTGGCAGCTCACCTCCATCTGCACAACGATCTCTCTCCCCACATCCACCACTGCTGGCGGCTCACCTCCAACTGCGCAACGATCTCTCTCCCCACATCCACCACTGCTGGCGGCTCACCTCCAACTGCGCAACGATCTCTCTCCCCACATCCACCACTGCTGCCGGCTCACCTCCAACTGCGCAACGATCTCTCTCCCCACATCCACCACTGCTGGCGGCTCACCTCCAACTGCGCAACGATCTCTCTCTCCACATCTACCACTGCTGGCGGCTCACCTCCAACTGCGCAACGATCTCTTTCCCGACATCCACCACTGCTGGTGGCTCACCTCCAACTGCGCAACGATCTCTCTCACCACATCCACCACTGCTGGCGGCTCACCTCCAACTGTGCAACGATCACTCTCACCACATCCACCACTGCTGGCGGCTCACCTCCAACTGCGCAACGATCTCTCTCCCCAAATCCACCACTGCTGGTGGCTCATCTTCAACTTCGCAACAATCCGTATCCCGACATCTACCACTGCTGGCGGCTCACCTCCAACTGTGCAACGATCTCTCTCCCCACATCCACCACTGCTGGCGGCTCACCTCCAACTGCGCAACGATCTCTCTCTCCCCACATTCACCACTGCTGGCGGCTCACCTCCAACTGCGCAACGATCTCTCTCCCCACATCCACCAATGCTGGCGGCTCACCTCCAACTGCACAATGGTCTCTCTCCCCACATCCACCACTGCTGGCGGCTCACCTCCAAGTGCGCAACGATCTCTCTCCCCACAGTCACCACTGCTGGCGGTTCACCTCCAACTGTGCAACGATCTCTCTCCGCACATCTATCATTGCTGGCGGCTCACCTTCAACTGCGCAACGATTTCTCTCCCCACATCCACCACTGCTGGCGGCTCATCTCCAACTGCACAATGATCTCTCTCCCCACATCCACCACTGCTGGCGGCTCACCTCCAACTGCGCAACAATCTCTCTCCCCACATCCACCACTGCTGGCGGCTCACCTCCAACTGCGCATCAATCTCTCTCCCCACATCCACCACTGCTGGCGGCTCACCTCCAACTGCGCAACGATCTCTCTCCCCATATCCACCACTGCTCGCGGCTCACCTCCAACTGCGCAATGATCTTTCTCCCAACATCCACCACTGCTGGCGGCTCACCTCCAACTGCGCAACGATCTCTCTCCCCACATCCACCATTGCTGGCGGCTCACCTCCAACTGCGCAACGATCTCTTTCCCCACATCCACCACTGCTGGCGGCTCACCTCCAACTGCACAATGATCTCTCTCCCCACATCCACCACTGCCGGCGGCTCACCTGCAACTGCGCAACGATCTCTCTCCCTACGTCCACCATTGCTGGCGGCTCACCTCCAACTGTGCAACGATCTTTCTCCCCACGTCCACCACTGCTGGCAGCTCACCTCCAACTGCGCAACGATCTCTCTCCCCTCATCCACCACTGCTGGCGGCTCACATCCAGCTGCGCAACGATCTCTCTCCCCACATCCACCACTGCTGGCGGCTCACCTTCAACTGCGCAACGATCTCCCTCCCCACATCCACCACTGCTGGCGGCTCACCTCCAACTGCGCAACGATCTCTCTCCCCACATACACCACTGCTGGCGGCTCACCTCCAACTGCGCTACGATCTCTCTCACCACATCCACCACTGCTGGTGGCTCACCTCCAACTGCGCAACGATCTCTCTCTCCCCACATCCACCACTGCTGGCGGGTCACATCCAACTGCGCAACAATCTCTCTCCCCACATTCACCACTGCTGGCGGCTCACCTCCAACTGCGCAACAATCTCTCTCCCTACATCCACCAATGCTGGCGGCTCACCTCCAACTGCGCAATGATCTCTCTCCCCACATCCACCACTGCTGGCGGCTCACCTCCAACTGCGCAACGATCTCTCTCCCCACAGTCACCACTGCTGGCGGCTCACCTCCAACTGTGCAACGATCTCTTTCCCCACATCCAACACTGCTGGCGGCTCACCTCCAACTGCGCAACGATTTCTCTCCCCACATCCACCACTGCTGGTGGCTCATCTCCAACTGCGCAATGATCTCTCTCCCCACATCCACCACTGCTGGCGGCACACCTCCAACTGCACAACAATCTCTCTCCCCACATCCACCACTGCTGGCGGCTCACCTCCAACTGCGCAACGATCTCTCTCCCCACATCCACCACTGCTGGCGGCTCACCTTCAACTGCGCAACGATCTCTCTCCCCACATCCACCACTGCTGGCGGATCAACTCCAACTGCGCAACGATCTCTCTCCCCACATCCACCACTGCTGGCGGCTCACCTCCAACTGCACAATGATCTTTCTCCCCACATCCACCACTGCTGGCGGCTCACCTGCAACTGCGCAACCATCTCTCTCCCCACGTCCACCACTGCTGGCTGCTCACCTCCAACTGCGCAACCATCTCTCTCCCCACATCCACCACTGCTGGCGGCTCACCTGCAACTGCGCAACGATCTCTCTCCCCATATCCACCACTGCTGGCGGCTCATCTCCAACTGCGCAACGATCTTTCTCCCCACATCCACCACTGCTGGCGGCTCACATCCAACTGCGCAACGATCCTCTCCCCACATCCACCACTGCTGGCGGCTCACCTCCAACTGCGCAACGATCTCTCTCCCCACATCCACCACTGCTGGCGGCTCACCTCCAACTGCGCAACGATCTCTCTCCCCACATCCACCACTGCTGGCGGCTCACCTCCAACTGCGCAACGATCTCTCTCCCCACATCCACGACTGCTGGCGGCTCACCTCCAACTGCACAACGATCTCTCTCTCCACATCCACCACTGCTGGTGGCTCATCTTCAACTTCGCAACGATCTCTCTCCCCACATCCACCACTGCTGGTGGCTCACCTCCAACTGCGCAACGATCTCTCTCCCCACATCCACCACTGCTGGCGGCTCACCTCCAACTGCGCAACGATCTCTCTCTCCACATCCACCACTGGTGGCGGCTCACCTCCAACTGCGCAACGATCTCCCTCACCATATCCACCAATGCTGGCGGCTCACCTCCAACTGCGCAACGATCGCTCTCACCACATCCGCCACTGCTGGTGGCTCACCTCCAACTGTGCAACGATCTCTCTCACCACATCCACCACTGCTGGCGGCTCACCTCCAACTGCGAAACGATCTCTCTCCCCACATCCACCACTGCTGGCGGCTCACCTTCAACTGCGCAACGATCTCCCTCCCCACATCCACCACTGCTGGCGGCTCACCTCCAACTGCGCAACGATCTCTCTCCCCACATACACCACTGCTGGCGGCTCACCTCCAACTGCGCTACGATCTCTCTCACCACATCCACCACTGCTGGCGGCTCACCTCCAACTGCGCAACGATCTCTTTCTCCCCACATCCACCACTGCTGGCGGGTCACCTCCAACTGCGCAACAATCTCTCTCCCCACATTCACCACTGCTGGCGGCTCACCTCCAACTGCGCAACAATCTCTCTCCCTACATCCACCAATGCTGGTGGCTCACCTCCAACTGCGCAATGATCTCTCTCCCCACATCCACCACTGCTGGCGGCTCACCTCCAACTGCGCAACGATCTCTCTCCCCACAGTCACCACCGCTGGCGGCTCACCTCCAACTGTGCAACGATCTCTATCCCCACATCCACCACTGCTGGCAGCTCACCTCCATCTGCACAACGATCTCTCTCCCCACATCCACCACTGCTGGCGGCTCACCTCCAACTGCGCAACGATCTCTCTCCCCACATCCACCACTGCTGGCGGCTCACCTCCAACTGCGCAACGATCTCTCTCCCCACATCCACCACTGCTGCCGGCTCACCTCCAACTGCGCAACGATCTCTCTCCCCACATCCACCACTGCTGGCGGCTCACCTCCAACTGCGCAACGATCTCTCTCTCCACATCTACCACTGCTGGCGGCTCACCTCCAACTGCGCAACGATCTCTTTCCCGACATCCACCACTGCTGGTGGCTCACCTCCAACTGCGCAACGATCTCTCTCACCACATCCACCACTGCTGGCGGCTCACCTCCAACTGTGCAACGATCACTCTCACCACATCCACCACTGCTGGCGGCTCACCTCCAACTGCGCAACGATCTCTCTCCCCACATCCACCACTGCTGGTGGTTCATCTTCAACTTCGCAACAATCTGTATCCCGACATCTACCACTGCTGGCGGCTCACCTCCAACTGTGCAACGATCTCTCTCCCCACATCCACCACTGCTGGCGGCTCACCTCCAACTGCGCAACGATCTCTCTCTCCCCACATTCACCACTGCTGGCGGCTCACCTCCAACTGCGCAACGATCTCTCTCCCCACATCCACCAATGCTGGCGGCTCACCTCCAACTGCACAATGGTCTCTCTCCCCACATCCACCACTGCTGGCGGCTCACCTCCAAGTGCGCAACGATCTCTCTCCCCACAGTCACCACTGCTGGCGGTTCACCTCCAACTGTGCAACGATCTCTCTCCGCACATCTATCATTGCTGGCGGCTCACCTTAACTGCGCAACGATTTCTCTCCCCACATCCACCACTGCTGGCGGCTCATCTCCAACTGCACAATGATCTCTCTCCCCACATCCACCACTGCTGGCGGCTCACCTCCAACTGCGCAACAATCTCTCTCCCCACATCCACCACTGCTGGCGGCTCACCTCCAACTGCGCATCAATCTCTCTCCCCACATCCACCACTGCTGGCGGCTCACCTCCAACTGCGCAACGATCTCTCTCCCCATATCCACCACTGCTCGCGGCTCACCTCCAACTGCGCAATGATCTTTCTCCCAACATCCACCACTGCTGGCGGCTCACCTCCAACTGCGCAACGATCTCTCTCCCCACATCCACCATTGCTGGCGGCTCACCTCCAACTGCGCAACGATCTCTTTCCCCACATCCACCACTGCTGGCGGCTCACCTCCAACTGCACAATGATCTCTCTCCCCACATCCACCACTGCCGGCGGCTCACCTGCAACTGCGCAACGATCTCTCTCCCTACGTCCACCATTGCTGGCGGCTCACCTCCAACTGTGCAACGATCTTTCTCCCCACGTCCACCACTGCTGGCAGCTCACCTCCAACTGCGCAACGATCTCTCTCCCCTCATCCACCACTGCTGGCGGCTCACATCCAGCTGCGCAACGATCTCTCTCCCCACATCCACCACTGCTGGCGGCTCACCTTCAACTGCGCAACGATCTCCCTCCCCACATCCACCACTGCTGGCGGCTCACCTCCAACTGCGCAACGATCTCTCTCCCCACATACACCACTGCTGGCGGCTCACCTCCAACTGCGCTACGATCTCTCTCACCACATTCACCACTGCTGGTGGCTCACCTCCAACTGCGCAACGATCTCTCTCTCCCCACATCCACCACTGCTGGCGGGTCACCTCCAACTGCGCAACAATCTCTCTCCCCACATTCACCACTGCTGGCGGCTCACCTCCAACTGCGCAACAATCTCTCTCCCTACATCCACCAATGCTGGCGGCTCACCTCCAACTGCGCAATGATCTCTCTCCCCACATCCACCACTGCTGGCGGCTCACCTCCAACTGCGCAACGATCTCTCTCCCCACAGTCACCACTGCTGGCGGCTCACCTCCAACTGTGCAACGGTCTCTTTCCCCACATCCAACACTGCTGGCGGCTCACCTCCAACTGCGCAACGATTTCTCTCCCCACATCCACCACTGCTGGTGGCTCATCTCCAACTGCGCAATGATCTCTCTCCCCACATCCACCACTGCTGGCGGCACACCTCCAACTGCGCAACAATCTCTCTCCCCACATCCACCACTGCTGGCGGCTCACCTCCAACTGCGCAACGATCTCTCTCCCCACATCCACCACTGCTGGCGGCTCACCTTCAACTGCGCAACGATCTCTCTCCCCACATCCACCACTGCTGGCGGATCAACTCCAACTGCGCAACGATCTCTCTCCCCACATCCACCACTGCTGGCGGCTCACCTCCAACTGCACAATGATCTTTCTCCCCACATCCACCACTGCTGGCGGCTCACCTGCAACTGCGCAACCATCTCTCTCCCCACGTCCACCACTGCTGGCTGCTCACCTCCAACTGCGCAACCATCTCTCTCCCCACATCCACCACTGCTGGCGGCTCACCTGCAACTGCGCAACGATCTCTCTCCCCATATCCACCACTGCTGGCGGCTCACCTCCAACTGCGCAACGATCTTTCTCCCCACATCCACCACTGCTGGCGGCTCACATCCAACTGCGCAACGATCCTCTCCCCACATCCACCACTGCTGGCGGCTCACCTCCAACTGCGCAACGATCTCTCTCCCCACATCCACCACTGCTGGCGGCTCACCTCCAACTGCGCAACGATCTCTCTCCTCACATCCACCACTGCTGGCGGCTCACCTCCAACTGCGCAACGATCTCTCTCCCCACATTTACCACTGCTGGCGGCTCACCTCCAACTGCGCAACGATCTCTCTCCCCACATCCACCATTGCTGGCGGCTCACCTCTAACTGCGCAACGATCTCTTTCCCCACATCCACCACTGCTGGCGGCTCACCTCCAACTGCACAATGATCTCTCTCCCCACATCCACCACTGCCGGCGGCTCACCTGCAACTGCGCAACGGTCTCTCTCCCTACGTCCACCATTGCTGGCGGCTCACCTCCAACTGTGCAACGATCTTTCTCCCCACATCCACCACTGCTGGCAGCTCATCTCCAACTGCGCAACGATCTCTCTCCCCTCATCCACCACTGCTGGCGGCTCACATCCAGCTGCGCAACGATCTCTCTCCCCACATCCACCACTGCTGGCGGCTCACCTCCAACTGCGCAACGATCTCTCTCCCCACATCCACGACTGCTGGCGGCTCACCTCCAACTGCACAACGATCTCTCTCTCCACATCCACCACTGCTGGTGGCTCATCTTCAACTTCGCAACGATCTCTCTCCCCACATCCACCACTGCTGGCGGCTCACCTCCAACTGCGCAACGATCTCTCTCCCCACATCTACCACTGCTGGCGGCTCACCTCCAACTGCGCAACGATCTCTCTCTCCACATCCACCACTGGTGGCGGCTCACCTCCAACTGTGCAACGATCTCCCTCCCCATATCCACCACTGCTGGCGGCTCACCTCCAACTGCGCAACGATCGCTCTCACCACATCCGCCACTGCTGGCGGCTCACCTCCAACTGTGCAACGATCTCTCTCACCACATCCACCACTGCTGGCGGCTCACCTCCAACTGCGCAACGATCTCTCTCCCCACATCCACCACTGCTGGCGGCTCACCTTCAACTGCACAACGATCTCCCTCCCCACATCCACCACTGCTGGCGGCTCACCTCCAACTGCGCAACGATCTCTCTCCCCACATACACCACTGCTGGCGGCTCACCTCCAACTGCGCTACGATCTCTCTCACCACATCCACCACTGCTGGCGGCTCACCTCCAACTGCGCAACGATCTCTCTCTCCCCACATCCACCACTGCTGGCGGGTCACCTCCAACTGCGCAACAATCTCTCTCCCCACATTCACCACTGCTGGCGGCTCACCTCCAACTGCGCAACAATCTCTCTCCCTACATCCACCAATGCTGGTGGCTCACCTCCAACTGCGCAATGATCTCTCTCCCCACATCCACCACTGCTGGCGGCTCACCTCCAACTGCGCAACGATCTCTCTCCCCACAGTCACCACTGCTGGCGGCTCACCTCCAACTGTGCAACGATCTCTTTCCCCACATCCAACACTGCTGGCGGCCCACCTCCAACTGCGCAACGATTTCTCTCCCCACATCCACCACTGCTGGTGGCTCATCTCCAACTGCACAATGATCTCTCTCCCCACATCCACCACTGCTGGCGGCACACCTCCAACTGCGCAACAATCTCTCTCCCCACATCCACCACTGCTGGCGGCTCACCTCCAACTGCGCAACGATCTCTCTCCCCACATCCACCACTGCTGGCGGCTCACCTTTAACTGCGCAACGATCTCTCTCCCCACATCCACCACTGCTGGCGGATCAACTCCAACTGCGCAACGATCTCTCTCCCCACATCCACCACTGCTGGCGGCTCACCTCCAACTGCACAATGATCTCTCTCCCCACATCCACCACTGCTGGCGGCTCACCTGCAACTGCGCAACGATCTCTCTCCCCACGTCCACCACTGCTGGCTGCTCACCTCCAACTGCGCAACCATCTCTCTCCCCACATCCACCACTGCTGGCGGCTCACCTGCAACTGCGCAACGATCTCTCTCCCCATATCCACCACTGCTGGCGGCTCACCTCCAACTGCGCAACGATCTTTCTCCCCACATCCACCACTGCTGGCGGCTCACATCCAACTGCGCAACGATCCTCTCCTCACATCCACCACTGCTGGCGGCTCACCTCCAACTGCGCAAAGATCTCTCTCCCCACATCCACCACTGCTGGCGGCTCACCTCCAACTGCGCAACGATCTCTCTCCCCACATCCACCACTGCTGGCGGCTCACCTCCAACTGCGCAACGATCTCTCTCCCCACATCCACCACTGCTGGCGGCTCACCTCCAACTGCGCAATGCTATTCACTGTTAACAGCCAACTGCCCAACACTACAATGGCCAATATTGCAACAATACCGACCAGCCTCAGACTGCACACAGCACAGTCAGTGATTTTCATACAGAGCGCTACGTGGCGTTATCAACATAAAAATCTAAGCAGCCTACTTACACCTGAGTCAACAGATGGGGACGTTCCAAGACAACAATCTTCTGCACGAATGTTGCATCACAGACAGGAGCGCCTGCGATTGTGTACTCAAGAACGAACCTGGGTGCACGAATGGCAAAACGTCATTTTTGGGATGAATCCAGGTTCTGTTTACGGCATGATGAAGGTCGCCTACATTTCAGCACGATAATGCACGACCGCATGTTGCAGGTCCTGTATGGGACTTTCTGGATACAGAAAATGTTCGACTGCTGCCCTGGCCAGCAGATTCTCCAGATCTCTCACCAACTGAAAACGTCTGGTCAATGGTGACCAAGCAACTGGCTCGTCACAATACGCCAGTCACTACTCTTGATGAATTGTGACATCGTTTTGAAGCTGCATGGGCAGCAGTACAAGTACACGCCATACAAGCTCTGTTTGACTCAATGTTTAGGCGTATTAAGGCAGTTATTACAGCCAGAGGTGGTTGTTCTGGGTACTGATTTCTGAGGATCTATGCACCCAAATTGCGTGAAAATGTAATCACATGTCAGCTCTAGTATAATATATTTGTCCAATGATACCCGTTTATCATCTGCATTTGTTCTTGGTAGCAATTTTAATGACCAGTAGCGTAATGTTGAATTCAGTATTTCAAATTAACTCCCCCACTCTAAAAAATCGTAATATAATATGGTAATATCAGTAATATAACGACTTTAGTCTGCTGAGGTACCCCACCCCGTTAAATACTGCATTATGACGTTAAGAAACTGTCTTCGTTTGTAATGTACTCTTCTGTGGACAATCTGACAATGTGTACCTTAGTGGGACGAAGCCTCATTCGAAGATTGTATCCTTGCTTGGAGACAAATTTAATCGGTAATTTTAGTCCGGATTGAGCTGATTAACCTTCGCTGGATAGTTTTCCTGGCCCATAGCGAAGGGGAGGTTCAAACTGTGGTTTATATTGCGTCTACGTATGTCTTTAGCTGTATAATGCAACGTGAAGCAACGCAGCGTCGAGTTAACAAAATTATGGCTATCAGCGGTATTGTTTAACAGCGCTGTAGAGTAACGATTAACTCCCAATGTTCAAACAACGTTTATCGTAAATATTTAATCACTGCAGCTTTATTAAACGGCGGTTTACGTCTGTATTTAGTTATGATCGTCGCTTATGATTTACTGCTATATGTAGCTTATAAGAGATAGCTAATTAGTTATCACGTAAATTAAAATTGACATCACACACTTTTGGACCATTATCCTCTTCAATTACTTATCACAAAACATCTATAAAAATTCTGGTTTATCTCCTTCCGCCTTTGTTGAAATCACTGTTATTAAAGCAGTTTCCTCTAAAACTATCTCCGAATCTGATGAAATAATTTAATCCGCTTCAGTTTCTGGAACTGCATGATACGAAACTTTTCAGGCAACACAGTTAGTCAAATAAAGATTACGGTAACAGAATTTTAACGATTAACTGAGTGTTTTATTTTTCACAGTACAACATACGATCATGGATGTTAAGAGTAGCACAATTTGGAAGTCTAACGAGAGGTCTAAATATTTTACAACATTTTTTTATGCAACAGTTCTTCAACAATAAATTCATAGAATTTCAACAATGGTGGAGTGATGTGGCTCTATCATATGAATTGCCCCTCACAGCCAGATGCTGATTCCGATGGCGCACAACGCTGGGACACCTTCTCCGAAACTTCCTCGAATACATACAACAAACAAAAAAGAAACATTCCATGTAGGCTTTCACGGCCGGCGTCTACATCAGTAAACACTTCCGGGCTAAGTTGCCGTGGTCGATCTGTAGAACTTCTTCTCCCTGACGTTTTGTTCTCAACAACGGAGAACATCTTCCGAGGTGAGTCAACGACTGGTTGCTAGGAGTTTTTTTTTTTCCTTTATTGGGTTTCGATTCCCCCTAAAGGGGGCGGGCTGGCAGCAGCTTATTACGCCGCTCTTCAGCCTACAGAATTTTTTAAAAAGATGAAGATAATAAAAAGTAATATCAGTTGGCGATAAAATCGGTGAGTTAAAGGTAAAAATGGCAGAAAATTCTGGAGCGTAAAACATAAAACACAGGGTCAATGAAGCTAATAAAACACACAGGAAGCAGAAAAACAATAGACGGACAATTAAAAAACACAGCGACAGTCTGGGTTCTGTTCGCAAGAGATATAAAAAGCACACCCAGCGACAGCATGATTTCTGTTCGCAGCACTGTGGAAGGACGCACAACACCGAACACTCACTTAAACACTGCGCTAAAAGTTGGCACAAATACGACATACCACACCCGAGAGCAGGTGGGGGAAACTGGTCAGATGACGGGAAAAAAAGGGGGGGAAGGAGAGGAAAAGTGAAGGGGGAGGGGGGGAATGAGCCAATGGAATAGGAGGATCCATAAGAGGGGTGGGGGGTGCTGAGCAGACGGGCCAGGGATTGGGGAAAGCAGAGGAGGGGAGTACAAAAGGACTCGGGGGGGGGGGAGGGGGAGAGAAAGGTGATGATAGGCGGGGAGAAAACACAGGATGGAAGGGGGGAGGAAGAGGGAGCCCAGGGAAAGGACGGGGGAAAGGAGGGAGGGTTGAGGATCAGAGTTGATAGGAAGGATAAATGGAGGGAGAGAGGGCATCATCCGGGAGGGGGAGCTGATGGAAGTCACCTTGGGAAAGGAGATGTAGGGTGTAGAGATGGAGGGTAGGGGGGACACAACGGTGAAGACGTGGCAGGGGGCGGGGATGGGAGAGGGGTGAGGGGGTTCAAGACGGCGGGAGGTGTAGAGGATGCGGATATGTTCGAGGAATAGGAGCAGATGGGGGAAAGGAATGAGATCATAGAGGATCCGCGTGGGGGACGGGAGACGTATACGGAAGGCGAGGCAGAGTGCATGATGCTCAAGGATTTGGAGGGACTTATAGAATTTGGTGGGGGCAGATATCCAGGCAGGACTGGCATAACGCTGCTAGGAGCTGGAGCCGCCGCTTATATGGATATCATAGGGGGCGCCACCGCACGTCACGTGGCGTCGATGTGCAGCTATCTCTGGCTATCATCTGTTCTTTCGGTTGCAGGCAATCGATTGTCACGTGATTGATGCAACGTCGACCGCCATATCTTATCGAATTTTAATCCTTCTTCTTTACGATAAAATTGTATTTGTGTTTGTGGATTTCAATTGCCTCTCTATACATACCTGTATAATAGTGCGGCGTCCTCGCTAGCACGCATGTTTCACCAAATTATATTTCGTGGTCTCCATCCTTAAAAAACATGTTCCGCTACTGCCGATTTGTCGATATGTCCCAAGCGACAGTTTCTTTTGTGCTCCGTCAACCGTGTATTGATGCTTCTTTTTGTAGTTCCTATGTAAACCCTGCCACAACTACACGGAATTTTATACACCTCTGGGGTGGCTAGGGGGTGACGAGCATCTTTTGTTGATCTTAGGCATTCACTAATTTTTTTAGTAGGTCTAAAAATGGTCTCTACCTGAAACTTGGCTAATACTTTCCCAGTGCGATCCGTGATATTATGGATGAACGGAAGAAACAAGCGTGCTAGCGAGGACGTCGCACTATTACACAGGTATGTATAGAGAGGCAATTGTAATCCACAAACACAAATAAAATTTTAATCGTAAAGAAGAAGGATTAAAATTGGATAAGATATGGCGGTCGACGTTGCATCAATCACGTGACAATCGATTGCCTGCAATCTAGAGAACAGACGACAGCCAGAGATAGCTGCGCATCGACGCCACGTGACGTGCGGTGGCGCCCCCTACGATCTCCATATAAGCGGCGGCCCCAGCTCCTAGCAGCCAGTCGTTGACTCACCTCGGAAGATGTTCTCCGTAGTTGAGAACGAAACGTCAGGGAGAAGAAGTTCTACAGATCGACCACGGCAACTTAGCCCGGAAGTGTTTACTGATGAAAAAAGAAACACATTTTAGTATGCAATTATTAACGTAAGCTAATTACAAAATTTATTCACATAAACAGAACTTACCAGAGTTCGCTTAAGCACAGAAGTAAGGACAGTGATCATCCAAACGGGCGCACTACGCTACCAATCACTCACGTTACTTGTTACGAGCATTAAACCTTTTATTACTCGAGGGGAATGGAATTCAGACAGCAATTGGCGGTTTGAAGACATCTCGCCCCGACCAGACCGAATTTTCCCAGCCGTTTGGTGTCGAGGAAATAACAGTGGTATTCAAAGAAGTTAAAGCGGGAAAGGCATTGATGGAATTCCTCCCGAATTCCTCCCGAATTGTGGTAAGTACACCAAAAAGTGACTAGCAGAGTCTTCACTGACATTATGGTGAGAGGGAGAATCCACAACGGAATGAAAGTCTAACGTCGTCGTTACTCTTAAGCCACGAAAACCACGCAACGAGCCGAAAAGCTACAGCCCAATAATCCTTCGTAGGTCAGTAAACAAGCTTCTTAAAAAGAGTTATCTCCAAAAGAATCTCGGCTATAACACTTGAGAGAAAACGCTGATTGAACAAGCTGGTTTTCGACCAGAAAGAAGCTGTAAAAGCGACGTAATGTCACTCACAACCAATATCGAAGCAGACTTTCAAAAGAATTTAAAAACATCAACTGCATTCATAGGTCTTAGAATAGTTTATGACGTAATATGGAAATACAGTACGCTCTACGAACTCATCCAGATAAATTTATGCAGAAAAACAGTCGAATTTATTAACAACATGCTTGTCCTGGTCCAAGGTCAGTCTGGGTCGTAATGGGCAAAAGGAGAAGTTCTTTAAAGACAGTAAATGATGTACCACCACAGGGATCTGCCCATGCCCCACTTCGGTTTAATCAGTCCAATATTGTTGAAATTAAGTGTAGTAACGCTGGATATGGTGATGACTGGTTGCTGGCAGTGGACGTTAAATTTTGAAGAAACGGAAGGCATCTTACCGTCTGAGCTTGCAGTAATGGGAACAAACCAAAACAGAGGCAACTTGTTTTCATTTTTGCAAGAAATCTACATCTATATGTACACGTATGTGCACATTCAAGTGCCTGGCAGAGGGTTCATCGAACCATCTTCACATTAATTCTCCATTATTCCAATCTCGTTCAGCGCACGGGCAAAAAGAAACCTATATCTTTCCGTGCGAGCTCTGGTTTCCCTTATTTTATTATGATGATCGTTTCTCCCTACGTAAGTCGTTGCCAACAGAATATTTTCGCATTTGGAGGAGAAAACTGGCCATTGAAATGTCGTGAAAAGATTTTGCCTCAACGAGAAATCCCTTTGTTTTAATAATGTCCACCCCAAATTCTGTACCATTTCAGTGACTCTCTCTCCCGTATCTCGCGATAATACAAAATGTGCTGTCCTTCTTTGAACTCTCTTGACGTACTCCGTCACTCCTGTGTGGTAAGGGTCCTACACCACACAGCAGTATTCTAAAAGAGGACGGGCAAGCGTAATCTAGGCAGTCTCTTTAGTAAATCTGTTACATTTTCTAAGTGTCCTGTCAATAAAACGCAGTCTTATGTTAGCCTCCCCCACAACATATTCTATGTGTTACTTACAACTTAAGTTGTTCGTAATTGTAATTCTAAGGTATTTAGTTCAATTTACGGTATTTAGATATGACTGATTTATTGTGTAACCAAAGTTTAATGGATTCCATTTAGCATTTATGTGGATGACCACATACTTTTCGTTATTTAGGGTCAATTTCCAATTTTTGCATCATACAGATTTCTTTTATAATCGTTTTGCAACTTGTTGATCTTCTGCTGACTATGCTAGTCAATAAACGACAGAATTGTCTGTAAACAACTTAAGACGGCTGCTCAGATTGTCTCCTAAATCGTTTATACACATAAGGTACAGCAAAGGGCCTATAACACCACCTTGGGCAACGCCAGAAATCACATATGCTTCACTTGCTGACTTTCCGTCAGTTACTAAAGACTGGGACTTCTCTGGCAGGAAATCACGAAACCAGGCACGTAGGAGACTATATTCCATAAGCAAGCAATTTCACTACAAGCCGCTTGTGTGGTACAGTGTCAAAAGCCTTCTGGAAATTTAGAAATACGGAATCAATTTGAAATCATTTATCAATAGCACTCTAACACGTCGTGTGAGTAAAGAGCTAGTTGTGTTTCACAAGGACGATGCTTTCTAAATCCATGTTGACTAGGAGTCAATAGACCATTCTCTTCGTGGTAAAGCGTAATGTACTAATACTACCTATGTTCCAAAATCCTGCTGCATATTGACATTAATGATATGAGCCTGTAATTTAGTGGATTACTCCTTCTACCTTTCTTGAATTTTGGTGTGACCTGTGCAGCTTTCCAGTCTTTGGATGCCGATCTTTAGCGAACTGTTGTATATGATTGTTAAGTATGGAACTATTGTATCAGCATCCTCTGTAAGGAACCTAACTGGTATACAGTCTGGTTCAGAAGCCTTGCTTTTGTTACATAATTTAAGTTGCTTCACTACTCCAAGGATATCTATTTCTACGTCACTTATGTTGGCAGCTGTTCTTGTTTCGAATTCTGGACTATTTACTTCGTCTTCTTAGCTGAACGAATTTGGGAAGACTGTGTTTAGAAAGCTTTGGCAGCACTGTCGTCTACAGTATTTCCATTGTTATCGCGTAGAGGAGGCATTTATTGTGTCATGCCGCTAGCATGCTTCACTTACGACCACAATCTCTTTGGATTTTCTGCTAGGTTTCAAGAAAATTTCGTTGTGGAAACTGTTATAAGCATCTCGCATTGAAGTCCGCGCTAAATTTCGAGCTTCTGTACAAGATTGCCAATCTTGGAGAATTTGCGTCAGTTTAAATTTGGTATGTTTTTTTCGTTGTTTCTGCAACAGTGTTCTGCCCCGTTTTGTATACTAAGGAGGATCAGCTGTGTCGTTTGATAATTAATTTAGTATAAACCTCTCAGTTGCTGCCAGTCCTATTTCTTTGAATTCAAGCCACATCTGGTCTACATTTACGTTGATAATTTGGAAGGAGTGGAAACTGTCTCTTCCGAAGGCATCAAGCGTGTTTTTATCTGCTTTTTTGAACAGGAATACATTTCCTTTATTTTTGGAGGATTTGGGGGTTGCAGTATTCAGTCTCGCTACGACAACCCCGTGTTCACTAATCCCTGTATCCGTTTTCATGCTTGTTATTAGCTCAGGATTATTTGTTGCTAAGAGTAAAAAGAGTAATTGCAGCATCCAAGAAGAAATCGTGGGAAGACTTTGGAAACAGGTTGGAGACTATGGGTCAAGTTGCTGGAAAACCATTCTGGAGTGTAATTAGCGGTCTTCGAAAGGGAGGTAAGAAGTAAATAACAAGTATTTTTGACAGGTCAGGAAAACTGCTGGTGAATCCTGGGGATGCCTTGGGCAGATGGAGGGAATATTTTGAAGAGTTGCTCAATATAGGTGAAAATGCGATCAGTAATGTTTCAGATTTCGAGGTAGAATGGGATAGGAATGATGATGGAAATGGGATCACATTTGAGGAAGTGGAAAAAATGGTCAATAGATTGCAGTGCAATAAAGCGGCAGGGATGGATGAAATTAAGTCGGAACTCATCAAATACAGTGGAATGTCAGGTCTTAAATGGCTACACAGGATAATTGAAATGGCCTGGGAGTCGGGACAGGTTCCATCAGACTGGACAAAAGCAGTAATCACACCAATCTTTAAACATGGAAACAGAAAAGATTGTAACAACTACAGAGGTATCTCTTTAATCAGCGTTGTGGGTAAAATCTTCTCAGGTATTGTTGAAAGGAAAGTGCGAGTATTAATTGAGGACCAATTGGATGAAAATCAGTGTGGGTTTAGGCCTCTTAGAGGTTGTCAGGACCAGATCTTTAGCTTACGGCAAATAATGGAGAAGTGTTATGAGTGGAACAGGAAATTGTATGTATGCTTTATAGATCTAGAAAAGGCATATGACCGGGTTCCTAGGAGGAAGTTATTGTCTGTTCTACAAGATTATGGAATAGGAGGCAAACGTTTGCAAGCAATTAAAGGTCTTTACATGGATAGTCAGGCAGCAGTTAGAGTTGACGGTAAATTGAGTTCATGGTATAGAGTAGTTTCAGGGGCAAGACAAGGCTGCAACCTGTCTCCACTGTTGTTCATATTATTTACGGATCATATGTTGAAAACAATAGACTGGCTGGGTGAGATTAAAATATGTGAACACAAAATAAGCAGTCTTGCGTATGCGGATGACTTAGTTGTGATGGCAGATTCGATTGAAAGTTTGCAAAGTAATATTTGAGAGCTATATCAGAAATGTAAGGACTATGGTATGAAGATTAGCATCTCCAAAACGAAAGTAATGTCAGTGGGAAAGAAATATAAACGGATTGAGTGCCAAATAGGAGAATCAAAGTTAGAACAGGTGGACGGTTTCAAGTACTTAGGATGCATATTCTCACAGGATGGCAACATAGTGAAAGAACTGGAAGAGAGGTGTAGCAAAGCTAATGCAGTGAGCGCTCAGCTACGATCTACTCTCTTCTGCAAGAAGGAAGTCAGTACCAAGACTAAATTATCTGTGCACCGTTCAATCTTTCGACCAACTTTGCTGTATGGGAGCGAAAGCTGGGTGGATTCAGGTTACCTTATCAACAAGGTTGAGGTTACGGGTATGAAAGTAGCTAGGATGATTGCAGGTACTAGTAGATGGGAACAATGGCAGGAGGGTGTCCACAATGAGGAAATCAAAGAAAAACTGGGAATGAACTCTATAGATGTAGCAGTCAGGGCGAACAGGCTTAGATGGTGGGGTCATGTTACACGCATGGGAGAAGCAAGGTTACGCAAGAGACTCATGGATTCAGCAGTAGAGGGTAGGAGGAGTCGGGGCAGGCCGAGGAGAAGGTACCTGGATTCGGTTAAGAATGATTTTGAAGTAATAGGTTTAACATCAGAAGAGGCACGAATGTTAGCACTGAATAGGGGATCATGGAGGAACTGTATAAGTGGCTATGCTCCAGACTGAACGCTGAAAGGCATAATCAGTCTTAAATGATGATGATGATGATGAAGAGTAAAAGTGTGTGCTTAACAACCGTGAAACACAACGGCCAGTACATACTTCCAGGTCTATTTTGGTGACATACTGCTTCACCACCCAAAACATCTAGGGGTTGGTTGCACTGAACCAGACACTGCCCTACAGAATCCATCTGACAAACACCGCTGCAAAGATACGAACTAGGAACAATATCCCGCTTGTGTGGAACTGCCTGGGGTTCTGCCGCTGAAGCTCTATGTGGTTCATTTACAGTAGCCTCCTCCACTGCGGAATAAGACGCACCTGTGAGGCGCAATAGCGCACTCACACAAACTCTCGACGCACAACTGAACAACACAGTGAGATTTATCAGTACTTCATTAAGAAGTATGCCTGTCCGCATGGAGCCACACCCCTTCCCCTGAACATCGACGAAAACCAGCGCAACTACGTGATTTTAAACGTATACTAGAGAGATCCCTATCCATAAAAGTGCGGTTATCCTAGCATGAAACCGGCTTCCACCAAGCAAACCATGCATGAAAACAGCCATGGAGCTCCAAACGTCTTTCCACATGACCGGAACTTGTTCTGCATCAGGTACATATCCCTGCCTTTGACCAGTCGCGCAGAAAATGGGCAATGTTCAACAGAATATGTACCAATCATGGCAGAAGTATGAGCTCTCCTCGGTGATGAGGTAAGGCTCCATCTCCAAAACGCGATTGTGGAGCAGCCACACAAACCGTTTGTCACATTAGCCTACTACCGAATATTCCAGCAGAGCACATCGTGGAATGTTTGACGATTTCCTTATAGCTCCGAACAGCATACTTGATTATTTCAAAAGTTTTGTAAATTACATGTCTTATTGCTTGCCTTGTATTTAATGTTGTGCTAAAAATCGTGCTGTAAATAAATAACAGTGATTTTAAATCTGTTATGAATGACACATGAGACGTGGAAGTTCAGCAACTGATTGACACATATCTGTAACATTCAAGTAAGGTAAATTCATTTATTTTGGCATTTCTTCTGCGTGACGGTTTGTCCTGCACGATACTAGGTCTGTATTCTCATTTCCAAGCGCTTCAGAATACGTGGTGATCGAGAGCTGCCTTCGTGTAAAGCATATGTAAATTCAAGTGACTTAAAACAGGTTCTGTTACTTTTCAATCGATTTCCAACGTTGCTTCTTTGGCAATTTTGTGATGTGTTGCTCACAATGGATATTATGTATTCAGTCGATATCTGTTCGATGCTACCATAGCTAGACTTTGCATTTAAACTACTTGTAAATTATGTTGAGCTTCTCATACAACCTGACTTTTTGTATTCATTACCTTACACATTTTCCCGGGGCTAAAAATTTCACCGAGAATATTTTTCCGTCATATTTCAGTCTTTAAAATTAGATTTATGAGGAAACGTGTTTCTTATACTTACGTTCCATTTTCTCGTGGGTTATACTGGACATGTGTGCCCCACTGGCATTTTTTTTTTTTTGTATGCAAATTTCAGCAGTCTAGGTAAGTTAATGCTGATGTGTTACTAAGACATCCTGCCGATAATACGAACTAATTGCAAATCATTGCGTTCACCACAAAAACTCACTGTCTTCAGGTTATTGGGCAATGTAGGTAACAGACGACAGAACCATTTGTCCTTGCTCAAAACAGACCAATAAAGTGCGATTTCTTATAATTCGATGCTGTGTAACATGTGGTTTACAGTTCACGTGCATGTTCAATATTTCAACTGTGTTGTATGCAAGCAACTTCCCCATTTCTTTTCGTTGCGCTTTGCGTGATCCTCGCCATGTGTTGTTCCTATTCAAGATCAGATTGCGTTATTAGTGGATCATATGCACTGTCAGGGCGTGTATTTTAAGGCGTAAACCGTGATCATAATCTTGCATGGAGACTTCTTTATAGGTACAAAAAGGAGATTCAGCTCACATTGTCTTGTGTGAATTTTGATCTTTAGTCTATCCACAGTTATCCTCTTCCCTCTTAATGAAGAGTATCAGGGACCTCCTGCAAATTGTGTATTGACTGTTGGCGGTCCATTTTTCACAGTCCAGTGGCGATTCTCGGACTCCTGCCGAACGTTGTTGCAACGCTACAGAGCATTAATTACTGCTTTTGGATTAGTGTTATCTTTAATATTGCTTTGCGTGCTGAAACGAGGCTGGTGACCCTTACTTAGATTTAATTAGTATATCGGTGCAGCTGACTGATTGGCCGTAAATAATTACAATTTAACCTTCCGTGGAATACATAGTGTAATTGTAGTGTCCGTGACGTTGAAATGAAGTTGAAATCGTGATAATTAAATAAGGTTTCACTACCCGGTGCAGTCATTAACTATACATAGTGTGCAGCTGAACAATAATGTAACGGAGATTGCTCGATTAGAAAATGCGCACAGTGGTCGGAAAGAAGCACGCCTCACACACGGCTACAGCAAGGGTAGCCAAAGCGAGCTCAAAAACTACCGTCCACTCTTATACATGTCTGTCTGTTATAGAGTTATAGAAAGCATTCTCAGCTCAAACGTATCGAGTGTCTCGAACAGAACGATCTTCTTCATACCAGCCACCGTCGATCTTTAAAAATCGGTTATGCGAAATACATATCGCACTTTTTTCGCATGGCATCATGAAAGCCATTGTTCAAGGCAGTTTGATAGATGCAGTATTTCTTGGCTTCAGAAAATCGTTTGAGCGGAACACTAACAGAAAAGCATTTGAGCGGAAAACTAACGTCTATCAGCAAAATTGTGATTGTATTTTTTACAGAAATTTTGTGACTGGATTGTGGATCATGTTGTGGTCTTTACGCCATATGTATGTGGGAGGAATTACTATGTTGTCCGACTCTCCGGGAATGTGCTCTCTCGAAATTTCAATAGTAAACGTCTTCGTAATTATCAACGCTTCTCTTGTAACGTCTGCCAGTGGAGATTGTTGAGCGTCTCTCGATTAAGCCTTCGCGTCGACTAAACGATCCCGTGACGGATAGCGTCGTTCTTCGTTGGACCTTCCCTATCATTTTTGTCAGTCCTATCTGGTAAGGATCCCATACTGATGAACAATACTCAAGAACCTGTCGAACAAGCACCTTATAAGACACTTACTTCGTAGATGAGTTACATTTCCTTAAGATTTTTCTTATGAATCTTCCTCTGGCATCTGCTTTTCCTACTTTTTCTTTTATGTGGTCATTCCACTTAATGTCACTCAGGATAGCTACTCCTAGATATTTTACGTTAGACAGTATCTCCAGCAGTTTCTCGTCAATAGTGTATTCGTACAGTTGTGACTTTCTTTTTCTGAGTATGCGTAGCATGTTAAATTTATTTACGTTCGGGGTCAAATGACAGAGCCTGTACCGTTGGCTTTGTTCATGGGGAGGGTGCAAAGTGTTAACTAGGATGTACAGTCATAGATATAATTAGAAGTAACCTTAGGCATGCCTCAGGGAAGTGTAATGAGACCTTGCTCTTCATCTGTGTATAGTAAAGATTGGGAAACACTATTAATAGTAACCTCAGATTTTTGTAGGCTGCTGCAGTTATTTATAATGAAGTACTAACTGAAAATAGCTGCAGAAATACCCAGTGAAATCTTGATAAGGTTACCAAGTGATGCAAATATCGGCAACTTGCTCTAAATGTACAGAAATGCAAAACTCAGCAATTCAAAAAATGTAGAAGAGAAGTATCCTACGACAGAAAGATCAGTAAGTCTCAGTAAGAATCATTTAACTCATAGAAATATTTGGCTGCAACAGTTTGTTGCAATATAAAGTAAAGGGACGACACAGGAACAGTCAGTTTTGAAGTAGCTGGTAAACATCTGTTTATTGGCAACATGCTGGGAAGATGCAGTCAGTCTCTTGTGCGTCCCACAACAGAATGCTGCTCAAGTGTGTTGGCAACATATCAAATAGGCCTAACGGGGATTGTGAGCGTTATCGAAGAAGGGTATCATAAAGGGTCACATATGCGTTTGATTCACCTGCGAGCGTAAGAGAAACGCTGAAAAGCCTGAATTGACAGACGTATGAAGATAGACGCCAGTTACCACGCAAAAGACCTCTTACTAAATTTAAGAAGCCCGCATTAAGTGAGGACTCGAGCAATACACAAAGTACCACTATGCATGGATACCACAGGGACCGCGAAACAATATTAAACATCGCAACCGGAGGCACTGTAGTAAGTCATACCAACTGCCCTTGGTACGCTATTGGAACGTGAAAAAACCCTAAACTGCCGTTCAGTGATAATTACTCTCTGCCATGGATTTCGCAGTGGGTTCTCAGGATATTTACGTACATGTAGATTTGTCCCACGTACCAAAATGGTGTAGAGTCCAGCCGCAGAAAGAGAAAGAGATGTAGGAACGTTTCAACACCTCACGGCCGTCTAAAGTGATGCTTTCCTCCTCCTTGTATAGGCTTTTTAGTAACCGCTGCCACACCGTCCTTAGTCTGACAAGTATTCAAGGGATTGTCAACAAGTTGCTGTCTCAGCCAAGTGCTCTGTGCTGGGGCTGCTGGTTACAGCGGTGTTGGTGGTCTGCCATTTCATTAGAAGCAAGGTCGAGCTGCCCACCTACAGGATGACGAAGGGAATATGCTGTGCGACGGGCATTACGCCTTCCGCGTCGCAGTTGGAACTAGTGCCCGCGGAAAGGTTCCAAGAAATGGAACGGAACTCCAGGGGCTGCCGCATTGCGTAAAATAAACGACGCTGTTACGAAAGCCGACAATAACAACTGCACGGGACGCCGATAGCAACCTGCAGTCGAGGAATCTGTCTAATTAATTAACACAGATTGTCACGTAACTCTGACGGTTTTTTATGTGTTTGGAACAGGTGCTCCATTAATTACTGGCTACCACTGGTGATATTGTTTTGTTTCTCTCTGACGACTCTTCATCTTCCGTTTTAATTAGAACAGATGTCACACATTGGTTTCTTAGCTACATCTTGTCTCCGCGAGCGACGCTGACTACGAATACACGCTACCTACAGGCTTAACACGACACGTAGAATAGTTGCAATACTGACTTTCTTAAGTAAAAAAAGAAAAAAGTCAAAATACTAGCAATAATTCAAAAGTTCATATTACACACAATAAGTAAACCATTAAAATATAATTTCTGAGAAGAAAAGTTGTTTTCTGATATTTTAAAAAAAAATGGTTCATATGGCTCTGAGCACTATGGGACTTAATATCTGAGGTCATCAGTCCCCTAGATCTTAGAACTAATTAAACCTAACTAACCTAAGGACATCACACACATCCATGCCCGAGGCAGGATTCGAACCTGCGACCGTAGCAGCAGCAGCAACGCAGTTCCCGACTAAAGGGCTTACAACCGCTCGGCCACAGTGTTTTGACAGAAGTGAGAACGGTCACAAATGCAGACAAACCTGTCCTGCCATTGACTTTGGCACTTTGTTTAAAGAAGAAGAAGGAAACAAGACTCTGGTCTATGGAATGGCTTAAAATGAGGGATTTTTCCATGAATATCTGCTAAAGAGAAAATTACCCTCGGAACCCGATGATTACAGGAACTTTCATCGAATGAATAATACATTTTTTAAAACTTGTCTCTCGAGTTCACTCTTATCTAGACACGGATGTGTCAAACATTCCGTACACGTACAAACAAAGCTTGTCAATTTAACCTTATACTTGAAGCAGAAGCTTTTGGTGAATGCTGTATTATGTCACTAGTGGGAATGCAGATAAAGCATTTGTATTAACATGGAGAAATGCATCAGACTGACTGAAGACCACAAACACAGAAACACTATATTTAAGGAAGAAGAAAACAAGACGCTGGTCCAGGGAATTGTTTAAAATGAGGAATGTACGACTGGAAATTGTTAATGGAAATGTCAACTTCCTGAGGATGCACAGTGAAACATTCAATAACTTGTCTAACGTTACTTCGTCCTCACACTGAAAAACAAGGCACAAGAATTCGAAAATTTATTCTCTTCTACTTATTCCGCTAAGACAATTCATCAAAAAATCACAACGCAGGAACGTATAGCACACATTGTCAGTGGATCAAACGGGGAACTTCGATTTCTTTTACTTTATGCCACTTGTATGTCACTCTATGCGTAAAATATAGATTTTGTTCATAACCTTTTCACGCGTAATATCTGGCTGGGATACATGCTGTACCTCTACCATTTTGGTAATTGTTAATGCTATTTTGTTTTTATACCTCACTGCAGTTTCCTCACAGTCTAATGAGGCAAATTACAACAAAAAAATTTTCACTAAACATATGCTGCGAAACATTGCCACAAATAACGTGCGCCATATTGTCAAAATTTCCGGCAAATACGTCCAACACTGTCTATGCTTGACAAACAGAACAGTACACGGTCAAATATTTGGCAAGCACAGTTAAGTTTGACAAAATGTTTGCTCGTTTACGGAGGCTTCAACCGCTTACGGGCGTGAAACGAGAATCCTTAGCGTCCGTAATGTGCTTAATAGGGTTTTAAGGACCAGGTGAATTTGCTCGTCAAGTTGTCAACGGAGGTTGACTGTCATGCTGCTGAAACCACTGTAACACATTACTGGCCTTGTGACACGGATAATTATCTTGCTGGAGTATGCTATCACTATCGCGCTAGACATGAAGGACTGCCAGAGTTCCGCAGTACTGTTCACGTAGGCCACAGGTGCGCTTGGATGACGACGGATCCGTTCGCTACCGTCGAGATGATGTAACAAGAAACCTGATTCGTAGCACTAGGTAACCAGTTTCCACTGATCCATATTCCAGTCTCGACGACCCTGCACAAACTGCAAACATAATTGCCGTTGGTCAACATGGAAATACGTAGGAATCGTCTGCTGCGGAGTCACATACTCAAAAATGTGTGCTCCGAAACACCTAAACCTGCGCAGTTATCGTACCGAGAGCAACTACTCAGAGAGTCCAGTGTGGGCTGTGATTATCGCATGGCAGCGATACTTCCTGTTTATGTTAATACGGAACCGGTTTACCCTGCAAAAAGTGTTAGTTCCACTTTTAGCCACTAGGTTCATATCTGGCGCTGTGAATGCAAGAAAGACGTATGAAAATGTTTCGATATGTAACGAACTGAGAACGGAACGTAGACACGAAAGTTCAAACAAGTGAGAATAGCTTAATGTTGATTTTATTATTAATCGCTGCTTACACTGTTTGTTTAGTACGAGCACTGAAGGCGTCGACGGGATGCTGCACACGTAAAACGATGTGATTAACAGTTGCTCGTAGAAGGTCCGGTGGAAACTGACCAACGTGTTCTTGTATACTGGTCTTCAGATAAAGTAGAGAGAATACGTGTCCCCGGTATAGGCGTCCCTCTAGATATCTCCAGAACGAAGAGTCACATGGAATCATATCATGTAATCTTGCAGGCAATGCATTTGGAAAACCTCTATAGACAATACGTTCGTGGATGGTGGCATTAATCATATCTGTCATTGAACGTGTGACATAAGGTGTTGCCCCATCTTGTATGAAAACCGTGGTTTCCACACAATTGCGAACAGGAATCTGTTGTATCAACGTTCGATACCACACTTGTTAGGGGTTGCAGATATCGACCACGGTCCGTATTACACTACTGGCCATTAAAATTGCTACACCACGAAGATGACGTGCTACAGACGCGAAATTTAATCGAAAGGAATAACATGCTGTGATATGCAAATGATTAGCTTTTCAGAGCATTCACACAAGGTTGGCGCCGGTGGCGAAACCTACAACGTGCTGACATGAGGAAAGTTTCCAACCGATTTCTCATACACAAACAGCAGTTGACCAGCGTTGCCTGGTGAAACGTTGTTGTGATTCCTCGTGTAAGGAGGAGAAATGCGTACCATCACGTTTCCGACTTTGATAAAGGTCGGATTGTAGCCTACCGCGATTGTGGTTTACCGTATCGCGACATTGTGTAGTGGGACGCGAAATTGAAGCGTCACCCATCCACCAGTGTCAGCCCAGTTTGCAGGTGAATATAAGTTTAATTTAGTTTTTGTTTATGAATTTTTGTAATATTTGTAATGGTTGTGAATTGTCTAAAGTTTTTGTATTTATTTTTTATGTTTCATGTACGGAGAGGGCGGCGCAATGAACGGAGACAGCATCTTCGCTGCCGGGACCAGAGAGAAAATTGCTGGCCACTATACGTCGCGGGTCGACAGCCAAAGAGCAACAGAATATCCTGAAACCGAGTTGTTGCGTCGTGCTTCTAGAAAATGGAAAAAAATAAGATTTGTAATGTTTGTACAACAATGACGTCATAGAAAGTTAATCATGTTGTAAATGTTCAGTCCTGTCTTGTCAAGGCTCAGGTTCACGTCTATACGTAGGAAGATAATAAACTAGTGGATGCTACAAAAGTTTGAATACGTGTTCCGAGAATTTATTTATGAAGAACTATGTGAATGAATTAATAATATATTTGACAAGATTATTAATTTTTGACAACGTTCATCGCGAGTTTGAATCTCGATAGTTTATTCGATGTGGTTCTAATATTTATTAAATCAGATAACGTACATTAATATAATTTCTGAGGAGAAACAAACGACATCTAAATTGAAAAAGTTTGCGCAAACCAATTGGACTGAGTGACGTAATTCTGCGCATACGATTCAAATGATGTTTTACAGTTTCGTTCAAGTACCATTCTGAGACAATTTAAAAAGAATATAAATAATTTTGAAGTGTGTTGTAACTGACGTAGGTGACGAAGTCTACACATGGTCATATGTCAAAAGAAAATCATTTATAAGAAACTTACGTCGTTACACTATAATTGCTGCTCGCGTTGGTAAAGATCTAATGACTGTTAGCAGAATATGGAATCGGTGAGATCAGGAGGGTAATACGCCGTGCTGGATCCCAACGGCCTCGTATCACTAGCAGTCGAGATGACAGGCATCTTATCCGCATGGCTGTAACGGATCGTGCAGCCACGTCTCGATCCCTGGGTCAACAGATGGTGACGTTTCCAAGACAACAACCATCTGCACGAACAGTTCGACGACGTTTGCAGAGGCATGCACTATTAGCTCGGAGATCATGGTTACTCTTGACGCTGCATCACAGACAGGAGCATCTGCAATGGTTTATTCAACGACGAACCTGGGTGCACGAATGGAAAACGTCATTTTTTCGGATGAATCCCGGTTCTGTTTAAAGCATCATGATGGTCGCATCCGTGTTTGGCGACATCGCGGTGAACGCACATCGGAAGCGTGTATTCGTCATCGCCGTACTGGCGTATCACCCGGCCTGATGGTATGGGGTGCCATTGGTTACACGTCTCGGTCACCTCTTGTTCGCACTGACGGCACTTTGAACAGTGGACGTTACATTTCAGATGTGTTACGACCCGTGGCTCTACCCTTAATTCAATCCCTGCGAAGCCTTGCGTTTCAGCAGGATAATGCATGTTGCAGGTCCTGTACGTTCCTTTCTGGATACAGAAAATGTTCGACTGCTGCCCTGGCCAGCACATTCTCCAGATCTCTCACCAACTGAAAACGTCTGGTCAATGGTGGCCGAGCAACTGGCTCGTCACATACGCCAGTCACTACTCTTAATGATCTGCGGTATCGTGTTCAAGCTGCATGGACAGCTGTACCTGTACACGCCATCCAAGCTCTGTTTCACTTAATGCCCAGGCGTATCAAGACCGTTATTACGGCCAGAGGTGGTTGTTCTGGGTACTGATTTCTCAGGATCTATGCACCCAAATTGGGTGAAAATGTAATCACATGTCAGTTCTAGTATAATATATTTGTCCAATGAATACCTATTTATCATCTGCATTTTTTCTTGGTGTAGCAATTTTAATGGCCAGTAGTGAAGTATCGTTGGACCCGCGAGTCACGACCAGTGCCGCTAGCGCCGCTCCGCGGCTTGTATCAAGTTTCTAGTGATCTCTCGTCCACTCTTGCTCGCGACGTCAAGTAGTAAAGTAGCGTAGCCTTCAGCTGATAGGAAGCAACCTCTAACTAGGCGCTTATTAACGTATGGCCTGATTGAGACCTCACTAGCTATCCCTTCATAATTATTCGTATGCAGCCAAGAAGAATCCTGTACAGCCAGTTAAGTACGATATATTTATTATTTTTTACCAATGACTTCTATTTACTTTAGTAATTGCAGATAGAAACCATGCAGCCAGCACCTTATCGACGTCACTGACAAACCTGCAGTGATTTATATGTTTATACTTAGCATTGGTCACCAGTCAACATTGGTGACGAGTCGTTCGTCGTCATCATACCAGAATCACATGCTGTACTAGGAGGTACTGATAAAGCGCAGACGTTAGGATGTACCTTACAGGCCCTCTGGATGAATGCTCTACAAAGAAGAACGGATCAGAAATGAAGGTGTTTGTGAATCCACACCAAACAGTCAAATGTGGCAAGTACAGTGGCACTTCACGCACAAAACGCGGTTTAACAGTACTACAAATTCGGCAGTTGAATGTATTCACTGCACCTAGCAGTGTAAAATGTGCCCCGTCACCCACAGCATATTGCCGGGCCGTTTGTCAGCAACTTCGAGCCGTGCCAGAAACTGAACAGTCAATTTAGTCGTTGCTGTGCATCATGAGGTCTCAGTTGCTGCACCATCTGGATCTTCTGAGAATACCATTGTAAAGTAGACTGCAAAACTTTCTGTACTGTTGAAAGTGGGATGCGCAATTCTCGTGGTGCTGAACGAGCACTAGCACCACCTGGGGCACTTGCTATATGGTCAGTTACAGCAGGAGCAGCCTCGTCGGCAACTTCCATCAGGGTGGGACGCCGTCCTCTTCCAGCTTCCACACCAATCCCACCCGTGTTTTTGAATTTCATTCTTATCTCCTTTAAACCATTTAAAAACATCGGGCCTCTTCTCAGACCTTTCAGTCGGCTATAATCTGTCAGTGGAGCACTGTAATTTCTGATGTTGACATAAAACAGTTTGATTAACAGAGGGCGGTCTCTCGTCTCAATATCCATACAGCTGACTTAAGTTATGGTTTTGTCAAATGACTGCGTGGGCTTTATACCGTCATACAAACAGTATTGAGATGTGCTCCGGCTCACGTTAGTGCTGCTGGTAGGTTTCCGCCCTCTCTTGGAGACCAGACGGTATTGTTTAGTTGGCATGGTTGTGGTTGATTGTCTTCTTCTCGTGTCGACTGGTGGCACTCGGTTTCGCAAGCGTTGTCTGTCCGCTAGTGGCAGCAGTGGAGGTTATCGATAGGAAGTAACTGTTGCCCTATCTTTGGGCTGACGTCGTTGTTTTTCCGGGTCGTGTGAGTGGGCCAATTCGGTTGGGGACTCAGGGGGAGCCAGGCCCGCGCTGTGCCAGAATACGCAGGGACCGCTGGTGGCATGCATGGGCTGCCGAATGGAAGGGCTGTGGTCACGAGGGTGTGCGACCCTCGTAAACCGGATCCAGCAAGCTTTAAGAGGAGTACATTTCAATCCAAGTAAAGAAACCTCCACCATTGTGATATCTCGCGATTCTCTAGTCACTTGCGTTCGTGTTTTATTATAATGCCGAGGCGAAGAGCAGGGAGTGGAGTGCTTGGGGAAGGCGGATCTGATTATCTTTCCTCGACTTTTTGTTACTATTTACCGCGTTCAACTTGTAACGATTTGTCAAGTTCCGCCAGCGGTAATTTTTATTGCCTGGTGGTTAATGTATGTAACGCCAGTGTACGTTTCCTCGCCTTGTCGCTGCTGTCCGGTAAGGCGTGTAGTTTTGACAGCTTTTTTTATTGTAGGCCGGCGGGTGGTTCTTATACTCTGGTGGTAGTGGTTCCTTTCTCTTTCCGGGCGCTCTAAACACAATATTCTCGGGACGTAGTGCAGACAGCCGGTTCCGGTGTATTGTTCCATCGTTGCATTTGGTCTATCGGAGGTCAGGTAGCTTCAGCAAGATTATCATTCGTTATTCGTTAGACTGCCACTAGTCTGAGTTACCACCTTGTGAAGTGAATGCAACTCTTGGCTGCCTATTTCATCGCTCGCGAAATTGTCTATTGCCGGACCTTCTCAGAGGTCGATTTCTGGAGCACTATCTGCGACCCCTTGGTTCTTGTAAGACATGTGTGTTCTAAAAGGTCTGATGGCCAGTATTTCAGTGTAACGCTCCTTCAGACCACGCCTTCTGTGGGTATAATCTGCCTCACTACCCTTTAACGAACTTCTGTACTGGTCCTTGTGTTTTATGATTGTATTATTTATTACAATACCTGGTAATGCCTACATTAAAGGTTATGAATGTCTAGTTAATAGTTCTGGTCGCCTTTTGGAATAAATCTAGCAATATAGTGTTCAGCGGATGTTAAGGTTTGTGTTACAAAGTTTACCATCATCTTATTTCACCTGTTTGGTGATCAGTTACTTTTTTTAATTAATCTTTGCTATTGTATTTTCTGTTTTACAGAAGGTTTCTAAATTTATTATATAATTGCCGTTCCTGGCGTGTAACGCCTTCAGCCATGATTGTGGTCATTTGCTTAAAATTCTAATTTGGTATTTGTATTTACCCAGCAAGCCTTTAAAACCTTATTCACTGCCATTCCTGGCGTCTGATGCCTTCTGCTGTGTTTGCGGCGACTTACCTTTAATATTTCAGCACCTGTAATTTGTAAGTTGCAGCGAGTTTTAAACAATTCTTAATTTATTGCTATTCCTGGCGTGTAAGACCTTCTGCCCAGATCACAGTGGCTTACTTTGAAAACATTATCTACTGTATCTGTATTTAATAGTGATTTGCTAAATTGTGACTCACTGAAAACACTGTTATTTACACAGTTGTTTATTCTTTAATTAATGGCTCTGAGCACTATTGGACTTAACATCCTTTAATTAATAACGTATGGTATTTTTATTGATTGGTGAGTCTGGAATAACTAGTTTTAAATAAATTGTGTGTAACTGTAAAATGCAACCAATAGTAACTGATTACGGCCCCGTCCACAATCGTAACCGATTCCTTCTTTCCCTTGGCTACCAGATTTCATGTATACAAAGCTAGATTTGTACAAGCTGGCCAAGACTGGTAATAACTTTTTTCCAGTGTAAATCGGTTCTGCATTTACGCATTAGCATATCTACCATGTTTCGCTGCCAGATGGTAATTGCAGAACAAACTGATCCTCCGAGAGCAGCTCCACTCTATTTGTAACCACACGATACTCTGTACTGCTGCAGTGATGTGGCAATCCTCCGAACTCGACGCTGTGTGGATGTTCAACACCTAATCGACTAGTCGTGGTTTCTCCATCCTTCGATCACTCCCTACAGGCCATAGATGCTCACGACCGTAGCGCATGAACAGCCGAACGGCTTCTCCGATCCAGAGATGGTCGTTCACGAGCTCTGACTCAAAAGAATCTGCTTTCTCTCAGATTCGGCGTATCTCAGTAGGTTCCTCCATTTTTATCGTTACCTACCCTTGTAGGATCTCATTATTTTCATCATGGCAGAGACAACAGCAACCGTTACGAAATTGTCTCGTATGTGAAACAGCCGATAGTTGCACTAAACTATGTCTATTTTAAACCTTGACCATAGTTTCTGCTATAATAATATAGCCTTCTTAAGAAGTCGTACACACTAATAACATAATTTAGTGCAACTGTGGGTTGTTTTCCATTCGAGACCTTGTAGGATCATCTGTTGTCCGTCTGCATGCCAGTCCGTCTGTTAAGACCCCTTCGTATCAGTAACACGAGGGGTACCAAGTTGAAATTAATTTCGAATACTACGTTCTACGATCCATTGACAATGTCAAAACTTTAAGCTTTTAAGTCAGTGTAGTCAAAAGATATGGCTGTTTGTCACATAGTTTGATATTCGCAAACTCATTTACCAAAACCCGTAGATGAACTGCCTAGACACGTAATTAAATTTATGCGGAAGCTTCAGAGCAGGTACACTACTAGCACTTGTTCGGTTTTTTTATACGTATCATCACTAGAAGGAATCTCCATTTCTCCATTTGTCTCTGCTCCGCTTGCTAGTGGGCTTCTTCTGTGTTGGCAGCGCTGTGTAGCGCTTTGCATTTGATCTCTGACTGCGGTTTCTTTGTAAGAGACTCTTTGGCTGGTTGGACTCGTTGGAAATTAATCGCCAGTAGAATTGGGCGGTTGGAAGTTAGTCGCCAGCGGTGATGGAAGTACTATTGGGCAGTTAAAGGTGAACAGCCAGCAGTGATGTATGTTAAATGTGAGACGTTAGCATTGATGAAGGGCAGAGGTCTCATGTGTTGGCGTAGGCTAACAATCTGGAAGTATCCGACTTGGAGACTGAAAATTATTCATGATTATGTATCTTTTTACAGGATATCAATGACGATTTATATTCGTGTTTGAACTGGATGTCACATTATTAAGGTAAAAAATACATTATTCGGTTTGCAACAAAATCTTTCCATTGCTAACTACATGCCTTTAGCAATTAGTGGCTTTAGTAGTTAGAATATTTTGTTTAGCTGGTAGTACTGACGCTCGCTGTATTGCAGTAGTTCGCGTAATGAAGATTTTCTATGTGGTGAGTTGTTAATGAAGTGTATAGGTTATTGTTATGATTTCTTTTTAGTCAGGGCCATTCTTTTGAATTAATTATTTGAAGTCAGGTTGTAATTTTTTTGAGCATTCAGATTGAGTTGCGCTAGAATATTGTAGGTCAGTGTTGACATGATAATTACAAGTAAAGAGAAACTAAGTTCAGTACGTTCAGTTTTACGCGGCTGTTTCAGAATCAAATAACGAAGAAGTTTCATCTTCTCAGTCATTCAGCAATTTAAGTACAGATTCACACATTTAAATAAAGAAGTTTCACGCTTATATACACTCTAAAGAAAAAAAAAAAAGAAAAAAAATCCTCACCGTGCCAAAAGGAATTATCCGAATGGGACGGAAATCATTACAGGTCCAGAAAAAGTGGATTATTTATTCAAGAGAAAGAGCTTCATAAGTTGATCAAGTCAATAACGTGCTGGTCCCTAAGCAAGCAGTTTTTCGGGTTTGCATCGACTAATTTGTCGGATGCCCTGGCAAATTCTGCCCAATTGGCGCGTTAGATCGTCAAAATCACTAGCTCGCTGCACGAGTCTACCAATAGCGCTTCAAACGCTCTCAGTTGTGGTGATATCCGTCGATCTAGCTGATAGGGTTTGGCACTATGTGGACAGGTATTGTCTTGCTGAGATTTAAGTGCAGCACGGCTTACCACCACGAGCAACAAAACGTCTACGTCCCGCCTTACTGTAAGGGTGCTGTGGACGGCAACCGAAGGGGTACGCTATGAAGTGAAACTGCATGACAGATATTCAATCCTGCCTGACGGGCTATTCAGCGGGCGTCAATCAGGACAGTATGCCAGCGCTTTCCTGGGCGTCTCAAGACACGTCTTCTCCGGTCATCGGGGCGCAGTGTGAAGCCGGACTGATCGCTGAAGACAACTCCATTTCAGTCGATGAGATTCCGTGCGAGATATGCTCGGCACCACAGCAAACCTGTTTCTTGCTGTACAGGGGTCAATAGTAGTCGGCGCAAGCGACGCTCTGAGCTCAGCACCATTTCTATCAGCCGCCTGTTAATGGCCCTTGTGCCACTGAAGCACTGCTAGCATTTCGGATCTGTGATACTGGTGCATCTGGCACTCTGAGGGCCTATCTGACGATTGCTCGATCCTCTCGATCAGTCGGTTCTCTAGGTTGACCGCTTCGTTCTTCACGCTGTGTTCTGCAGTGGTTCACACATTCCTGTCAACATTGTCGAATAGTGGCGCCGCTCCTGTTCAAATGTTTAGCGATTCGCCGACTACTCCTCTCTCAAATGCTGACACTTCGTATATTGTTGAAGCACGCGTTTGTGACGAAAGTGATTGTCCAACGGAGTACTCGGAAAGAAACTCACAAAGACTTTTACGCTGCTGCAGCCGTATCACTTGTTTACTAACCTCGGAAGCTGCGCGGTGTAGCGTCGCACATACAGCCATCGCCAGCCCAAGTTTACATTTGTACATTTTCAGGAACGGAGGAAAGAAGGAAGAAAGATTGGGTTTAACGTCCCATCCACATTGAGGCCATGAAACGGAGCACAAGATCGGAAAGTGTCAAGGCTGGAGAAGGAAATCGGTTGTACCCTTTCAAAGGAATCATTCCGCCATATGCCTGGAGCGATGTAGGAAAGTCACGGAATACGTAAGTTCGGATGGCCGAACGCGGGTTTGAACCGTCCAACTTCCGAATGCGAGTAAAGTTTGCTAACCACTGCGCCACCTCCCTCGGTAGTTTTGCATTTTCGTCTTTCCCTTTACGAATATAAATTTGTGATCAATTTGCAAAACTCCGTCTTGCTTATCAGGCGGCATACAATAACGCATGCGGACCGTGATCACAATGGTTTGCCCTGTCAGTCAAACTGTGACAGGAGATCGTTTGGACATCTCCGCTGTCTGCTACTCCCCTGTATTAGCGCGTCTCCGCAACAGCAGGTTTGGCTGTGTAGTTATCTCCGAAGGCTACTATCGGAAGTGTGTTTCTAGCCATATCGCCTCGCGTCTGTTACCTAACGTGATTGTCTGCAATTGCGCAACAGAGATGTGTTCAAATGGCTCTGAGCACTATCGGACTTAACATCTATGGTCATCAGTCCCCTAGAACTTAGAGCTACTTAAACCTAACAAACCTAAGGACATCACACAACACCCAGTCATCACGAGGCAGAGAAAATCCGTGACCCCGCCGGGAATCGAACCCGAGAACCCGGGCGTGGAAAGCGAGAACGCTACCGCATGACCACGAGCTGCGTACAAACAGAGATGTGTCTGTTTCTTTAAGCATGCATAAGGAATATACGAAGTGTGATTACAACGAGCAGCAAAAACCATAGAGAATGATAGGATAATCTTATTCACAGTATCTGCAATTTCCATAGAAAGAGTATGTCTTCATTTTTCCAAGAGCGCTCTTTGCATAGTAGAGTTCTGGAGAGGTAGAATGCGGGAAGCGATATGCCCATCGAGAACGACACACACACACACACACACACACACACACACACACTATTCACAATTTATGTCGGTTCATCTAGCTGACATTGTCCATTCGCTAAACTGATTGGTCTAATTATGTTTTCGCCCACGAAGCAACTCTTTTGCATTTGAGCGTTGTTGCCTTGTGGAGTGAAATCAACTCCTATTGTCCTGACGTACACGAATCCTAAGGAAAACAGGTCTACAAAATGAATATTCCACTTTAAATTAAAAGTAAATCTGTTTCCAAAGAAAATCCATGGTAGTTTCAACGTGTGCGCTTCATGTTTTCTTAAGTTCTAATGTTTTCATCAAACTGGTTCAAATGGCTCTGAGCACTATGGGACCCAACTGCTGTGGTCAGAAGTCCCCTAGAACTTAGAACTACTTAAACCTAGCTAACCTAAAGACATCACACACATCCATGCCCGAGGCAGGATTCGAACCTGCGACCGTAGCGGTGGCGCGGTTCCAGACTGGAGCGCCCAGAACCGCTCGGCCACTCCGGCCGGCTACCGAACTGGAGAACGTTTTAATTTTCTGTAGCTTTTAAGTGCGCCGAGTTCTGATTACAATGAGACGTAAATTTTGAAAAGTTGAATGCTACGGTGGGTGGCATATGATCACTCTATCTTTTATGGGCGCAGAACTAAGAAATGAAGTTCCAGTTCCTTGATTGCTTTTCGTTCCTCTTTCTTGACTGCAACTAGTCCAGTGTTAAAGCAGCGACACTTTTCACCATCCACCAATGACCACAGATGTTCATGTTTCTTTGTACATTTGCCCCATCAGTGAAATTTCCTGATGAAAGCACTCACCAAGCTTATTAACACTGTTGAGCCGTGCGTGGCTCGTGTTCCCGCCATCTTGAATTTTACACCCTGTTTTTGACGTACGTCCACCTCACTACGTTATTTTAAGTTACTACTGTCAGTGAGTTGCTGCTTTGCCTGACAGTGACCGGCGCTTGCAGCGCGTGTCAGTGTAGCCCCTCTCATAGTATCTTTGTGTGGTGTCACCGCCAGACACCACACTTGCTAGGTGGTAGCTTTAAATCGGCCGCGGTCCATTAGTACATGTCGGACCCGCGCGTCGCCACTGTCAGTAATTGCAGACTGAGCGCCACCACATGGCAGGTCTAGAGAGACGGACTAGCACTCGCCCCAGTTGTACGACGACTTTGCTAGCGACTACACTGACGAAGCCTTTCTCTCATCTGCCGAGAGACAGTTAGAATAGCCTTCAGCTAAGTCCATGACTACGACTTAGCAAGGCGCCATTAACATTATCTGGAGAGAGTCTCACTTGTATTAACAATAGTGATGTACCACAATGATGGAATAAAAGTTAAGTATAACCTCAGCTACGTACTTTTCAGTGTAGCATTAATTTACGTATCCTGTTCCAGAATTCACGCCCGTCTACGTTAGATAGCGTGCATTTCGGCCTCCTCTATCTACAAGGTGTTGGCACATTTGCCAACACATCACTTTGCTCTACTGGCATTACTTCCCGGTCGTTGTCAGTTGTAAGGGAGTTCTGATAGCTGGTTCGGGTCTGCCAGTCAGTTGCAAAGCGTCTGGAGCGCAGTCCAGACCTGCCAGTCGGCCAGTTGCAGTACGGCACTAGTGCAGTCGGGTTGGAGCAGCAGTGAGGTCTGCGTCGACATGGCTCGGCCGACCATTGCCGCCACGCACGACTTGTGCCGGGCCACGGTCTTGGTGGATCGTCCGTCGGTCGTCCTACAGGACGACGCGTCTTGGCTCGCCGATCGTTCATGTGTCGGCTGTGTGTGTGTGCATCGACTCCCGATTCGTCTTCGTGTGTGCTCAGTTACTGTTGGGTATCGTTTAGGTCTTCGTGCAAGTTTTTCTCAGGTTGTGTGCGTGGTTGGCGTTATTTCCACTGACGTTTACTTTAGATGTTGTCGGCATTCTGAGTGAGTCGGTCGGTTGCTGCGGACCAGGGAAGTTATCTCCGCGGGGTGCAGTCGGCTGGAACGCTGGCCGTCCCTGCGCAGTTTCGGAGCATTTGTAGCTGTCAGATCGCTACGATCTTCATGGTTCACCGACCCAATGTGCTACACCGAGGGTTTCTACTGCTGAAGTTTTGCCGCCATACGGTGCAGTTAATTATACTGGTTGAAACTTCCTGAGAGATTAAAACTGTGTGCCGGACCGAGACTCGGACTCGGGACCTTTGCCTTTCGCGGGTAAGTGCTCTACCAACTGAGCTACCCAAGCACGACTCACGACCCGTCCCCACAGCTTTAATTCTGCCAGTACCTCTTCTCATTCTGGAAACTATATTGGTTGACTACAATTAGAGCGCACCAGCGGAATTTTCTGCCTTGTGGCCGTTAGTGTTCTGGTTACCTGCCCTGGCCACTAACGTAATTTCAGGCAGCGTCCTTTTCCTCACCTGTTGTCGCTGTCCAACATGGTGTGTAATTTTGACACCTAATACATACTCCATTGTGGATTACCACGTTCGTAACCTTTTGTGTTTGAGTTCTCATGTACTGATTGCTGGCGAGCAAGTCGTTTTGTCGGTCGGTCCGTGGCTGTCTTTTGGTGGGGTTCGCACGAATTAAGTGCAGTTGGACTCACCACCTGTCTCGCCTAAGTGCAGTCCGCTGGAGCACCCACTTTCCTTTCCGACTCCTCGCACAGCTATTCCCATTTGGGCCTTTGCACTGCACAGCTTGCCCACAGTCTTGAGTGGTCTGTCCTTTCTGACACCTATTCGAGTGACCACTTCCCGTGTGCTCTCCTTTTGCTGACTTCTATACCATTCGTGGGCATGCTCAAATGGCAGCTTTACTAAGGCTGACTGGCAGCTTTACTCCTCTCTTGCGACCTTCGAAGAATAAGATTTCCCCAGTTGTGATGACCAGGTGAACTATCTCACCAACGTTATCCTTACTGCTGCAGTACTTCCCATTCCTCGCACTTGTTCTTTACCACATCGTGTACCAGACCCTTGGTGGATTCAGGCATGCTGCGACGCAATTCGCCCGCATCTCGTGGTCGTGCGGTAGCGTTCTCGCTTCCCACGCCCGGGTTCCCGGGTTCGATTCCAGGCGGGGTCAGGGATTTTCTCTGCCTCGTGATGGCTGGGTGTTGTGTGATGTCCTTAGGTTGGTTAAGTAGTTCTAAGTTCTAGGGGACTGATGACCATAGATGTTAAGTCCCATAGTGCTCAGAGCCATTTTGCGACGCAATTCGTGCACGGAGACGTGGTCTCCGCGTTTTTAACCTGTCTCCCACCGGTCATTTCCGGCTCCCTTTTTGTTGACGACTTTGCCATCTATTGCAGTTTTCCACGGACCTGTCTCACTGAGCGGCGTCTTCAGTATTGTTTCGATTGTCTTTACTCCTGGAGCCATCGACAATGCCTTTCTCATTTCCACTGACAAAACCATCTCTATGAATTTCTGGCGATGCAAGTGGTTTCTCCTACCATTCTTACATCTTGGGCCGGTTGTCGTTCGTTGAAAGTACGAAATTCTTAGGACTCATGCTCAATAGCAAACACTCCAGGTTCTTCCATGTATCTTACCTGGCAGCCCACTGTACGCGGTTCGTCAATGTCCTACGCGAGCCGTGCATGGCTCGTGTTCGCACCATCTCTTATTTTACATCCTTTAAGAAAAAAAAAAGTACTGCCACCTCATTATGTTAGTTTCAACTTCTGTTGCCACTGAGTTTCTGCCTTGCCTGCCGTGAGTGGCAGCAGCAGCGCTTATCGATATAGCCTTGCTGTATTATCTTTGCTGACTGCTATTACTTCCTGATTGACGTCTCCCGTGAGCGAGTTGGAACGCGCCTGCAGTGCAGTTCGGACCTGGCAGTTGTAGAGTTCGGACGTGGCGGAAATCGGTTGCGTTGGAGCAGTAGTGAGGCTCGCATAGCCATGACTCGCCCGACCGTCGCCGGCACACATGAATGGAACTGGGGACGGTCTTGGTTGATCGTCGGTTGGTCGTCTTACCGGACGACGTGAATTTGCTCGCCGGTCGCTTGTGGGTTGGCGGTGTGTATCTCAACTCGTGGTTCGGCCGTATCATTGCTCGGTCACTGCTTTTAGCGTTCTTCATCCTAGTATTTGTGAAATTGTGTGTAGCTTGTCGACTGTCAGTTATGTTAGTGCTGTCTCCGTGCTGGTGTGTGAGGAGTCGGTCGGTTGGCGTGGAGCAGCGAGGAAATCTCTGAGGAGCTGGCGGTCTCTACGCGGTGTCGCAGTGTGTGGGGCTGTTCCCATTGCTACGAGGTTTGTGCCTGCATGTTAAAATGTTCAAATGAGTGTGAATTCCTAAGGGACCAAACTGCTGAGGTCATCGGTCCCTAGACTGACACACTACTTAAGCTAACTTATGCTAAGAAAAACACACACGCCCGTGCCCGAGGGAGGACTCGAACCTCTGGCGGGAGCGGCCGCGCAGTCCGTGACATTTCGCCTCAAATCGCGCGGCCCATCCGCGCGGCTCACCCACCCAGGACACGAAAGTTGAGTTTGTATTTAATTTACCAGCAAGTCAAGACTGTTCTCATTGTGCCGTTTGGATTTCGTTGTCGGCTGTTGGGATATTGTCGCGAGCAACAACGTGTGTGTTCGTTGGCGAAGGTTTAGCCACCGTCCAATAGAGTCTAACTGTATTTGGTTATTTGTAATTGAAGTGCAGCAGTGGAATTTTCTGGCTTGTGGCCGTTAACGTTCCGGTTACCTGCCCTGGCCGTTGACATAAATTTAGGCAGTGTCCTTTCCTCACAGTGTTGTCACTGTCCAGCATAGTGTGTAGTACGACAGCTTAATGTATACTTGGTTGTGGGCGTCCATGCCTTTTACGTTTGCATTGAACTCCCGATTATGTGCTGGTCGAGTGGAGCGCAAGTTACCTTGTCGGTGGGTCCGTTGACTGTCTGCTGGTCGGGTTGTCGTCGGATCGAAAATGGTTGGGCCGACTGTCTGTCTCACCTAAGTGATCATTAGTATTTCAAGTGCTGGCCGACCCCAGAAACTTCTGAGCGCCATTAGCTGCACTGCCTTTTCTTCTTTTCCGTTGTCTGTATTTGTATGGCTCATAGCCGATGGTTTTGAATTAAAGTTGAATTGTTTTTAGTGGTGTTTCAAGTCATGGGCCTTCAGCCGCTTTTGAAAGTTCCTTGCTTTTCAAGTGTTGGATTGTTTGGGCCTTCAGCGTGTGTAATATATTGTTTAAAGACAAAGCCTTGGGTCTCCTGCGTAATAAAAAGATTTTGGTTATGTTTTAAATAATGCGCCTTCAGCAGTTTTAAAATTAAAGTTCCTTGCTTGTCAAGTGTTAGATTTTGGGACCTTCAACCAAATTAAGGAACTTACGTAACGTGAGGCCTTATGCCTTCTAAATATTCCTTTTTGCGTCTGAATTTTGAGGTAATAACTTTCAGCCGATTTTTTTTTTTTTTTAATTACAGTGGTTGTGCCCTTAAGGCATAAAATAGTGTGGCGTAATGAGCCGATAACTACGTTCAAGAATTTGTACTTTAATGTTTGCTCAAATAAATAAAGTTATATGTGTTAGAGTGTAACTGACCGTCGCTCATTTTGGCCCCTTTCAACAAATCTAACTACCTGTCCGGTCCTGCAGTTTTAGCAGGGCGTCTCACTACGTGTCCTCAATGGTGCTTCCTGGGGTGCCGATCGAACCACCCTCCTCCGTTTGTACTAGCCCCTTGCCCGTTCGAAACTCGATTATGAGTGCTTTGTTTATGCGTCTGCACATCCATCCCTCTTACGCCGTCTCAACACTATCCACCATGTGGCATCCGTTTGGCCATGGGCGCCTTTTACACCAGCCCAGTTGAGAGTCTGTATCTGAAGCTGCTGAACTACCCCTGTTCTACCGCTGTGACTTTCTCCTCAGCAGGTATGCATTCCGTTGCGTGGCCACCCATCCTATGTCTCCTTCTTCGATAATTCCTTTGATCGTCATTACGGGGCTCGTCCTTCTTCTCTGTTACCTCATGGAGTCCGCTTTCGGCACTTGATACAGCGGCTTAACTTGTAACCTCCCCCTCACTTATCGACCTTAATGACAGTGAAAAATTAAACCGCGTACCTAATGGAAATTTGGGAAAAGCAATCGTCACCGAAGTTAATCTGTCAGTAAAGAGGGAGGAAAGGGTTACATCTAAATGAAAGGAAAAATGCAAATGAAACTGGTGGAAATTAATTTTGAAAAGGTGTAAAGTTAACAAAGAAAGTAAATGTGCGGACGTTACGTTAACAATTAATTAGCGGTAATTAGGTATTTGAGATCTGGGGGAAATTACGGTCGCCAGTCCTAAGGACAATTACTATAGTAACTGAAAAAGAAAGATTATTACACATATAATTAGCACTAGAAGCATGGCAACTGAAGGTTGACAAGTGTAGTGTGAAAACTGAAAGTTTGTCAGAAGTAATAAATTTCGCTACACTCTGACTTAATTTAGCAAAAGAATTAATAAAACCGGAAAATCGAAAGTTAATTTAGTGACTGAAGTTAATAGTGAGCTTTCTTTCTGAAGCACATCGAAATTCAGTAAAATATGGTTAGCCTTGGACTACCTCAACAATCATTTCAAAAGCTACTTGAATCTACGCAATTTAGAAATAAGAGATTTAACTTTGAACTTGAATTAAATGATTCTGAACAATTAACAATAGTAAAATTTAGTACGTACCAAGCTGAGCTGCAGTCACAGGTAAGCTAAAATACGGTAACAAAACTCGCACTCTTAATTCGTGCTTGTGTAATCTAAATATTGTAGCCAGCTATGAATACTTTAACTGAACTTTGAAATTAAAGTAGTGAAGTGGAATGATGCTGGCGTTTGAATTTCAACGACACTCGGGTTCATTCTGGAAAAGGAAGGGACCCTGCTTGGTAATGCAATTGGGACAATGAGCAACAAATGTTCATGCTAAGTTGCTGTAATTTTGTGATGCAACAATTTTAAAAGTTTGAAAAGCTGAGGTCTGCCATACAGTTGTAAAACTTTACGTGCTTCCTGTCTTCCTTGTTGGTTGATTGAAGGTTTGAAGCCGTCGATCGAGGAGGTGGCGACAGTCACTCATTGTCGGCCGTCGCTGTTGCAGAAGCTGGATGTTGGCGCGCCTTCTTCTCGACACGATCACCAGATGAAACGGGCTCTTGATGTGCGCCAGCTAATGCTTCCCGTCCGCGACACCATGTCAGAAACTATCATCGCAAGTCGAGCGCAATTACATGCTGCCAAACCCCGAAAGCGCGGCAACTCGCGGGAGCTTCACACAACACACCTGCTCCACTCGCCACTCCAGCCAGACTCTCCCTCTGCCCGCGCTCCACGCGACAGAGTTAACACTACCAAAGATCCTCAACACTTTGGTTCTCCACACGACCTATCGATGTATCCGTTCGATAGCATAGTTTTCCCTAGGCCAGACCCAGCGTATAAATACAAATAATATTCACAAAACAAACAAACATAAATGCATAAATAAATAAATAAATAAATAAATATATATATATATATATATATATATATATATATATATGTACAAACAGTAAAACAATTACAATATATAAAGACACAGAAATGTCATATATTCAGGTAACAAAAATAAGGAAAACAAATTTATAGTACAATAGATGGAAATAGGAGGATATGCATTTCCGGCGTTACAAACTTCACACTAACTGCACCTTTCCGGTGGGTGTGAACCCTTCACCACCTTGTCTTCGTGAAGTGACCCATGTTAACCCTGGCCTTCATTCGTTTCATAAGCACACTACTCCCGCCTTGGTCTATCGCCTTCAGTTTCACGACATTCTCATGAAACTTCGCGATAGTGCCTTTGTATACCCTGATGGCTCTCGGACCGACTGTGGGGTCGAGTGTGCCTTTGTCACTGGCACCCGTGTCTTTCGGCACACTAGTCAGTATTTACAGCAGAGCTCTTCGCCTTGTGTCAGGCCACGGAGTACATTTGGCAACACAGCCTCTTCAGTTGTGTCCTCTGCTCAGACTCACTGCCCTTCAAGGTCTATGTGCGCTGTACACCGCCCATCCCTTAGTGCAGTGGGTCCAGGAAAAAGGTCACTTGCTCCCTCTTGGTGGAGCCAATGTCATGTTTTTGTGGGTTCCTGGTGATGTCGGTCTACCAGGAAACGAGGCTGCTGACGCTGCTGCCAAAGCTGCCGTCTTCGCACCTCAGCCCGCGATTATCTGTATTCCCTCCGATGAAATGTGTGTTGCCGTCTGTCAGGAGATTGTGTCCCTTTGGCATCGACAATGGTCCACTTGAAAAAGCCTTGGCTTATTAAGCCTCTGCCAGCGTCTTGGACGACCTCCTCTCGACCCTCCCGCCACTTCCTGATGGAATGTCCATTTTTTAAACTTTTACGTTCCCGTTTGGGTTTGCCGTCTGAGTTATCGTCAGTTTTAGCGCATGGCGCGCGGGCTGTTGACCGCGTCTTTCTTTTTATCGGCCAAAGCAATATGGCGAAGCCCATTTAATTTTTAGTTTTAGACCTCCGTTTCTGTATGGTGTCTTTCTTAGCCCTTTCTCTGCGTTCCTATTTTTACCTGTCATCTGTTATTTCAATTGGGACTGACATATAGCGGTTTTTTAAATTTCTCTCCGTGTTCTATAGTTTTGGCTTGGGCGCGCACGACCCCAGTTGTTTTTGCGCCCTGCCGGCCGAGGTGGCCGAGCGGTTCTAGGCGCTACAGTCTGGAGCCGCGCGACCGCTACGGTCGCAGGTTCGAATCCTGCCTCGGGTATGGATGTGTGTGATGTCCTCAGGTTAGTTAGGTTTAAGTTGTTCTAGGGGACTGATGACCTCAGAAGTTAAGTCCCATAGTGCTCAGAGCCATTTGAACCATTTTGCGCCCTAAAGCAAAACAAACAAACAAACAAACAATTCTTCTGGGATGTCAGTTCTGTTATGTCTGTACGTTGCTCTCAGTAATAAACGTGCTTCCAACGATAATATTTGCACTTCATTAACGACGCTGCCTGTGGATTTGTGGTTCCGACATGACCCTGGTTTGTGGATACGCCTGATACGGGTACTTCAAAACTTGTACGTCACCGTGGCTACAATTACTCAACATAAAAAGCCACCACTTACACGAATATAAGTCGGAACTACAAGCAATACATGGTTCTCGAACTCCTTATATCCAGGAGACAGTAGGATTACAAAGGAGCAGTGAGTGAGAGCTGCACATCAGGTGTCCTACATGTTTTCCATAGACTCTGTTCAGGACCCGACGAAATGGCTGAAAGTATTCGACTGAGTCGTCAAATACAACAGATGAGATGAAATGATGTGTTTGGACAATGTGCACTTTTATGTGGACGGCTCTACCCATAGCTCGGACAAATTCCACGCCGAATTGAAGAAAGCCAGGTTTGCAAGGTCTTTCTACATTTCACTACGATCTGCTGACGATGTAACTTTCTTAAAGGGAACAGTAATGTCCACGAACGGCCACCCAGAATTTGCGATATTTCTAAGTCTGGTTATATTCGTTGTCAGTAGCAAGAGAAGAGAACCACGAGATATTGTTTTGTCTGTTATGCGCTTCTGAACACGAGATGCCTAACGCCTCTGCGGTAGAACTCGCTAAAGGAGCGAGTACGTTGTCTAATGTTACGGGCTGCGTACTTTACAGGTCAAGGTGCTGCTGCTGTATCATTGGTAACGGGCTTCCTTCCTTCCCGCTGTAATTCTGCGACGAGTCTGAGAATTACAGCGCTGCTTTTGGTTCATACTCAGCGATTTGTCCTCTCTTACGGAAGCGTGCTGAAGTGTAAGGCAAATCGTAACTTGCTGTCAGTACAGAAAACGAGTATACTATCTTTCTGCTGTAAAGTATCACTGACGAGGCGAAATGACTGATTGTCGGCATCAGGTGGGCTTCAACTGAGCTGTATTTTGTGGGGCTGTGCATGGTGTAAGACGAAAATTAGTTGTTGGAAAGTATACAATTGCAAATATGTTCCATTAGAGGAGGACTGATGTCTGGAATACGTTTCGTGCTATAGACGACGCTTCAGAAGAAGAACATACACATTTCGTACAGTGCAAACAAAGTGGTTGTATTCCTGTTCATTTCACCTCCACTACGAGGAAAAGGAAAACGGTAAAATTTGAAAATTAGTGGTAAGGGCTTACGTTACCAAACTACTTAGGTCATCGGTCCCAAAGCCTACACACTACTTGATCTAACTAACTTACACTATGGACAACACCCATACCCATGCCCGAGGGAGGACTCAAACCCCCGACGGGGAGAGCAGCACGGAAGTGACAAGCGCCCTAGACCGCGCGGCTACACTACGCGGCCGACGAAAACTGTGTACAGGATAATGACACTGTTATATTCCTGTGAAGAAAAAGCGCGCTAGTCCCGTATCCTTTTGGTGACGGCAGTTGGCGTCTGTGAGATAAGAGCAAATTGTATAGTTTGTCATTCATTTTCGAAACTTTTTCGAAAACTTTTGTACACTACTGGCCATTAAAATTGCTACACCAAGAACAAACGCAGATGTTAAACGGGTATTCATTGGACCAATATATTATATTAGAACTTAAATGTGATTGTATTTTCACGCAATTTGGGTGCATAGATCCTGAGAAATCAGTACCCAGAACAACCACCTCTGGCCGTAATACCGGTCTTGATACACCTGGGCATTGTCAAACAGATCTTGGATGACGTGTACAGGTACAGCTGCCGATGCAGCTTCAACACGATACCACAGTTCACCAAGAGCAGTGACTGGCGTATTGTGACGAGCCAGTTGCTCGGCCACCATTGACCAGACGAATACACGCTTACAATGTACGTTCACCGCGATGTCGCCAAACACGGATGCGACCATCATGATGCTGTAAACAGAACCTGGATTCATCCGAAAAAATCACGTTTTGCCATTCATGCACCCAGGTTCGTCGTTGAATACACCATCGCAGGCGCTCTGTCTGTGATGCAGCGTCAAGGGTAACTGCAGCCATGGTCTCCGAGCTGATAGTCCATGCTGCTGCAAACGTCGTCGAACTGTTCGTGCAGATGGTTGTCGTCTCGCTAACGTCCCCATCTGTTGACTCAGGGATCGAGACGTGACTGCAGGATTCGTTACAGCCGTGCATATGACTGTCATCTCGACTGCTACTGATACGAGGCCCTTGGAGTCCAGCACGGCGTTCCATATTACCGTCCTGAACCCACCGATTCCATATTCTACTAACCGTCATTGGATCTCGACCAACGCGAGCAGCAATGCCGCAATACGAGAAACCGCAATGGCGATAGGCTACAATACGATCTTTACAATGTCGGAAACGTGATGGTACGCATTTCTCCTGCTTACACGAGGCATCACAACAACGTTTCATCAGGCAACGCCGGTCAGCTGCTGTTTGTGTATGAGAAATCGGTTGGAAACTTTCCTCATGTCAGCACGTTGTAGGTGTCGCCACCGGCGCCAGCCTTGTGTGAATGCTCTGAAAAGCTAATCATTTGCATATCACAGCATCTTCTTCCTGTCGGTTAAATTTCGCGTCTGTAGCACGTCATCTTCGTGGTGTAGCAATTTTAATGGGCAGTAGTGTAAATGTATTTTAATGTGTAATCACTATTTCGGAGTTGCACTTCATCCTTATGTCAGATTTTGCGGTACTCTCATTACCGATTCGTTACCGGTATGAGAAGGACCACTTGCCTTCACCCACAAGTGAACGCTACAATCAGAATTTATCTTACAACGTCTACGACAAGACAAAGACAAACTCCCGTGCGGAAAAAGGTAGGAACCCTCACTAGCAATGATATTCTCAGAAACAGGTATAGTACGGTAAGCTAAGATCTCCCTAGTTTCAAAAGATTCCAAACCTGGTCTACCTGCATTGTTACAAGCAACGAAAGCTACAGTTAGCCACCCATTACCCAAACTTGAGGAAGTAGATACTTTCATTAAAGAAAAATTTAACCTCGCACCACAAAATAAAGTAGGTCCATTAATAAGAACAAATTGAGTAGTTTTACCAACTCCTCTCGTTTCGTTCTTTTTACCCTTCGCAGAAGATGTCGAAGCACCTAGAGTGCCCTTCTGCGAAGGGTAAAAAGAATGAAACTAGAGGAGTTGGTAAACCTACTCAATTTGTTCTTATTAATGGACCTACTTTATTTTGTGGTGCGAGGTTATATTTTTCTTTAATGAAAGTATCTTCTTCCTCTAGTTTGGGTAACGGGTGGCTAACTATAGCTTTCGTTGCTTGTAACAATGCAGGTAGACCAGGTTTGGAATCTTTTGAAACTAGGGAGATCTTAGCTTACCGTACTATACCTGTTTCTGAGATTATCATTGCTAGTGAGGGTTCCTACCTTTTTCCGCACGGGAGTTTGTCTTTGTCTTGTCGTAGACGTTGTAAGATAAATTCTGACTGTAGCGTTCACTTGTGGGTGAAGGCAAGTGGTCCTTCTTCTTTGGAAGATTGTCGCATTGTGGGTGTGTGTATATTAATGTAATTGCTAGAAAATCTTTGATTATAAATTAAGTATTAGAATGAAGTTACAGATATTGTGCTGGTATACATTGATGTAATCGTTATCTCCCAAGTATTGCTTGTGTCATTTACGCATGTCCAAAGCTCTGTCAGTTTCGAGGTGCAACCTTCACTTAAGAACGCAGAATGCAGAAATCATGGTTGTCTGAAATAAATATATAGTAATTTACAGTCTAATGCCGGGAATTTCTTCCGAAAGCATTGCTTATGTAGCGGGAATGCCGCAAATCCGCAGTTATACTCGAGAGCTCATGTACTTGCTGTCCTTTCTGTCAGAGTCGAGTCCACCTGTATCCAACAACAGGTGGCGAGTGGGCAGAGGCGCAGATCCACGAGCACCCTTAGACAACGAGTTCGGAGATGACGTTACAGGACTCGCTGTGGCGTTTAAAGTGAGTTTACGGGGCGCATTTCTCGTCCCTGCAGTGAGGTAGCTCACGACTCGTCGACTCAGTCGTACACGGTTTGAATAGCGGTGGCATAAGAAATTTTAAAGGGTGGCATTCAGCGAGCAGTAGGAGGTGACGTAAAGTCCCTGATAACCTGACTTTGTGTTGGCGTCGTGAATTAAATTCCATTCCTCTCTGCCATATCTCATGAAGTGAGTGCTTATGGTGGTCGGATAGTGACCAGATCGTGGGATATGTACGGCACCAAGTTTCCACCTCTTCCTTCTCTAATCACGAACATGTCACCACACTACACAAACATCCATCACAGTCCTATACACTCCACATATATACTGATCAGGCAGAACTTTACGACAACCGACTTACTATCGATATAAACCCCGTCCCGGATATATTAACGTCACCCGACGAGGAATGACTGCAAGTCCGACGCACACACGGCGCATTTTGTATCAGTGAGCGTGCGGTCCTTGTGTAGAATGGGGAAGACGTGCGATCTACCTCAGTTGGACGGAGATTGTGATGGGCTGGAGGTACGGCACAAGCGTTTCGGAAACTGTACGCCTTGCTTGGTGTTTGACGAGTAGCGAAACCAATTCCAGACGTCGTCGGGTTGGGCGACCACCCCTCACTATCGATGTTGGATGTCTGGGTAGACTGGTGAAATGAGGCAAACGGCGAACTGTGAGGAACTAACATTGACTTTAATGCTGGGCTTAGTAAAGTGTGTCTGAACACACAGTGGACTGAACAGAACCAAAAACGGACCTCCGCAGCTGACGATCCATGCATTTTCCAATGTTAACACCATGACATCTGCAACTAAGACTCAAATGGGAACGTGACCATCGGCACTCGACGTTGGTGCAATGGCACAGCGTTTCATGGTCTGATGAATCCCGATACCTTCCTCATAAAGCGGATGAGAGCACGCGAACCCGTCGTCTTGCAAGGGAACGGCTCCCTGACACCTGATGGTTCAAATGGCTCTGAGCACTATGGGACTCAACTGCTGAGGTCATTAGTCCCCTAGAACTTAGAACTAGTTAAACCTAACTAACCTAAGGACATCACAAACATCCATGCCCAAGGCAGGATTCGAACCTGCGACCGTAGCGGTCTTGCGGTTCCAGACTGCAGCGCCTTTAACCGCACGGCCACTCCGGCCAGCCCTGACACCTGAACGGGGGACGGAAACAAGCTGGGGACGGAGCCATTGTGCTTTGGGGAAGATTCACGCCGGCATCCATGGTTCCAGTGGAGGTCGTGCAAGAAACCATGACAGACTAGGAGTATCCTACACTGGTTGCAGACCACTCATACCCATTCATGACGATCATGTTTCCTGACGGCAGTGGCATTTTCCAACGCCATGTCAAAACGTCAGGAGTGTGATGGACTGGTTTGAGGAACACAGTGGCGACTTGAAGTTGATGTTCTGGCCCTCCAACTCGCCAGATCCAAATCTGATCGAACACACCTGGAATGAGATTGAACGTGATGTCAGAGCTCATAGCCACCCTTCCTGGAATTTTCGGGAATTAGGTGACTTCTGTTTGCATATGTGGTGTCAGCTCCCTCCTGTGACCTACCGAGGCCTCATTGCTTCCATGCCACGACGTGGCGCAACTGCGATCCAAAGGAGGAGATACCTGCGTTTAGTTGGTTGGTCATAATGTTCTGGTTCATCAGTGTGCACTTAAATATAAGACTCTCTCAGTAAGCGGGACATTGTTTGTGGAGGAACGGAACCTTTTCCAGCTAAACCACTTAACGACAGGGTCTCCTAACAGTGCAAAACGATACTTTGCTACTAATTGCGTTAATGTGAAACTTGCCTGCATAGCTATGACATGATTTGTCAAATTCGTGTGGGGCACACGCAAACTCTACGCCACTATTCTCAATATACTTACTCAAACGTAATTTTACAGGTAAACAGTGATAGAATTTTGCGAACAGTAAAATTTTGGAAATTTGGAAAAAATAACTATGATGGACGAAGAAAGACGACAGAAAAAGGTAGATCAGCACACTCAAAGAGGGAATTCTTGGGCAAAAGAAGTTTACCATTATTAATCATGACTCTTACTTTGTGAAAGAAATTAATGAGAATGAGCTATTGGAGCATAGCATTGTACGTAAGTGAACTATGGCACTGTGAGGAAAAAGGAAAAAGAAGAGAAGTGACATGTGGAATAATCGTGTCTACTGCCGGATGTTTTTGTCGCTCTGGCACAATATTTCAGCCCCGTAACTCGTTGCATTCTTCAGGTGCTACCTGAGACTGCCATATCGAAGGATCTTGTCCAGTATTAATGCCCAGAGGGCGCTGAGTGCTCTCTTTGCTGTCCCTGCCCGCCTGGCGCTGCTTGTAAGGTGTTGTCTCTTCCCCGGTGCTCCCTCGGACGCCCTCGCCCGAGTTGGTCGCCATCTGTGGCAGCTCTCTGAAGCCTGCGTCAGGCGTTTTTTTCGCGGTCCGCGCCCGCCAGGTGCTACTTCTGAGGCTTCGGCCACTCCCTGGTGCTCCCACGGACGTCCACGCCCGGCTCGTCCACTATCTGTGGTCGTGGCAGCTGTCTGGGGCCGGACCCACGTTTGGCGTTCCGTTCGTGGTCCGCGCCCGCTTGCCGCTGCTCCTGAGGTGTTGGCACTTCCCTGGTGCTCCGACGGACGTCCGCGCTCGCCTCATCCACCATCTGCAGTTGTGGCAGCTGTCTGAGGCCCGTCTCGTGTCAGGCGCACTGTTCGCAGTCCGCACCCGCCTGGCGCTGCTTGTAAGGTGTTGTCTCCTCCCTGGTGTTCCCTCGGACGTCCGTGCCCGTCTTGGTCTCCATCTGGCGCGGACCGCGAATGGAGCGCCCAACAAAGGTCGGGCTTCAGAGAGCTGCCACAGATGGAGACCAAGTCGGGCGCAGGCCTCCGAGGGAGCACCAGGGAGGAGACAACACCTTACAAGCAGCGCCAGTCGGGCGTGGGCTGCGAACAGAGCGCCCGACGCGAGACGGGCCTCAGACAGCTGCCACAACTGCAGATGGTGGACGATGCGGGCTCGGACGTTCGTCGGAGCACCAGGGAAGTGCCAACACCTCAGGAGCAGCGCCAAGCGGGCGCGGACCACGAACGGAACGCCAATCGCGGGTCCGGCCCTAGACAGCTGCCACGACCACAGATAGTGGACGAACCGGGCGTGGACGTCCGTGGGAGCACAGGGGTGTGGCCGAAAACTGGAGGGCACGGACCGCGAACGGAACGCCCGACACAGCACAGGCCTCAGAGAGCTGCCACAGATGGGGACCAAGTTGGGCGCGGACGTCCAAAGAAGCACCGGGGAAGAGGCAACACCTTATAAGCAGCGCCAGGCGGGCGCGGACGGCAAAGAGAGCACCCAGCACCCTCTAAATACTGGACAAGATCCTCCAATACGGCAGCACAACCTCTCACAGTGCAACCTGAAGGAGGAAAAATGCGCGAACTGCTCAGGATCGTACTCCGCACTGTCTTACAAATGCCCCTGCAGACCCAAGGAACCATCCAACCCTGAAGCCCGTGCCTCGATCAAAACAATGTACGAGCCAGATCACCCACCTACAAAAAGACGAAAACGGAGAGTCGGTCTCAGCAAACCACATCGTCTTCAAGAACGATCTGATATGTCTCATTACCACCATCCTGATCGATCTCTGCCAGCACCGAATCGAAGACGTAAAGAGGGTGCATCCAAAAAAATCCTTGAGAGGGGGATGATAGCAACACAAATCAGAAACACACTACATGTCACCATTACAGAGGCATGGGACCCAGAAAACTGCATAGACACAGAACACTTAAGTACACACCTCACCACTCCACCTCACCCCATCCACCACTCCACTCGACACCACCCACAACAAGAAAGCAGCGCTGAAAGACAAGCACAACAGTAAACACTAACGCGCATGTACACACACACACACACACACACACACACACACACACACACACACACACACACACACACACCACCACCACCACCACCACCACCACCATGGAAAGCACGGACGACAGAAACCACTTAAAACTTCTCTTTGCAAATGCGCAAGGGATAAAAAATAAACAGACTGTCTTCACACACACACTTCACCTTGAGAGAATACATATTGCTGCGATTGCAGAGACCTGGCTCCGCGACCACGACAAATGCGACTTCACAAAATATAACACCTTTCGCAAAGACAGGCAAGACCGAAGGGGAGGCGTTGCAATCTATATAAACAATTCCATAGCAGCCCAGGAAATCGCGCTCCCACAGGCATACAAAAACATTGAGGCCATAATAATTAAACTCAGGGACAGAAGGAGAAGGACTCTCCAAATAGTTTGTATGCATAACCCGCCAGGCACAGCACTGCCAACACAATTCATACAACACATCATGACACAAAACCGCACCATAATCCTTGCAGACCTAAACGCCAGACATCACCTACTAGGAGACAGACTAGACAATGGAAACGGCCGACTACTATTCGACCTCTTAACTACCGAACCCATACTCAGACTACCAATTCATGAACCAACTTTCATAGGCTTCCAAGGCACATCAAACCCAGATCACATCCTCTACAGCCCAGACCTCCACGACACCTTAACTGAACCCAAAGTAGGCGACTCCATCACAAGTGACCATCTCCCCATCACACTCACAACAACAGCCACACAACCACCTCCCCCTCACCCGACCAGAAGAACCTTAAACTATACACAAACGCTGACTGGGACAAATATCGAGACATACTAACAGAAGAACTAATAACTGCCCCCGTCAGGGTCATAGACCCAGATGACCTACAACTTGTTGCCCACAGACTTGAATCAGCCTTCCAAACAGCCATAACAGAAGCGGTACCAACAAAAACAATAGAGAACTGTAAACCCTCCATCTCCCCAGAAGCATTAAACCTCATTAGACAGAAAAAACGACTACAAAGGCAAATGAGACGTGGAGACAACCCAGACCTTAAACGACAATGGAATGGACTAAATGCTAGGGTCAAGAGAATCATCTCAACACACAAACAACAGCAATGGGACGACACCTGTGCTCAACTAAACTACAGGGAGGGCAGAAAGTTTTGGAATAGATTTAAGACCCTAACAGGACAACGAAAGACGACTCAATCCACCCTACTGGTAAACAACGAGCCAACGACCGACCACAAAGAACAGGCAGAAGCATTCAAACAAGTGCTGCAAGAAGTTTATTCATTCCCAGCCGTCGACAAATTTGACGAACAATTCAGACAACACGTAGAATCCCAACTACCACAAATACTACAAACCCCCACAACCGAAACAGAAGAACAAGTAACCCTCACTAGAGACATAACAGAGACTGAAATAGCAGACGCAATATACATGAGACGAAACTCTGCCCCTGGCGAAAATGGTATCCAACGACTCCACCTCCAAAAAGCCCCAGTGCATATCCTCACCCCTCTACTATCCCTCATCTTCAACTTTTGCATGACTCACGAAACAATACCGACAAATTGGAAAACCAGCAGAACAATAATGACCCCCAAACCCGACAAACCAAGGACTGACCCCCGTTCATATAGACCAATATCACTACTAGACGTAATAGGAAAGACATATGAACGGATACTGACGGACAGGATACGGAAATACACAGATGACAAAGGACTAATCCCCACTATACAGGCAGGTTTTCGACAGAAACACTCCAGCAACGACCCCCTACTGAGACTGACTGACAGCATAGCGAAAGGATTCAACAAAGGACACTGCACACTCGCTGTCCTTCTGGACATTGAGCGCGCCTTTGACAAATTACGGCACAACGGACTACTTTACAAAATTAACAGAAATAGGAATCCCAACGAAAATGACAAGAATTATAAAAGCTTACTTAACCGACAGAACCTCCATCGTACATGTAGGAAAAGAAAAATCTGAAGCCTTTACTCTGCAAGCAGAGGTACCCCAAGGCGGAATACTATCGCCCTTACTCTACACGTTATAGACAGCCGACATACCCACTGTCAGGACACGAACCGAAACCGTAGGACTGTATGCAGACGATACAGCATACAGGTGCACCGAACTAAAAACAAACACTGTACAACGAAAGACGAACGACTACCTCACACGACTAGGGCAATGGATGACCAAATGGCGAATTCGCCCTAACCCCAACAAAACACAGACAGCTCGCTTTAAACACAGACATCTGACAAAAAAACAACAACAAGACAACGACATCCGACTAACACTAAGGAACACGCCACTCGCACTGACCAACTCAGCCAGGTACCTTGGAATATATTTAGACCGACTCCTGAACTGGAAAACACACATAAATCACCTTCTGAACAAAACACGACTACGACAAAACTTAATAAGACAGGTTCAAGGACGCTTCCACGGCTGCAGCGACGAAACAGCCCTACATACATATAAAACATTTATAAGACCAATACGCAGTCGTCCCACTCGGGGGAATACAGGTCCACGTAGCGGAAAAACTATACAAAGCGGAAAGGAGACTAATACGCAGTATCACCAAGCTACCCCTACAACCCCCAGCAATTAAGTATATATAAGCTCTGGCATAGAACCACTCCAAACCAGAATGGCCAAACTTAGGGCGAGATATGGAAATCACATTCTCCACAACATACCTGAAATGGAGGATATTCTCACTATTAATGCAAGAGAAAATAGAAAATCGAAGTACAAATACATTCCCCCATCACGCACAGTAGCCCAAAACACAGCCAAAACATTCCCTGACCTCATCCCAATCCTACTACCCTTAACTGCAGACGCAACAACAACAACTCACCTTGACGAAAGAATAACAGATTAACCACAAACACACTCACACACACGCACACACACACACACACACACTCACACACACAAACCACCACAGGAAACACAAACAATCTAAACAACACCAAATGCCGCTCACCCACTCTCAGGATAAAGTCTCAGGATAAATAATGTATTATATATACCTATTTATTATATATATATATCAAATTAAAATATGAACAAAAAAAGTGTAGAGCCAGCTACGCTCGGAATCCGTAATACACAACAGAATAATTATATGTTTATATGTATCAACTTCTCAGACCGCATTATCAACCACACACATAAACATATACACAAGACATATATTTAACACAATCATCCAATAAATTCCTATAATGTTAACACAAATTTGCATTCTGTAAGTCTTTTTGTATCGCAATTATTTTGTATTCTATATGTCTCTTCTCTTTCATTGCTATATACATTGTGTACTTCATACTTTTGTAAACTTAAATTTTATTATGTTAATATACTTGTTTATGTTGTCTTTATTTTGCTAAAACCTGCAGTAACAAAATTGTCAACCAATTATAACAACGCACTTGCAGGAAAAATAAATTGTACCAAATAAAAATAACTACGTGAAAACCCAACGGCTGAAAAGGGACGCCAGCATGCCATCAAACAGCCCGCCCTCCTCCATGAGAGGAGGGAATGAAAAGTGAAAAAAAACATAAAAAAATCAATACGGCTGTCTCAGGTAGCACCTGAAGAAGGCAACGAGTTACGTGGCCGAAATATTGTGCCAGAGCGACACAAACATCCGGCAGTAGACCCAATTATGAAGTGTTTGAGATGAGGTGCTATAGAACGATGTGGAATACTAAGTGGACTGATAAGGATTGAGGAAGATTTCCGCGGAATCATTATGTAGAGGAATACGTGAAACACCTTGAAAAGAATAATGAACAGGATTGTGTTCAGACATCAAGAAATAACTTCAACTTGGTGTAGCTATACTGGGTAATATCGTTAGCGGAATAGTGGCATGTACCCAGCAAATAAATGAGGACCTTCTGTGGAAGGGCTACTCTGAGAGGCAGACGACGGTACAGGAAAGGATTTCGTGGCGGGACACTTCAGACCAATCAGAGGACTCAAGATCTTCCCCCCTCCCCACCACCACCACCACATCCAATCCCCAAAAGGGTATGATTTCAGCAACAGTTTTTCTTTATAATTTGTAGTTCTGCTGTATCTTTCTCAGTCAACACTGCCTGGCAACTGCAGCTCTCGTTGACTCGTTTCTTTTTCTGCTCCGACAGCATAAAAAGAAGTTTATTTATTACCAGAAATTGTACGTCACTTCCGACATGTGTGGAATGTTGAGCAATCTGTTCAAGGCAATCATGAGGGAAGGCGTAAAGCATTATTTCGCAACACTTTCTGTCCTTGGCGACTGTATTATATGCATAATTCCTTTTATCCCATGCACGCCAAGTTAAGACTACCGCTAAGCTTTTCCTAGTGACGCAGATAACTCAGCTCCATTCCGCAAAGACTGCTTTGCCGACACCCTTTGACACCAGATGTTGAGTTCAAACTTTTGCAAAAACATTCAGTTATAACGTAGAGCCAGTATTGTGATTCTCCCTTGAAATAATTACGCAATTATTTTCACACTCGACTCCAGCAAATTTTAGATACTTAGTCACACTAGGATTGCAGAAGATTTCAAGGATTTAAACTTTTGGTGGTGGCTGTAGTTGGTGACATCGGACATGTGTTTCAGTAACAAAATCCTTCATGTTCATGGTTGTTTACGGTACACATTGACAGTATGCAACACCACATGTAGAGGTGGAAGTTGGGAAAAATACTCAGCTACTTCGTAATTATGGTCGGTTACGACTTAAATGAAACTAGGGGCTTTAGTCATGGTATTAAACACTCCAGAAATACCCAGTAGATCATTTTTTGTGATAAATGTTGTCGGTAACCTTGGACACAGTGAAATTTTTGGCTATATACGATCAGTAATTCCATCCCTCATTGTCGTGAGAGTTCACGGACCATTCACATAGTATGGGGTAGTCCTTGTGATTTTTCTTCGTGGCAGTGATTCAAGAGCACGTCTCGTGAGGACGACTGTTCGAGTGCCTATGACGCAGGAATCGTCATTGGCAGTCACATTCCCTCACTCCGTGACACACTCAAGAAAAGTCTGTTATTGAACATGTAATATAACAGTCAATTCGAGGCACTCACAATTAAGTTTTCTTTCATTTCTTTCTCACTTTCTTACATAATTTAGTTGGAAACATCTCCGTGTATGCCGAAAGGTGTTTTAAAAGTAGCAAGTAGGAGAGAGTGTCACTGACAGGATACAGTATTTGGGGTGCACGTCATTAAAACAAAGGCCTTTTTCGTTGCGGCGGAATCTTCTCACGAAATTTCAATCACCAACTTTCTCCTTCGAATGCGAAAATACTTTGTTGGCCCTGACGTACATAGGGAGAAACGATCATGATAATAAAATAAGGGAAATCGGGAAACGCGTTCGTTTTTTCCCCGCGTTGCTCGAGATTGGAATAATAGACAATTATTGTGAAAGTGGTTTGATGGACCCTCTCACAGGCACTTTAGTCTGATTTACGGAGTATCCGTGTAGATGTAGAGGTAGAGGAACCAGTGACATCTCGTAGTGGTGTGTAGAAATATTTCAGTTTTATTGTGCTTGCAAAACTATAACTTTTTTACATTACTTCAAAAATGGCTCTGAGCACTATGGGACTTAACTTCTGAGGTCATCAGTCCCCTAGAACTTAGAACTACTTATACCTAACTAACCTAAGGACATTACACACATCCATGCCCGAGGCAGGATTCAAACCTGCGACCGTAGCGGTCACGCGGTTCCAGACTGTAGCGCCTAGAATCGCTCGGCCACTCTGGCCGGCCATTATTTCACAATGACAAATTTTCAATTGTTATCTTAAAGATTTAGATGCTATGGAGACAGTAGAATGTATACCATGAAAGGTAGTATTTAACTGCAAACATTTTGTTATGATTGAAGAGAGAGGTGCGTGTGGTAGGGCAAAGACATTACTTGTTGAGCAAGGGGGCGGATTACAGTCAGTGATCGGCAGTGCTTGTGAACAGCATTGGTGTGAGCAGACGGCAGGTGGATGGCCGTAAATAAAGTGGCAACATGTTGAAACGACTTTTCATTAGTCACACGGTATCACTGGAGGCCCTACGAGAGAGAGAGAGAGCAGAAGTGGTAGCCTGCACACTAAAATTAAGACAACTGCCTCAAAAGGCATTACAAAGAGTGCTTCCTTGAATCTGTCCTCAGGGCTGATAATCATGTAGAACCTAGTTTCAAATCATACAAATTAATACAGCGCAATCCCCTAAAAATAATTAAAAGGTAAAATTACAAACCTTACAAACGTAAAAAGAATCTCAAACTCAGTGAAAAGGAATTATGCCACACGACTCATAATGCAGGTAATGAAACTGCGAAAGGAGCTTCATTAAAGCTCAAACACCAAATTGCCATACATATGAGGCAAATGTTAAGTTTCACTAGTAAACCACTGAATTTGAAACTGCTGCACGGCTTATGGCCTTGGTAATCCACAGAAATAAAGGTCTCAGATGTACACTTTTCGCCAACGCAGGGAGTCACTAATTTACACCCAAAATTTACACCAACAAAATATCTCAGAAGAAAGATTAAGGAAAGGCAAACCTACGTTTCTACCATTTGTAGACTTAGAGAAAGCTTTTGACAGTGCTGACTGGAATACTCTCTTTCAAATTCTAAAGGTGGCAGGGGTAAAATACAGAAACCAGATGGCAGTTATGAGTCGAGGAACATGAAAGGGAAGCAGTGGTTGGGAAGGGTGTGAACAGGGCTGTAGCCTCTCCCCGATCTTATTAAATCTGTATATTGAGCAAGCAGTAAAGGAAACAAAAGACAAATTCAGAGTAGGTATTAAAATCCATGGAGAAGAAATAAAAACTTTGAGATTCGCCGATGACATTGTAATTCTGTCAGACACAGCAAAGGTCTTGGAAGAGCAGTTGAACGGAATGGACAGTGTCTTGGAAGGAGGCTATAAGATGAACATCAACAAAAGCAAAAGGAGGATAATGGAATGTAGTCGAATTAAGTCGGGTGACGCAGAGGGAATTAGATTAGGAAATAGGACACATTTAAAGTAGTAAAGGAGTTTTTCTATTTGGGGAGCAAAAGAACTGATGATGGTCGAAGTAGAGAGGATATAAAATGTAGACTGGCAATCGCAAGAAAGGCGTTTCTGAAGAAGAGAAATTTGTTAACATCGAGTATAGATTTTAGTGTCAGGAAGTAGTTTCTGAAAGTATTTGTATGGAATGTAGCCATGTATAGAAGTGAAACATGAACGATAAATAGTTTGGACAAGAGGAGAATAGAAGCTTTCGAAATGTGGTGCTACAGAAGAATGCTGAAGATTAGATGGGTAGATCACATAACTAATGAGGAGGTATTGAATAGAATTGAGGAGAAGAGGAGTTTGTGGTACAACTTGACAAGAAGAAGGGACCGGTTTTTAGGACATGTTCTGAGGTATAAGAGGATCACAAATTTAGTATTGGAGGGCAGCGTGGAGGGTAAAAATCGTAGGGGGAGACCAAGACAGGAATATACTGAACAGATTCAGAAGGATGTAGGTTGCAGTAGGTACTGGGAGATGAAGAAGCTTGCACAGGATAGAGTAGCGTGGAGAGCTGCATCAAACCAGTCTCAGGACTGAAGACCACAACAACAACAACAACAAAATAAATGCAAAAGTACAACACGGTTGCGGCCAAAATTAATCACAATAGCTGCGATGAGTAGCCTTGCGGTCTGAAGCGCCTTGCCACGGTGCGCGCGGCTTCCCCGTCGGAGGTCGAGTCGTGTCTCGGGCACAGGTGTGTGTGTGTGTGTGTGTGTGTGTGTGTGTGTGTGTGTGTGTGTGTGTGTGTGTGTGTGTGTGTTTTGTCCTTAGAGTAGTTACTCTAAGTTGGATTAATTAGTGTGTAAGCCTAGGGAGCGATGACCTAAGCAGTTTGGTACCATAGGAACGTACTACAAATTTCCAAAATTTTACTAATCACAGTAAACTAAAATGTTCCAGTGACCCATAAGGCACCAACAACAGAGGCACACAGATCAGAGTGCGAGCAATACTGATCGCAAAATTTTCCAGCAGCGGTTCTTCCATACGCGAAAATGATAACGGCGAAACTGCAAGCGTCCAGGTCCGCACAGTATGGATAAACAGGGAAGTGCAAATCCACTGAAGGCTGTAGGAGAACACAGCCGATACAGCAATACGATTTCTGCTACCCAAAGGAGTAACTGGTCGATCTCGGCACAAACGGAACTAACGGCCAAAAGAAACGCTGCGCGCGAAAATCCACGCTTGATACCGTTCCACTGCGCTCCTCCTGCCCTTTCTCACCTCACAACCCACTGCCAGCATATTTCAAAAACTATGAACCATCGATCATGTACGAAAACTGTAATCTAAATTCACACCGGCTATCGGCGCGCCACTGAGAAATGGCACCGGGAGGACAGAGATAAAATGAACTGCAGCCGCCACGGCTAACGAGGCTCTAGTGGAGGTGGTTTTCCATTGCCCTCCTCCGACCTGTTACGAAGTGTTAAGTGTGTGTCTATCTCGTGTCGAGAGCGGTGAGTACCTTTACAGTTCAGTGTTGGGTTTGTGGCATGCAGGGTGTTTACGTCAGAGCGTACAAAAGTGTAACAGGACAGAGAGAATGCTCCACTGAACGATTGGAGGTAGGGAACTTCTGGTCGGAGGAGTTAGGTGTTTATTTACATGTACATTCTTTATTTCGAGCAAGGAAACAATGAGGACGAGCCTGGTTACTAGGAAGTCACGATGCAGATTCTGTTTACTTTACTTGTCTGTAAGGTGGCTCTGTTGTATCGTACACTACTGGAAATTGAAATAAGAACACCGTGAATTCATTGTCCCAGGAAAGGGAAACTTTATTGACACATTCCTGCGGTCAGATACATCACATGATCACACTGACAGAACCACAGGCACATAGACACAGGCAACAGAGCATGCACAATGTCGGAACTAGTACAGTGTATATCCACCTTTCGCAGCAATGCAGGCTGCTATTCTCCCATGGAGACGATCGTAGAGATGCTGGATGTAGTCCTGTGGAACGGCTTGCCATGCCATTTCCACCTGGCGCCTCAGTTGGACCAGCGTTCGTGCTGGACGTGCAGACCGCGTGAGACGACGCTTCATCCAGTCCCAAACATGCTCAATGGGGGACAGATCCGGAGATCTTGCTGGCCAGGGTAGTTGACTTACACCTTCTAGAGCACGTTGGGTGGCACGGGATACATGCGGACGTGCATTGTCCTGTTGGAACAGCAAGTTCCCTTGCCGGTCTAGGAATGGTAGAACGATGGGTTCGATGACGGTTTGGATGTACCGTGCACTATTCAGTGTCCCGTCGACGATCACCAGTGGTGTACGGCCAGTGTAGGAGATCGCCCCCCACACCATGATGCCGGGTGTTGGCCCTGTGTGCCTCGGTCGTATGCAGTCCTGATTGTGGCGCTCACCTGCACGGCGCCAAACACGCATACGACCATCATTGGCACCAAGGCAGAAGCGACTCTCATCGCTGAAGACGACACGTCTCCATTCGTCCCTCCATTCACGCCTGTCGCGACACCACTGGAGGCGGGCTGCACGATGTTGGGGCGTGAGCGGAAGACGGCCTAACGGTGTGCGGGACCGTAGCCCAGCTTCATGGAGACGGTTGCGAATGGTCCTCGCCGATACCCCAGGAGCAACAGTGTCCCTAATTTGTGGGAAGTGGCGGTGCGGTCCCCTACGGCACTGCGTAGGATCCTACGGTCTTGGCGTGCATCCGTGCGTCGCTGCGGTCCGGTCCCAGGTCGACGGGCACGTGCACCTTCCGCCGACCACTGGCGACAACATCGATGTACCGTGGAGACCTCACGCCCCACGTGTTGAGCAATTCGGCGGTACGTCCACCCGGCCTCCCGCATGCCCACTATACGCCCTCGCTCAAAGTCCGTCAACTGCACATACGGTTCACGTCCACGCTGTCGCGGCATGCTACCAGTGTTAAAGACTGCGATGGAGCTCCGTATGCCACGGCAAACTGGCTGACACTGACGGCGGCGGTGCACAAATGCTGCGCAGCTAGCGCCATTCGACGGCCAACACCGCGGTTCCTGGTGTGTCGGCTGTGCCGTGCGTGTGATCATTGCTTGTACAGCCCTCTCGCAGTTTCCGGAGCAAGTATGGTGGGTCTGACACACCGGTGTCAATGTGTTCTTTTTTCCATTTCCAGGAGTCTATTTGCATTGTCCCATGACAGAACGCGATACGAATCAACGACAGACCAATTCATTGCCCAGTGCTATTCACAGACGTACAGTAAAATACGATAGAACAGTACTGGTACAGTTTCGCAGAACACTACATGCACCCTGCGTATGCGGAGGTACGTCCAAATGCTCTCACTGTTGCAAGGCTGTACAGGGAACGATTTCCTAGCAGACATCATTCGTCACGAATGTTTCTTTCCCTCATGACGGCCACTCGCACATCCAATTTTGTAGAGGAGGTGCTGGAAGGTGTTGCAGCGGACTCCACTACAAGTACTCGCCGTATTGCATGTGAAACGGGCTCTGCACATAATAAAGTGTGCCGAGTATTCCAGGTACAACAACAACACCAGTATCATCCACAACGAGTCCATGCGATTCTTGCGACTGACTTTGCACCGATGGTCGCATTGTGTCAGTGGTTGCTCCAACAATGGGTTGATGGACCAGATTTCCTCCAAATCATGCTTTTGACTGACGGGACCTCGTTTAGTCGTGACAGTATATCGAACAGCAGGAGTGGCCATGTGTCGAATGAGGAAAACCCTCAAGCGGTAGTAGTGACACCATCAGGAACGTTCTGCTGTAAATATCGGGGCCGGAATTGTAGGTGTCAATGTCACTGCGCCATATCTTTTACCTGCCCATATGAACGGCCACATGTACAAAGAGTTTCGTGCGAAGTGTTCTGCCTGAGTTGTTGGGGAACGTAAACTTGGCTGTTCGCGAGAGAGGATGTGGATACATCATGACGGTGCACCGCCTCACTTCAGTGCTGATGTTCACAGCGATCGCAGTGATCGCTGGTCGCTGGATTGAAAGGTGAGGTCTTATTCAACGGCCTGCGAAGTCACCTGACCTGAATCTCTTTGATTATTTTTTATGGGGAAATCTAAATACACTTGTCCATGAGACCCCAGTGGATACAGAGTTGCCGCAATTGTAGTTGCCTGTGATATGATTCGAAACACACCAGGGATATTCGTCAGGGTAAGTCAGAGTCTTGTTCATCGATGTCATGCTTTCGCTGAGGTTCATGGCCGTCAATTTCAACATAATTTGTGAGATACAGTATAAATGGTACCTCCAATGTGTCAATGATAGTTTTTGCAGTTAACTGTAACTAAACTACGCTACTGGACATTGAAATTGCTTCACCACGAAGATGACGTGCTATAGACGCCAAATTTAACCGACAGGAAGAAGATGCTGTAATATGCAAATGATTAGCTTTTCAGAGCATTCACACAAGGTTGGGGTGGCGGCGACACCTCCAACGTGCTGACATGAAGAAAGCTTCCAACCGATTTCTCACACACAAACAGCAGTTGACCGGCATTGCCTGGTGAAACGTTGTTGTGATGCCTCGTGTAAGGAGGAGAAATGCGTACCTTCACGCTTCCGACTTTGATAAAGGTCTGATTGTAGCCTATCGCGATTGCGGTTTATCGTACCGCGAAATTGCTCCTCGCGTTGTTAGAGATCCAATGACTGTTAGCAGAATATGGAGTCGGTGGCTTCAGGAGGGTAATACGGAACGCCGTGCTGGATCCCAACGACCTAGTATCAATATCAGCCGAGATGACAGGTATCTTATCCGCATGGCTGTAACGGATCGTGCAGCCACGTCTCGATCCCTGAGTCAACAGATGGGGACGTTTGCAAGACGACAACCATCTGCACGAACAGTTCGACGGGGTTTGCAGCAGCATGGACTATCAGCTCGGAGACCATGGTTGCGGTTACCTTTGACGCTGCATCACAGACAGGAGCGCCTGCGGTGGTGTGCTCAACGACGAACCTGGCTGCACGAATGGCAAAACGTGATTTTTTCGGATGAATCCAGGTTCTGTTTACAGCATCATGACGGTCAGATCCCTGTTTGGCTACATCGTGGTGACAGCACATTGGAAGCGTGTATTCGTCATCGCCATAATGGCGTATCATCCGGCGTGATGGTATGGGGTGCCATTGGTTACACGTCTCCGTCACCTCTTGTTCGCATTGACGGCACTTTGGACAGTGGACGTTACATTTCAGATGTGTTACTACCCGTGGCTCAACCCTTCACTCTATCCCTGCGAAACCCTACATTTCAGCAGGATAATGCACGACCGCATCTTGCAGGTCCTGTACGAGCCTTTCTGGATACAGAAAATGCTCGACTGCTGCCCTGGCCAGCACATTCTCCAGATCTCTCACGAATTGAAAACGACTGGTCAATGGTGGCCGTGCAACTGGGTCGCCACAATACGCCAGTCACTACTCTTGATGAACTGTGGTATCGTGTTGGAGCTGCATGGGCAGCTGTACCTGAACACGCCATCCAAGCTCTGTTTGAATCAATGCCCCGGCGTATCAAAGCCGTTATTACGGCCAGAGGTGGTTGTTCTGGGTACTGATTTCTCAGTATCTATGCACAAAAATTACGTGAAAATGTAATCACAAGCCAGTTCCAGTATAATATATTTGCCCAATGAATACCCGTTTATCATCTGTATTTCGTCTTGGTGTAGCAATTTTAATGGCCAGTAGTGTAAATAAAAAGTACACAGTAATGTTATTTTATCCCAATTATCTCTTTAAGCTGGCTTCTGCGACTCCAATTTCACTCCCTGAAGTTGTTCAGAGGAGTATCCTCTACTCTCAGAATCAGATCACAAGCGGGCCGCTGATTTTAACGTCTTAATCCAGCGGATGGATCACCGTCACCATGGTCATATGACATAACTTCATGAGATGTTTGTATTTTAATCCGGAACATTCTCGCAAAGGTGATTTTAAAAAATTTTACGTCGTAGTAGATAAACCCCGTGATTATTTCTTGTAACAGCAAGCAAAAAATCTTTTCGCGTGTATTTTTCAGCAATCGGCCGAAAAGAAATTGCTTCCTACTAAGCCTTACAGTCCTGTACAAGCGATAACCCAAGTGAAGCTAACTGTGGTAGAAAGAGGGACTTTACTGAAGAATATGTAATTTTAGAGCTTCAAAAAATTTATGCTGTGCACAATGTTCCAACCTTCGTTTTTTACACCTCCGCCTGCCGTAATCGTCACTATAGTAATGGAAATTCCGCAATTAAGTTAACTGTAGCGCCACACTTTTCTAATACATTAACTCACTCAATTGCTAACTGTCAGCTCAGCATATCATATCTCAAACAGTGTGAGTAGATCTTATTCCACCTATTATGTGACTTTAGATGAAGGTCTGAAAACACAGAACGCAAAGTTAAGTGGTACGCATATACAGGGTGGTCCATTGATCGTGACCAGGCCAAACATCTCACGAGATAAGCGTCAAACGGAAAACTACAAACAACGAAACTTGTCTAGCTTGAAGGGGGAAACCATATAGCGCTATGGTTGGACCGCTAGATGGCACTGCCATAGGTCAAACGGATATCAACTGCGTTTTTTTAAATAGGAACCCCCATATTTATTACATATTCGTGTAGTACGTAAAGAAATATGAATGTTTTAGTTGGACAACTTTTTTCGCTTTGTGATAGATGGTGCTGTTATAGTTACAAACATGTGGCTCACAATTTCAGACGAACAGTTGGTAAGAGGCAGATTTTTTAAATTAAAATACAGAACGTAGGTACATTTGAACATTTTATTTCGGTTGTTCCAGTGTGATACATGTACCTTTGTGAACTTATCATTTCTGAGAACGCATGCTGTTACACCATGATTACCTGTGAATACCACATTAATGCAATAAATGCTGAAAATGATATCCGTCAACCTCAATCTATTTGGCAATACGTGTAACGACATTCCTCTCAACGGCGAGTAGTTCGCCTTCCGTAATGTTCGCAAATGCATTGACAACGCGCTGACGCATGTTGTCAGACGTTGTCGGTGGATCACGATAGCAAATATCCTTCAACGTTCCCTCCGGAAAGAGATCCAGGGACCTCAGATGCGGTGAACGTGCTGGCCATGGTGTGGTGCTTCGACGACCAATCCACCTGTCATGAAATATGCTATTAAATACCGCTTCAACCGCACGCGAGCTATGTGCCGAACATTCATCATGTTACAAGTACATTGCCATTCTGTTATGCAGTGAAACATCTTGTAGTAACATCGATAGAACATTACGTAGGAAATCAGCATACATTGCACCATTTAGATTACCATCGATAAAATAGGGGCCAGTTATCCTTCCTCCCATAATGCCGCACCATACATTAATCCGCCAAGATCGCTGATGTTCCACTTGTCGCAGCCATCGTGGATTTTCCGTTGCCCAATAGTGCATATTATGCTGGTTTACGTTACCGCTGTTGGTGAATGACGCTTCGTCGCTAAATAGAACGCGTGCAAAACACCTGTCATCGTCCAGTAAACTCTCTTGTGCCCAGTGGCAGAACTGTAAACGAAGTTCAAAGTCGTCGCCATGCAATTTCTGGTGCATAGAAATATGGTACGGGTGTAATCGATGTTGATGTAGCATTCGCAACACCGACGTTTTTGAGATTCTCGATCCTCGCGTAATTTGTCTGCTACTGATGTGCGGGTTAGCCGCGACAGCAGCTAGAACACCTATTTGGACATCATCATTTGTCCCAGGTCGTGGTTGACGTTTAACATGTGGCTGAACACTTACTGTCTCATTAAATAACGTAACTATCCGACGAACGGGTCGGACACTTGGATGGTGTCGTCCAGCATACATAGCACTCGCCTGTTGGGCATTTTGATCACAACAGCCAAACATCAACACGCTATCGAACTTTTCCGCAATTGGTAAACGCACCATTTTAACACGGGTAATGTATCACGAAGCAAATACGTCCGTACTGGCGGAATGTTACGTGATACCACGTACTTATACGTTTGTGACTATTACAGCGCCTTCTATCACAAAGCGAAAAAAGTGGTGCAACTAAAACATGCATATTTCTTTACGTACTACAGGAATATGTAATAAAATATGTGGGTTCCTATTTAAAAAAAAAACACAGTTGATATCCGTCTGACCCATGGCAGCGCCATCTGGTTTCCTCCTTCAGGCTAGACGTGTTTCGTTCTTTGTAGTTTTTCCGTTTGATGCTTATTCCGTGGCATATTTGGCCCGGTCTCTATCAATGGCCCACCCTGTACATAGCAGGGATGACCTCGGAAGGCTACAGAAAAATACGATGTTAGGTACAAATTGGAAGGACCGTAATGGGTCTCGGATCAGTACCAATAACCATGATGTTGAAGGTTACTATCGAAGGTCTTTCGAACGAGAGTTTTGTTTCATGGAAACGCCTATTTGTGACGTCTGATTTGATAGAGCGAAGCGAGATTAGAGCTTTGAAGTTTTAATTAACATGTTTATTGGCAAAAATTTACACCACGACATATAATTTTTCTTGTGGTAGTGCAAGGCAGAACAAACACAAATGAATTGATTGAGAGAGTGTCCGTGCCTCTCATTTCTCGGAATGCCTCTTCGAGTTTGTATCTGCCGGCCGGAGTGGCCGAGCGGTTAAAGGTGCTACAGTCTGGAACCGCTCGACCGGTACGGTCACAGGTTCGAATCCTGCCTCGGGCATGGATGTGTGTGATGTCCTTAGGTTCAAATGGTTCGAATGGCTCTGAGCACTATGGGACTTAACATCTATGGTCATAAGTCCCCTAGAACTTAGAACTACTTAAACCTAACTAACCTAAGGACATCACACAACACCCAGCCATCACGAGGCAGAGAAAATCAGTGACCCCGCCGGGAATCGAACCCAGGAACCCGGGCGCTGTCCTTAGGTTAGTTAGGTTTAAGTAGTTCTAAGTTCTAGGGCACTTATGACCACAGAAGTTGAGTCCCATAGTGCTCAGAGCCATTTGAACCATTTTTGAGTTTGTATCTAACACTGTATTTTACTGACTCGCTCCTCCCTTCTGTTGAGTAAATCACTACTAGAACTAAAAACATTTGCTTATTTGACGTTCATCGAACCTTGTCACGACCTTGAATGATGCATCATTTAAACGTAAAATTTTGCAGTATACTTAAACCTTAAATCGAATATGAGGGTTCCCATTAAAAGAAAATCACTTTAATGTCCCAATCGTTTTCAAAATCACGCTCAAGGTCACAGCAATTAGTAGCAATGCCACCTACAACTTTTATATAGAACATTTTCCTGTATCTCATATCCATCCCCAGTTTTTCCCCGTTATAAGAATACCACAACTTTAGGAATTTAAAATTCTGCAACGACAAAAGGCAGAGCTAAGCACTATCTGTCGGCGAATTAAGGAAGCTATAAAGTTTCATTTAGTTGTAAATTTGTTCGCTTGAGGTGCTGTTGACTAGGCGTCAGCGTCAGTTGATGCTAAGATGGCGACCGCTCAACAGAAAGCTTTTTGTGTTATTGAGTACGGCAGAAGTGAATCGACGACAGTTGTTCAGCGTGCATTTCGAACGAAGTATGGTGTTAAGCCTCCTGACAGGTGGTGTATTAAACGTTGGTATAAACAGTTTACAGAGAATGGGTGTTTGTGCAAAGGGAAAAGTTCTGGACGGCCGAGAACGAGTGATGAAAATATAGCACGCATCCAGCAAGCATTTGTTTGCAGCCCAGGAAAATCGACTCGCAGAGCTAGCAGAGAGCTGCAAATTCCACAATCAACTGTATGGAGAGTCCTACGAAAAAGGTTAGTTATGAAACCTGAACGTCAACTACCCGAGGCGATGGATCGGCCGCCAGGCAGCCCGTGACAGAGCACTTCATCACTGGCCTCCAAGAAGCCCTGATCTTACCCCCTGCGATTTTTTCTTATGGGGGTATGTTAAGGATATGGTGTTTCGGCCACCTCTCCCAGCCACCATTGATGATTTGAAACGAGAAATAACAGCAGCTATCCAAACTGTTACGCCTGATATGCTACAGAGAGTGTGGAACGAGTTGGAGTATCTGGTTGATATTGCTCGAGTGTCTGGAGGGGGCCATATTGAACATCTCTGAACTTCTTTTTGAGTGAAAAAAAAACCTTTTTAAATACTCTTTGTAATGATGTATAACAGAAGGTTATATTATGTTTCTTTCATTAAATACACATTTTTAAAGTTGTGGTATTCTTTTTGAATCACCCTGTAGATTAAAAAGGCGCACCATATGTATATAAATACACACAAAGACGGCTCACGTTGTCAGCTGGAGCCATCGGTACCAGATAACAGGCGCGAAGCCCAGCCGCCAAGGACAACAGATGCTAAGTATATAGATTCATCTCAGCTTATATTTCTGCAGTCACTGTTTATTTATATAAACAGCTCTTATTGTGCGATCATTGCCACTTGTATCACACGCGACCGTCTGCTGATTTCGTGTAAAGAAGTGCGATCAACTTCAGCACGTAGGTGCAACCGTAACGAGGCGACTTTCGAGACGTACGAGAGCAACAGCCTTGGAACCTGTAGCTGGCACGAACTTTCTCTACCGCTTTAATTTCACCAGAGCAGAACTGTGGCATGCCGGCTCGTTGGTCTAGGGGTATGATTCTCGCTTAGGGTGCGAGAGGTCCCGGGTTTAAATCCCGGACGAGCCCTGCCTTTTACTCTCTTTTCTAAAATAATTGCTCTGGAGCATCCTCTGAACACTGTGTGTTGGTAATGCCTCATGACATTCTTTCATAAACCTTCGCTTTCTTAGCCAGACCTGTCATAAAATGTCGTTAATTTTAGGTGCCTCCGTTTCCTTACTTTTTACAAGGCTTTTGCAGTTTTGTTCCAGAGCCTGATACTTAATATAGCCCGCAGTTACCATCAGGAGAACTATCTCTTCTGGCTATTGTTGGGCACTGCCTTTAATTCCATGTGTCAATTTAAGGATTAGATACCAAGTGTACACAATGCTCCAGTTCAGTTAGCTGTTAAATGACGCAGCGTCATTCAGTCACTCTAAAATGTTAATAAAACAATATTTTTTGAATAATGAATTTAGAAGGATAACAAAGAAGTGACTCATAAATATTCAGTCAAATGAGACCAAAAATTTGTTCCATTCATAAAGTACTGTTTATTTCGCTGCTTCATACACCTTCCAGATTCTCTTACCTCGCTGATTACCAAAGAAATGCTTTAAACAGTTATCAAGTAACTTGAAACAAGACTGAAGAATTTTACTTCGTTTGAATTTATTGTATCTCCAGCACGTTTATGTTGGATGTATTTTAGTCCTTCGTCTAACAGTGTTTCTTCATCCATTGTAAACCTAATGTTCGTAATCCTTTTTTTATTCCTTGGATAAAATTGTGATGGAGAGGGGAATGTGGCTAGAGTTGCTTTTTGTGTACTTTCATTGATACAGCGGATTATGTAATTTTTGTTACGAGCGCATCGTATGATTTCTACAACTAATATATTTTTCTGTGAATCTAAATACATTTACCGCTTTGAATGGAGTAGAGGTATTGCTAAGTTCTAAGTCAGCTGCATATAATTCTTTACGGGGATTTCTGGTTCAGTGGGTTTTTTATTACTGCATTCGTGATTTTGCTCCTAACATCGTGATTTGTGTCTTCAGGTTGGGTGCTGCAATTATTTTGACTTGCACATAGTTTGGAATAATTTTTTCTCGAGACATACCTCAATGAATGTATGTCCTCAACTTGTTTTAACAATTTTGCTCGTAGGCCTATACAACACGTATGACAATATGATTCATGGGCCTGCAGCCGACAAGATTAAGGGCGTTATGTTATAAAATCCAGATTTCTGCTATAGTAGTTTAATGATGTATTTATTGTCATTTCAGCTAGACTGCCATCTTCAGAATATCTGCGAACGCTTCAGAACATTTATTTTACTATAATGTTGTTTATATCATACTTTCGGTTATACAAATTTGGTACTTACGTCCATATATCATCACTGGTTGCTGTCACTTTGCACTGTGTTACAGGACGGCGTAAGTTTAGGTGTCTTATGCTGTGGTTCACTCTCATTGTTGACACTTTCTTGTAATTTTCACTAGCCATAATCTCCTCCCCAATACAGTTTTCCCCAAGAACACAGAAAACCTTAAACAAAATATTGAAACATATCCAACCGAAACTAAACGGAATAAACATAAGAAATATCATGCAACTACAGCAATAGCCATTGACACTGAAAAATTACCAATAAAACAACAAAATACACTGAATGTAAAAATTGCACGTCCATAGAAAGGGAAAGAAACCAAGAACATAGAACACACAATTCTATAACAGCTGACCTCAACATAATCTTGAATATAATTAACAAACTTACCTTAAACCAAGCAATTGCAGTTAAAGCATACAAGGGCAGTAGCTGTATCATAATCAATTGAAATGATTACACAGGTAAAGTACGAGGCTTTTTGACAACATAAATCTCTAGAGATCCCACCAAAAAATATGAAGGAAAGACAAAATAGTAACTAAAAGCTCCAGCCACTTACAAGTTTGAAAAAAGGCAAAATATTGTAATGAACCGAACACCATGACTACGTGGGCAACCAAAGGTCATAAACCTCACATTCTAATTCATACAGTGGTTAACTGCATTAACAATCACACTTACATTATCATTAAAAAACTGAACAGATTACTCGTAAACTCAGTGCCACATTCAGTATAAAAGCTCTTGTATACTGACATAAAAAATTAAGGATGTAAAAACTCAGGGGACATAAAATTGTTCAGAGAAACATCAAAAGATACTTTTTAATATAATCCATTATGGAGTCGAGGTAGCAGTTGTCGTTATACTAGTTACCACTCTTAGCATTCAACCGCGATTCTTATACATATATTTTAACAACGAGTTTCAAGAGACAATGCTCTCATCATCAGGTTGTAAAGTCTATATCATGAAATTAAACGGACTAAAAAGACAAAATACCATCACAAATAGTTGGGAAGTCCATAGAGTAAAACAGAATTAAAAGTATATTGGACTGTGGGTCCTCGTCTTACATTGAAGTTGTTGACACAAGTCGATGGCCGTCCCATAGGTACCAAGTATGCTGTCGCACTGTGCCGGCTCGGGAGCTGTTGTGGACTGACGTGCCTAGGTGTTGTGGCGTGGTTACAGCCGTGTGCTTGACGGTAACGCTATGCTATTGGGCGCCTTATTTCCTTATTGCATTGGTCTGCCATCGTTAGCCACTCGCAACTCCATCAGTGACAAGCTACAAGTTTAAAGTCGCATACCTACCCTAAAATAATTCTAAAAACCCGCTAAAAATATCATTTACTTAAAATTATCTTGTGCATTTAGAATATTGCTTTGTTTCTTTTCGTGGATAGCTGTCTCGAATTCCTCTGGTAAATAAAGTTTCCTCCCTTTCTTTTCTACATGCAATATTTCTACGTTATCTTCAATGCTATTAAGGGGATGGCCTGTTTCATATATATGGTTCGCAACATCTGATTTGTCATAATTTCCTAACCTGAACGCATATTTAAGTTCTTTATACCGGATCGCGAATGATCTTCCTGTCTGCCCTATATACTTTGCATCACAAGTTCTGCACTGAATCTTATAAACTCCCGATCTTTCATACTTATTACTCTTCTCGCCAATATCGTGCTAAGGTTATACCTCACTAGGTTATTAGTCTGAAAAGCTATTTTAACATCGTATGGATTAAAAATATTTGCTATCTTTTGTGAGACTGTTCCATAGAATGGCATCGTGATAATTTTCACTTTCTCTCCATCATGTTTTTTTTCTTTTTGCGCTTATTACTTTTCCGTAACAGTTTTTTAACCATATCTCTTCTGTAACCGTTATTCATCGCTATTCTCTTAACGGTATTAATTTCAATCCCCCTATCTTTTTCGCTCATAGGTATATTGACTGCACTATGCACGAGACTACGGAAAGCAGCTTCTTTATAAGCCTGCGGATGGCATGAATCATTCGGGATAACGGCATCAGTCGTAGTTTGTTTTCTATAAACTGAGAACGCATGAATAGCGATGAATAACGGTTACAGAAGAGATATGGTTAAAAAACTGAACAAACATTTACGTATAAAGGACATGACACCTCTTGACAAACAAAAAATTCGTTAACCTTATAATAAAAATAAAAAGGTATTGTCTTTCAATAAGCACACTACTGCTCATGATGCGAAAAAAATCCCACTGAGAAATACCGATGAAACAGATATTAGTAGACAATTAAAACGAACATCATAACGTATATTAAACCAAAGAGATGATATATTAACACCATTACTTTCAACATACGGTAAAATACTTAACACTATAGAAAACTGAAACTACTGTACCACTGCTGCAATTAGTCAACTTGCGGTCCTGGAGTTAACGAATTGCGACCCCAAGGCAGACAGCAACAGAAGAGGCAACGGAGACGGAGGTAATGTCGGCAAATACCATGTTTTGTACTTTTATGAAACAATAATGCTTTCAATGTCACAATATCGAAACTGTTTTCACATTGAAAGAGACAGGCTACGCACTGCGTCGTGTCGTATAAGTACTTTTTTGTTCACAAGTGGAACCTCCAGAACTGTCTTCACTGAGTCCGAGCGAACATTCGTCACCACCTTCTACGCAGAAGTGACATCAATCTTTTACGATCAGTGAGACTTCAAACAACGACGTTCAGTAACTACCAGGGCCTGATACTTCCAAGGAATATAATCGTCGATGCCACAGATTTCTAAAATAGGTGACTGGGTGTGATAAAAATATTAAATATACACTCCTGGAAATTGAAATAAGAACACCGTGAATTCATTGTCCCAGGAAGGGGAAACTTTATTGACACATTCCTGGGGTCAGATACATCACATGATCACACTGACAGAACCACAGGCACATAGACACAGGCAACAGAGCATGCACAATGTCGGCACTAGTACAGTGTATATCCACCTTTCGCAGCAATGCAGGCTGCTATTCTCCCATGGAGACGATCGTAAAGATGCTGGATGTAGTCCTGTGCAACGGCTTGCCATGCCATTTCCACCTGGCGCCTCAGTTGGACCAGCGTTCGTGCTGGACGTGCAGACCGCGTGAGACGACGCTTCATCCAGTCCCAAACATGCTCAATGGGGGACAGATCCGGAGATCTTGCTGGCCAGGGTAGTTGACTTACACCTTCTAGAGCACGTTGGGTGGCACGGGATACATGCGGACGTGCATTGTCCTGTTGGAACAGCAAGTTCCCTTGCCGGTCTAGGAATGGTAGAACGATGGGTTCGATGACGGTTTGGATGTACCGTGCACTATTCAGTGTCCCCTCGACGATCACCAGTGGTGTACGGCCAGTGTAGGAGATCGCTCCCCACACCATGATGCCGGGTGTTGGCCCTGTGTGCCTCGGTCGTATGCAGTTCTGATTGTGGCGCTCACCTGCACGGCGCCAAACACGCATACGACCATCATTGGCACCAAGGCAGAAGCGACTCTCATCGCTGAAGACGACACGTCTCCATTCGTCCCTCCATTCACGCCTGTCGCGACACCACTGGAGGCGGGCTGCACGATGTTGGGGCGTGAGCGGAAGACGGCCTAACGGTGTGCGGGACCGTAGCCCAGCTTCATGGAGACGGTTGCGAATGGTCCTCGGCGATACCCCAGGAGCAACAGTGTCCCTAATTTGCTGGGAAGTGGCGGTGCGGTCCCCTACGGCACTGCGTAGGATCCTACGGTCTTGGCGTGCATCCGTGCGTCGCTGCGGTCCGGTCCCAGGTCGACGGGCACGTGCACCTTCCGCCGACCACTGGCGACAACATCGATGTACTGTGGAGACCTCACGCCCCACGTGTTGAGCAATTCGGCGGTACGTCCACCCGGCCTCCCGCATGCCCACAATACGCCCTCGCTCAAAGTCCGTCAACTGCACATACGGTTCACGTCCACACTGTCGCGGCATGCTACCAGTGTTAAAGACTGCGATGGAGCTCCGTATGCCACGGCAAACTGGCTGACACTGACGGCGGCGGTGCACAAATGCTGCGCAGCTAGCGCCATTCGACGGCCAACACCGCGGTTCCTGATGTGTCCGCTGTGCCGTGCATGTGATCATTGCTTGTACAGCCCTCTCGCAGTGTGCGGAGCAAGTATGGTGGGTCTGACACACCGGTGTCAATGTGTTCTTTTTTCCATTTCCAGGAGTGTATGTACACTACTGAACATTAAAATTGCTACACCAAGAAGAAATGCAGATGATAAACGGATATTCATTGGACAAATATATTATACTAGAACTGACATGTGATTACATTTTCATGCAATTTGGGTGCACAGATCCTGAAAAATCAGTACCCAGAACAACCACCTCTGGTCGTAATAACGGCCTTGGTACGCCTGGGCATTGAGTCAAACAGAGCTTGGATGGCGTGTACAGGTACAGCTGCACATGCAGCTCCAACATGATACCACAGTTCATCAAGAGTAGTGACTGGCGTATTGTGACGAGCCAGTTGACCAGCCACCATTGACCAGACGTTTTCAATTGGTGAGAGATTTGGAGAATGTGCTGGCCAGGCCAGCAGCCGAACATTTTTGTATCCAGAAAGGCGCGTACAGGACCTGCAACATGCGGTCGTACATTATCATGCTGAAATGTAGGGTTTCGCAGGGATCGAATGAAGGGTAGAGCCACGGGTAGTAACACATTTGAAATGTAACGTCCACTGTCCAAAGTGCCGTCAATGCGAACAAGAGGTGACCGAGACGTGTAACCAATGCACCCCACACCATCACGTCAAGTGATACGCCAGTATGGCGATGACGAATACACGATTCCAATGTGCGTTCACCACGATGTCGCCAAACAGGGATCTGACCGTCATGATGCTGTAAACAGAACCTGGATTCATCCGAAAAAATGACGTTTTGCCATTCGTCCACCCAGGTTGGTCGTTGAGTACACCATCGCAGGCACTTCTGTCTGTGATGCAGCGTGAAGGGTAACCGCAGCCATGGTCTCGGAGCTGATAGTCCATGCTGCTGCAAACGTCGTCGAACTGTTCGTGCAGATGGTTGTCGTCTTGCAAACGTCCCCATCTGAGGGATCGAGACGTGGCTGCACGATCCGTTACAGCCATGCGGATAAGATGCCTGTCATCTCGACTGCTAGTGATATGAGGCCGTTGGGATCCAGCACGACGTTCCGTATTTCCCTTCTGCTAACAGTCATTGGATCTCGACAAACGCGAGCAGCAATGTCGCGATACGATAAACCGCAATCGCGATAGGCTACAATCCGACCTTTATCAAAGTCGGAAGCGTGAAGGTACTCATTTCTCCTCCTTACACGAGGCATCACAACAACGTTTCACCAGGCAACGCCGGTCAACTGCTGTTTGTGTATGAGAAATATTTTGGAAACTAACCTCATGTCAGCACGTTGTAGGTGTCGCCACCGACGCCAAACTTGTGTGATTGCTCTGAAAAGCTAATCACTTGCTTATCACAGCATCTTCTTCCTGTCGGTTAAATTTCGCGTCTGTAGCACATCATGTTCGTGGTGTAGCAATTTGATTGGCCAGTAGTATAATATCGATGTTTGTCAAATTACTAAGCACAGCGGACCTCTGTATCTGTAATGTACATTTTCGAAGACATATTTATACACAGCATATTTTTCATTAAATTAAATATTTACCTCTCTTTTACCTGCCCCCCATGTTAAGGTACGTCAGACTACGTAACATGTATCCCATACAAGATGTTTCGTCTTCTGTACCTTGCTCATGAAATTCCACTCCTCTTTTTACCTGCTCAGTACGTCCTCATTTCTCATTCTGTCAATATACTTCACTTCCCACCTTGCTATCCATAGCCATCTTTCAATACTGCTTATTTTTTTTCTATCTTTCGGATTGACTGTCGACTATCAGAACGGCAAGACACTACACTCCACACAAACATTTGGCGAACCTTTTCCTAAATGTAGTGGGATGCCTCTAGCTGTCAGAAAACCTTTCACTCTCGCGAAAGCTTTCTTCCCATGGAAATTCTGTGTGTCACTTCATCTGTACAACTACCGTCGGATAGTATCAAGTTTCCCAAATACTTGAATAACTGAAACAGTTATAGTGTAATCGTCTTTTCCGATTGTCGTCACTTTGGCCTTGCCAGTGTTCAGTTTCATTCCGAACTCTTCACCCACACTTAAAATATCCGCCATCATTACATGAAGCTCTCCTCCGTTACTGCTAGCTCAGTCTTATGACCATACATGATGGCTTTTATTCTTTCTCCTCTCAACGCAAGTTCCTTTTTTCTGTTTTTTTTTCTTTTTGTATTTATTTTTTCAGTGTCCTTATTCATAAGCTTTTCAGTACACATATACTGAAAAGTGATTGTGACATACAGCTTCCTCTTCCATTAAACACCTGTCCAGCTTCATCTTCTACTCGAACATCCACATTCTGTCCCCTATAGAGTTACTTTATCACCCTTCTATCCTTCCAGCATATACCAGTACCTTTCAGAATCTTTAACAGCATACACCAGTCAATTCTGTCAAATACTTTTTCCCAGTCGAGTAAACAAACAGAAATTTCTCTATGCATACAAAACTAATTGTCCTATTATCTTTATATTCATTGCCATTGCATTTCTTTGGTAAGAAAAGCATTGAGTACCATTCCCTAAGTCCTGTACTACCTCAGATGGTAGTTGATCACAACCCATTACTTTCCCTTCCCCAAGAACCTGAATGCTTACTCCACCTCACAGTTTTCTGTTACTGGTCCACAATGATTTTTGTTACATTGTTGTTCATCCTCCATTTTTCGCGGTTCCTACATTAATATATTCTTTACTCACGTTGCTTTTTCATCCAGTCTCCACTCGTTTTGTAAATATTCCTTCACAGTAAGTTACTCTTCTTTCAGTATTGTCGTTTTCCTTCTTCTGAAGAGTCGTTTACCCATTTTCTCGGCTCACCCAAGTATCTAATACACCATTACTTTTCATTCCTCTTTTTCCCCACTTTTACAACTTCTTTCTCTAAGGTTTCCAGCATTGCATCTAAGACGGCAGCCCAATCTCGAGATATATCCAAACTCAGTCCACGCCTTCCCCAGATTTCCTTCCATACTATTTGTAAGAGGTTCTGCATCTACATTCTTCAGTTTTGCTAGATTCCACTTCTTTAGAAATTGTTTCTTTTTAATATGTTTCAGCCTAGATCTTATGTCGGCTACAGCGAGTTGTGATGTGTATTGACATCTGCTCCAGGGATAGTCTTAAACATCCTGATGCTGTTTTTAATTCTTTGATCGATTAAAATATAATATACCTAGTATCTGGCTTTATAATAAGGGCCTTTACATCTATACAGTCTTCGTTTGTGATTCTTGAAACAGGTGTTGGCGAACTAAAAGCCAAGATTCTCTCAAAACCCTGTCTGCTTATCTCCGCTTTCATTCTGTTGCCCTAGTCCACAATCTGCAACATTTCCATGCCAACCCCCCCCCCCCCCCCGCCCCCACCACGCTCGTCCTGTGTCCCATCATCACTGTTCTTATTTGACCTTTCCATTTTATTCAAATACCTCTTCTACCTGTTCACACATCTTGTCCACCTTTTCCACATCTGCTAACAGTGCAAGGCATGTGCACTTAAACGAATAAGGTATCTACAGGGTCACTCGATATCTTCTTTGCTATCACCTTGGCACTGACGCATTATTTTGATTATGTGATCCATATTCTTCTCAAAAAATAAGCCTACTCCTCCTCCTCTACGGTCTCCTACCTTGTATTTCATGTTATACTCTCCACAAATCAACTCTCCTTCTTCCCATGGCACTTCACAAAGTCCTAAAACGCTGACGTTATACTTCATTTTCCGTCGTCACATTTTTTTACTTTACCTTTCTTGTTCATTTTTCTCTCATCCCAAGCTCCAGTCGCCAGACCAGAAATTTCAGTCTTATTCCTTTTTTAAAAAAAAAAATCTCTCAGTGTGCTAATTTCCTGGGATAGTGACCATCCCAAGCTCTGACTGGTGGCACATTACCCTGGAACGTATATTCTCACGAACAGTCATTCCATAAAGGAATTACAGACACCACGAAGGTCTTTAATGAGATGCTTTCCCCTTCCTTTCCGCATGCTATACCTTTAGCGTCCAATAGATTCTTCCGCCTTTAGAAGCGATTTCTCATTTTTAAGAGCACAAGGGTGCCTTGGACTTGCATTCCCTGATACACCCTTCAAGAAGACTGTCGTAACTTGGTGGAAGGTGACCACTTACATCGGTAGTTACTCGATGTGTGGTCACAGTTGAACGTCACGCCCGGACCATTGATCATGTTAGAGCATGTTATGAAACGAAATGGGTCGAATCTGTAGCTGGAAAAATGAATGAAAGTCTTCGAAACAGAAGTATTCGAAAAAAAAGCATTGCATTCGTTTGTAAGACACTAGTGCGAACAGCTGTTGGATAATTATCTTAATGTTTGAACAGACGGGAAAGAAAATACTGAGTTTACACTTGGTGTCTTCGAGGAGGACAGTTCTGCTGATTCCATCATACATTTCTCGTGAAAGGAATAAAGGCCGATAGCAGTGTTGGATTTAACATCCTGTCGACTTCGATGCCATTACAAACGGAACACAAGTTTGAATTAGGATCGATGTGCAGACGAAAACGGTGAGAATATTATAAGAGAAGTGACAGCCCGTAGCGGGTAATACACCTCTTACACTGCTATTCCACTGAATTTTTGATTGGCTTCGATTTATATGCATTATTTGAATTCCAGAATTGACAATGATAACACACTCTCTTTTTGTCTTAGCAGCGTTCGTCCACTTCATTTGCGTTTCGTCCTGTGCCCTAATGTTCTGATAAGAACGACGACTACTTATTGCATATAGGTTTAATTTTTGACAATAGTGCACCCACGAAGAACTCAATTTACCTTAAGAGGTCTAATAGTTGCAGAGAGCTGTATTTGCATTTTCGGTCATGTTGGAAGAAGAAGTATATCATTATGGGCGCCATACGATCCCATACACTTCACTCAGTTAAGTTTGCAGTGCTAATAAGTAGCTTGACTTGCAAACAAGTAATCGCCGCATTTACGATACTGACACTTTGTGGATATGACATGCGCGAGTGACGGCCGCTGTTCGGAATCCAGCTTACGTTCACGATATGCATACTGGCTGAATAAATGCCAACCTCGAGCAGGCTGTATTATGATCTTGCTCAAACCAGACCAGGTTAATAAATCTGTGCGACACTTCCTAGCGAAATCATGGACTGGACGGGGAACGTGATACTGATTCACCTCAAGGAAAAAAGCTGCGTCCACCCATGGGTAACAATACTGATTGATGTAACACAAACATTCCTTCAAATAAGATTGTTACTGTTGCTGTGGTTGTCGTTGTTACGGTCTCCAGTCCGACCTTTCCTTTTAGTAAAGTTGTGCAATAAATTACTTACCTTTCGAGTTCGACACTGTATCTCTACACTAGTTATCTGATTTTCCCATGTGATCTACAGCATTCTTCTGTGACACCACACTGTAAAACTTCTATTCTCCTCTTATCTGAACAGTTCAGTGTCTACATTTCACCTCTGGACAAGGTTACTCCAGATAAATACTTTTATAAAGTACTTCCTGACTTTTGAACTTGTATTCGAAGCTTATAACTTACTCTTATTCATGAATTCTTCTCCTTCTGTTGGCACTCTGCAGTTTACATCATCCATATGTCGTCCATCATTAGTTATTTTGCTGTTCAACGGCAAAACTCTTCCACTCTTTTTAACGTCACTTTCCAAATTTAACTACATTCTATTACTCCTATTGTACTTTCGTTGAGGTTCGCCTTATAACTCTTTTCAAAACGCTATCCATTCCGTCCGAAAGGACGTAGTGGCCGCAGCACCTGTTCCTTCAGCTATACTGCATGCCCCAAGGAACACTGCTTCATTCTTCTTAACAACATAGGCACTGCAGTATCGCATTTATCCACTGATACGGGGTGGTGACTTTCAATTACAATGTCCTCCCCTGTACGGGATTTACATAATTTGTGTACGAGTAGAGGCTATGTCGGAGGTACGACGACGCGCGGACGTTTGGGTACGGCCGTAAGTCGTGCACTGAAAGGCCGAAACGGCTAAAGCGAGAAATCCGACTTACAGTTCCAGTCCGGCACAAATTTTCATTGCTATCATTCTCTCACACAGCTAATAGTTGTCGTATTCGCAACTGCACATTCAATTCGTATACTGAACGTTTTTATTCCTTCTCCCTTAACTTTAATTTCCGTTCCAAAGTTCTCCTTGGATTCCTTCATAAGTTTCTCAAGTATAGACTGAATAAGGTAAGGGATAGGCTACCACCCTGTCTCCCTCCCTTCTGAATTAATTACTGTCTCCGTTACATGGTCTTCCACAGCTGCGGTCTGGTTTCTATACAAGTTACAGACCAACTGTTGCTTTCCGTATTTTTTTACTGTTACCCTCAGACTTTCAAAGAGCTTATTTGAGTCAATATTTCAAAAGTTTCCTCTATATTGCAAATGCTATGAACGTAGATTTGCCTATCTGAGGTCTGTATTATAAAATAGACCGTCCAGCGACATTAATTTGACCACCTGTCAAAAACCTGAATGACCATCTTTTGCAGTGCGGACAGCTGTCAGTGAAGTCCTGGAAGGTATCGACAGGAATGGGAAGCCATGTCGGTTCCAGTGCCGTTGCCGAATGCGCGGGGTTTCTCGGTTAAAGATCTATGGCGTCAACAGTTCGACCGATGTGGTAGAACAAATTGGGTTTAAATCACGGAAGTCCGTTGGCTAAGAGAGTACAGTAAACTCGTCATGGTGCTCTTCGATCAACACATGCGCAGCGATAGCTGTGTTGCAATAAAAAATGGTTCAAATGGCTCTGAGCACTATGGGACTCAAATGCTGTGGTCATAAGTCCCCTAGAACTTAGAACTACTTAAACCTAACTAACCTAAAGACAGCACACAACACCCAGCCATCACGAGGCAGAGAAAATCCCTGACCCCCGCCGGGAATCAAACCCGGGAACCCGGGCGTGGGAAGCGAGAACGCTACCGCACGACCACGAGATGCGGGCGTGTTGCAATATCCTGCTGGTAAATGTCATCTTGCCGGGGAAAAACGAACTACACTACTGACCATTAAAATTGCTACACCACGATGATGACGTGCCACAGACGCGAAATTTAACCGACAGGAAGAAGATGCTGTGATACATAAATGATTAGCTTTTCAGAGCATTCGCACAAGGTTGGTGCCTGTGGTGACACCTACAACATGCTGACATGAGGAAAGTTTCCAACCGATTTCTGATACACAAACAGCAGTTGACCGATGTTGCCTGGTGAAACTTTGTTATGATTCCTCGTGTAAGGAGGAGAAATGCGTACCAACACATTTCTGACTTTGATAACGGTCGGATAGTAGCCCATCGCGATTGCGGTTTATCGTATCGCGACATTGCTGCTCGCGTTGGTCGAGATCCAAGAACTGTTAGCAGAATATGGAATCGGTGGGTTCAAGAGGGTAATACGGAACGCCGTGCTGGATTCCAACGGCCTCATATCACTAGCAGTTGAGATTACAGGCATCTTATCCGCATGGTTGTAACGGATCGTGCAGCCACGTCTCGATGGGGACATTTGCAAGACAACAACCATTTGCACGAACAGTTCGACGGGGTTTGCAGCAGCATGGACTATCAGCTCGGAGACCATGGCTGCGGTTACCCTTGACGCTGCATCACAGACACGAGCGCCTGCGATGGTGTACTCAATGACGAACCTGGGTGCACGAACGGCAAAACGTCACTTTTTCAGATGACTCCATGTTCTGTTTACAGCATCATGATGGTCGCATCAGAGTTTGGCGACATCGTGCTGAACGCACATTGGAAGCGTGTACTCACCATCGCCATACTGGCGTATCACCCGGCGTGATGGTAGGGGTGCCTTTGGTTACACGTCTCGGTCACCTCTTGTTCGCACTGACGGCACTTCGGACAGTGGACGTTACATTTCAGATGTGTTACGACCCGTGGCTCTACCCTTCATTCGTTCCCTGCGAAACCCTACATTTTGCAGGATAATGCACGACCGTATGTTGCATGTCCTGTACGGGCCTTTCTGGATACAGAAAATGTTGGACTACTGCCCTGGCCAGCACATTCTCCAGATATCTCACTAATTGAAAACGTCTGGTCAATGGTGGCGAGCAACTGGCTCGTCACAATACGCCAATCACTACACTTGATGAACTGTGGTATCGTGTTGAAGCTGCATGTGCAGCTGTACCTGTACACGCCATCCAAGTTTTGTTTCACTCAATGCCCAGGCGTATCAAGGCCGTTATTACGGCCAGAGGTGGTTGTTCTGGGTACTGATTTCTCAGGATCTATGCATCCAAATTTTGTGAAAATGTAATCACATGTCAGTTCCAGTATAATATATCTGTCCAATGAATACCTGTTTATCATCTGCATTTCTTCTTTGTGTAGCAATTTTAATGGGCAGTAATGTATTTGTAGAGGTGGAATGCCTAATTGTGTTGATCCATTATGCCTTCCAGAGTGACGAGATCAACCAGAAAATGCAACGAAAACATTCTCCAGACCACAAAGTTCCCTCCACCGGCCCGTTCTCTACCAACTATTGTTGCAGGGTGTTTACTTTCACGCCGTACACGCAAAAGACTATCTGTCCGATGCTGTATGAAACTTCATTCATCTCAAACGGTCACCTGTCACCATTCACCAGAATCCAGTTGCCTCATTAGCTTTCGTCGTCGATGAACAGCAGTGAGCACAGGTACATGAGCCAGGCGCCTACCACGGAGCCCCATACGCAACAACTTGGAGGCACTATCGGTCGTCCCTTGGTTCATGTGGGCGGACAGATGCTCAGTAGTTGCACCCCTGTTCGACCGTATACGTCTCTGAAGCCGTCGTTCATCCCTGTCATCTAATCTCCCATGGTGAAGCACAGTATGATTTTTAATAACGCTGTTTTGTCATGCATGGTGTACTTCAGTCATGACAGTAAGATAAGAGTTTACAGACTTTGTGCTTCCACCCTTGGGATGAAAGGCAATGATCGTGTTCTTTTGCACGTCAGATGCCGGCCGGAGTGACCGTGCCGTTCTAGGCGCTACAGTCTGGAGCCGAGCGACCGCTACGGTCGCAGGTTCGAATCCTGCCTCGGGCATGGATGTGTGTGATGGCCTTAGGTTAGATAGGTTTAATTAGTTCAAATGGCTCTGAGCACTATGGGACTTTACAGCTATGGTCATCAGTCCCCTAGAACTTAGAACTACTTAAACCTAACTAACCTAAGGACATCACACAACACCCAGCCATCACGAGGCAAAGAAAATCCCTGACCCCGCCGGGAATCGAACCCGGGAACCCGGGCGTGGGAAGCGAGAACGCTACCGCACGACCACGAGATGCGGGCAAGGTTTAATTAGTTCTAAGTTCTAGGCGACTGATGACCTCAGAAGTTAAGTCGCATAGTGCTCAGAGCCATTTGAACCATTTTGCACGTCAGATAAATCGCTCCGTTTCCGGGTTACGACAACAGCTGCCCTCGTCTTCTTACATTTCTTCGGAACCCAAACCTATCATTACCAAAGTTAGCTTCTACCATTCTTCGGTGAATAATTACACTCCTGGAAATGGAAAAAAGAACACATTGACACCGGTGTGTCAGACCCACCATACTTGCTCCGGACACTGCGAGAGGGCTGTACAAGCAATGATCACACGCACGGCACAGCGGACACACCAGGAACCGCGGTGTTGGACGTCGGATGGCGCTAGCTGCGCAGCATTTGTGCACCGCCGCCGTCAGTGTCAGCCAGTTTGCCGTGGCATACGGAGCTCCATCGCAGTCTTTAACACTGGTAGCATGCCGCGACAGCGTGGACGTGAACCGTATGTGCAGTTGACGGACTTTGAGCGAGGGCGTATAGTGGGCATGCGGGAGGCCAGGTGGACGTACCGCCGAATTGCTCAACACGTGGGGCGTGAGGTCTCCACTGTACATCGATGTTGTCGCCAGTGGTCGGCGGAAGGTGCACGTGCCCGTCGACCTGGGACCGGACCGCAGCGACGCACGGATGCACGCCAAGACCGTAGGATCCTACGCAGTGCCGTATGGGACCGCACCGCCACTTCCCAGCAAATTAGGGACACTGTTGCTCCTGGGGTATCGGCGAGGACCATTCGCAACCGTCTCCATGAAGCTGGGCTACGGTCCCGCACACCGTTAGGCCGTCTTCCGCTCACGCCCCAACATCGTGCAGCCCGCCTCCAGTGGTGTCGCGACAGGCGTGAATGGAGGGACGAATGGAGACGTGTCGTCTTCAGCGATGAGAGTCGCTTCTGCCTTGGTGCCAATGATGGTCGTATGCGTGTTTGGCGCCGTGCAGGTGAGCGCCACAATCAGGACTGCATACGACCGAGGCACACAGGGCCAACACCCGGCATCATGGTGTGGGGAGCGATCTCCTACACTGGCCGTACACCACTGGTGATCGTCGAGGGGACACTGAATAGTGCACGGTACATCCAAACCGTCATCGAACCCATCGTTCTACCATTCCTAGACCGGCAAGGGAACTTGCTGTTCCAACAGGACAATGCACGTCCGCATGTATCCCGTGCCACCCAACGTGCTCTAGAAGGTGTAAGTCAACTACCCTGGCCAGCAAGATCTCCGGATCTGTCCCCCATTGAGCATGTTTGGGACTGGATGAAGCGTCGTCTCACGCGGTCTGCACGTCCAGCACGAACGCTGGTCCAACTGAGGCGCCAGGTGGAAATGGCATGGCAAGCCGTTCCACAGGACTACATCCAGCATCTCTACGATCGTCTCCATGGGAGAATAGCAGCCTGCATTGCTGCGAAAGGTGGATATACACTGTACTAGTGCCGACATTGTGCATGCTCTGTTGCCTGTGTCTATGTGCCTGTGGTTCTGTCAGTGTGATCATGTGATGTATCTGACCCCTGGAATGTGTCAATAAAGTTTCCCCTTCCTGGGACAATGAATTCACGGTGTTCTTATTTCAATTTCCAGGAGTGTATATCCAAACTCAGTCCACGCCTTCCCCAGATTTCCTTCCATACTATTTGTAAGAGGTTCTGCATCTACATTCTTCAGTTTTGCTAGACTCCACTTCTTTAGAAATTGTTTCTTTTTAATATGTTTCAGCCTAGATCTTATGTCGGCTACAGCGAGTCGTGATGTGTATTGACATCTGCTCCAGGGATAGTCCTAAACGTCCTGATGCTGTTTTTAATTCTTTGATCGATTAAAATATAATATACCTAGTATCTTGCTTTATAATAAGGGCCTTTACATCTATACAGTATTCGTTTGTGATTCTTGAGACAGGTGGCGAACTAAAAGCCAAGATTCTCTCAAAACCCTGTCTGCTTATCTCCGCTTTCATTCTGTTGCCCTAGTCCACAATCTGCAACATTTCCATGCCAACCCCCCCCCCCCCCCCCCCCGCCCCCACCACGCTCGTCCTGTGTCCCATCATCACTGTTCTTATTTGACCTTTCCATTTTATTCAAATACCTCTTCTACCTGTTCACACATCTTGTCCACCTTTTCCTCATCTGATTACAGTGCAAGGCATGTGCACTTAAACGAATAAGGTATCTACAGGGTCACTCGATATCTTCTTTGCTATCACCTTGGCACTGACGCGTTATTTTGATTATCTGATCCATATTCTTCTCAAACAATAAGCCTACTCCTCCTCCTCTACGGTCTCCTACCTTGTATATCATGTCATACTCTCCAGAAATCAACTCTCCTTCTTCCCATGGCACTTAACAAAGTCCTAAAACGCTGACGTTATACTTCATTTTCCGTCGTCACACTTTTTTACTTCACCTTTCTTGTTCATTTTTCTCTCATCCTAAGTTCCAGTCGCCAGACCAGAAATTTCAGTCTTATTCTTTTTTAAAAAAAATCTCTCAGTGTGCTAATTTCCTGGGATAGTGACCATCCCAAGCTCTGACTGGTGGCACGTTACCCTGGAACAGCAGAACAGTCATTCCATAAAGGAATTACAGACACCACGAAGGTCTTTAATGAGATGCTTTCCCCTTCCTTCCCGCATGCTATACCTTTAGCGTCCAATAGATTCTTCCGCCTTTAGAAGCGATTTCTGATTTTTAACAGCACATGGGTGCCTTGGACTTGCATTCCCTAATACACCCTTCAAAAAGACTGTCGTAACTTGGTGGAAGGTGACCACTTACATCGGTAGTTACTCGATGTGTGGTCACAGTTGAACGTCACGCCCCGACCATTGATCATGTTAGAGCATGTTATGAAACGAAATGGGTCGAATCTGTAACTGGAGAAATGAATGAAAGTCTTCGAAACAGAAGTATTCGAAAAAAAAGCATTGCATTCGTTTGTAAGACACTAGCGCGAACAGCTGTTGGATAATTATCTTAATGTTTGAACAGACGGGAAAGAAAATACTGATTTTACACTTGGTGTCTTCGAGGAGGACAGTTCTGCTGATTCCATCATACATTTATCGTGAAAGGAATAAAGGCCGATAGCAGTATTGGATTTAACATCCTGTCGACTTCGATGCCATTACAGACGGAACACAAGTTTGAATTAGGACCGATGTGAAAACGAAAACGGCGAGAATATTATAAGAGAAGTGACAGCCCGTAGCAGGTAATACACCTCTTACACTGCTATTCCACTGCATTTTTGATTGGCTTCGATTTATATGCATTATTTGAATTCCAGAATTGACAATGATAACACACTCTCTTTTTGTCTTAGCAACTGTTAGCTTCTACCATTCTTCGGTGAATAATTAGTTATGGTTTGGCACACGTGACTTAATTAAACCGATGGCTCTGTAATGCTCACAAGTGTCAGCTCCTGCCTTATTTGGAATTAGAATTCTCACATTCTTCTTGAAGTCTGAGGTTGTTTCGACTGGATGATATATCTTGCGTAAAAGGTGGAACATTTTATCATGAATGAATCTTTCGCTATGCAGCTTAGTGAGCGCTCATGTAAAACTTATTGACAGATTAAAACTCTGAGCTGGATCGAGACTCGAACTCGGGACCTCTCCCTTTCGTGGACAAGTGCTGTGCCGACTGAGCTACCCAAGCACACTCTCTTTTTGTCTTAGCAACTGTTAGCTTCTACCATTCTTCGGTGAATAATTAGTTATGGTTTGGCACACGTGACTTAATTAAACCGATGGCTCTGTAATGCTCACAAGTGTCAGCTCCTGCCTTATTTGGAATTAGAATTATCACATTCTTCTTGAAGTCTGAGGTTGTTTCGACTGGATGATATATCTTGCGTAAAAGGTGGAACATTTTATCATGAATGAATCTTTCGCTATGCAGCTTAGTGAGCGCTCATGTAAAACTTATTGACAGATTAAAACTCTGAGCTGGATCGAGACTCGAACTCGGGACCTCTCCCTTTCGTGGACAAGTGCTGTGCCGACTGAGCTACCCAAGCACATTTCACGACTCGCCTTCACAACTTTCCTTCCTCCAGTACCTCCTCTTCTAACTTCCAAACTTCACAGAAGCTCTCCTGCATACCTCGCAGAACTAGCACTCCTGGATGAAAGGATATTGAGGAGACATAGCTTAGCCACAGCCTGGGGGATGTTTCCAGAATGAAACTTTCACTCTGCAGCGGAATGTGCGCTGATACGAATCTTTCTGAGACGTACTTGCTCCGTCGGAGAGTGAAAAATGAATTCTTGAACCATCCGCCAGGCTGTGGCTAAGCCATGTCTCCGTAACAACCTTTCTTCCAGGAGTGCTAGTCCCCCAAGTTTCGTAGGGGAGCTTCTGTGAAACTTGGAAAGTAGGAAAGAAGGTATTGGTGGAAGTAAGGCTGTAACACCGGGTTATGTGTCGTACTTGGGTAGTTCAGCTGATAGAGCACTTACATGCGAAAGGCAAAGGTCACGAATTCGAGTCTCGTTCTGTGCGGGAAGTTTCAGTTTCATCATGGTGGGTTCTCCCAAGAACCTCAATAAATCTGGAAGAACGGTGTCTGCACGGAGTAAATTAACTTGATGACGTAATTATGGATAGGGAAGAGGAGAAAGACGAATATGAGATTGTAGATACGAAATAGTACTGTATCCAACATCTCATATTCGTCTTCTTCCTCTGTCCTATACATAAGTACGTCATCAACTTAGTTTACTCTGTGTAGCCCTTCTGTATGTTTCTTCCATATTTCAGCCTTGCTGAAACAAGCACTACATTAAACCATTAGGCCACTTGAGCAGACTGGTATGGACCCATTGGCGAATGCTGCTGAACCTTCTCTCGAGGTATTATATTTATTAACACAACCTTTATTACAATAAATCTTTCATTTCTCTGTACTTAAGATACAGATTAGTAATATTTTATCTCGATGAAAACATTCATTTAAAGTAAACATAGTGGATCAAATGACAGTAATATTAACAATAATGTAAAAGGCAATAAAACAATCAAAGAAAACTATTAGCCTGCGACTACTTTTTCCTCTTTTCTCAATACAAAAAGAACGATTTCCTTAACTTGCTTGTACAAAAAACCACATAAGATGTGTTCAGTGGACCTCTGTCTATAATACGAAATTACTGCCAGATATTCAAGCCTTCGACTCAAAATTTTTACCGTCAACAAACACTATCAGACCAGAATGAGATTTTCACTCTGCAGCGGAGTGTGCGCTGATATGAAACTTCCTGGCAGATTAAAACTGTGTGCCCGACCGAGACTCGAACTCGGGACTTTTGCCTTTCGCGGGCAAGTGCTCTACCATCTGAGCTACCGAAGCACGACTCACGTCCGGTACTCACAGCTTTACTTCTGCCAGTACGTCGTCTCCTACCTTCCAAACTTTACAGAAGCTCTCCTGCGAACCTTGCAGAACTAGCACTCCTGAAAGAAAGGATATTGCGGAGACATGGCTTAGCCACAGCCAGGGGGATGTTTCCAGAATGAGATTTTCACTCTGCAGCGGAGTGTGCGCTGATATGAAACTTACTATCAGACCACCTTGTGAGATAGACGTCAGTCATCTATTAACATCTTACGTTAGAGTTTAGAAAACACATAAATAGCAATCTAGGAATTATAAATTGGCATTAATCAAAAATTCTAATCGTAGTTAAAAAGTTCCAATAACATTAAAGAAATACAAAGGAGAAAAAAATCTTTCTAGAAATTTTAATACCAAAAAATTCGAGTACCACCGTTACATAAATGCAATCACAAAAAGCAACATACCTTCATCTGGACGAGAGTGGTCGCACCCACCCCAGGCCGCTTTCAATCACAATCCCATGCTGGCGCCACGACCAATACACAGTGTATAACCACGCTTCAACAGAGAAGTGAAATTAGTTAACTGAGATGACACACACTTCCAAACGTGCACTTAGTATAAGCTGCAGTGTGCCCAGTGGACAGTAACACCGGGAACCAGAACAGTCTTCTAACTATTCTTGTAAATATGAACTTGGCGGCTAAAAACTGCCAAAACAACTTCGTTCTGAATTTCGAAACATAGGAAATAAATGTACGCTTGACCACTTTAACCGGCCATAAGGTGAGATTTACACTGTCGATTAGAACCTTGGAATAGCCGCGAGGACACAAATTCAGAATTCAACGGCAACGGCAGGGGACACTGTATAACATACACAACGAGCCGCAACCCCAGCTGGATCCCACACAGTTCCCTGTGCGAGCTCACTGTATGAAATGTCGCCCAGTGGCTGCTACAAAACCAGTAATTTTTGAGGTTATTTCTCCTGAAGAACAGCGGTTTTTCCGTTTTTGTTAATACTTTAAAATGAAAACAAACGGTCTTGACCGCAAGAAAACTTTATTTTTTGTGGTTACCAGTTTCGGTCAGTTCCTGACCATCTTCAGACCCCGTACTGAAATATAAACATAGAACGAATTAAGAGGAACGTGTACAAATATTAGTGAGATGTAAAATACATGTTACATTATAAATAATACAAGCGGGAACTGTACCCATGTTGGTGGCGGTGAAGGGAACAGGTGCTACGAACTCTACGATTTCTATCTCCTAAGGAGAGCAATACAGCTGCTGCTTAAATACACGATGCTCCTCCCGCTGCACACCGTATTAGATCGGCAGTAGTAGGCCACGCTTACTGGACGTACAATAACGTATATACACAATAATTACACGAAAGCTAACAATAAATGAAGCACTAGGTGCGTGATATACAGTAATTGCTATAAAGAAAATTTCGTCAACGTAGATGCTATGATACCAAAAATGATTGTTAGGGAACGCTAATGGTTCTCATGGAGACGTTGTGGTCATATCGATATGCGCCATACAGCAGAAGAGGATTTCAGAGCTGCGACTGCGGCTGGCTCTCGGACACCTACTGGCACGCAGGTTGGCTTGTAGAAATGCATGCCAGGTGTTGCGTATTGCTCGTAGATTGCAATGGAAGTGGAAATACTGCTTGACTCACGCCGTTATTTACCATCGAGGCGCTGTGGAGGTGTCGATGAGCACGTTTCAAAGTTGCGACAGCGACATGTTGTTACAAAATATTGGCGTGCTAATAAGACGACTGTCGCATTATTTGTCACATCTCCTAGTTGACACTGATCAAGCAACCAAGAAGATAAGAAGTACATTACACCTGAATCATGAAAAAATATCAGTTGCAGCGAAAGAACTACGGCACAAAATCTCATTGTCCCATCGAGATAGCCAAAGACATAAAGCAACGAGCATAAGAAAACTGTAGTTTAAAAGAACTGCGAACATAGCCGTTTAGAGTTGTTCCATAAATTGGCGTACGCAGTGTCAAATGAGTAGAAATACAGCTTACATTACTACGATATAATACACCATGGACCCATCTAAATAGTCATAAACGTAAAACAAACGTATAAGCAGTCAAAGGCTAAAAGCTAATGTGACTGCATTTGTCCACAGCCATAAAATAGCAATGAGCATGACGTTACAACTATTATTTAGAGTAACAGAACGGGAATAAAAACTACCAGAAGTAAAACAGCGTTCTTCGTTTTGGATGAAGGAAGCCATTGCACACAAACTTGGCCTATTCAGATAGTAAGGAATCGAAATAAAATACACAAAGTTTATGTAAACATGAAACCATGCCACAAAAAATAATTGAAAGAATAAAAGGGGAACTGAAGAGCAGGAACATTCTATAGCAAGTCTTCAGATAGATCATGGAGCTATTTTTCTCTAAAGTGTAATTACTCATTAAGTATGGAGGGGGGTTTAATATTGTAGCGACTATAAATTTCAATCTCTTCTACTGTGTTACGTAACAATCTGTTGGTTACATTGTGTTGAACTAAGTTATTCATTGTGGATCCTTCTGAGTGATTGTGATGTGCTAGATGCTAGCTAAATGCTGATGTATTACTCGACGTACCTAAAGTCTATGCACTATAACGAGGAGTGACGTTCGTACTTTCTAGCCAACCTTGTAACCGAGTAGTGACGTTCCTACCTGTCTGGCCAATGTTTCATAAACACCGGAATTAACAAAGGCATTACTGGTGGCGGTGAATATCAACTGCTAATAAGAGTAATACAACTGTTGATTAATTACGCGATGCTCCGCCCAATGCACATCGCATTACATCAGCGCTAGTCACTCAGGCATACAGGACGTAAAACAGGTGTTACAATAAGGTATATACAGAATCATTATACGAAAGCTAATAATAAATGAAGAAATAGGTTCCTTATGTTATGTAAAGTAATTGCTATAATGAGCATTTCGTCAATCTGTGAAAAAAAATATACGAGGGTTGGAACTTTAATAGTGGCAGCTATTTATTTACAGCTCGTACAAAAAGATAGATGTTTCAAAGTTTTAGTGACCTTCAAAGTAGTCACAAGCATTGTGTATAACGTGTTCCAAGTGATGTGGAAGTCGTAGGATACTCTTAGCAGGGCCAGTTGTGTTGGCAGTTCGACCGGCGCCCTCTATTGGCTGACGAATTTGTAGCAGTTCCGAAGCGAATGCCGTTAAGTGTTTCATTTTGGAACACAACCTATTACCAACTTAGAGACAGAAGTGATGACAGTTTCTGCAGGATCTGACCATCATCTAGCAGGACAATGCTCCAGCACGTACAGTGCGAGCTGTTACTGATTTCTTTGACTGATGGGGCTGCTAAGTGCTATACAACCTACTGCACTCCCTTGACTTAAGCCCTCTTAAGTTCAACTCGATTTCTAAACTGAAGGAAACACTTCACGGCATTCACTTCAGAACTGCTACAAATTCGTCGTCCAATAGACCGCGATTCTCGAAATGTCAACACCACTGGCACTGCTAAGTGTATCCTACGACTTCCACATCGCTGGCAACGGGTTATACACAATACTGGTGACTACTTTCAAGGTCAGTAACACTTTGAAACACGGTATCTGTTTTGTACGAGCTGTAAGTAAATAGTTGCCACTATTAAAGTTCCAACCCTCGTATAAAATGTTAACCAATCATAAAAAGTGGGGAAAACACCGAGACGCTTCATAATGTAGCTCGTCTTTTGGCTTCAAGGCATTCCTAATTTCAGACTTCATCCACAGAATGCTGCTCATCTGTTGAACAGTTGGAATAGCGTGAGAATTTAATACTAATCCTGGCATACTTTGGAATGATATTAGTTAAGCACTACTTGTTAAAATATATATTTTCGTACTCAGTTTCATTATTTTTCACATAAACCCTCTAAATTTCTTAAAATCTCCAAATACCTGACTCGGTAAGGAGTCAGTAATTTATGAGAACAGCGGTCTTCTTAGCATTTTTAAATAAACATAAAGTCTCGATCGCAAGGGACCTTTTCTTGTGTAGTTGCCGATTTCGGTCAGTTACTATCTTGGAGGAAATTAGTGTTTAATGTCCCGTCGACAACGAGGTAATTAGAGACGGAGCACCAGCTCGGAGTAGGGAAGGATAGGGAAGGAAGTCAGCCGTGCCCTATGGAAGGAACCATCCCGGCATTTGCCTGAAGCGATTTAGTGAAATCACGGAAAACCTAAATCAGTGTGGCCGAACGCGGGTTTGAACCGTCGTCCTCCCGAATAGTTATTATCTTCAGATCTCATACTGAAATATTAGCATTGAATGGATTAAGAGGGATTTGTACAAAAAGAACTAACATATATATTACGACAGTCGTCTTGCTAGCACGCCAGTATTTTGTAACAACTAGTCGCTGTCGCAACTTTGAAATCTTCACCTGTGAAACGTGCACATCGACATCTCCACGCCGCTTCTATACTAAACAACGGAGACAGTCAAGCAGTATTTCCACTGGCACTACGAACTAGGAGCAATACGCGACACCTGGCATGCATTTCTACATGTCGACATGCATGCCAGTATGTATTTGAAGTACAGCCGCGGTCACAACCCTGAAATCGTCTTCTTCTGGATGACGCATCGCGTTATGACCACGCCGTCTCCATTGGAACTATTAGTGTCGCTTAATCACCGTCTTTGCTGCCATACAATTTACGAGTTTGCGATAAATCCACACAGATCGCTATCGGTGTTCTCACAATCGCTTATGATTTGTTATCTCTTTTGTGTATATATTTTTGTCACAGGTTGACGAAATGTTCTTTATAGCAGTTACTTTATATAATATGAGGCATCTACTTCTTAATTTGTTATTAGCTTTGGAGTAATCATCCTGTATACACCTTATTGTACCACCTGTTTTACGTCCTGTATGCCTACTTAGCTAGCGCTGATGTAATCCGGTGTGCAGTGGGCAGAGCATCGCGTATCTATGCAAGAGCCGCATTGTTCTCCTTAACAGTTGACATTCGTAGAGTTCGTGACTCCCGCTCCCTTCACTTGCACCGCCCACAAACATGGGTACAGTTTCCTTTTCTAATATTTGTTTTATAAGATGTATTTTATGTGTCACTACTATTTGTACATGTCCCTCTTAATCCATTTTATGTTTATGCTTCAGTATGAGGTCTGAAGATGCTCAGTAACTGACCGAAACTGGTAACCACAAAAAATAAAGGATTCTTGAGGTCGAGACGGTGTATGTTCATTTAAATCGCTACAGAGTGTGCTGCTCCTTACATGGACGTTCACAGACTCCATCTCAGCAATACAATGTGTCTCATCCGGTGCGGTTGGTGGCTGCATGTCGTGCTTGTTTCACACCATTTCCGGGACCACAACCTCCTGCGCCACCTCTCGCCTCTTTCGGCTACCTCTCCGCGCCTCTTAAACCTCTGGCACGTGTCCACAAGTCACCTACAAGCGATGTCGCTCGAATCGATCGTGGTCAACCAAAATCGACTGGGACACACCACATCCATTGATTCCTTATTACTGCCCTGCCATCTGAGCTCTTGACGTTCATAAAAGCGCTCCACTTTTCTCCAAACGTACGTTTAACTTCCCTCTAATCAGCATCCATCTTCCTCATACTTAGGCTTGCAACAGTAGCTTTGCATTTCTCACCTAGATATTACCGGTCTGCCACTTTACATTTCCTGTCAGTCTAGTTTCTTGACTCCTGCATTCTCTTTGCTCCACACACGCTCAAAGAATTTCCATAGCGGACTTTTATTTCGCCTATCTGATGCCTTCTCTGTTTTGTCTATCAAAGACATCCATGTATTTTTGCATAGGGGCCTGTCTTATTTAAGAAAAACAAGAGCTTTCGTCGAGTACGAGTTTTGTGAGATAGATTATGGACAACAGAACAGCAGTGAAATTTCAAATATGTGAAGAATACTACTCTTGTATTGTTGTTCCAGTACTCAGTGTCTCGTTTAAAACAAGACATCGACATCGAGATAATTAGAGACTCAGGCCTAATGACGGGAAGGAGAATAGTCCTTTATTCGGTAAGGCAACGACTTCAGAATTAATGTGAAGTGATTTAAAGGAAACCACGAAACACATAGCTGTGGCTTTCTGGACTCCTCCTTAATCCAAGTTCAATATCTTAACCTCTGCAACACCCCATTCGGTTTGTCGAATAGATTTTCCAATGTATCGTATTTTTCATTATATCTTCTGCTGGAGAACATGTGTGTTCTACAAGAAATATTTCCTGATTAATAATTTTTAAGCTGTTCTGTATCTCTTCCGACACTAACAAGAAAATTTGCGTATTAAAGTGGTGTGTAGTGAAAAAATCTTGGTTAGTATTTTTTGTCAAGTTTTGTATTAATGAATTACTACGTAACATATTCAGATCATTTAACGATGTCTTTCCAAGGAATCAAAATTAATCATGAAACTATTTGTGTGCAATTACGAAGGTAACATTGTTTGTTGTTGTGGTCTTCAGTCCTGACACTGGTTTGATGCAGCTCTCCATGCTACTCTATCCTGTGCAAGCTTCTTCATCTCCCAGTATCTACTGCAACCTACATCCTTCTGAATCTGCTTAGTGTATTCATCTCTTGGTCTCCCCCTACGATTTTTACCCTCCACACTGCCCTCCAATGCTAAATTTGTGATCCCTTGATGCCTCAAAACATGTCCTACCAACCGATCCCTTCTTCTAGTCAAGTTGTGCCACAAACTTCTCTTCTCCCCAATCCTATTCAATACCTCCTCATTAGTTACGTGATCTACCCACCTTATCTTCAGCATTCTTCTGTAGCACCACATTTCGAAAGCTTCTATTCTCTTCTTGTCCAAACTAGTTATCGTCCATGTTTCACTTCCATACATGGCTACACTCCATACAAATACTTTCAGAAATGACTTCCTGACACTTAAATTTATACTCGATGTTAACAAATTCCTCTTCTTGAGAAACGCTTTCCTTGCCATTGCCAGTCTACATTTTATATCCTCTCTACTTCGACCATCATCGGTTATTCTACTCCCTAAATAGCAAAACTCCTTTACTACTATAAGTGTCTCATTTCCTAATCTAATTACCTCAGCATCACCCGACTTAATTTGACTACATTCCATTATCCTCGTTTTGCTTTTGTTGATGTTCATCTTATATCCTCCTTTCAAGACACTGTCCATTCCGTTCAACTGCTCTTCCAAGTCCTTTGATGTCTCCGACAGAATTACAATGTCATCGGCGAACCTCAAAGTTTTTACTTCTTCTCCATGAATTTTAATACCCACTCCGAATTTTTCTTTTGTTTCCTTTACTGCTTGCTCAATATACAGATTGAATAACATCAGGGAGAGGCTACAACCCTGTCTTACTCCTTTCCCAACCACTGCTTCCCTTTCATGCCCCTCGACTCTTATAACGGCCATCTGGTTTCTGTACAAACTGTAAATAGCCTTTCGCTCCCTGTATTTTACCCCTGCCACCTTCAGAATTTGAAAGAGAGTATTCCAGTTAACATTGTCAAAAGCTTTCTCTAAGTCTACAAATGCTAGAAACGTAGGTTTGCCTTTTCTTAATCTTTCTTCTAAGATAAGTCGTAAGGTCAGTATTGCCTCACGTGTTCCAACATTTCTACGGAATCCAAACTGATCTTCCCCGAGGTCGGCTTCTACCAGTTTTTCCAATCGTCTGTAAAGAATTCGCGTTAGTATTTTGCAGCTGTGACTTATTAAACTGATAGTTCGGTAATTTTCACATCTGTCAACACCTGCTTTCTTTGGGAATCGAATTATTATATTCTTCTTGAAGTCTGAGGGTATTTCGCCTGTCTCATACATCGTGCTCACCAGATGGTAACCAGAAGGTAACATATAATAACAGAATTTCAGCTACAGGGCAATCATGGTAATAGTACTTTCATTCGTCCGTAAATAAATTTTACACAGATATTGGACATGTCATGATATTACCATTTATTAACAAAAAATAGCGTACTTCATATACGAGATGTTCAAAACATTACTGCCCAAACTAACAGAGTTGGCCGTCCGTTGTGGCGGAGCGGTTCTAGGAGCTTCAGTCTGGAACCGCGCGACCGCTACGATCGCACGTCCGAGTCCTGTCTCGAGCATGGATGAGTGTGATGTCATTAGGTTAGTTAGGTTTAAGTAGTTCTAAGCTCTATGGGACTGTTGACCTCAGATGTTAAGTCCAATAGTGCTCAGAGCCATTTGAACTAACAGAGTTGATACACGAAACAAAAACAAATGTATTTTGTGAAGCATTCTAGGGCTGGAAACTCATATTAGGTGAGCACTGAACATGCGTAGGCAGTAAACGAGTAGATAAAAGTCGTTGTGTCTAGCATTGTTACACCAAATATCAGTTTGAAGTCCGCAGTATGTCGTGATGCGATGCTCTTATACACTTGAGTTAGTAAACAGCGGACAGCACTGGTGCCTGAACGATAATCGCAGTGTCAACATAGAGCCACAAATGGGGAGAACTGCGAGATTTGCACTTGGTTTACGGTGTAGAGGGAGGCAATATCGAAGAGCCCGCTGAATGTACGGCGGACGTTTCCCTCCACGCAGATGTTCACATTATCGCACATTTTCTGCAGTTCACACTGGTAAATACGACACATTGATGGTATGAAGATTAGCATCTCCAAAACGAAGCAGATAGCGGATGATGTGTACACCAAACAATGTGGAAGAAGTGCTGTTACGCTTCGAGAACAATCCAAAGACAAGCAGGCAAGCAATTACTACGAGATGTGTTACGTGAACAATTTCCTCATCCATATCCTCCTATTGTCTGTTCTACAAGATTATGGAATAGGAGGCAAACTTTTGCAAGCAATTAAAGGTCTTTACATGGATAGTCAGGCAGCAGTTAGAGTTGACGGTAAATTGAGTTCATGGTTCAGAGTAGTTTCAGGCTGCAACCTGTCTCCACTGTTGTTCATATTATTTATGGATCATATGTTGAAAACGATAGACTGGCTGGGTGAGATTAAGATATGTGAACACAAAATAAGCAGTCTTGCATATGCGGATGACTTGGTTGTGATGGCAGATTCGATTGAAAGTTTGCAAAGTAATATTTCAGAGCTAGATCAGAAATGTAAGGACTATGGTATGAAGATTAGCATCTCCAAAACGAAAGTAATGTCAGTGGGAAAGAAATATAAACGGATTGAGTGCCAAATAGGAGGAACAAAGTTAGAACAGGTGGACGGTTTCAAGTACTTAGGATGCATATTCTCACAGGATGGCAACATAGTGAAAGAACTGGAAGCGAGGTGTAGCAAAGCTAATGCAGTGAGCGCTCAGCTACGATCTACTCTCTTCTGCAAGAAGGAAGTCAGTACCAAGACTAAGTTATCTGTGCACCGTTCAGTCTTTCGACCAACTTTGTTGTATGGGAGCGAAAGCTGGGTGGATTCAGGTTACCTTATCAACAAGGTTGAGGTTACGGATATGAAAGTAGCTAGGATGATTGCAGGTACTAGTAGATGGGAACAATGGCAGGAGGGCGTCCACAATGAGGAAATCAAAGAAAAACTGGGAATGAACTCTATAGATGTAGCAGCCAGGGCGAACAGGCTTAGATGGTGGGGTCATGTTACACGCATGGGAGAAGCGAGGTTACCCAAGAGACTCATGGATTCAGCAGTAGAGGGTAGGAGGAGTCGGGGCAGACCGAGGAGAAGGTACCTGGATTCGGTTAAGAATGATTTTGAAGTAATAGGTTTAACATCAGAAGAGGCACCAATGTTAGCACTGAATAGGGGATCATGGAGGAACTGTATAAGGGGGGCTATGCTCCAGACTGAACGCTGAGAGGCATAATCAGTCTTAAATGATGATGATGATGATGATATCCTCCTATGAGACTACAGGCCACGAGACAAGGTGACCATCCGCTCCGTCGTGAGTATGTACGCTGGATCCTGCAACAGGCTAATGAATATCCTCCATTTCATTTAAGGATGAGGCTCGATTTACTTGGGGAGGCATTTACAATAGTGACAGTACACATGTAGGGTCAGATGAAAATTCATGTAATGCGGTTGAGCGAGGCCATCAGAGACGCCTTTCGATAAAAATGTTGGCCGGTATTGTGGGCGACTACTTAATTGGATGTTAGATGTTGCCTGCTCGGGTCTGGTGGCCAATGTACGGAGTGTTCTTGGAAGCCCACAGGCCGACATTATTGGAAAAGATACCCCTAGATATCAGGAGGAGGATGTGGGTTCAGCATGACGTGGCCCCAGCGTACTCTGCAGAACCAGACCGACCACTAATAACAAGTAGTTTAGGCAATCTGTGGATCCGCCAGGGAGGCCCTGTACATCGGCCTGCAAGAGCCGCGGACCTCACCCCATTAGACTTCCTCCTCTGGGGCTACATGAAAGCCGAGGTGTATTTTACCACTGTTGACTCGGAGGGAGAATCGGTTGCAATAATTCTTGCAGCAACCGTACAAAAAAGCAACACACCACGCGTTTTCCAGCGATTATGGGATTCCCTACTACGTCGATACCTGGCTCTGTGCAGACGTTAACGGTGCTAATTTTGAGTATTTATTGTAGTGTAATAGTAATCAGAACAATTAAGCAATGAAAAACGTTTATCCCCGTTTCATTCTCAATCACACACACGCAAGCACACACATCCATGTTAGTTTGTTAGTTTGGGCACTGAATTTCTGGATAGTCTGTACACAGCTCCAGTTTGACAATGATGCGACACGTCGTCCCTTTATAACAGCAATAATTACGAAATTTTGGTGAATTAATTTAAGAAAACTACGGAAAACCTAAATCAGGATGGTTGGATGAAGACTGTAATCACCATCCTTCAGAACACAAAGAAACAACTGTGCTACCCCACTCGGTTTATCCCTAGAATACAAAATTTTTTTCATAAGTATTTAAGAACTAGATGAGAAACACGGTGTTGGTAAGGTATTTATTTATTGCTGTGTCCGACTCTTCGTACGTGTGGAAAATATTTTTGACCTATATACTTTACTTGAAGTAATATGACTGGGGACATGAACGAAGAATTTGTCTGCTTCGCTAGCACGCGAAAAAGTAGAGCTGGCCTTGCGAAAAGCAACTGACGCTAAGGCCCAAGTGTGCAACACACAGCAACGGACCTGCTTTGTCTGTGGTCAGGGGATAACATAAATTGCCCGGGGATTTTACACTTTTCAAATAAAATGGTGAACAGTTAAGACTAAGTGGGATTCTGGGTATAAGAAGTCGCTCGCATGCGCCATTACCTCTCAAAACTCCTGCTTCCTAGGTGTCACCTCGGAGAGACGTAATTTTAAGCCTGGGTGAGTGAACGGTTCTAAGAAGTAATATAATTCATGACGTTCTAGAGTTAAATCATGCCTCACTTCCCGAAAGGAGTTTCCAAATGCTTTCTAGCTGTATCAATTCTCACCTCACAATATTCATTGGATTCTTGAGACAGCGTATACCTCAGTCATTTCCTCGTTCTGGCGTATTCAGAAAGACTCGGCTGTTTTGTGGACGTTTTTATTGATAAAAATAACGTATTCAAAATGTAATGATTAGGCACTCAAATCACAAATGAAACTTAATAATTTCGTTTTTCCTAGCAAGGAATATAAACAAAACATATCAGAATTGCAAAGCAATGTCGATAAATTCTTAATACACAGAGTAGAACTAGTGAATCAAAATATCCCAGCCAAGTAAATTCAGTGTTAGTTTGTATCCGCAAAAATAAGATTCCTGTCCATAATTCTGTCACGGACATGAACTTCCGAAAATATTTCTGTTACTGAGGTAAAAAACGTGCATAGGAAACAAGTAAAACATTAATAAAACCTATGGAAGTATAAAAGCAATGACGTTTTTAATGTAATAATAAATAGTTCCATACTCAGGGAATAAAGGTAGGGGGAGCAGATGCAGGAATTCTGCACTGCCGCTCAAGGTGAATGTGGTATGGCCCTGCCTTCCTGTGACCTGTTATGAAGCGTTTATCTGTGACTTGTGTATTACTTTGGTAAGTGTATGTACAGTGTAGAGTTGGGGTTCGTGTTGTAATGGATGAAGGTAAGAAGTGGGGGAGGGCTGAACACGGTGCCACCACATAGCCTACTCTTCTCTGGGTGCCCTCGAGATTAACGTCCCTACCTCTTCAGACGGATCACCATGAACAGTGTCACATGTCTTCACATCATGAGGCACTGCGTATATTCCTGCAAGACCGAGTAAGCGAGCACAAAATCTGAGATGGAGTGAGTACAGCTTAACTATATAGGCTGCCCGCATCAGTTATATTGGACGGACATTGAAGACATTATCGTATCCTAGATAATGTTTGACACCGAAAATGTTAAATGTGTGTTTATACGTGTTCGACTTCATCCATTATTGATTTCTCCTTCGTGATGTATCTGTAATAACGCGTCGTGAGGAAGCAATTGCAGTAAGAAGTAAGACTGAAACCAATGCGTACACAACATGGAAACGTGAGGGTCTGGAGAGCAAAGTAAAGTAAATCTAACTGGGTACGTATAGTGCATAAACTGCTCTACGTTATTGTGCTTCCACTCTGGAAACAGAGTTGTTATGAAATCCCACACTGACACATATCCCTCAGAGATCCTGCCAATTATAAAAAATAGTTTAACAGCAAAGTGTGTTGCAATGAGGGCTAAAGATACGAGATCTTTCAATGCTGTATCTGGTGAAGGTTTCAAAGGACTAGACATGATCTGGATGCACATTATGGAGCAGCCAGCTTTTCAGATGCACTTCACATCGGTCAGTAGAAGTATAAAAGAACAAGCTGATGGAGTTCGAAACAGCACAATACCTTCCGTTACTACGGAACTTATTAACAAAACATGTCGTGCGAGAGATGATGTGTGGACTGATTCGATCAATCAACTGTATTATTTGGCTCTTACAGCACATTACATAAACACATATCGGAATCTTCTGAATAATGTTTTACTGAAAACTAAGTTCCCTGGCGTTAAGAAGACGGGAGTAAATATTATTAAATAAATAGTAGACAAGAGGCCTGATTGGAAAATTTCGCTGGATATGTTGCGTAGCTTTTTTTCTGTGTCCACCGAGGGTACCAATAGTACAAAACTTTTGAACAATTACGAAAGGATTCCTAGTGCTGCTCAATTTGTAAGTCAGGTTTATGAAGAAGACAGATTCTTCTTAAATCATGGTTCAAAATGATTCAATTGGCTCTGAGCACTATGGGACTTAACTGCTGAGGTCATCAGACCCCTAGAACTTAGAACTACTTAAACCTAACTAACCTAAGGACATCACACACATCCATGCCCGAGGCAGGATTCGAACCTGCGACTGTAGCGGGCGCGCGCGGTTCCTGCCTGAAGCGCCTACAACCGCTCGGCCACTCCGGCCGGCTCTTAAATCATGCCACGAAAACCGCAGCAACAATAAATACTGCAAAATACATTGCACGTATATAAAGAAAAGTGATCTCTGCTCATCTCTAAAATTATTTTTAAAACAAGAGGTCAGCACATGGTAGAATAACTTGTATACTTTGTTAGAGTCCTGACACAGTTAGCGTAACTGAGAGTCTGCATTGCTGATGGAAAAGAATTCCGCTTACAGATTGCAGGGATATGGTGATACGCTTGCCGGAAGAACTGTGGATTTCCTGAAACATTTTAAAGAGGCCGCAGATAAAGTAGAAAAAGGATCGTGGAATGCAGATAGGTCTTCTCTAGCTTTAAAATTTGCTGCAATGTAAAGACAATGATTGTAAGGTGTGTTTAACTACTGTACTGCTTCATTATAATCAACTAGTGTAACTGATGCACACGAACAGATTTGTATTTTTAACATGAGATACAAGAGCCATTTGTATGTAAGAAGGTTGTAATCAATTCCAGTCATGAAACTGCTGTCTACTTTCCTTTGGTTGGTTTTCCGTGATATGAAGATGCTTGACATCTGTGCACACAGGAATTTCTTGGTAGTGTGCAACACATGTTTTCAAGCTATACAGGCACAACCTACAGTTGTTAACGTAATAGTTCTTCTACAGATAACGCATAGTGTCTTACAGCCAAGCGGAAACGTTATAATTCGTATAATGATTCATCAACATAAAACACTTTGCTCCAGGTACGGCTTCACAACTTCCATATCAGTTCTGTATTAGTTCTGTCCCTCATTGCCTGCTAACACAGAGCCTTCAAGTGTAATGTCATCGCCACACAGAGAGATTGTTTCAAGGACTGTAAGTGTAGCAAATCCTCCGTGGCAGATGAAGTAGTTTTGAGAGATAAGCGTGTTCAAATAGACCAATAGACACGACGATTATACAGTATTATTATTACTATAGAGTGTATTTATTCTGAGTCCCAGTCACGGCATACGCTGCATACTGCGTACATAACGCAACAATACACACGCTATTAGCTGACCTCAGTACCACAGCGACGATGTTTCACTTCCATTTTGCTCACCACAACTTCCCATTCCCCTCTTGAGAAACCGAGTCAGCATCCCTCTACAACGAGTGAGATGTTGAGCTCAGAAAGAGAGTAATTGTTAGTATTATACATTGCATAGCTTTGGAAGTGACTTTCTCCATAAAAAAGGAGAAACAGAACTTGTAAGTGTTATGTGAAGTGATAGATGTGTTACTAACTTTATTATTATTATTTACTTGTGTTACACTTTTCACCTCTACTCAGTGTATTTTATGTAATCCTTCGCTATATAGGAAGTGCTGGTTACAGGTACTTCTTAACACCCTCTTTAAGTAATCTCTTTAATCTCCTTTGGCAATTAATTGCGCAGATTTATTTCTTGGTAGAAAATGGTGTTTAGAGTTTATGTTCATTATTTCTTGGTAGATGTAACTTCAGTCTAGATACTGTCCCATGGTCATGGTCAGATCTTTTTGTGCAGCAGTTATCAATGTTATTTTTATGTGCACAATATATTCACAAACAGTGAAGTCAAAACTTCATAATGAGCTCGACTATTGTTTTTGGGTGCTATTCTCTTCTGTAATTTGACGACTGTGTTCGTATTTTATACATTTTTCCCAAGAAAAGAATTATACAGCTAAAAAATGAGAGTACATTGAAATTGGGACTTACACGCTGATAACAGGTCTGTAAGAACATGACATGCTGATGGTATTCTGCGTGAAGTATTTTTGTGTATTCACACCACATCAGCTGAGAATCGTTATTCATTCCTAGAAATTTTGTGTTTGTTACACAGTCGGTAGAGGTATCCACTATTAATTTAATAATGTGCTTGCACAAGGGTGCGCTAAATATGACATAGGTGGTGACCTGGACAAGATGGAATACCTGACTCGTAACACCAATGTACAATTTAACTGTTCTGGCGTCGTGTTCAGCCACACCGTAACCGAGTAGCTGTGAAGCGGATTAATGTAGTGTTAGGAATGGCACTGATGGCAGCGAATTTTTGCGAATGTTGCACAGGTACCAGTCGGAACTATCCATAGATGGGACTTCACTGAGCTTTGATTATACTATACAGATTTTCGCCTTGTGCTTTATGCCTACAATGTGTGAAACATACAGACCTTCGCAAAAAAAAAAAAAAAATACAAAAAATTAATGGTGGTTCTCAACTACGTACCCTCAGATTCAGAACTGAAATATTAAAAGTTTTGGCTGGTTTCGTTGGCTAGGACCTGGGATACGTAGTTGCCGCATCACTTGCCAAATACTGCTGAATCTACAGTGTACAATATGAATGCACACATGAATCGAATGCTCGAAGGTTCCTATCACTCGGCGATTGCGAATTTTGAATGTAGCATAGAAATTTGTAAATGAAAGATTTCAATCAAATAAAATGGGCTGTTGTAATGTCTCTTGCAGCGGTCTCTCCGCGATATTTTCAGAAATTTTATAAATTATATAACTCAGTACATATCTCGAAATATCTCTTCTTATCTTACCGATTATCAATGCAAAGTAGTTTCAAGCCCAATTATTCCTTGGAGCGTCCATTTACTCCATGGAATAGCTTCTCTGCTATCTATGTTTTCTCTTATGAAAAGAATAGAGAACTTCTGGCGGATTAGTCGTGAAAGAAGGATGTATATGTATGTATTGTTGGGCTAGTCGCCATCTTGATGAGATTCTGTATGAGAAGGAATTTAATACATGAACTAAACTAAAGCAAGTGTGTTCGCGTATTATTTAACTGATTATTATTAACAGTGTCTGCTTACTACGCTGTGTTGTACGGGATCAGTGGGGAACGTCTGATTTACACTGGACGAACCTGCCGTTTTGTATGCTCAAGATATCCAGTTGCTTCAAATAAATAGGCTAACACGGTCTTACCAGCAGATCTCCGGTCTTCCCCATGTGATCACCGAAAGTTAATAATTGTTACAAATGTTTCCAGGACATCGACTGACAATTTTCGTCGCACCGAGACTTCGAAATTGCTTCACTGCCTTATGGAAATTAAGTTAAGCTCAATTTAATCAGGATAGAACAGTATTGAACTGTGTGAATGTGATAAGCCTGCTTTGTCAATGAAAATTCCCTCAATATACGCATGTTTTTACTATCCTGATCAGTGAAGCTAATCAGGCCGGTGTGAGAGAGGTTTTTAAATTTTAGATCCCACACAAAATATAATAAAGGTACTATTTTAACGCCATTAAATGATGAGTGCGATAGCAGTAGTACTTTCAAGAGTGCCATTTATTACTGTAAAACACTTATTGGTGTCGATGGTCCAGCAATTAAATAAAATATAAGTTGAATTGTGGTGTCACCGCCAGACACCACACTTGCTAGGTGGTAGCCTTTAAATCGGCCGCGGTCCGCTAGTATACGTCGGACCCGCGTGTCGCCACTGTCAGTGATTGCAGACCGAGCGCCGCCACACGGCAGGTCTAGAGAGACGTCCTAGCACTCGCCCCAGTTGTACAGCCGACTTTGCTAGCGAAGCTACACTGACAAATACGCTCTCATTTGCCGAGACGATAGTTAGCATAGCCTTCAGCTACGTGACTTGCTACGACCTAGCAAGGCGCCATTAACAGTTAATATTGAGATTGCACTTATGTATCATCAAGAGCTATGTACACCAATTATGGAATATAGTTAAGTATTACATCGACTACGTACTTTATTTGCTATATTAACTACTTTACACTGTTCCAGACCTCACGCAAGCCTGCGTGAGCTAAGCGCGTGCATTTCGGCATCCTCGCGTAGTGATTTGGCTGTCTTGCCAAGTCACAACATGAATAACAGGGAAAAATATTCCTACTTCACGTAATTAGTTATGAGCAACAACATAGCTCGTGAGATATTCACTTGTAAACACATACTACGTCTGCAATGCAGAAGCCATGGAAATCTCACAAGTGCACAAGTCAGCACTACGAAATATCTCGTAGGACCACAAACTGCTCGACACTCTCCAAGTCTTCCCTGCGACCGTCCGTCTCGCCTTCCTGTCCAGTGCTCCTTGTGTCCCGTGCAACCCACTGCTCCTCCCCAACTTCCATTGACCTTTTTTTTTGTGTTTGGTCGTTGCGGACGTCGCACGACATCCTGTTCAAGTTCGGTGGTAGATCCTTCCACTCAGTTTTTTTTTATTACAGAGGCCAACCGGCTCTCTGACCGCACACGCTGAGCTACCGTGCCGGCATTTCGGTAGTCGCCTACCACAGTAACGAGTGCTGTGATTGGCTAGAGCACTCCCGCCACGTCTCCAAGCCAACGCACTCTCGCAAACATATTGAAACACATATGAAATACTGGATTTACATTTAAATAACTTGAAATTAAATAAATATTCCTATGGATGGACCATAAAGACGCTCTAACACACATTATTAAATACGTAATCAAATCAAATAAACACATATCAAAGGAATGGAAACAAAAGTAGGCCAGTAGCCTAATGACTCAGTGCTTTCTAAATCACAGCAAATATTTGACGAATTTCTTCATGAATAGTATATATCGGATATAAACAAATACATAGAGGAATAAATATATTTATAAGCATGCTGCTGCCGGTTTTTCGTGTAACTGTGGAGTATTTATGGCCTGACGCGATCGGTAGTAATTGGCCACTTTCACCTCCAATAACCTACGTACTATTCAAGTTACACGCCTGTAATTCATGCCAACTTAGGTTTACACTAATAGCTTTCTAAAGACACATCGGTCTACAAAATCGGATGAACCTTTTAGATTTTGCCAATTCGTTCCTGGGTGTTACTTTTATGATTTACAGTCAGATAGTAAACTTTAATAAAGATATTGAAAATCCGATTACACTATCAGCATCATCGTGCAAATAATGGTAATGTATATGTTTCTTTTTAAGGTATCATGATTCCTCTGGCTATTATTAATTTCTACATGAACTGTAAAATGTCTGCCATTATGGCGTCATGGAGTCCACCATTTTTGGCGCTCCCAGCATACAAATCTCCTTCATCGACACAAAGCACAGACCTCGGCACAGCGTCAACATGGAATTCTCAGCCACGCGGTCGGCCTGGACCACGCACTGGGGCTGCCCCTCTTGCTCCAGCTAATGTTCGGCACCAGCTTGCCCAGCGGCCCGTGCGGCCACGCCAACTCCGAACTTTAAATATTTTCAGGGTGCCACAACTCGCCCGTTAGCTCACAAACACAATAAACTATTACGGCGGCGTTTTTGGAAATTACTGATAAAATAGTTATTTTTCAACTTTTCTTAGTTTAGTAATGACAATAAATGTTGTTACTGTACCCAGTCTGCCCTATGCACGGTGTTGTACCTCACAGGTGAAATTTTGGACTACTCGAACACTCGTGGAATGAGGAAAAGAGGAAACACATTTCAAGTAATCATTCCACTATTCAGCATAATACTCTGAACATTATTTCGTAATAAGAGTGTTATTTCCATACGTGTTAATTCTAAACATTCTCTACGGCAATTTCTGTGCAAATATCAACTGTGCGGCTCCCAATACTGAATATCAATGCAGTCCGCTCCCGGTAGCTGAGTGGTCAGCGCGACAGAATGTCAATACTAAGGGCCTGGGTTCGATTCCCGGCTGGGTCGGAGATTTTTCTCCGCTCAGGGACTGGATGTTGTGTTGTCATAATCATCATCATTTCATCCCTATCGACGCACAAGTCGCCGAAGTGGGGTCAAATCGAAAGACTTGCATCCGGCGAACGGTCTACCCGACGGGAGACCCTAGCCACATGATTTTTTTTAAATTTTTTATCCCCATCGACGCGCAAGTCGCTAAAGTGGCATCAGATCGAAAGACTTGCACTTGGCGAACTGTCTATCCGACAGAAGGCCCTAGTCAAACGACATTTACATATTAATACAACCTTATATTGGGATATTTACATATATCGATTTTTGTTGTTGTTATATATATATATATATATATATATATATATATATATATATATATATATATATAAGTCTGCTACTTAAAAGCTAAGTTAATGCTTTTATTGTGTGCCATAATTATTACATAACTAGCTGAGTTCTTGGTGTTGCCCGGATATGAATTTACTCCCATCTCCTGCTTCCCCTCTCTCTCCCCTCCTCTTCCTCCCCCCATCTCTGTCCATTTCCACAACCCACTCCCTGTGTTGACTTCCTCCATCCCCACTCCCTGTCTATCGGCATCTGCCTCTGTCCCTCCCTCTGTCCATCTGCTCCTCCGTCTGCTTCTTCCCCCTTTGTCTATTGCTTCTTTCACCTTTACATTCATGTCTTCCTCTCTCTGCACATCTCCTCTTCCCTCCTTCTTTGCATCTTCTCCTCCCATTTCCCACTATTCATCTCCCCTTCTTTCCTCTTTCTGTCCTTCTCTCTCCTATCCCTGTCCATCTTCTTCTCCTCCTCTCTCTGCTCATCTCTTACTCGCCTGTTTCTGTTCATCTCCTACTCCTTTCTTTATCAGTCCAACTCTTCCCTTTCCCTTTGTCTGTCCATTTCCTCCTCCATTTCCTTTTCCCTAATTCTGTGTCCACCTCTTCCTTCCCACATTCTACTCATCTCCTCCAGCCCACTTTTCTCTCTAAGTTATCACGCTGACCCCAATAGGCAGTTTCTGGCTCTTACCCCGTTCCCCCAGCCCCCCATCCACACCCACATTTCCAGATTGTAAGCACTATGCATGCAAAATTTAGTTAAAATCGATCCAGGGGCTTAGAAGAAGATTTTTACCCGTGTTTTTGCCCGCAAATATACATGTCACATACATTTCACACATATTTAACATAACTTACATATTGGTATACACTTTTACCTGTATCTGTATCGAAATTTGTCCTGTAATTTCGTTTTCACACAACTCAATGTTTATGACATCATATGTACTGCCGTGTCGTACAGTGATATAATTTTGTGGATACATCCGGTAATGTATGTTGACGCTGTATGGGAAATGTGTTGCGAATAGAGTAAGTAGCAAGGATGTAATAAATTAAAATGTCATGCATGCTGCGCCAATTATTTACACAGATCGGTGTTTATGACGTCATACTTCGTAAACTCCATGTGGTAGAATAATATAGTTTTGCTGGTACATTCAATAGTATATTTGAATGTTGTCTGCATTTTTTTTTTTTTTTTTTGCGAATGCGGTTAGTGATAAAGAAGAAATAAATCGAAACGGCATGCCTTTTGCGGTAAGTTTACTGCATCAACAGCACAAATGCAGTAAGCGATAAACTTGTTTCTTTTCATTATTCTCTGGGGTCGTCAATGAAAAAAAGTTTCGTAAAGGTTTGAAATTATGTGCAAATTTTGTTGCAAGTCAATACGCGCCCTCATTCTCGAATACTGGATGTATATAGTCTGGCTATTTGGCCGTATTGAGCTACGCTGATTTCTCAACCCCACCCGTTTCATAGGGAGGAGGTTCGTAAGATTATAGTGATACTTTACAGGCAGTAAGTGATATATATACAAAATTTCGTTGAAATTGGTCCCGTGGTTTACGAGGAGATGTGGAATATACACACATACATACATATACACATACATTTTTGTAATATGTACGGTATTGATTATTTTTAAAGAACTGACGATTTCCAGCTTATTCATTCATTGTTAGAATAATTCATGTTAGTAAATTTATCACCTTACTAACAACTTACTAATTACTAATAGACATCTCGGTCCATTTTGAAGTGCACTGAAGTTGAAAATAGACATGGACAGCTTTACAGCCTCCGAGTGCTTCCGAAAGCTAGAAGATCACCGAGAGGACAAACAGTTAAAATCTCGTAATTTTCAGCAGTTCTTCAAAAGATCGCATTGATCTGTAACAACATGTCACAGTGTCACTTTATGCGGACAACCGCGACGTACGTCACCTAATCGGATTGTCAATACTGCCTGTATGTTGATCACCGCTCCACTTTATCAAACAAATTTATTTTATCAGGCGAATCAAACTGCGTATTTGAGATGGCAGTAAAGTGAAGAATGGCGTTCTTTGTTTCATTTTTGTCTTGAAACGTAACGCTGCCGCAGTTCCTACTTGTCAAGCTGGATGGGCTGAACACGCTTCCAGGAACAGGGCTCCGTTGTTGCTCGCGCAGGGAGTTGAGAGACGTCGTGTAATAGAGACGAGGCCTGCGCGCTATTGACAAGCAGAGAGGATCGCAAATGTCGCGTGGATCAGTGCGTGCAGCGGGAACTCAAATGCCAGTGCAGCGGTGTTCAGCATGTTTACGTGGGTGATCGCCCAGGAATGCCGTCCAGTCGTTTCATACACTCCCCACTCAGCCTTAAGCCAAGACAGTTGCAGAACACAGCTACAAGTCACGGCACCTGATGCGCTAAAACATGCAGATCTCTGCTCGCGATTGCGTACAGCGTGAGAGTGGATCTTGGAGACTTATATAAGCTGTAACTTTATCACCATCAGACTGCTGGATAAAGGCCCGCTCTGCATTTTTCGTGCGTTAAGGTCTGCAATGATACACATCCACGTTAGTCCCGCATCTCTTCTAATCTCATGTACCAACATTCCCTTAGGACGTCGTTTCTTGGAACATTTTACTTGGTCTATCACCTGTCCATTTCGCCTGGCAACATCTCCCGCACGCATACGACACTATTAGGTCACATTTCGATACCCAGTAGAAGTGAGAAGGAATTAGGAAAAGTAACAATTGTCCCTGAATAAGGAAAAGTGTGAAGTTATCAGCTAAATTTCGATTACACGGTAAGTCACACAAATCTAAAGGCTGTAAATTCAACTAAATACTTAGGGATTACAATTACAAATAACCTAAATTGGAACGATCACATAGATAATATTGTGGGTAAAGCAAACCGAAGACTGCGATTCATTGGCAGAACACTTATGAGGTTCAACAGGTCTACTAAAGAGACAGCTTACACCTCGCTTGTCCGCCTTATTCTGGAGTATTGCTGTGCGGTGAGGGACCCGCATCACGTGGGACTGACGGATGACATCGAAAAAGTACAAAGAAGGGCAGCTCGTTTTGTATTATCGCGAAATAGGGGAGATAGTGTCACAGCCATGATACGTGAAATGGAGTGGCAATCATTAAAACAAAGGCGTTTATCGTTGCGACGGGATCTTCTCATGAAGTTTCAATCACCAGTTTTCTCCTCCGATTGCGAAAACATTGTTGGCACACACCTACATAGGGAGACATTATCATCACGATAAAATAAGATAAATCAGGGCTCGCACAGAAAAATTTAAGTGCTCGTTTTTCCCGCATGCCGTTCGAGAGCGGAACGATAGAGAAACAGCTTGAAGGTGGCTCATTGAACCCTCTGCCAGTCACTTTATTGTGAACAGCAGAGTAATCACGTAGATATAGATGTAGAATTACAAGGACATAGTGAACGAAATGAAGTCTACCGAGTACAGAACACACAAAGTGATTCAGCTGCCCCTACCGATGTTCTTTTATGTAAGCCGCAATGTTATATCTAGGTTACAAAAACCACGCGCGAAATTTTCATTTTCTCTCGCTCACTAGATGCAAACAACAATGATGAGCCAAAATATTATGATCTCCCGCTTAATAGATCATTTGTCCGTGTTTGGAAAGAAATATATCACTGATTCTGCATATGAGGGATCCGACGGTTTGTTGATGCGTTTGTGGAGGTATGTGGCATTACATGTCTTACTACAGGTCATGTAATTCGCTTAAATAACGGGCCGCTGATTTGGGTACGCGGTTATAGTGCCAGATAGAGACCCAGATAGGTTCCGTATGATTTACATCAGGCGAATTACATCGGCGAGACATCACCGCGGGTTCACTGTAATGCTCCTCAAACCGCTGTAGTACGGCTCTGGCTCCAAGATGCGGATAATTATAGTGCTAAAAGACGACAAAAAATGGTTCAAATGGCTCTAAGCACTATGGGACTTAACATCTGAGGTCATCAGTCCCCTAGGCTTAGAACTACTCAAACCTAACTAACCTTAGGATATCACACACATCCATGCCCGAGGCAGGATTCGAACCTGCGACCGTAGCGGTCGCGTGGTTCCAGACTGAAAGATGATATCGCCGTCAGGTGGACTCCGAGCATGAAGGGATGCAGGCAGTTCGCAGCTGTCAGCGTGTCTTCAGTTACTACCAAATATCCCATTCAAGAGCAAGAGAATGTCTCCCACAGCATAATACTGCTCCTTTCAGCCTGCGCCCGTGGAGCGCTGCACGTTTCGAGCTGCCGATCACCTCAATGACGGCGTTTGTGGAGACGACCATCGACCTAGTGTAGCAGAAACGTGAGCCACCTGAAGAATCCCGATGGTCCCGTGCCCACTGTAGTCATAATTGACGATGTCGTTGAGTCAGCGTGTGAACACTTAGGGGTGGTCAGCTGCGGAGCTCCATGGTCAACAATGTACGATGAACAGTGTGCTCCAAAACGATCACCATCTACCCTACTTTACCTGGCAGCCAACGTCGCTGTAGGCAGTAGTTCAAAAATGGTTCAAATGACTCTGAGCACAATGGGACTTAACATCTGAGGTCATCAGTCCCCTAGAACTTAGAACTAATTAAACCTAGCTAACCTAAGGACATCACACACGTCCATGCTTGAGGCAGGATTCGAACCTGCGACCGTAGTTGTCGTGCAGTTCCATACTGAAGCGCCTAGAACCGCTCGGCCGCACCGGCCGGCTAGGCAGTAATCATAGTGTTTTGACTTATCAGTATATTAGCCCAACAGAGAAAGTGAACAAGGCCTTTTATAGGAAATTTAATGTAGTGAAATTTTGTACTGGGAGACGTTCTCGAGTAATTCAAGAAAACCGTACGAATGCATCCACACTCCCAGTCTTAGCCCCCACGGGTCACGATGTCTAGTATGTCGTTTACGACACAAAAATAATGCGGCTGCACGAATTATTTCCCACATTCGACATTGTTTGGTTCGCAATGACTCGTCTATATACGCTACCGGCTTTGTCAAGCACTTACAAATTTTTGAAAATTTTACCGAACAGTTCTATTAATCGTAACAGCATAAAACAAGCAATTAGATCGTTGTATTGGTCAAGGTTTCTGACAGCGAAACCACTCTGCTTATGAGGGTGAAGTTAGATTGAATTGCCAACGTAATTAGTTTCACGGTAACCTTTACAAAAGTCATTTTCCTTTCGTTACTCTCAAGTTCACGATTAAATTAATAACGTTAACCAAATAGCTGAATATACTGGTGGCATAATACACTCCTGGAAATTGAAATAAGAACACCGTGAATTCATTGTCCCAGGAAGGGGAAACTTTATTGACACATTCCTGGGGTCAGATACATCTCATGATCACACAGACAGAACCACAGGCACATAGACACAGGCAACAGAGCATGCACAATGTCGGCACTAGTGCAGTGTATATCCACCTTTCGCAGCAATGCAGGCTGCTATTCTCCCATGGAGACGATCGTAGAGATGCTGGATGTAGTCCTGTGGAACGGCTTGCCATGCCATTTCCACCTGGCGCCTCAGTTGGACCAGCGTTCGTGCTGGACGTGCAGACCGCGTGAGACGACGCTTCATCCAGTCCCAAACATGCTCAATGGCGGACAGATCCGGAGATCTTGCTGGCCAGGGTAGTTGACTTACACCTTCTAGAGCACGTTGGGTGGCACGGGATACATGCGGACGTGCATTGACCTGTTGGAACAGCAAGTTCCCTTGCCGGTCTAGGAATGGTAGAACGATGGGTTCGATGACAGTTTGGATGTACCGTGCACTATTTAGTGTCCCCTCGACGATCACCAGTGGTGTACGGCCAGTGTAGGAGATCGCTCCCCACACCATGATGCCGGGTGTTGGCCCTGTGTGCCTCGGTCGTATGCAGTCCTGATTGTGGCGCTCACCTGCACGGCGCCAAACACGCATACGACCATCATTGGCACCAAGGCAGAAGCGACTCTCATCGCTGAAGACGACACGTCTCCATTCGTCCCTCCATTCACGCCTGTCGCGACACCACTGGAGGCGGGCTGCACGATGTTGGGGCGTGAGCGGAAGACGGCCTAACGGTGTGCGGGACCGTAGCCCAGCTTCATGGAGACGGTTGCGAATGGTCCTCGCCGATACCCCAGGAGCAACAGTGTCCCTAATTTGCTGGGAAGTGGCGGTGCGGTCCCCTACGGCACTGCGTAGGATCCTACGGTCTTGGCGTGCATCCGTGCGTCGCTGCGGTCCGGTCCCAGGTCGACGGGCACGTGCATCTTCCGCCGACCACTGGCGACAACATCGATGTACCGTGGAGACCTCACGCCCCACGTGTTGAGCAATTCGGCGGTACGTCCACCCGGCCTCCCGCATGCCCACTATACGCCCTCGCTCAAAGTCCGTCAACTGCACATACGGTTCACGTCCACGCTGTCGCGGCATGCTACCAGTGTTAAAGACTGCGATGGAGCTCCGTATGCCACGGCAAACTGGCTGACACTGACGGCGGCGGTGCACAAATGCTGCGCAGCTAGCGCCATTCGACGGCCAACACCGCGGTTCCTGGTGTGTCCTCTGTGCCGTGCGTGTGATCATTGCTTATACAGCCCTCTCGCAGTGTCCGGAGCAAGTATGGTGGGTCTGACACACCGGTGTCAATGTGTTCTTTTTTCCATTTCCAGGAGGGTAGCTCAATCAACAGAGACCAACAAAGGTCGAATATCGGAAATGGTTCGTGTAGTCGGAAATTTTTGTACAGTGGTAGGAGAGAGTGGCACTAACAAAATACTAGAAATCATAACTAGTGGGGGATGCATATGATGATGGAGATGCATGTGAAAGCAACTTCTTTTTTTAATAACTGGAAAACAACAGCCTCCAGCGAAAGTGTATCCCAGTGCAAAACGTCCTACCAAACGGCCCTTTAAATTTTTTGCTGTAGGGCTAATAGTTTGTGCTTAGTGAGCGAGAGGGTACGCAAATCTCGTGCGTGATTTTTGAAGGCCGGACATAACACTGCAGGCTGCATAAAACGACGTCGGTAGGGGCAGCCGAATCATCCTGTATGTAAACAGAGTAAAACGAAGAAAGACGGAAGTGCGGAGTAACGGAAATAGTACATACAACAAGTAAGAGAGGACGTTCCGTGTAAGTGCTACTCTGAAATTCAGTGGTTGGCACAGGACAGGAAGCAATGGTGGTATGCTTCAAGCCAGTTAGAGGACTGATGGCAGCCTAAAAAAGTAGTATTTCACTCAAGTTTGACGCTAATACAAATATTGGAGGTGTACTAGAAAAGTAATTTTGCGGGATGTGTTAGCCCGTTTCGCGCATTTGTTCGTTGTTCTTTTGGTAAACGTGTTTGAACATATCTGTACACCGGCAGCCATATTGAATGTCCTCAGTTCTCAAGAAGATTACACATATTTGCTTACGAGTGGCAAATCCTGATTTGTTCTAAAACTGGATCAGAAAATTTGCATGAAATTTTGTTATAAAAATGGAATACAGTATAACAAAGTTTCAGTAATTCTGAAAATTGGTTTTGTACGTCCGCTACGAGGAGAAAATGGGTTTACGACTTGTTTAAGCGTTTCGAAGATGGCCCTGAAGAAGCTGAAGTTGACGAAGAATCTGGACGCTCCAGCACATCAACAACCGATGAAAACATGTAAAAAGTGAAAGAAATGACTGCGAACTATCGCCGAATCACTGTCCTAAAACTTGCCGATGATGCTGGTATATCAGCTAGCACATACCATGAAATCTTCTAGGACGTTTTGACTATGAAACATGTGACAGCAAAATCCACGACTAACGTGTTGAATTCAGAGCATAGGCAGTGGATAAAGGAATTTGTTAAAGGGTCGCTAAATGAGGTAAACAACGATGTCCGAGTAGTGAAACATGTCATAATAGCTGACTAAACACTGGTGTAAAGATAAGACGTCGAAAATGGTGCTCAATAGTTCCAGTGGTTGCATTCTGGATCGCCAAGACCGAAAAAAGCTCGGCAAGTGTTGTCGAATGTCAAGGTTCTGCTTACTTTTTATTCCATTGTAATGGCGTAATGCATCACGAGTTCTTGCCAAAAGCAATAAGAAATAAATGTCAGGATTCGTCGCGAAACAATTCATGACTTTTCCACCGCGATAACGCACTTTCTCACACTTCATTGTTCGTGATTTTTTGGAAAATCAGCATTTAAATGGTGCCCAAGCCAACATATTCCCAAAGAACAAAGAGAACTTTAAAGGTCCGTCGTTTTACAAGCTTCGATGAGATTAAAAGTGAATCGCTGGTAGAACTATGTGGTATACCAAAGATTGACTTCCAGAAGGGCTTCAGAGATTTGGAGAAACGCGGGCATAAGTGCGTAACATCCATTGGGGACTACTTCGGAGGAAATAACATTAATGTAGACGATCAAATAAAATTGTTTCCAAAAACGAAAGTTCTCGATATTCATAAACGCATTTCATATTTTCCCCTTCTCACCAATTATCCCAACATGCTTCTTCTTACAGGTCGCTGAGCAGTCCTCGATTTTTGAGTGGTTTTCGCATTAAAAGGCCATGTCTCACTGTCACACGCCAAAACCGGTAAAACTCACTGCATGCAAATTTTTCCTTTCCACAGACAAGCAGGAATTCAGTTTTGGGAACACTGTTTAATATACACTATGTGACCAAAAGTATCCGGAAATCCCTAGAAACATAGGTTTTTCATATTAGGCGAATTGTGCTGCCACCTACTGCCAGTTACCCCATATCAACTACCTCAGTAGTCACCAGACATCGTGACAGAGTAGAATGGGGCGCTACGCGGAACTCACGGATCGAACGTGGTCAGGTGATTGTGTGTCACTTGTGTCACACGTCTGTACGCGAGATTTCCACACTCTTAAATATACATAAGCCCACTGTTCCCGATGTGATAGTGAAGCGGAAACGTGAAGAGACACGTACAGCACAAAAGCGTACAGGCCAACCTCGTCTGTTGACTGCCAGAGAACACCGACAGTTGAAGAGGGTCGTAGTGTGTAATAGACAGACATCGATCTAGCCCATCACGCAGGAATTCCAAACTGCATCAGGATCCATTGCAAGTACTATGACAGTTATTCGAGAGATGTGAAAACTTGGATTTCGTGGTCGAGCGGCTGCATACATCGAGCCGGTAAATGACAAACGACGCCTCGCTTCGTGTAAGGTGCGTAAACATTGGACTATTAAACAGTGGAAAAACGTTTTGTGGAGTGACGAATAACGTACACAATTTGGCGATCTGATGACTGGGTGTGGGTGTGGCGAATGCCCGGTGAACGTCATCTGCCGGCGTGCTTAGTGGTAACAGTAAAATTCGGAGGCGGTAGTGTTTTTCATGGAGGGGACTTGCACCCCTTGTTGTTTTGCGTAGCACCATCACAGCACAGACCTACATTGATGTTTTAAGCACTTTCTTGTTTCCCACTGTTGAAAGCAATTCGGGGATGGCAATTGTATCTTCCACCACGATCCGGCACCTGAACATAATGCACGGTCTGTGTCGGAGTGGTTACAGGACAATAGCATCCCTGTAATGGACTGGCGTGCACAGAGTCCTGACCTTAACCCTACAGAACACCTTTGGGACGTTTTGGAACGCCGACTTCGTGCCAGGTCTCACCTCAGTGCAGGACTCCGTGAAGGATGGTCTGCCATTCCCCAAGAAACCTTACAACACCACCCCGTATACCTATGAGACTTGAAGCTGCCATCAAGGCTAAGGGTGGGCTAACACCACATTGGATTCCAGCATTACCGGTGGAGGGCGCCACGAAGTTGTAAGTCATTTTCAGCCAAGTGTCCGGATACTGTTGATTACAAAGTGTGCCGAAAGCACAACAGGCCATTTCTACTGCGCTGCTCATTTGTTTCGCTGTTGCTCCAGTCGGTGCCTCCAACTGCCTTAAACACAACATCTCGGCAGTTGGTTCAGTGACTTCATTCTTACTTTAATCAGATTTCTTTTCCTTGTGTATATCGCGTTGTGTTTTAGTCGTAGTCTTACAAGTGACACGGGAGTTATGTCATTCTTTGCGACAGAATAAATCCTGATTTGGATCAAATACGTTTCAGTTCTTTCAAAATCTTCATCAGTGCAAAGTTTTCTGGTTCGTACATTTTCCCATGAGTTCTCCTGTAAGCAGACATTTTAACACACTGCACTGCATTAATACACAATACCTTCTTGTTTATATGTTTTATATGACCACGAGATGAATGTGGATAGATAAACATACCAGCTGACAAACAGAGATTTGCCTGGCTAATCATTTAGCCAATTTCCTATTAGAAATGAAAACTAAAAGTAAATAGCCTTTGTTATGCAATATTGAAAAATTTTCTTTTCCTAGTATTCATCAAAACACTTTCGAAATTACGAAACACTTTCTTTACGCTTAGCTCATCTGCTTGGTGTGTCTACAACGCAGTTTTGTAGACGTCTCTATGACAACGCTTCTTCATACCTCTATCGATGGCTATTGTTTTCGCCAACAGCCATTTGTGCTCTGCAGTTGAAAGCTGTTAAAAGCGCTGCCAGCTGTCAGAGATTTCCTAAAGTTGATTCGATTGTAGGAGTGTCGTAGCAGTGAAGAATAAACAGACTAAAACTTCGTGCATGATGCGACATTTTTTCAGGCCTCTCACTATTTAAGACGTCATATCTATTGAACAATGAGTTGTGCAATGTTATATTTGTCTAGGCACGTTCTTCTGCATGTGCGGGCACTGTCTGTTAAATACGTTTCGAATAGTGTTTCTATCAAAGAAGTAATAAATTTAAACGTCATGCATTAAGCGGTAGTTTCTCACGAATCTTAGAGTTTATAACATCAACATCCTGATGCCTGTATCATATAATGATATAATTTTGTGGGTATATTCAGCGTCGTATTTGGATACTGTCTGCAAAATGTGTTGTGAATAGAATTATCAGTAAAGAAGTAAAAAAATTGTACGTCATGCACGGTGCGGCAATTTCTCAAGCATCTCATTGTTAATTACATCATATCTCCTGAACCACTGCGGTACCATTATACTATTTTGTAGGTGGATTTGGCGGCATATCTGGATATCGTCTGCGAAATTTATTGCGTATGCAGTTAGTAGCACAAAAGTAATAAATTTAAACGTCATGCTTGATACAGCTGTTTTTCACACATCTCATTGTTTATGACGTCAGATCTTCTAAACTAGGATAGATAGGCGGGTCTTACCCCACAGTGATTATTGCTTGACAGTATGGGATATTTCTACTAAGTTTCGTTCAAATCGGTGCAGTAGTTTAGGAATAGATGTGGAACATACACACATTCATGCACATATACATACATACAGTGGTTTCCCTAGATCTATTCTGGAAAATGTCAGGATGATTCCTTTCAAACGGAACGGCCGACTGCCTTCCCCATCCCCTTCAAATCCGATGGGACAGATGACATCGCTGTTTGGTACCCTTCCCGCTCATCAACAAACCAACCGAAATATTCGTTTTTCTAATATGTGTGGACGCAAACGAGAAAATACTGTGTGTTATTGTATTTACATATATTTGTACATACGTATGTGTATCTTATGAAGCAAATATTGCCATGGTATTTTTATTCGTAGTTCATGAACACAGACGAACTGAATTGAAATAGTCGACAGTGGAGAGGCGACAGTGAGTTTTGTGTGAAGCAGGTGGAGTGTAGACTCTACACTATAGGTTTACGATAGGGTGTTAGTTGATTGGGGAGTGAAAGCGGTAACGGAGAGAGAGACGATGGAAGTGACGGAGAGGAGTGGGGTCTATTTATGCAGCATTTGTGTAGGGTGGAAGAGAATACTCTGTTTATTCATTATTGAGAGGCTGTTGTATTGAGAGACAGTCATTACTGCGCATGGAAGACATTCTATTGTATTCACTGTGCCTGTTCTCACTCAATATGATGGTGGATTGGGAAACCTGTTGTTTGTGCACCATTAATGCCTCTAATACATTACTTTTTGTACCTGAGGATTGTCTGTGGCTGACGGTGGGATTGGTTCATATAGCTCTAAGCGCTATGGGACTTAACATCTAAGGTCATCAGTCATCTAGAACTCAGAACTATTTAAACCTAACTAATCTAAGGTAATCACACACATCCATGCCCGAGGCAGGATGCGAACCTGCGACCGTAGCGGTCGCGCTGTTCCTGACTGAAGCACCTAGAACCGCTCGGCCACTCCGGCCGGCGACTGTGGGATGTTAGCGATGTGTGGTAGGTAACGCTGACCTTCATGTAGGTGACTTGCTGTTGCTGATATGTGGTGCATATTAAGATGAAGAGGAGACACGTTGTTCCTCATATCGTGTTCCGACCGTTTGTCCTATCTGTGTAAAATCAACAAGTCTGCGAATCAAAGCTTGTAAGTACCTGGTTGTTTGTATTTTTCTACATTGTTTCAACTGTGAGGAGAGACACTTTTGACTACTCCTGCACGCTCCATATTTTATGTCGCTGTGCCAATTGTTATTTTTTTACCTGATTTTGTTTGCTTCATAAAGACTTTTTCGCCACTATGCACTGCTATAAACCTTGTTCACGTAGACAGTGCTACACTGTTGACACAGATTGAAACTGCTCGCAAATTTCAGGTGTAATGAGTCCTTCAACTAGCTTGAAGGGGGAAACCAGAGAGCGCTATGTTTGGCCAGCTAGATGGCGCTGTCATAGGTCAAACGTATATCAAGTGCGTTTTTTTAAATAGGAACCCCCATTTTTATTACATATTCGTGTAGTACGTAAAAAAATATGAATGTTTTAGCTGGGCCACTTTTTTCGCTTTGTGATAGATGGTGCTGTAATAGTCACAAACATATGGCTCACAATTTTAGACGAACAGTTGGTAAAAGGTAGGTTTTTAAAATTAAAATACAGAACGTAGGTACGTTTGAACATTTTATTTCGGTTGCTCCAATGTGATACATGTGCCTTTGTGAACTTATCATTTCTGATAACGTATGCTGTCACAGCGTGATTACCTGTAAAAACCACATTAATGCAATAAATGCTCAAAATAATGTCCGACAACCTCAATGCATGTGGCAATACGTGTAACGACACTCCTCTCAACAGCGAGTAGTTCGCCTTCCGTAATGTTCGCACATGCATTGACAATGCGCTGACGCATGTTGTCAGGCGTTGTCGGTGGATCACGATATGCAAATATCCTTCAACTTTCACCACAGAAAGAAATACGGGGACGTCAGATCCGGTGAACGTGACGGCCTTGGTATGGTGCTTCGACGACCAATCCACCCGTCATGAAATATGCTATTCAATACCGCTTCAACCGCACGTGAGCTATGTGCCGGACATCCATCGTGTTGGAAGAACATCGCCATTCTGTCATGCAGTGAAACATCTTGTAGTAACATCGGTAGAACATTACGTAGGAAATCAGCTTACATTGCACCATTTAGATTGACATGTATAAAATGGGGGCCGATTATCCTTCCTCCCATAATGCCGCACCATACATTAACCCGTCAAGATCGCTGATGTTCCGTTTGTCGCAGCCATCGTGGATTTTCCGTTGCCCAACAGTACATATTACGACGGTTTACGTTACCGCTGTCGGTGAATGACGCTGCGTCGCTAAATAGAACGTGTGGAAAAAATATGTCATCGTCCGGTAATTTCTGTTGTGCCCTGTGACAGAACTGTACACGACGTTCAAAGTCGTCGCCATGCAATTCCTGGTGCTTAGAAATATGGTACGGGTGCAATCGATGTTGATGTAGCATTCTCAAAACCGACATTTATGAGATTCCATATTCTCGTGCAATTTGTCTGCTACTGATTTGTGGATTAGCAGCGACAGCAGCGACAGCAGCTAAAACACCCACTTGGGCATCATCATTTGTTGCAGGTCGTGGCTGACGTTTCACATGTGGCTGAACTCTTCCTGTTTCCTTAAATAACGTAACTATCCGGCGAACGGTCCGGACACTTGGATGATGTCGTTCAGGATACCGAGCAGCATACATAGCACACGCCCCTTGGGCATTTTGATCACAATAGCCATACATCAATACGATATCGACCTTTTTCGCAATTGGTAAACGGTCCATTTTAACACGGGTAATGTATCAAGAAGCAAATACCGTCCGCACTGGCGGAATGTTACGTGATACCACGTACTTATACGTTTGTGACTATTACAGCGCCATCTATCACAAAGCGAAAAAAGTGGTCCAACTAAAACATTCATATTTCTTTACGTACTACGCGTATATGTAGTAAAAAATGGGGGTTCCTATTTAAAAAAAACGCAGTTGATATCCGTTTGACCTATGGGAGTGCCATCTAGTGGGCCCACCATAGAGCAATCTGGTTTCCCCCTTCAAGCTAGACGTGTTTCGTTCTTTGTAGTTTTTTCGTTTCATGCTTATTTCGTTAGAAATTTGGCCCGGTCACTATCAATGGACCACCCTGTATATAAACTAGATTAGGCTACGCCAACTTTCCTGGCTGTTGTTCTACTAGAAAAGCCTTCCTGATGGAAAGCAACAATTACAGCACCATTTTCAATTTCAGTCTCCTTCTTCCGTCCTAGTAGGAGATAATATGGTATTATCTCGATCAGGTATATCAAGCTCCAAACCTTCGCCCTTCCCATCAACTACGTCCGTCTGATCGGCTCCTTTCTCTCCCGCCGTCCTTCCTATGTCACCATCCATAACACAGATTCCTACACCTTTTTCCCCTCCGCCGGTGTGCCCCAAGGCTCCGTCCTCTCCCCCCTTCTGTACCTTTTGTACACGGCGCACATGCCGCCGCCGTCACCCCCCCGTCCACCTTCTCCAGTTTGCCGATGACACCACCTTCCTTGCCCTTGCCCCCACCCTGCAACGCTCCCAACACCTTCTCCAATCCCATCTTGACCGGTTGACTGCTTGGTGCAACCAGTGGTTGCTCAAGGTCAATCCCTCCAAAACCCAGGCGATCATTGTAGGCAAACCACCCCTTCCTTCCGCCTCCTTGATTTCTATCTCACCGTCTATGGCCGTCCTATCGCCCTCACTCCCACCCTTAAGTACCTTGGCGTCACCCTCGACCGTCACCTCTCCTGGACTCCCCATCTCTGGACAATCCAAGCCAAGGCACGTTCCCACCTCCGTCTCCTCAAGCTCCTTTCCGGCCGTACGTGGGGTCTGGACCCCTCCACAATCCTCCACACCTATAAATCCCTCATCCGGCCTATCCTTTGTTACGCCCATCCAGCCTGGATCTCCGCCCCCCCTACCTTTTATAAATCCCTCCAAATCCTTGAACGCCATGCTCTCCGCCTTGCCTATCGCATCCGTCTCCCCACCCCCACGCGGATCCTGTATGATCTCATCCCCTTCCCCCATCTCCTCCTTTTCCTTGAAAGGATAGGATCCTGTACACCTCCCGTAAACTTGATCCTCCTCACCCACTCGTCTCCCCGATCTTCTCCCACCCCCACCCGCTGCCGCGCCTGTATTCCCACGTCCCACCCGGTCTCCATCTCTCCACCCTCCTTACCAAGGTGGCTTCCGCCAGCTCTTCCTCCCTGATGATGTCCTCCTCCCCTCCATCTACCCCTCCTATCAACTTTGACTTTCCCCCCTTCCTGTGTCGTTTCCTTTAGGCACCCTCCCTCCCTCCCTTCCCTTCCCTTCTCTTTCCTCTCCCCACTTCCACCTCCCCTCTTCCCCGGGCTTCCCCTCCCACTTCCTCCCTCCCCTCTCTCCTCTGCCCATGGCATCTCTTCTCTCTTCTCTCTTCTCTCCCCTCTCCCATTCTCCTCCTCCTCCTCCTCCTCCTCCTCCTCCTCCTCCACTCTTGGCAAGTCCCCGGACTCGTACACGCTCAGTGGACTTTCGCGCGCCGGAGATCATCGCCATCTGTGTGTTGTGTGCCTCGATTTGTGTTTGGTGTTCTGTCACCGTCACACCTCAACTGTTCACGTGTGCCGTCGCCGTCATCCGTGTTCTGTGCGCCGTGTCCCCATGTGTTACTGTTTTTTCGCGTCCAGCGTGGACAGCTTATTGTTTTTTGTTTTTTGTATCTCCTTTTTTTGCCCGCCGTTTTTACTGTCTTGTCTGTATCACCTATATGTCATGTTATTGTTCCACTTAAGGCTGAAGAGCAGCGTACCATGCTGCTGCCAGCCCGCCTGTATCAAGTGATTAAAATTACAATAAAGGAAAAAAAAAGATCAGGTATACAAACGCACTACTATATGGGCACAGTGTAGTGTACACCAACGCAAACTAATTGCTACACATGCAGCTGAAGGAGTACAAGCTGTTCGAATGGATCTGTCTTAGGTAAAGACACATTAATTTTAATAAACATTTTTGGCACAGTAATCAAAGATTTTTAAAATTTTTCTTTTTAAAATTCAGTCTCGATCACACCAGGTACGTTACAAGATCATAGGCGACCGGTTTCTGTCATATCACATGACTGTCATCACACCCATGGCATCCTTCGCAGACGGTAGGTGGAGCACTCTTCTCAGCTGCTGTGATATCAACTGAGCGAAACCGGTCACCTATGTTCTTGTAACATACGTGGTGTGATCAAGACTGAATTATAAAAAGAAAAATTTTAAAGACACATCAGTTTTCTCGTAGATACTCATCGTCGTCCCTCTGTACGAAGAACCAGTCAAATACATAACAAAGGCGCCCAGTCTTTACATATTTATACTTAATTTCTAATCTCAATGTGCTCAATGAGGATATGATGGAATGTGAAAACGAAATACCTGTTTTAACAGCAAATCCACAATTGCCATAGGTGTTCGAAAAGCTTTGACAGGCAGTATACATCTCCTAATTTCAAAGATTGTTTCATCAGAATGTTGAACAGTTTCCAGTTCAAATAAAATATTGAACTTATCCTAGAATTTACAGCAGGTCTAATGGGGCCACTTGGTGGCGTATTTTGGTTGGTCAGTGGCCCCTCCCCATACAAAAATACACATGATAACCGCATTCTTACATAAGTTATCTCGTATTAATGTTTTATGGCCGATAAAATCTGAATACGACAGGTCTATCATTTATTCCCTTTCTCAGGATGTGCCTCAAATTTGAGTCACATTCTGCCTCTGGAAACTCCTGGTGACCCGGATGTCACTGCGTCTTCTGATTCGCAACATCTGAGCAGTCCGACCCCACTCGAGGGTGGGTAGCAGAAAGCGGCGGGTTCCCGTGTCGCAGTACGGAAGACGAAAGAGGGAGCACGTCCTACTGCTGGCTCCCTACGACTTAGCAACAGGTACGCGGTGCTACCCAGTGTTGATGATAACCCTATCACGATGCGCCTCTCCTGCTGGCCCAGCGGCCGATTTTCCTGCCCAGTTCGGACAAATGTAGACGGTGGATATGCTTGTCATTGGGAGCTCCTGTTAGTCGGGTGATGAAGCCCCTCAGGGAAACAGCAGGCAAGGCGAGGAAGAATGCCAGCACGCACTCGTTATGTTGTCTCGTCCTTGATGTGGGAGAGGCCCTACCGGCAGCTATCGAACGCACTGAGTGCAGATGGAAGCATATGGTGGCACATGTCGGCAGGAATGACGGCTGCCGCTTGGGTTCTGATGGCATCCCAGGCTCCTTTCTGCAGATGGCTGATTCGGTGAAGGCAACTATCAACGCACGTGGAGTCAGGTTAAGCTGTCTATTTGTACACTACTGGCCATTAAAATTGCTACATCAAAAAGAAATGCAGATGATAAACGGGTATTCATTGGACAAATGTTTTATACTAGAACTGACATGTGATTACATTTTCACGCAATTTGGGTGCATAGATACTGCGAAATCAGTACCCAGAACAACCACCTCTTGCCGTAATAACGGCCTTGATACGCCTGGGCATTGATTCAAACAGAGCTTGGATGCCGTGTACAGTTACAGCTGCCCATGCAGCTCCAACACGATACCACAGTTCATCAAGAATAGTGACCACCATTGACCATACGTCTTCAATTGGTGGGAGATCTGGAGAATGTGACGGCCAGGGCAGCAGTCGAACATTTCTGTATGCAGAAAGACCCGTACAGGACCTGCAACATTCGGTCGTGCATTATCCTGCTGAAATGTAGGGTTTCGCAGGGATCGAATGAAGGGTAGAGCCACGGGTCGTAACAAATCTGAAATGTAACGTCCATTGTTCAAAGTTCCGTCAATACGAACGAGAGGTGACCGAGACGTGTAACCAGTGGCATCCAATACCTTCATGCCGGGTGATACGCCAGTATGGCGATGACGAATACACGCTTCCAATGTGTGTTCACCGCTATGTCGCCAACCACGGATGCGACCATCATGATGCTGTAAACAGAACCTGGATTCAACCGAAAAAAAGATGTTTTGCCATTCGTGCACCCAAATTCGTTGTTGAGTACACCATCACAGGCGCTCCTGTCTGCGATGCAGCGTCAATGGTAACCACAACCATGGTCTCCGAGCTGATAGTCCATGCTGCTGCAAACGTCTTCGAACTGTTCGTGCAGATGGTTGTTGTCTTTGAAACGTCCCCATCTGTTGACTCAGGGATCGAGACGTGGCTGCACGATCCGTTACAGCCATGCGAATAAGATGCCTGTCATCTCGACTGCTAGTGATACGATGCCGTTGAAATCCAGCACGGCGTTCCGTATTACCCTCCTGAACCCACCGACTCCATATTCTGCTAATAGTCATTGGACCTCGACCAATGCGAGCAGCAAAGTCGCGATACGATAAACCGCAATCGCGATAGGCTACAATCCGACCTTTATCAAAATCGGAAACGTGATGGTACGCATTTCTCCTCCTTATACGAGGCATCACAACAACGTTTCACCAAGCAACGTCGATCAACTGCTGTTTGTGTATGAGAAACCGGTTGGAAACTTTCATCATGTCAGCACGTTGTAGGTGTCACCACCGGCGTCAACCTTGTGTGAATGTTCAGAAAACTAATCATTTGCATATTACAGCATCTCCTTCCTGTCGATTAAATTTCGCGTCTGTAGCACATCTTTGTCGTGTAGCAATTTCAATAGCCAGTAGTGTAGCATCGTTACCAGGGTTTATTGCCTTTCTCTTGTTTGGAGCAGAGTTGAAGGTCTAAGTCAGAGGCTGAGACGACTCTACGTCGGTATCGCATGCGAATTTCTCGACCTCCGCTAAAGGGTACAGTATTGTACGATTCCCCTTAATATAACTATACGCAGGAAGCGGTTACTAAGGTAGTGGAGTATGAGTGGCGTGCACATGTCGCTTTCTTGGGTTAGAGAAACCCTCCCTTGGGATCAAAGACGATTTGCCTGATAAATTAGCCACAATGTCGTCGGAGAACGTTCGTCGTTGCAGATCAGATGTGGACTTCAGCAAATTGCAGGAGATCGAAGGAACGATTCCAGAGTTTGTAACACTTACTGTAGGTTATAAAGCACATACAATATTAGGAACAGTAAGTTGGTTTAAACCGGACGTTAATAACAACGGAAGTCTAAGTTCAGATTGGAATATTTATCTTAAGTGTTGCTAGTCGCCTATGGTGGCGGCATGTTTATTGCAGTGAGGCATTTGATAAAATCTAACGAGGTTTTACGGATTCCAATTGTGAATTAATGTGGGTGATGTCAAGTATCAAAGAGCAGTTAAAAATGTTAATCGGATGCTTTTACAGACCGCCTGGGTCAGGAGCTCCAGTGATAAAGCGCTTCAGGCAGAACTTGTAGAATATCGTTGGTACTTCCTGATCATAACGTTGTAATAGGGGGTGACTTTATCTAGCCAGGTGTAAATTGGGAGTGTTATACTACCAAGACTGGTGCCAGACAGGGATTGGTGTGGCACTGTTGTGGACGTCTTGTCCGAAAATTACTTTGAGTAGATAGTTAGGGAACCAAATAGTGAGTTATCGTCTTACACCTCCTGGGAAGAAGCAAACCTGAACTAATCGAATCAGTTAACATACAGTGGAGGAAGGTATCAGTGATCATAGGGTTCTAATAGCATCTATGACAACGGGTCTGACAAAGAATGTTGAGAAAGGTATTTTCTCGATTTGGGTACCCAGACGCCACTGTCATGGGCCTAGATTGACTGCCGTATTCTCCGGATATGGACACATGCGATTGCTTTTTGTGGGGTTATATTAAAGACAAGATGTACAGCAATAAACCCAAAATCACTGCTGAGCTGAAAACAGCCATTCGGGAGGTCATTGACAGAATCAGTGTTCGGACACTTCAGCGGGTCATGCAAAACTTCGCTATTCGTCTGCGCCACGTCATCGCTTATGATGGCAGGCATATCGAACATATCATAACCTAAATCCGAATATCTGTAGTGACGTTTCCATGTTAAATAAAGAGTGTGCACGCCGTAGTTTCTAACTAATTTACGTTTTTTTTCATGTTGTTGTTGTTGTTGTTGTGGTCTTCAGTCCTGAGACTGGTTTGATGCAGCTCTCCATGCTACTCTATCCTGTGAAAGCTTCTTCATCTCCCAGTACCTACTGCAACCTACATCCTTCTGAATCTGCTTAGTGTATTTATCTCTTGGTCTCCCCCTACGATTTTTACCCTCCACGCTGCCCTCCAATACTAAATTGGTGATCCCTTGATGCCTCAGAACATGTCCTACCAACCGATCCCTTCTTCTGGTCAAGTTGTGCCACAAATTTCTCTTCTCCCCAATCCTATTCAATACCTCCTCATTAGTTACGTGATCTACCCATCTAATCTTCAGCATTCTTCTGTAGCACCACATTTCAAAAGCTTCTATTCTCATCTTGTCCAAACTATTTACCGTCCATGTTTCACTTCCATACATGGCTACACTCCATACAAATACTTTCAGAAATGACTTCCTGACACTTAAATCTATACTCAATGTTAACAAATTTCTCTTCTTCAGAAACGCTTTACTTGCCATTGCCAGTCTACATTTTATATCCTCTCTACTTCGACCATCATCAGTTATTTTACTCCCCAAATAGCAAAACTCCTTTACTACTTTAAGTGTCTCATTTCCTAACTAATACCCTCAATATCACCCGACTTAATTCGACTACATTTCATTATCCTCGTTTTGCTTTTGTTGATGTTCATCTTATGTCCTCCCTTCAAGACACCATCCATTCCGTTCAACTGCTCTTCCAAGTCATTTGCTGTCTCTGACAGAATTACAATGTCATCGGCGAACTTCAAAGTTTTTATTTTTTTTCATGTAGTTCAATAATTTTCATCCTGAAAGTTCCGAGTAAGTCTTCGGGGCTGCGACTCACCATGCTATTAAGCCGCGTTAGAAAACTGCTACGTAAACAAAGAGAACATCATCTTACATTCAAGAAAAGTGAAAATCTAACTAACAGATGAAAGCTGAACGAAGCGAAAAAGAGCGTGAGGAGAGCAATGAGAGAAGCGTTCAATGACTTTGAAAGTAAAACTTTGTCAGCCGATCTGAGTAAAAACGTTAAGAGGCTTTGCTTGTACGTAAAATCAGTAAGTGAGTCAAAATAATTTATTCATTCACTCAGTGACCGTACTGAAAACGAAACGAAGATGTCAGAGAGAAGGCCGAAATACTGAATTCGGTACTCAAGAATTGTTTCATCGCGGGAGACTGTAACACGGTCTCATCTTTCAACCGTCGTACGAACGTCAAAATGACGGATATTGAGATAAACGATCGCGGAATAGAAGAACGACTACAGTCGCTTTGCAGTGTAACGGCTTCAGGTCGAGATCAGATACCTATAAGATTCTACAAAAATTATGCGAAAGAACTTGCTTTCCTTCTATCAGTAATTTATGGTAGATCGCTTGAGCAACGCAGAACATATAGTGACTGTAAGAAAGCGCAGGTCATTCCCGTTTTTAAGAAGGGACGTAGGACTGATGCACACAATTATAGACCTACATCGTTAACGTCAATCTGCTGTAGAATTATGGGACACATTTTATGCTTAAGAATTATGACTTTCTTGGAACAGGAAAATCTCCTCTACAAAAATGAACTTGGATTCCGAAAACTGAGATCCCGCGAAACTTAGCTCGCTCTGTTCCTCCATGGGATCCACAGCTCCTTAGACAATGGCGCTCCGGTTAGTCTCGTGTTCCTTGACTTCAGGAAGGCATTCTACACGTTCCCGCAACGCTATTTAGTGAAAAAAAATACAAGTTTATCGAGTATCTGAGGAGATTTGCGACTGGATTCAAGACTTCCTTGCAGACGAAACTCACCACGTCGCTCTTAACGGAAAAAATTCGACAAATGTAAAGGTAATTTCCGTTGTACACCAAGGAAGTGTGATACGACCGTTACTGTTTACAATATACATGGCTATTACAAATGATTGAAGCGATTTCATAAATTCACTGTAGCTCCATTCATTGACATATGGTCACGACACACTACAGATACGTAGAAAAACTCATACAGTTTTGTTCGGCTGAAGCCGCACTTCAGGTTTCTGCCGCCAGAGCGCTCCAGAGCACAGTGAGACTAAATGGCGACAGGAGCCGAGAAAGCGTATGTCGTGCTTGAAATGCACTCACATCAGTCAGTCATAACAGTGCAAGGTCACTTCAGGATGAAGTTCAACAAAGATCCACCAACTGCTAACTCCATTCGGCGATGGTATGCGCAGTTTAAAGCTTCTGGATGCCTCTGTAAGGGGAAATCAACGGGTCGGCCTGCAGTGAGTGAAGAAACGGTTGAACGCGTGCGGGCAAGTTTCACGCGTAGCCTGCGGAAGTCGACGAATAAAGCAAGCAGGGAGCTAAACGTACCACAGCCGACGGTTTGGAAAACAGGATGGTGCTCCACCGCACTTCCATCATGATGTTCGGCATTTCTTAAACAGGAGATTGGAAAACCGATGGATCGGTCGTGGTGGAGATTATGATCAGCAATTCATGTCATGGCCTCCACGCTCTCCCGACTTAACCCCATGCGATTTCTTTCTGTGGGGTTATGTGAAAGATTCAGTGTTTAAACCTCCTCTACTAATAAACGTGCCAGAACTGCGAGCTCGCATCAACGATGCTTTCGAACTCATTGATGGGGACATGCTGCGCCGAGTGTGGGAGGAACTTGATTATCGGCTTGATGTCTGCCGAATCACTAAAGGGGCACATATCGAACATTTGTGAATGCCTAAAAAAACTTCTTGAGTTTTTGTATGTGTGTGCAAAGCATTGTGAAAATATCTCAAATAATAAAGTTATTGTAGAGCTGTGAAATCGCTTCAATCATTTGTAATAACCCTGTATATGTAAATCATCGAGTAGAAAGGTTCGGATGCTCTCTAAGGCTCTTCGCAGATGATACGTTTGTCTGAAACAATGTAGCAATTCCAGAAGGTAGTAACGATTTGCAGAATGACCTTCAGAGCAGTGATGAATGGTGCAGGCTCTGGCATTTGACCCTGAACGTAAATAAATACAACCTATTGCGCATATACAGGAGAAGAAATCCGCTACTGAATAGCTACACTACACATAACAAATCGTTGGAAACAGTATCTGCCATAAAATATCTAGGAGTAACTGTCCGCTGTGATCTTAAGTGGAATGATCGTATAAAACAAACTGAGGGAAGAGCAGATGACAGACTCAGATACATACGGAGAATCTTAAGGAAATGTAGCTCATTTACGAAAGAAGTGGCTTATGAGGCACTTGTTCAACTCGTTTTTTAGTACTGTTCATCTATCTGGGATCTCTACCAGATGAGACTGATAGAAGAGATAGTGAAGATCCAACGAAGAGCCGCGGGTTTCGTCACGGGATAGTTTAGTCGGCACGAGAGCGTTATGGACTTGACTTAATTCCTTTGGCCCCTATGGGGGCATAGGGCATCCAGGAGAACTCGCCATCCGTCTCTGTCTTTGGCCATTTGCCTCAATTCTGCCCAGGACTTGCCAACTCTTTTTGCTTCCCCTTCCACTGTCCTCTTCCATGTGCCCCTTGGTCTTCCTCTCTTCCTTGTTCCCTGGGGATTCCATTCCAATGCTTTTTTCTCGATGGCTCCATCTGGTTTTCTCAAGGTGTGCCCCAACCAGCCCCACTTTCTCTCTCGTATCTGGTGTTCTATAGGTATCTGGTTTGTTATTCGCCAGAGCTCCTCATTACATATTTTTTCTGGCCACCAGATATTCATGATGCGTCGAAGACATCTATTTATGAAGCTTTGTAACTGGGTTGTTATCTTTTTATCCATTTTCCAGCTTTCACTGGCGTACAGAAGGACAGCCTACACATTTGTATTAAAAATACGGATTTTTGTTTTGTACGTTGTATTTCTATTTTTCCATATTGGAAACAATTGTATGAAGGCAGCATTTGCCTTTTTAATGCGGTTTTTCACGTCATCTCCAGCTCCACCATCTTCCGCCACTATACTACCCAGATACAGGAATGAGTTGACAGTCTCAACTCGCTGCTCACCTATTAATAGGGGCATCTCCATGTTACCTGAATTTACTCTCATTTCCTTTGTTTTGCCTGTATTTATCTTGAGGCCAGCAGTCTCTGCTTCTTCTTTCAGCAAGCTTAATTTAGCTTGCATATCAGTCAGCCTTGGAGCTAATAAAACTATGTCGTCTGCAAAATCCAAATCCTCCAGACGTTCGTGGATCCCCCACTGGATTCCTCGTCTCCTGCCTGCTGTGACTCTTCTCATAACAGAGTCTAGAATGAGTAGAAAAATGTTGGTGACAAATGCAACCCTGCCGGACTCCAGTTGTTACTTTTATGGGCTCTGTCATATTTCCCTTGTGGAGTATGCAGCATTCGTAGCCATCATATAGATCTTTTATAATGTTTAAGATCTTCTGTGGTATGCCATACTTCCGCAACACCTGCCAGAGCACTTTATGTTTCACAGAATCGAAGGCCTTTTGAAAATCAATGAATGCCAGGTACATGGTTGCTTGGAATTCTTTGCTTTGCTCTAAGATGATCCTAAGAGTGTTAATAAGATCAACACAGCTGCGTTGTGCCCTAAAACCGGCCTGTTCTTTACGCAGTCGCTTTTCAAGGGATTCTTTAATTATGTTTAAAATAATTCTGGTGAGGACCTTACTGGGCAATGACAGCGCCAGTTGTTACAGTCTGACAAATTTCCCTTTTTTGGGAGCTTTACCACCAAGCCATTTTTCCACTCCTTTGGAGATTTCTCTTCAAGCCAAATATGCTTCAGCAAAGGATGGAGCATTTTAACAGTACTTTCAGTATCGGCTTTTAAGAGCTCCGGTGCTATGTTGTCTAGGCCTGGAGCCTTTGTATTTTTAGTGTTTTCAAGGCAATCATAATTTCGTCCATTGTGGGGCACTGCAAATTTATATTTTGGTCCTCTTCGACTTCCTTTGGAACATCTCGTACTTGTTTCTCTTGGTTGTCTTCACAATTTAACAGTTCCCTGAAGTGCTCCTCCCATCTCTGTAGCTGTGCCTGTTGAGTTGTAAGCATCACACCATTCTTGTTCATAGAGCGTTATGGAGATACTCCATAAACTCTATTGGTAGACGATAACAGAGAGGTGTTGTGCGTCACGGAGAGATTAGCTATTGAAATTTCGAAAGAGCACTTTTCGGGAAGAGTCGGACAACACATTACTTCCCCCCTATACACGTCTCGCTTAATTACCATGAGGAGAAAATACGAGAAATTAGAGCCAATACAGAGGCTTACCGACAATCATTTTTCCCACGCGGCGCTCTTCGCGAGTGGAACGGGGTTGTAGAGGTCCGGAAATGGTACAAAATGCACCCCCGCGACACACCATTAGAAGGCTTGAGGATTAGGATGTAGATGTAATTGTAGACGTAGATGAGCAGGGCCTACTTGTTTGTATACTACTCCTACCTTGCGTGACCTGTGGCTTCTCGAGTGGCGACCCCCACAGTAGATACGTCATTCCGTAACATGCCAAGCCATTGCTTCATTAATTAATAGAATTACCAGTAACGTGATAACAATCACAATGTACTGTTTACGAGGGGCGTTCAGTAAGTAATGCAATAATTTGTTTTCTGAAAGCAAGTGGTTTTATCCAGGTTTCCACACACTTCTAGCTACCAAACCCCTATTTTTTTTACCATAATCTCCCTTCAATGCATCGGTTTATGCCTTCTTACTTGAAGGTCCCGTATGTCCGCTTGGTACCATTCTAACGACTGACCTCGGAGTCACCGTCTTGCTGCACACATAATCTCCCCACCATCGATGTACTGCTTCCCGAGGAGTGAATCCTCCATTGGGCCAAAGATGGAAGTCAGAAGGTGCGAGATCCGAGCTATAGGGTGGATGAGGAAGAACAATCCAATGAAGTTTTTTGAACTACCCTCGGGTTCGCAGACTTGTCTGATTGTGATCCGTCGATCACTTCGAATGAGAGTGCCTCTACGGTCCAAAATGAAGGAGTCAGAGGTGTGTGGAGCCAGCCTGCTGGCTGGAGATGGATGATGACAGATGCCCCGACCAAACAACTCACCATGCTTTTGTTCACTGCAAGGTCTCTGTAGACGCTCTGCCTGTGAATATCTGCGATGCTCTGGTTTTCCGCCAAAAAGAAACTCAGTGACAGCTCTCTGCTGGTAACGCACTTCCGTTATAGACGTTATTTTGAAGGCTATGTATAGCGCTGCCACCTATCGCAACTTCTTGAAAATACAGGGCGTTTCAAAAAGAAAGAGCAGATTTCAAACATTTATTTCTCAAAAACTACAAATGATAGAAACACAATTCAAACGTTTCTTGTCAGAGAAAGGTTCAAAGTTTTTCAATGGTCCGCGCAGAAGTTCCATGCAAATCCGCAGTGGCGCTGGCGTTTGTTTGTAGGAAAATGGCGACGACACCACAGGAACGATCATTTTGTGTGCTGCAATTTGCAAAGTTAGAGTCCATTGTTGGTGTGCAACGTGCATTCCGCCGTCAATTCAACAAACAGCCGCCTCGTCATAAGCAAATTTATGAGTGGCATCACAGATTCGTAGAAGATGGTTGCATCTGCAAGCGAAAAAGCACGGGTCGTCCACGCACATCGGATGAAAATGTCGAGCGTGTCCGTGCAGCTTACGAAAGGAGCCCTAGAAAATCCACGACACGGGCAAGTCACGAACTAAACATGTCTAAAACAACGGTATGGCGCGTTCTGAGTAACCGTCTGCACATGAAGCCGTACAAACTGCAGTTATTGCAAGCATTGCGTCCTGACGACCACAACAAAAGGTTCGAATTTTCAACTGCAATTCTACAGGACATGGAAGAGGACAATTTTGCCGAACGATTAATTTTTTCAGATGAATCAACGTTTCACATTTCTGGTAAAGTTAATCGGCATAACGTACGAATTTGGGCGAGTGAAACTCCGAGGGACGTTATTCAACATGAAAGAGACTCACCAAAGGTTAACGTCTTTTGTGCAATTTCGGTAAACAAAGTTTATGGACCTTTCTTTTTCATGGAGAAAACTATCACAGGAACCATTTACCTGGACATGTTAGAAAACTGGCTATTTCCTCAACTTCAGGAAGATTCAAATCACTTCATCTTCATGCAAGATGGCGCCCCACCACACTTCTCTGAACCTGTACGACGGTACCTAAATAACACCATTCCAGGACGGTGGATTGGAAGAGCAGGAGCACAAGATCAATGTCATCGTCTGTGGCCTCCCAGGTCACCAGACCTTACTCCCTGCGATTTTTATTTGTGGGGGTACATAAAGGACTGTGTTTATGTCCCACCTATGCCCGCTACTCTTCAAGAGGTACGACATCGAATTGTTGCGGCCGTGAATTCGGTAACTAAAGACCAGTTGCGTCGTGTGTGGCAAGAAATGAGATACCGGTTTGATATTTGTCGTGTAACAAATGGTGCTCATATTGAGGTACAGTTTTGATATTTGTTGTGTAACATTTGGTACTCATATTGAGTGAAGGACCGTTGGAATTGTGTTTCTATCATTTGTAGTTTTTGAGAAATAAATGTTTGAAATCTGCTCTTTCTTTTTGAAACGCCCTGTATAGGGGCTGAAGTGTGAATATTCCACGATGCTCTGCAACAAGTTCCGCATTTTTGCAACCGAAACTAGCTGAGAAAAAAAAGTGTTGCATTACTATAGAACGCCCATCGTATTTAGTTTTCGTACCAGTTGCATACAGTCATTAACAGTGACCAATTTCTAACGCTTCAGTTCATTTTAAAGCTATTGCCTCCGTCTCTGGTATTTGACTGTAACATAATTCCAATGGAAAAGAGCGCCAAGAATACGATGAACTAGTCAGTGTGGTAATAATTACATAAATAATTAAAACAAAGGAGTTTTTCCTTACGGCGAAATTTCAATCACGATCTTTGAAATACCTGGACTACCAGGACAGAGCGGCTCCTGTTATATTTGTGGAAAGGGGCCAAAATAAGTTACTGTCACTTGCACTCAACAAATAAACTTTATTTCTTAAAACACACAATCACACAAGCAAGAATCAAAACCCTCAAAGTTTTAACGGAATACCTCCTTTAATTTAGGTCGGCTGAAGCCACATCGAAAATCCGAGGCAAAAGGCCTAAGCAAGGAATTGTGGTACAGGAGTTCTTCTGGAGGTTTCACTTCTTTAGAAAAAAAATATTTTATCTTCAATATAAATAGGCTGAAAGCTTAGCATAAAGTTTTCCCATAGAACTCGGCTGAAGGCGTCACATTAATCAAGAACAGTGTTACGGCTTAAGGGCAAGGCAAAGATTTTCAAAGTTTAGACTAAATAGGATGAAAACTCGGCTGAAGGCCGCATATCAACAAAACAACTTAACGGCTTAAGGCCTAGGAAGAAGAGCTTTCAATCTGAAAATGCTGAAGGCCTTATATTAAAATCTTTTATCTTCAATATAAATAGGCTGAAAGCTTAGCATAAAGTTTTCCCATAGAACTCGGCTGAAGGCGTCACATTAATCAAGAACAGTGTTACGGCTTAAGGGCAAGGCAAAGATTTTCAAAGTTTAGTCTAAATAGGCTGAAAACTCGGCTGAAGGCCGCATATCAACAAAACAACTTAACGGCTTAAGGCCTAGGAAGAAGAGCTTTCAATCTGAAAACTCTGAAGGCCTTATATTAAAATATTTCGTGTAAGACTCGTCTGAAGGCCTTATACTAAAGTGTTGTTGTTGTGGTCTTCAGTCCTGAGAGTGGTTTGATGCAGCTCTCCATGCTACTCTATCCTATGCAAGCTTCTTCATCTCCCAGTACTTACTGCAACCTACATCCTTCTGAATCTGCTTAGTGTATTCATCTCTTGGTCTCCCTCTACGATTTTTACCCTCCACTCTGCCCTCCAATACTAAATTGGTGATCCCTTGATCCCTCAGAACATGTCCTACCAACCGGTTGCTTCTTCTTGTCAAGTTGTGCTACAAACTTCTCTTCTCCCCAATCCTATTCAGCACCGCCCCATTAGTTATGTGATCTACCCATCTAATCTTCAGCATTCTTCTGTAGCACCACATTTCGAAAGCTTCTATTCTCTTCTTGTCTAAACTATTTATTGTCCATGTTTCACTTCCATACATGGCTACACTCCGTTCAAATACTTTCAGAAACGACTGCCTGACACTTAAATCTATACTCGATGTTAACAAATTTCTCTTCTTCAGAAACGCTTTCCTTCCCATTGCCAGTCTACATTTTATATCCTCTCTACTTCGACCATCATCAGTTATTTTACTCCCCAAATAGCAAAACTCCTTTACTACTTTAAGTGTCTCATTTCCTAATCTAATTCCCTCAGCATCACCCGACTTAATTCGACTACATTCCATTATCCTCGTTTTGCATTTGTTGATGTTCATCTTATATCCTCCTTTCAAGACACTATCCGTTCCAGCCGTGAGTTATTAAACTGAATGTTCGGTAATTTTCACATCTGTCAACACCTGCTTTCTTTGGGATTGGAATTATTATATTCTTCTTGAATCGGATGGTATTTCGCCTGTCTCATATATCTTGGTCACCAGATGGTAGAGTTTTGTCAGGACTGGCTCTCCCAAGGCAGTCAGTAGTTCTAATGGAATGTTGTCTACTCCCGGATCCTTGTTTCGACTTAGGTCTTTCAGTGCTCTGTCAAACTCTTCAAGCAGTATCGTATCTCCCATTTCGTCTTTATCTACATTCTCTTCCATTTCCAGAATATTGTCCTCAAGTACATCGCCCTTGTATAGACCCTCTATATACTCGTTCCACCTTTCTGCTTTCCCTTCTTTGCTTAGAACTGGGTTTCCATCTGAGCTCTTGATATTCATACAAGTGGTTCTCTTTTCTCGACAGGTCTCTTTAATTTTCCTGTAGGCAGTATCTATCTTAACCCTAGTGAGATAAGCCTCTACATCCTTACATTTGTCCTTTTGCCATTTTGCACTTCCTGCCGAACTCATTTTGGATACGTTTGTATTCCTTTTTGCCTGCTTCATTTACTGCTTTTTTATATTTTCTCCTTTCATCAATTAAATTCAATATTTCTTCTGTTACCCAAGGATTTCTTCTAGCCCTCGTCTTTTTACCTATTTGATCCTTTGCTGCCTTCACTACTGCATCCCTCAGAGCTACCCATTCTTCTTCTACTGTATTTCTTTCCCTCATTTGTGACAATTGTTGCCTTATGCTCTCCCTGAAACTCTGTACAACCTCTGGTTTAGTCAGTTTATCCAGGTCCCACCTCCTTAAATTGCTACCTTTTTGTAGTTTCATCAGTTTTAATCTACAGTTCATAACCAATAGAGTGTGTGTCAGAGTCCACATCTGCCCCTGGAAATGTCTTACAGTTTAATACCTGGTTCCTAAATCTTACCATTATATAATCTATCTGATACCTTCTAGTATCTCCAGGATTCTTCCATGTGTACAGCCTTCTTTTATGATTCTTGAACCAAGTGTTAGCTATGATCATACTAATGTATACCGACCTTATGACTTAAGTGCAAGACAAGGATTTTGGAATTTTTCATGTAAGAGAGATGAAAACTAGGCAATTTGACAGCTTAAGACCTAAAGGGAAGAGCTTCTAAATTTCAACTAAAATAGGCTAAAGTCTTTGTCCTAAAATGCTTCACATAACTCTCAGCTGAATGCCACATATGAAACCCAAACAATCTCATGGCCTAAAGCCCAGACAATGAAATTTCCAAATTTTAATGTAAGGTGGAAAACTCGGCTGAAGACCACGTAAAAACTAGAAAATATATCTTACGGCTTAAGGCCTAGACAAAATATTTCAACTTTTGATTTGAAAAGGCTGAAAACTTGGCTGAAGGCCACATACCAATTGGAAACCAATTTACAGCTTAAAGCCTAGGCACAAGGAATTTTCTGTTTTAATTTTGAAAGGCTGAACCTCGGCTGAAGGCCACATACCAAACAAGAAACATTTTTTTTTTACGACTTAAAGCGTAAGAATAAAAGCCTTGCAATTTTAATAAGCTAAAACTCGGATGAAGGCCACACAGACTACTTAAGACTAGAAAGGAGATCAGTATGTGAAACACAACAAGCAGCGCTCAGAAGGTTCCAAGGATCGGATCGGCCTCGGGAGGTATCACTAACGCACGTTTAGGTGAGACGGGCAGCCAGACCGACAATCTCTTAATCGGAAGGCAACGCAACCGACAGACTGCCGACGAACCAACCAACAAGATCAGTTCTGCTTGTAATGGTTCTTTATTTACGTGACCATTACGGCACTCCAACCCCAGTCCTCGATACCAGTAATATCGTACTACTTTTCTGCGAAGTAACAGACATATTTTTGTGACAATGTTCCCATTTGGTTTTATTAATGTATAGGTACTCCGATGTATCTATATATTACAGTGATATGGTTCTTGTGTGTATTCATTTCTGTGAGACTGTAATAATCTTTGACTTACTTGTAACCGTTTTGGCGCGAATGCGCACAGGGCAGTCTTTGTTCACTTTGCAGAAGTTAAGTTGTTATTTTGCTTTGTAAAAGAACAGTCAAGTCTTGTGTTTGGTTAAAGTGGAAATTAAATATATGAAGATTGATACAAAGCTGTTTTCTTGATGATGTGATAATTAAGAAGAAGTATATGTGAATTTACAAGAAGTTTAATAAAAATGTGGATCGAGAACACCCAGTCAAAAATTATTTCTGCGATACCATTGTTCTGATCTGGGATTGTTTGATCATTAAGAATTTCCTGAAAAACGCATTTTTTAGGTCTTCAAATATTGCTAAAATACAGATCTGGACCTTCTAGCAGTCAAAGTGGAATCACCCTAGAATCAACAAGATGACCCATAACAACTTTGACGAAACCTGCGTGGGAATCCATTCAAGGTAAGTGCCAAAATTAATGACTTTTTGACAGTGACTTCATTATTTCCATTCTGACGATACCATCCCCAGTCTATAACTTTGATGTTGCCCGATAAAGCGAACATATGCTGCGTGAACAACATTATTAATCTGATTTCTAACCTACTTCGCAAGTGGTGGTATTGTTAGATGCTCCATCCGATCAGCAAAACGACAACATGATGTCAATAGCACAACATACGGGATAGTGATGCCCAATCCTGCCAAGTCAGAATAAACGCCCAAAACTACCAACAACACCTCAGATTTCCAACTACACGCCATGCTGGACAGCATCAACATGACTTGGAAACTACACTGCTGAAAACTACGTCAACGACCAGGGCAGTAAACCGAACGTCAACGGCCACAAGGCAGAAGATACCTCTGGCACACTTCATTAACGAAGGAATGAATTAAATAACGTTAAACACCACGCAGGAAGACAGCTGCAATTCTAGGCTGTCTGGAGCCTTCGGTACCACCTCAGCGGATGCACTGTGTGTGGTGCTCGGAATATGCCCCCATAGATATCACGATCAAATACAGAGCTGCCAGGTAGTGGTTAAAGGTGGGGAGACTAGATAAGGTACACACATTAACCGGTGTGCCCATAGAGACGATACGTCACCTTAAAAGTTGGCGTTTGGATACATGGCAAGGTGAGTGGGATGTAAGTAATAAGGGTCGTAGACTGCATGACTTCCTCCCTGACATAAGAGAGCGGTTGAGAATGAGACATATCGATCCCAGCCGCGGTATGGTACATTTCTCAACCGGGCACGGACCTTATCCCACGCACTTAAACCGCGTGAGTCTGAGGCAGACACCTACATGCACATGCGGGAAAGAAGGTTCCCCAGAACACACTGTCTTTTTCTGCGGGCAATACGCGAACAGTAGACATACACTACACTTAGATTACACAGATACAGACATAGATATATACACAGCAATAAGAGACGAAGAACAATGGACACAATTAAACGCACTGACAAACAGTATTTCAAAAACAACACATGAAGAGTATATGCGGACACGACATCACAGACATGCCTATGTGCAGCGTAACAGAAATCTCCAGTGACAGCGAAAATAGTGACAATGAGGAGGAACAGGAGGAGGAAGCTGAGATGTGACAGTAAATAAGCAAACTGCTGGCAATCTAGCCAAGAAAACACCAAATGCTGTACATGGATGCGCACCTAATGTAGTTAATACATAGGATTAGTAACAAATGGGATAAGAAACATTATTTCTCTACTAATAATCATTTGTGTGTGTCTGTGTGACTGGCGGTCAACGGCTCGATGAAACCATTCTGAGGTATTCACCGTCAGTCACACTCGGTGATGGTACTAACAAATCTCTCATCTATCCTATCTTCTTTTTATATTCTTCTTAAAAACAACAACATTTTATTTATGTTTCAGCCTCAAATTATTGTTATTTTGAATCATTCTCTGTAAATGTTGTAGATAAAACAAAAGGGAAGAAAACTGTAAAAAGATGAAAAACGAAAATTGTAAGATGTACGACCTGTTTTAAACATCAGGTAACTGGTCTACAATTTGGCAATAAATAAATAAATAAATAAATTCTAGCCGACTTCAATGCACACACGTTGTTGCTCGCAGGAATCTCCCTGAATGCGACAACCAGGATCAAACGAAGAGATTTGATAGCAGTTGAGGCTTGATAGTAGGTTAAGTGAGCACTCAACTTTAGTTTTCAGGATAAGTGGGCGGCGAACTTCGTAACCCTCGCAAGAAGCGCCTCACAACTCCAGCCGCTTGTGCACGCCGCCAGCGGCTCCGGCCTGACTGTGTGCCGCAGAGACTTCCTCGCTGCTGTACCCCAACCGACCGACCGCCTCACACACGGAAATGGTCAAAAACCAAACACACGTCGGCCGATGAGACGACCGACCGTAAGACTACCAACCAACGGTCGTTGCCGCTCCAGTCTCCTTCCGTCAGACAGTGCATGTGTGTCCCCAGCGGTCGGCAAGTACTGCATGTCAGCATCTCAGTGGCGCTCTGTCCCCGACGCTGCTCCGTGGCCGACTGCACTCCTAGTCCAGCAGATTTGCAGACACACGACGACACGGAAATACTATCAGTCGCTCCAGAGATGGTACGACAGTGCACTTATCGATAAGCGCTGCTGCTGCCACTCATGGGCAAGTAAGGCAGAAGTTGGTGACGCCAGTGCATGGAATAAGAGAACGAGGCGTGTAACATTATGTGATTGCCTTATCATTTTAAATCGTTCACTAATCGAGCAGTCGCTCGGCAACAGCTACAGTTAGCAAATAATGTTGCGAGAATGTAAAAGGTGAACGACCTGTGACGTAACTTGTTTATTGTCGAAGCGCCGTCAGAGATGCAGTGAGTTATTGACTTTGAAAACAGCGGCGCAAAAAACGGACAGAAGAAGAACACTTTTACACATTCTTTTTTTTTTATGTACGAGATATTCTCGACGAACAGTTACTCATTCTTCTCTTTTCTCTTGTAACTTCTGTCGGACGCGCATGTCTTGCCGCCGTATTATTATCTTTAAAAATAATATTGTTCTAGTGTAAAGTAAATGTGTAATACTAAAAGTGCCTAGCAGTAGATTTATTGTGCGACGTGTATGTGAAAACGTCAAAGGAATTGTTTTCATTACGAGAAGTGCCAGTCAAAACGGCATCCATGTTAAATCCTTCATTGCAGTGTAAGTTCGTCTATTAATTGCCATAAATTCAGAGTTAAATGGAACTGGTGTACGGACTATTTATTTAATATAGAATCTATGTCTCATTCCTTCATGAAGTTTTTTAATTTTCTTTATGTTTCTGCCAAATAGAGAGTTCACAGTCACGAATTCTTTCGTCGAGTTCGGACGGAAGTTGCATGCGGCGAAATATTTTCTCCGCACCATATTCTACTGGTAAATGCATGATAAACTACGGTCCCTTAGGAAATTCATGTTGAGCTATCCCAAAATAATTATATTTTGAATAGGCATTTTCTCTCCTCTGCAGTGCAACTTCCGACTGATCAGACGATCAAACAAGAAACAGCCGCACACGGTCGGCGTTAGCAAATGTTTCCACCGCTGATTACAGCTTTATGTTACAGCACAAAAGTAAACATATTGTTATAATTAGCGACTACGAACGGGGAGATTTATAACTGTATGTTTATGTATACACATTACGTAAACATATCGTTATAGGCGACAGTACCGTAAAAGAAGATGACAAAAAATGGCATGAACACGAGACGGGCACTGCTCAGTCTTTCTCCTCCGAATGCACAAGTTTTTATTGTATTTCACCTATCACCGCAAAAAGATAAGTGGAATCAGAGCTCCCACCGGAACATTTTGGAGTTTTTTTTTTACTACCTAGAGAGTGGAACGTTGGAGTGAAATAATTTTATGAATCCTGTGTCGCACACTGAATTGTGTAGCAGAGTAATCATGTAGTTGTATGTATAAGTAACTGTAGAAATATGAGAGGAGGAAGGGGAAAGTGACGGTGGTGTACGGAATACCTTCCACCACACTCTCTAACCTGGCTTCTGGAGAGCAGATATACGTAGATGTACATGATACTGAGTGTTCTGAACCAGTTTCCGTGAAAAGCTTTATTGGCATCTCACTTTCTTTTCTCGGCTAAGCTTTTGGAGTAGAATGGCATAAATGGAAATAAATGTAAAATTTGAACAAATATTATAAAATTTTATAGAAATAACAAATGTGAAAACATTTCTATAGCTTTTTTCATGCTTTGTGTTTTGTGAAATTACTAGGTACCTCATCACAGTCTGTAAAACAAAACACACTTGATCTGTAAAACAGAGGTGTGGTGTTGTAGCTTGGAAGCTGTGGTTTGTGGAGCTCCCCATGAAGTGAGAGACACGCGTGCACTCGGTTATCCTGACGTTCAGTCTGCCGCTGGACACGCATTGTTTGCACTGGTTGACGACCAACGCTATTTTTGTACATATTCACGGACAATCATTCAGACAGTGACGTACCTTTATCTGCCCTCAGAGCTCGGTTTTCATTCCATTTTAGTATTCCGCTTGTGGGAAGAGCTTTCTACTAATTTTGCAACCAGTTTAAAATATACGACGTTGAAATGAGTTGCTACACAAACAACAAAACAAAACATATCTTCCCTCACAGTTACAACAAACTTCACAAATACAAACAACCTTATGTCTGAAACATCACGCACCGAGGCATGTCCTGTTCTTCTACATGTAGGACAGTTAGATCGGCTTCATACGATACAACAAATACAATTCAGCTCTACGTCTAAGTGTAAACCTTAGATCTGCTATATAAACTCGTCTTGCTTACTGTTGGCTTGTCTCTAATGACCTCGATGTCAACGGGACGTTAAACCCAACCGGTTGTCTTGTATCCACAGAAATGAGAGACAAGTCTTAAGAGCTAATAACAGGAAAGAACTTCACGAGCACATCAAGGGAAAAGTATGAAGCAGACAGACAGGCAGTATTGAGCACGACAACAGGCTTACATAAAATGTCAGACGCTTCAAGTCACGTAGAAGGAAATATTTTCTACCAGTGGCGCCATAGAGATACCAGCCGTGCTTAAGAAATAACACTGTAAGCCGTAAATTATTACTTCAGAGCGAGAGTAAGAGAGGGGTAAGGGGGAGAGTCTCTGGAAGGGGCACATGTATGTCATGAAGAGCCTGTAAGAAGTCTAGGACACAAATTTGCAATAGACGCCAGCCTCCCTCCGCTCAGCTTCTGAAAAACTATGTGTATTTAGAGGTAATGAGATGGTGACAGCCCTGCGACGTTAACCTAAGTCAGGCACAGACGAGGGTGATTGACTAAAACTCGGATGTATAGACAACAGAGGACAGGGAGGACAGTTTGGTCCTAGTGGAAGTTGAGAGATAGCAGTATTGACAGAAAAAACTGAAGTCATTAGCCGAACAGGGCTGAGCAGGGTTATCTGCTGTAGTTCGGAACAGTAGATGGAGTTCCAGCTGGGTAGCTGAGGACTCCTGTATGTCGTGTCACGGATGAAGGTGCAGTTAGTACTGACAGGTTCTTTTAGTACAAAGATCAGTGCAAGTCAGTCACCGTCTTTGTGTAAACACTTTCACTTTCGTGGATTCAGCTCGCTTAGAGCAAATGTATACTAGGTTGCAAGTACTCTCTGAATAAAGTCAGAAGCTGTGAAACATTAATAGTCTTCGTCACTCAGCACTAATTCGAATCCCTACCTTTTGAAATAAGGAAATTTTAACTTTCTCCTCAGCAAAGCGAAAATATTTTGTTGACGCTGACCAACATGAGGAGAAACGAATATAATAATAAAATGAAGGAAATCAGAGCTCGCACGGAAAGATTTAGGTGTTCGTTTTCTACGCGCACTGTTCGAAAGAGGAATAACAGAGAATTATGTGAAGGTGATCATACAATGTAGGCTTTCACGGCCGGTGTTGTCTTCAGTTGAAACTTCGGGGCTGAGACGCCGTGGTCGATGTATAAAATTTTCACCTAACGTTTCGTCTCCATCTGCGGGAGACATCTCCGGAGGTCGTCCGGCTACTACCACTTTGGTTCCAGGTACTCTCGCATTTACAGAGCGCATAGACGGCACCACCATTCGTCACGTGATGCCGACGGTATGCCTATCTTTGGAAGGCGTCATTATTCTCGATTAAGAGTAATCAATCGATTGTCATTCTGCTGCCATATTTTGGCTAACTTTAAAATTTCCTCTTTTTTATTAAAATTGTTATGGTGTTTGTGAATGTCTATTGCTTCTCTATACATGCGCGCATGATAATGGGATGTTCGTGCTAAAACGCATGTCTCATTAAACTTAATGTAGTGGTTCCCATCTCGAAAAAGATGCTCAGCTACGGCCGGTTCTGCGTTGTGTCCTAAGCGACAGTTTCTTTTATGTTCGAAAAGAAGTGTAAACAGCCGCTGTGCCGTTGTTCCAATATGTACTTGTCCACAACACCATGGAATTTAGTATAGCCCAGGTGTCGCTAGGGGGTGTCGGGCGTCGTTTGCAGTTCTTAAATATTCCATAATCTTCATGGTGGGTCTGAAGATTGTTTCGATCCCATACTTGGCCAGAATTTTCCCGATTCGGTCCGTGAAGTTATTAATGAACGATGGGAAACCTTTTCTAGTAGGTGACCGTTGTTGCTCTGGATTTCTGGCTTCTTTTCTTCTTTTATGGAGGGCCCAATCAATTTCCTTTATGACATATCCGTTTCTCATGAAGGCTGACTGTAAGTGATTTAGTTCATCTTGTAAGTAAGCCGGCTCGCAGATTTTGTTGGCTCTGTTCTACCAAGGTGAAGGTGGTTAGGCGATCACTCTGCCAGGCACTTAAGTGTGATTTGCAGAGTAGCCATGTACGAGGGCAGTTCAATAAGTAATGCAACACATTTTTTTTCTCGGCCAATTTTGGTTGAAAAAACCGGATATTTTTTGTGGAATATTTTCAAACATTCCCGCTTCGTCTCGTATAGTTTCATTGACTTCCGACAGGTGGCAGCGCTGTACGGAGCTGTTAAAATGGCGTCTGTAACGGATGTGCGTTGCAAACAACGGGCAGTGATCGAGTTTCTTTTGGCGGAAAACTAGGGCATCTCAGATATTCATAGGCGCTTGCAGAATGTCTACGGTGATCTGGCAGTGGACAAAAGCACGGTGAGTCGTTGGGCAAAGCGTGTGTCATATCGCCGCAAGGTCAAGCAAGACTGTCTGATCTCCCGCGTGCGGGCCGGCCGTGCACAGCTGTACTCCTGCAATGGCGGAGCGTGCGAACACACTCGTTCGAGATGACCGACGGATCACCATCAAACAACTCAGTGCTCAACTTGACATCTCTGTTGGTAGTGCTGTCACAATTGTTCACCAGTTGGGATATTCAAAGGTTTGTTCCCGCTGGGTCCCTCGTTGTCTAACCGAACACCATAAAGAGCAAAGGAGAACCATCTGTGCGGAGTTGCTTGCTCGTCATGTGGCTGACGGTGACAATTTCTTGTCAAAGATTGTTACAGACGATGAAACATGGGTTCATCACTTCGAACCTGAAACAAAACGGCAATCAATGGAGTGGCGCCACACCCACTCCCCTACCAAGAAAAAGTTTAAAGCCATACCCTCAGCCGGTAACGTCATGGTTACAGTCTTCTGGGACGCTGAAGGGGTTATTCTGTTCGATGTCCTTCCCCACGGTCAAACGATCAACTGTGAAGTGTATTGTGCTACTCTTCAGAAATTGAAGAAACGACTTCAGCGTGTTTGTAGGCACAAAAATCTGAACGAACTTCTCCTTCTTCATGACAACGCAAGACCTCACACAAGTCTTCGCACCCGAGAGGAGCTCACAAAACTTCAGTGGACTGTTCGTCCTCATGCACCCTACAGCCCCGACCTCGCACCGTCGGATTTCCATATGTTTAGCCCAATGAAGGACGCAATCCGTGGGAGGCACTACGCGGATGATGAAGAAGTTATTGATGTAGTACGACGTTGGCTCCGACATCGACCAGTGGAATGGTGCCGTGCAGGCATACAGGCCCTAATTTCAAGGTGGCGTAAGGCCGTAGCATTGAATGGAGATTACGTTGAAAAATAGTGTTGTGTATCTAAAAGATTGGGGAATAACCTGGTGTATTTCAATGCTGAATAAAACAACCCCTGTTTCAGAAAAAACAAATGTGTTGCATTACTTATTGAACTGCCCTCGTAGTGTAGATGTAGACGAATGTAGTCAGGTCAAGACTCCCTCTTAGGGCAACCGACTATTTACCTTTCGTCCCAAAACCCTTTCGCCGAATCCCAAGCAACACTCACATGTGAGACGCGTCGCGGTGAACACAACCTGCTTGACACTGCTAAGGTTCTTATAACCTGGCACATGCAACCCTCGGATGCAAAACATAACACTGTGAATACATGCATAGATTCCCCAATCCACTAACATGATGAATGAACAAAAAGACATTGAATGTAACAGACCACGTTCCATATTCAATAATGAACATCAGTCAATATATTAGTATCATAACAACAAATGAACACAGCCTCTTGTCCTTACACATGCACAAATAAACCGTCTGCTCTCTGTCACTTGCACGCCGCCACTCGGCTCCATTTCATTCTCACCTGTCGCCTTTCACCAAACACTCTACCAAACTCAGCATTACTTCTCCACAGAGGGCTACGTCATTTCTCTGTATTTGATTTCATCAACGAGAAGTAATACTGTACTGGCGTAACCACAAACGCTGGGACGAAGAGGAAGAACGCAAGACTAGAGAACTGCTTTCTCGATATACAGATTGAATAACATCGGGGATAGGCTACAAATCTGTATGCCTCCCTTCCCAACCACTGCTTCCCTTTCGTGCCCCTCAACTCTTATAACTGCTATCGGGTTTCTGTACAGATTGTAAATAGCCTTTCGCTCCCTGTATTTTACCCCTGCCACCTTCAGAATTAGTATTCTAGTCAACATTGTCAGACGCTTTCTCTAAGTCTACAAATGCTAAAAACGTAGGTTTGCCTTTCCTTAATCTATTTTCTATGATAGGTCGTACGGTCAGTATTGCCTCACATGTTCTAATATTTCTACAGAATCCAAACTGATGTTCCCCGAGGTCGGTTCAAATGGTTCAAAATGGCTCTATGGGACTTAACATCTGAGGTCATCAGTCCCCTAGAACTTAGAACTACTTAAACCTAACTAACCTAAGGACATCACAAACATCCATGCCCGAGGCAGGATTCGAACCTGCGACCGTAGCAGTAGCGCGGTTCCGGACTGAAGTGCCTAGAACCGCTTGGCCACAGCGGCCGGCTGAGGTCGGCTTCTACCAGTTTTTCCATTCGTCTGTAAAGAATTCGTGTTAGTATTTTGCAGCCGTGGCTTCTTATACTGATAGTTCGGTAATTTTCGGATCTGTCAACAGCTGCTTTCTTTGGGATTGGAATTATTAATTCTTCTTGGAGTCTGAGGGTATTTCGCCTGTCATGAACGCCCAAATACAACATGTGCGGAAAATCAGTCTGCTCCGCCACAAAAATTCTCTGCTTGGTCTAAGTCGCAATCACCATGGCAACGTTTGCACATAGACTTTGCAGGACATTTTTGGAACACTCGTTGGTTGATTGTGGTTGTCTCATATAGCAAGTTTCCTTTTGCTGTGCGAATGAACTCGACAATGTCACGTAGCAAAATGCAAGTGTTGTCACCGACTTTTTGCCTCGAAGTATTAGTATCAGGCAACGACTGTCAGTTCACGTCAAATGAATTTGAAACGTTCTGTGAACACAATGGCATACAGCATCTAACTAGTGCACCACTCCATCCCCAGTCAAACGGCGAAGCGGAGCGTTTTGTCAGAACCTCCAAGCAGCAGAGGGCCAAACTTCGCTCCCCACACACCAGGGATCAAGCATTTTAACTGTTTTTCGCCTCATATCGTTCGTACTCAAGAGGTGACCCATCGCCGTCTGAAATGCTGCACGGCCGCCGCCATCACACACTGCTCCATCTGCTCCTCTCTCCTCAGCATCCAGCGCCGAAATAAGTCCGCAAGTATCGGTTCGCGCTGCATGATATCGTCTTTTACAGTGAGTGAGTGAGTAGAAGGGTTTTGTGGGCGCACGACAGCAAGGTCTTCAGCGCCCGTTAAGGATCATAGTGAGACGGGTGTCAAGAAAAAAACTCAGAACATTTACATCAAACGGAACATAAAACACGGGGAACAAACATGGAAAAATATGTGCTCACCCACACCGAAGCGTGGGATGAAGCAGGGCGTCAGCAGTAAAACATGGACAACACAGGAAGAAAAAGGTAGAGGGAGCTAAAACAATGGAGCAGATGGAAGTGGGTGGCTGACCGCAAGGAAAAAAGGGAGGAGTCAGCCACTCTGCAATACACTAAAACCGCCAGCCTAAAAGTTTAGGCCAGAGTCCAGACACATCACAAAACTTAAAAACCCTAGACACACACGTCTCATCGTTAGCTAAAACACAGGGCAGATCCCCATCAACTTGTGCTTCTGCCCTTGCATCACGGTATAAAACGCAGTCTGTTAAAATGTGCCGGACAGAGATTTGCACACCACAAGCATCACAAAACGGAGGATCCTCCCGCCGTAATAAATAGCTATGTGTCAGTGGACAGTGCCCGATCCGAAGACGTGTGAGGGCCACCTCTTCCCGCCTGAGCAGCCGGCAGGAGGGACGCCACGGCCGAGTGGTTGACTTTACCGACCGCAGTTTATTGGCCGTCACCGCCAGCCATTCGTCCTCCCACAACTCCATGCACTTCCTGTGGAGTGCAGCGATGACTGACTGCAAGGGGATAGGACACTGTACAGGGTTCTTAGTGCCAGCAGACGGTGAGCACGAGGCGAGATCGTCTGTCGACTTGCATGTGCTTGCATGTATCTTCTTTCAGGTCCAGATGGCTTGCATCGCCACCACCTTTCATGTACACGATGATCTTTCAGTCTCTCTTCCCCCAGATCCACGGTTCCAGAGGAGAGCGTGGCCGCAGCAGCCACCAGCGGGTGTGATCACGACACCGCGGAACGACCCCTTGGAGGTGGAGCCTTTGCCTCCTCCGCCTCCTCCCGTCCTACCGATGGAGCTGGACCCGCCCACACCGCAGCAGCCGCCGCCTTCTTCATCTGGTTCATGGTAAGCAGGAAGTGGACGCGTGCCCTTCTGGTCGTCCTCTGGGGGACGTTTCCGCCAGAGCGCAAGCCGGATGGCGGGGTACGGCCGGAAGCGCGACATCCCCTGGAGCCACAGCTTCCTGCCTGACGTTGTGCCCACACTCCAGCATTCCCCGCCGTGGTCGAGGGGGGGGGGAGTGTTTTGGTGTATCCACAAGCGCCGAAACAAAGAGGAAGAACACAAGAGCAGAAAAGGCGGTGAGGAGACGTCGGCCAACAGCCCACTGACAAGGGCCACGCTGCGCCACGAGCGACCTCTGCAAGAAGTGAATATAAGCGCCGCTCCTGCCAGCCTCGACCGGATATTAGGGCTGAGTATTCGGAGTACAAGGACGTTAGTGGAAAGTATTCGTGGTGTATTAGCACGGCCTTTCAGAGAGTGCTACGAGAACAGTTAGTAGTGATCCACAAACTATGTGAGAGACTTGCCTGAATATTGCATATACCACAGGACTTGAATTTTTGTTGCATGTCGCCCATCGCTTGCAACGCCTTTGAACATTGAAGTTAAGTATTGTCACTCTGCTTTATAAAAATAAAAATACTAATGTTATTTGCTCGAATTGTTGTATAGCAATCAGAGAACGCAGCATCCATTAGGCGCCTTATACGAGAAGATTGGACAAGACCGAACAAATACAATCATATTGCTTCATGATATAGTCAAATGTGTTAAAGAATCATTGAGGTCCATTGTGTTAAAGAATCATTGAGGTCCATTGTGTGCCCCATACCGTTGTGGGACAACACGGACACACGTGACCGACACAACCCATCATGACAAGGCAGCTTAGATTGGCTGTTTCAGCCCCCACCCCCACACACACACCTCGGCCGCCCACTCCATCTCTCTTTCTCTCTCTGTCTGTCTGTCTGTGTGTGTGTGTGTGTGTGTGTGTGTGGGAGAGAGAGAGAGAGAGAGAGAGAGAGAGAGAGAGATTAAAAAATGGATTCAAGCACTATGAGACATCACCATCTGCGACATAGCCACGTATACAAACAGTGATCCAATACTGTCAAATGTTTATTCCAGTGTTTGATCACAGTATCAACTCTTTACACTGTAATGACCATCCTCAGATATTTAGCGCAAGGTGTAAAAAAGATCTGAGGACGGTCATTACGACTGAAACCGGCCATCGTCTAAAGAATTGATATTGTGATCAAAGACTGGAATAAAAAACATTTGACTATGAGACTTAACATCGGAGGTCATCAGCCCATAGACTTAGAACTACTTAAACTTACCTAACCTAAGGACATCATACACATCCATGCCCGAGGCAGGATTCGAACCTGCGACCGTAGCAGCAGCGCGGTTCCGGACTGAAGCGTTAGAACCGCTCGGCCACAGCGGCCGGCTGTGTGTGTTTGTGTGTGTGTGTGTGTGTGTGTGTGTGTGTGTGTGTGTGTGTGTGTGTGTGTGTGTGTGTGTGCGCGCGTGAGAGAGAGAGAGAGAGAGAGAGTGTTTGCTGACGTCATAGATACAGTGTTCCTGACTACGTGTTGTACAGGTGTGGCACAAAGTACTGGATCGGGATGGCACAATGAATTCGCGTAGATGACGTCAAGTGTGGCCATATTAGTGACAGATTAGAGGACGACTCGCAAGACTTTAATTAAGGCCACACATAGAACGCTTAAGGTTGTCAAAAGGCTATGGAGAAGTTTCCAAGGAGGAAGGAACGCTCAGCAGAAAGACAAGCGAGGTCGACGAGGTGCTAAAACTCAGCGCAAGGATCGCTTTGTCGCCTCATCTTCCCGAATACGTCAATACAGCACAGCGTCTTTGCTGGCGATGTGGACATTGCAGCAGACTGAGTCACGTCTCGGCTTCAGTAGGTTCTTCCGTGTGCTCGGCTAGACCAGATGCACTTCCACCTCACAATGCCACTGCGTGGCTCGAAATGTGCGGTGTTCTGACCACTGACAGTGGACAAAGAAAAGGGGGGAGGGGAGGGGGAGATCGCCGTAGAGTATTCATGTAGCGTCCCTGCAGGTTTTTCGGAGACACAGATAAGGTGGCGCCTCTGTTTCTGCCTGGGCCTGCTGGTTAGCAGGTGTTAACATGATAGCTGCGGTGTAAAGGGATGGCATACTGCAAAAGTGAGCTCATTGAAGAAAATGTGACCCCTCGAAAGAGAACACTGGTCGCCTAACACTTGTGTACATGATGTGTAGCTGGTACCGGGTGGTCATGTAAGCCTTCACTGCTGACATAAGTAATGACTGTCAAGTGGTGTGTGTGGCAGAGCGACAGCATGGAATCTGCGCAGTTGGGTGGAGACGGGGTACAATAGCAGAAGGGATCTGTTGCGTTTGTACGTGCCACACAGCGAATAATGTTACACAATATGTTACTGTGTCAACCCGAACAGTCGAAGGTGTCTACAAGGAATAGTGTACCACTTACAGCCATGTAAAACGGTACGAAAACGGTAAGTAGATCCCAAGGCTCTGACAATAAAATCAGTAAGCGGTTCGAAATCGTCGTCTTAATTCACTCAATGGCACCGAAAATGAAGATAACGGAAAGAAGGCCGAAATGCTATATGCGGTCTTCCGGCATTGTTTCTCCGCAGAAGATCATAACACGGTCCTTTCTTTCAACCAGCGTACGAACGTCGTAATGGCAGGTATTGAACTAACCGATCGCGGAACAGAAAAGCAACTACAAACGCTTAGTAACGGAAAGGCATCAGGACCACTTGAGATTCTACAAAGTTAGGATTCTACAAAGATTAAGCGAAATAACTTGCTCCTCTTCTAACAGCAGTTGATCGCAGATCGCTGCAGCAACGAAGGATATCTAGCGGCTGCAAAAAAGCGCAGACGATTCCCGTTTTCAAGGATGGTCATAGGACAGATGTACACAATTATAGGACTATATCGCTGACATCTGCCTGTCGTAGAATTGTTTAACATGTTTATTGGTCAAGAATTATGAAGTTTTTGGAGAACGAAATCTCCTGTATAAAAATCAGGGGTCTTGCGAAACTCACCTCGCTCTGTTTCTCCAGCAGGTCCTCAGTGCTGTAGACAGCGGCGCTCAGCCTGATGCCGTGTTCCTCGACTTCAGGAATGGATTTGACACCATCCCGCAACGCCATTTTGTGAAAAAAACCGACCTTACCGAGTATCGGACGAGATTTGCGACTAGTTTCAAGACTTCATTAAGATGTAATTCAACACGTCGGTCTTAACGGAACAAAATCGGCAGATGTAAAGGTAATTGCCGGATTACCCCAAGGAAGTGTAATAAGACAGTTACTGTTCATATTGTACATAAACGATCTAACAGAAAGCGTCGGTAGCTCCTTAAGATTGTTCGTAGATGATACGGTTGTCTGTAAGATAGCAGCAAAGCCAGAAGACAGCATCAGTTTGCTGCATGACCTGCAGAGAGTTGATGAATGGTGCAGGCTGTGGCAGTTGACCCTGCACGTAAATAAATGTAACATATTGCACATACACAGGAAAAGAAATCCACTACTGTACAACTACGCTACTGACGAGAAACTGCTGGAAACAGAATCTGCCATGAAATTTCTAATAAGAACCGTTCAGAACCTCCTTAAGTGGAATGATCTCATGAGACAAAATGTAGGAAAAGCAGACTGAGATTCATAGGAGGAATCATAAGGAAGTGTGTCTCATCGACGCAGTAACTGGCCTATAAGGCGCTTTTTCGACCGATTGTTCAGTATTGTTAATCAGTAAGGGCTCCATACTGGGTAGGACTGATAGAAGAGACAGACAAGATCCAGCGAAGAGCGGCTGCGAGACGGTTACAGAGATCTTCAACAAACCTCAGTGGCATATGCTAGAAAAGAGGTGCTGCCCATCACGCAGAGGTCTCCTACTGAAATTTCGAGTGGGCGTTTTTGAGTAAGTCGGACAACATGTCACTTCCTCCCACATACTTCTCGAGAAATTAAACCTATTACTGAGGCTTATCGACACTCATACTTCATTCGCGAGTCAAAAAGAGGGTGGGTGGAAGGGGGGGGAACAAGTTCGTAGTCCCAGAAATACCCTCTGCCACACACTGTCAAGTGGTCTGCAGAGTATCATGCAGATGTAAATCGTAACCGATAGCGTAGGGCAGGCTGTTCCAACCGAGCTCCAGAGAGCCGGAGTGCTCCGGAGCGCTCACTGTGGCAGCTCGGAGCCCGCGTGGAGGGGGCAAGCGAACTCACTGCCCCCTGGCCGCGTGCAGCCGCAACTGACGCAATAATCCGTCTTCAATGACAGCTATGATTAGCCGTGGGAGCCCTGTACCTCTATTGGAGGATACCTTTATATTCATTGAGAGGGATGGTCATCCGCAGTGTCTTGTATGTCATAAAGTATTTAATTCTGCGAAGAGGTACAATATACAACGACATTGTACACGTCTTCACGCAGCGCACAACGGTCAGGTAGAAGATGTTGCACGCAGAGAACAGGTAGCCAGGCTTAAGAACGACATACCAGGAGACGTAAGTATAAAAACGGTTTCGTAATACGGAGGGTATCAAAACATGCAACATAGTTCGTGTTCAGTAATGCGTTTATAATTTTCAGGTGAATGAGAGCGGAGAAAACACTACTGAATCTGCAATTCGAGCAAACTACAGGGTCGCTCACATTATTGCGAAGAGTGGCAAGCCGTTTTCGGTGGGACCACTCATAAAAACGTGCATGGTAGCAGTTGCAGAATGTTTGTTTACAAGGGAGGTGCAGGCAGTTGAAGGGGTTTGCCTGTCGAAGCAAACAATGTCTCTTCGAATCATGGACATGGCAGCGGATTTACAGACACAGCTCAGGAAAAAGGCGGAGAGCTTTTTTTGCATTTTCGCTAGCGCTTGACGAAAGCACCGACATATCGAACTGTGCTCACCTTGCAGTCTTTGTGCGTGGTGTTGACATGGGGCTGCAAGTAACTGAAGAACTCTTGGATGAGGTACCACTCGATTACACCGGAACACGATGTGACATTTTTGAAGCTGTTTGTGAATCAGTGGACAATATGAATTTACCGTGGGATAAGCTCCATTCTGTAGCGACAGACGGTACACCACAAATGATCAGACGCCACCAAGGTTTTGCTTCTCGTTTGAAAAATAAACTCAGGGACGAGTTCGGGAAAGACATTGTGACTCTTCATTGTTTTATTCACCAAGAGGGACTGTGTGCTGAAACAGTAGAGCTAGGTGGCGTAATGAAAGATGTCGTGAAGTGTGAATTTTGTGCGGCGTCACGGTATGAATCATCGCCAATTCAAAGGATTCCTGAAAGATAAGGAAGCGGAGTATGGGGATATACCTTACCACAGTACAGTTCGTTGGTTGAGTCGGGGAAAAGTTCTTGATGTTTTCTTTGCCATTCGTGAGAAAATATCCCTGAATGCGTTGTCTGAAAGATATAAAATTGATATCAGAACTGGCGTTCCTAGGTGGCATAACTATGCATCCGAAAATTAAAATCTGTCATTGGAGGACAAAGGGCAGCTAATCGTTGACATGCACGACCAGATCAAAGCGTTCATGAAAAAGTTACGTTTATTTGAGAGGCAGATGAGTGATGGACATTTAACGTTCTTCATTCGTCTTGCTTCTTTAAAACTATCTGAAGGTACTACTTTCGGCGATTACCAAGCAAAGTTAAAGTAGCTCATTACGTCGTTTGAAACACGATTCCGAGACCTCACTAGTTTGGAAATTCAACTTAAGGTGTTTAGCACTTCTTTTTCAGTTTCTCCGGATGACTTGTCATCGTCCCTTCAATTGGAGATTATTGATTTGCAAAATTCAACTATGTTGAAAAAGAGGTACTACAACACGTTGGATTTGTCACGATGGTATCGTTCATTACAGCTAAAAAAGATTTCCCAAGCTTCACAACAATGCCGCTCAGATCGTGTGCATGTTTGGATCTACATATTATTGTGAGCAGCTTTCCTCAGCAATGAAAAGAGTGAAAGGTAAGGAACGATCGTTTCTTCAGGATGCAACAATGAAGGCCATCCTCCGGATTAACGCTGCGAACACTTTGACGCCTGATATTTCCTATCTTGTAATGAAAAGAAAATGTCAAGCTGCAGAGGCCCAATAAATTTAGTATGCAATTTCTTGTAAAACAGTTGTTTCTTATTTATTTTCTGAACATCGTATTTCCTGGTGTAGCATGTCACCACGTCTTAGCAGCTAAGAGTATGAGGTTGTCGATCTTGTGAGACGCAGCTGGCACATCAAAACGCTTGCCTTGCCGCCTGCCTCAGCCTGCCGTGCCACGGGCCGGCGTGCCGGCGTGCCGGCCCACTGGAATGGCCACAGCGAGCGACAAGGGCTCCCTGGAGCACGGAGCGCTCCGCGGCTCACAACGGAGCCGACGAGCTGGAACAGCCTGGCGTAGGGGGAGAAGTGGCACGCCTGGTCAGGAACAGTCTGCTTCAAACGTGACAGGAGTTGCTAGCGTCAGTGAATGCAGTTTGATCTAGTTTCCGGACGAACACTAGGAGTGAACTACATTCTTTCTTTTAGTGACTGCTGTCATACATAATAATTGGCTGGTGATAAAACATTCGCTAAGTCTGTAAAAACCGATTTTGAAACATTCCAGCCATTCCGACTGTCGAAAGGTAACCAGAATGTCCAAAGCTTTGTCGTACACTAATGTTGCACTAGTGATGACTTCGCAATTTTGTCTCAAAGCTCTCGATGTAGGTGGTTATAATAAAAGTTTCACAGGCATTAAGATTCATTTAACATCCCTTCTTGAGCAATTTCTCCTTTTTCCCTTACGAATTCAGTGACATCCGTATTGAAATGGTAATCATCCATCATTAAAAATGTTGAAAAAGATACTAATAACGTCAATTCCTCGTGCTCAGGAAATACAACATACAGATTGTTAGGACAAAATTCATCTAGAACGTCTGAAATTGATTTATGATCGAGACAGAAATTCGTTTTAAGCCGAACACGTAAACGCAAAAGCGAAAATCGGGTTTTAAAATTCTGTTCTCCGCTCCAACGAGTTGTACATCATGTAAAACGTAGTGCCGCAGGTCGTCGTCAAGCGTAGGTCGCAGCTCTTGGCAAGCATATCTTCTATTGACATGTTTTTGTTTTTGTCGTTGTGAAAGGAATATTCGGGTCTTGTTACGGTGCTTAGATATGTGTCTTTACAATATTAGAACATTTCCAGTTGCGTATTTTGCATAATAACGTTAGAGAAATGTCTTGTGCTTTAGACTTACGTGTTCTGTAGACGTCCGACTTCCTAGTCATAAAATGCGCTCTTATTTCTTTGTTATTCTTCAGCTTGTAATGGTCGCCTGGTCGTAGATATTGCTAATTGCTATAATCGCACTATTTCACTCCCATTTACGGAGCTTGTTAGCACTTGATGTTAGGTTGGCGCCATTAAAATGCATTGTGTTGTAGTAATCGCTGCTGCTTGCTGGATCGCTGCTGTCTCTCGATGCTGATGCTGGCTCTACGTCTGGTTGTCTAGGGTTAAAAACATGAGGTCCCGTGTTTTTTATGTGCTTTTGATGATAAAGAACGAGCGAAACCAACAAATATGTAAACTTCAAATATTTATTACTCTGGTGGCCATCTTAATTCCACTGTCCACCAAAGACCATAACTCAACACAAAGTAGTACTTCCTTTACATGTTCTTTGCATTGTTTATCCACCTCAAACAATAACACACAAACACACTTTACCAAAGTGACATTCCGACTGCTCCCGACCCTCCTTGCTGCTTGTATTTATAACATTGTCAAAGAACTACTAAAAACAGATATAGTTTACAAGTCACATGTACATCTGTTATCATAATTTGTGCAGAAAAGTTATTAATTTGCATCGAGTGACATAATTTAACATGTTATTAAAATGACAGACAGATTTGTTGACTTGACAGAATAATTCTCTGTTACAAAATGGCCGTTTTTTAGAAGTTTGTCAATTGACTTCTCTAATTTGCATAAATAAGTAAATAACATGAATTATTAAGAATTACATTGGTTTTCGTCTAAAATAGGATTGCTTACGTGAATACTGAGTGAAAACGCTCCTAGTGAACAAATAGGTTTCACTGGGTGATTTTTATTTAAGGAGATCCAAAATACCTAAGTTGGCCACTATTTTTCGTACTTCATATTAATTATTTAAGATGAACTTAGTGTTTTTACACGATGACATTTGCTGTATCAGTGATCAAGTGATATAAACTTTTGTGTGGGTCATTTATTCAGTATAATTTAATGGGTTGACTGTTTATGGAGACATGTTATGCAATCATTGTTAACATACACAATACCTTTGCTATAATCATAAATACTCATTAAACTGGTTGAATTTGGAAGGTATCGCATACTTCGGTACAGTAAAGCCTCTAATATGTTCCGTTACAAGCTGTAGACAATACTTCGCGCAAAGCGGACGTAGAAGCCGAGCGGAGTGGACACTGCAGTTAATGAACACGTTCTGTAACGCACATCGCCTCGACGTCTGTTAGCGTAACGTTTGGCAGGCAAAGTGTAGCCGCAGTGGTCCAGCTGGGACAGCGAGCGCGAGAGTAAAGGCAGTCACGGTCAGGGCCGAGCGAGCAGGCCTCCACCGGACCAGAAAGTCACGCTTTTGTTATCAGCAGTAACCGAGAACAGCAGGCAGCAGCACGAAAACAAAAGGAATAGCCAAACAAACAGACCTGCATAACGATGTAGAAAGACACTGAAATTACACCCGAACATGGCGCCTTACGTTAATGTGAGAAAGAAAACAACAAAGCTGCTTGAGATCAGAACTGTAGTAAGACAGGTAGATGGATTGTCCCAATATTGGTCAACTCTGTACTACAAAAGCTAATCAGGCAATGGAGAGAAAAAAAGCAGGAGGAGGAATTTAATGAATCACAATTGGGAGAAAGGGGAGTTTCGATTGTTTGGTTTTTAGCAGATGATCTTGCACCTTAGCTGAATCTATAGACGATGCAACAGTGCAGATAGATCTCGTACAAGAGACACCTTCAAAAGCAGGCATACAATATCTATATCTTTTGGGGGAGAAAAGCTATACGACAGACCCGAAGGAGACACCGAAGTACGCGGAAACCGGTTATGGAAGAATGAAGAAGACAACAAAACTTAAATATCTTCGTGAAACAATACAATCAGATGCTCTGGACAAAGAAACTAACATAGCAACGACAAGGAAATTGGAGGTGCCTTTTCAACTAACAAAAGACCTGTATAAAACGAAATCTATTTCCTTAAATGCAAAACTCCGGCGCTACAACACTGCCAGTAGATCAGGATGCCTTTATGCTTCAGAATGCCTTTCATTAAACACAGAAAAACAACTCATGTACAAAAACAAAAACAAAAAAACACACAACACCCTTAACAACTAGAGACAGGAGGTTAGTATTCACAGTACATGTACATTAGTATGTTCTTCAGAAATGATGAGCACTACAGTCATCTCGGTTCAGCATATAGGCCTATGCTGTTGTCTAATAGGCACAGGGTCCGAGACGGCCCTGAGAAGTTGTTCCACGCGTGACGACATCGACGCGTATAAAGCGCGAATGGCGTCCTGTGGTATAGCCATCCATGCTGCATTTACTTGGTTTCAAAGTTCTTCTGTGGTGGTTGTCATTGGGTCACAGAGCTGCCCCCCTCGTTTCACCATATCTATCACATTTTTGATTGGCGACAAGTCACGTGGTCTGGCGGGCCAGCGAAGAAGACTGACATCCTGTGACGCCAACAAGGCATCTGTTCGCGCAGCAACATGTGTTCGTGCATTGTCCTGGTGAAAAATGGCGTCTGGGGTGTTCTACATCTACACCTAAGTGATTACTCTGTATTCACAATAAAGTTCCTGGCAGAGGCTTCAATGAACCACCTTCAAGCTGTCTCTCTACCGTTCCACTCTCGAAAAACGAGCATTTTAAATTTTTCTGTGCGAGCCCTGATTTCTCATTTTTTATCGTGGTGATCATATCTCCCTATGTACGTTGGTGCCAACAGAATGTTTTCGCGATCGGAGAAGAAACCTGGTGATTGAAATTTCATGGGAAGATCCCGTCGCATCGAAAAACGCCTTTGTTTTAATGATTGCCACTCCAATTCACGTATCATTTCTGTGACACTATCTCCCCTGTTTCGCGATAATACAAAACGAGCTGCCGTTCTTTGTACTTTTTCGATGTCATCCGTCAGTCCCACCTGATGCGGATCCCACACCGCACAGCAATACACCACAATAAGGCGGACAAGTGTGGTGTAAGCAGTCTCTTTAGTAGACCTGGTGCACCTTTTAAGTGTTCTGCCAATGAATCGCAGTCTTTGGTTTGCTCTACCCACAATATTATCTATGAGATCGTTCCAATTTAGGTTATTTGTAATTGTAATCCCTAAGTATTAACAGCCTTCAGATTCGTGTGACTTATCGCGTAATCGAAATTTAGCTGATTTTTTTTTTTTGGTACTCATGTGAATAACATTACGCGTTTCCTTATTTAGGGTGAATTGCCACTTTTCGCACCATACAGATATCTTATCTAAATCATTTTGCAAGTCTCTTTGATCATCTGATGACTTTCCAAGACGGTAAATGACAGCATCATCTGCAAACAATCTAAGACGACTATTCAGATTGTCTCCTATGTCGTTAATATAGATAAGGAGCAATTGAGGGCCTATAACACTTCCTTGGGGAACGCCGAATATTACTTCTGTTTTACTCGATGACTTTCCGTCTATTACTACGAACTGTGACCGTTCTGACAGTAAATCACGAATCCAGTCGCAGAACTGAGGCGATACTCCGTATCCACGCAGTTTGGTTAGAAGACGCTTGTGGGGAACCGTGTCGAAAGCCATCTGGAAATCTAAAAATATGGAATCAATTTGACATCCCCTATCGACAGCACTTATTACTTCATGAGTATAAAGAGCTAGCTCTGTTTCACAAGAACGATATTTTCTGAAACCGTGCTGACTATGTGTCAATAAATCGTTTCCTTCGAGGTACTTCATAATTTTCGAATACAGTATATGTTCCAAAACCCTACTGCAAATCGACGTTAGTGATGTAGGCCTGTAATTCAGCGGATTACTCCTACTTCCCTTTTTGGGTATTAGTGTGACTTGAGCAATTTTCCAGTCTTTAGGTACGGATCTTTCTGTGAGCGAGTGGTTGTATATAATTGCTAAATGTGGAGCTATGTTATCGGCATACTTTGAGAGGGGGAATGGCCACGCGTCACAGGACGTCTCCCACTTAGGTGCCTTGAGGACGCAGCAGTTGTGATTTGTGTTGTACCCAATTGCATTTCACACCATAAGGCCTTGAACTGACCCTGTATGTCTTGCGCAAATGCAGTCACTGTAATGCCCCTCCCCATGTATGAGGCGAACCAAAACGCGGCCACTATTTTCCAGCAAAAAGAACCTCAATTCGTCCGAAAACACTATCTGACGCCATTCCTGCCCCCAGTGACGTCGTTCCATACATTATTGCCGTCTTGCATGTTTCTGCACATTCGTCAAAGGTAGGTGGAGAAGTGGACGACGTGCATGTAACCCACGCCATAGTAATAGTCGACGGATTGTCACGCTTGATTGTGTACGATGTGTTACAGTGTTACACTGTTGTGGCAGAGCCGAGGAAGATTCAGATCGCCGGCGGGGGTGGCCGAGCGGTTATAGGCGCTTCAGTCTGGAACCGCGCGACCGCTACGTTCGCAGGTTCGAATCCTCCCTCGGGCATGGATGTGTATGATGTCCTTAGGTTGGTTAGGTTTAAGTAGTTCTAAGTTCTAGGGGACTGATGACCTCAGAAGTTAAGTCCCATAGTGCTCACAGCCATGTGAACCATTTTTGAACCAAGATTCAGATCGGTCCTTCAGTGCCATTCACATGACGTGTCGATCTTCTAGAGGTGTGATCTTGGCGATGCGACCTGACCCATCTCGTCGTGTTCTGTGGCCTTCCGTGAAGCATTCCGCACACATCCTTTACATTACTGAAACACTTCGTCCCACACGAGCAGAGATTTCCCGAATGGATGCGTCACATTCTCTCATGCCAATAATGCGACCTGTTTTAGACTCACTGATTCGACGATACGACTGCAAGGCATCCTGAACGTCCGCTCAAGTTACACTGATCCATTACGATCGGTTCGTAGCGACGACGAGAGCCTCAGGCATATTCTACCAGTAGGTGGTGTTGCGCCGCGATATCGATGTTGACCTCGAACCCGTGGGCTGACATGGTTCAAATGCTAATTATTTCTGAAGGACGTACTAATGTACATGTCCTGTGAATATGATAGTGATGTGTCCAGTCGTTCAAAGTGTTCATCTTTTCTGAACGCGACTGTAGAAAAGAAGGAAAATAAAATAATCAGGAGAATCTTAGGACCAAAATATGAGAATTGTAAATACAAATTGAGAAGTAATAAAGAAATTTTTGAAAGAAATATACCCAATATCAGACACAATGAGAAAGGAAAGAGTTGTATTCTATGATCACCTAAAACGACTAGACGAAAGGAGATAACAAAAGGATTTTTTTACTTTCTTGACGAAAACCTAAAAACATCAATGACATTGATCAAAGAAGTTAAAACAGACTTGAGAGAAAAGGAAACAACGGAGGAAGAAATAGGAGAAAGAGAAACGTTCAGAGAAAAAGTAAAAGGTTTCAAGGGCTTCCAGAGAACAAAAAGAAAAAGACAGCCGCAGTATGGGCAGAAGAAAAAAGAGAAAATCATGGGGAAAGAATGAAAAACCACTGGAAAGAAATAAAGGAGGAATGCAGGAAGACATAAGTTATTTTATGTGGTCCTTAGTAGGCCAAACAAAATTTTAAAAAATGCCGTTTCACCTTGTATCAGTCAGTTTCCTTACCGAAAGGGTAAGAGAAGGAAAAGTGAGAGATATAATAAACTTCTCCTTTACAACTCTGGAACTATTTTAGTAACGGACAAAGTTATCAGGTACAAGTCATTCAGCGTGATGAGGGTGCAACAGAAATAAATAGAATAAAATAAGTAAAGATCGACTTAGAGTTTCACATAACAACAGATAATTACAATTAAAAAAACAATATCTAGAAATTCAAAAATTCATTTCAAGGCAGTAATTCGGTCAGAAAACACATATGCAACAGAAATACTAATTCTAGTACCAATAAAAGAACATGAAGAGATCTGAGAAAGGAAAGAAAGGCTGTAAAGAAGAAAGCAGGCAATACGGCAGTCTTTTTCTTCCCCTTCTGTTGTGTCCAACTCTGATGTTGGTTTGCAGCAGTATGCCACTCCACTCTTCTGTCTCCCGTCCACTTCATTTCTGCATACCTAGCACACCCTACATCATAACTTGCTGCATGTATGACATCCTTCGTCTACATCCTCTTCCATTTCCATAATGTCGTCCTCAAGTACATTGCCCTTGTATCGACCCTCTATATACTCCTTCCACCTTTCTGCTTTCCCTTCTTTACTTAGAACTGAGTTTCCATCTGAGCTCTTGATATTCGTGCGAGTGGTTCTCTTTTCTCCAAAGGTCTCTTTAATTTTCCAGTAGGCAGTATCTATCTTACCCCTAGCGAGATAAGCCTCCACATCCTTACATTTGTCCTCTAGCCATCCCTGCTTAGCCATTTTGCACTTCCTGTCAATCTCATTTTTGAGACGTCTGTATTCCTTTTTGCCTGCTTCATTTACTGCATTTTTATATTTTCTCCTTTCGTCAATTAAGTTCAATATTTCTTCTGTTACCCAGGAGTTCTACTAGCCCTCGTCTTTTTACCTACTTGATCCTCTGCTGCCTTCACTACTTCATCCCTCAGAGCTACCCATTCTTCTTCTACTGTACTTCTTTCCCCCATTCCTGTCAATTGTTCCCTTATGCTCTCCCTGAAACTCTGTACAACCTCTGGTCCTTTCAGTTTATCCAGGTCCCATCTCCTTAAATTCCCACCTTTTTGCAGTTTCTTCAGATTTAATCTACTAGTTCATAACCAATAGATTGTGGTCAGAGTCCACATCTGCCCCTGGACATGTCTTACAATTTAAAACCTGGTTCCTAAATCTCTGTCTTACCATTATATAATCTATCTGATACCTTTTAGTATCTCCAGGATTCTTCCATGTATACAACCTTCTTTCATGATTCTTGAACCAAGTGTTAGCTATGATTAAGTTATGCTCTGTGCAAAACTCTACCACGCGGCTTCCTCTTTCATTTCTTAACCCCAATCCCTATTCACCTACTATGTTTCCTTCTCTCCCTTTTCCTACTCTCGAATTCCATTCACCCATGACTATTAAATTTTTGTCTCCCTTCACTACCTGAATAATTTCTTTTATCTCATCATACATTTCTTCAATTTCTTCATCATCTGCAGAGCTAGCTGGCATATACAGTTGTACTACTGTAGTAGGTGTGGGCTTCGTGTCTATCTTGGCCACAATAATGCGTTCACTATGCTGTTTGTAGTAGCTTATCCGCACTCCTAATTTTTATTCATTATTAAACCTACTCCTGCATTACCCCCATTTGATTTTGTGTTTATAACCCTGTATTCACCTGACCAAAAGTCTTGTTCTTCCTGCCACCGAACTTCACTAATTCCCACTATATCTCACTTTAACCTATCCATTTCCCTTTTTAAATTTTCTAACCTACCTGCCAGGTTAAGGGATCTGACATTCCACGCTCCGATCCGTAGAACGCCAGTTTTCTTTTTCCTGATAACGACGTCCTCTTGAGTAGCCCCCGCCCGGAGATCCGAATGGGGGACTATTTTACCTCCGGAATATTTTACCCAAGAGGACGCCATCATCATTTATCCGTACAGTAAAGCTGCATGCCCTCGGGATAAATTACGGCCGTAGTTTCCCCTTGCTTTCAGCCGTTCGCAGTTCCAGCACAGCAAGGCCGATTTGGTTAATGTTGCAAGGCCAGGTCAGTCAATCATCCAGACTGTTGCCCCTGCAACTACTGAAAAGGCTGCTGCCCCTCTTCAGGAACCACACTTTCGTCTGGCCTCTCAACAGATACCCCTCCGTTGTGGTTGCACCTACGGTACGGCCATCTGTATCGCTGAGGCACGCAAGCCTCCCCACCAACGGCAAGGTCCATGGTTCATGGGGAAGCCAATGAGGTTATTGTGTTATAAAATGTGTCCTTAGAGTTCGTCTATTCTTAGCTGGGTGTCCACCCCATTACATCTAGTATCCTGTACTCTTAAAGCATCTCTCTACTGGTAACTCTGTCTCCTCACCTGATTTTCAATATCCCTCTGTAGCACCATATCTGTTGCTTTCCTGTTGTCTAAGTCTAAGAAATCCTTCCGTAATCTGTTTCCTTATTTCCAGTCTCAAGTTCATTCTCAGACTACATGCAATTTTGGGCTCTTGCATTCTGCTTACAATTTCGTTCCGTTTCATTCGTTGCATTTATCTTGAGGTCCGAAATAGATAAATTCCTCTAGTACTTCTAAATCCTCTTCCAGTTCTCATTTTTAGAAGTCCGTATCCTTCTTCACTGCTGCCTACCATCATTTTACTCTCTCTCTCGTTCTCCTCTCATGTCACACTTGTTACAGGCAGTTCTTTCCACCGTCCAAATGAAAAGAAAACTCTAAATACACAGGCTGCGCTGTGTAATGGAAGAGAAGAGTAATGTTGCATGGAGACTCCCAAAGTATGAGTCCTACCACACTGACGAGAAAAACTGTACAGCGTTTCCCAAAACTAAAAGACGAATCCATCTTTATTAAGAACGTGCACAGACCTAAAAGAAAGTAGCATAAATAAGGAAGAAATTGATGGAACGATAAAGTATGTAAACAAAATTAAGAGATGGGAACGTTTCGAAGACATAATTGTTCGAAAAGGAGACAGAAGAAGTATGACAGCAGAAACGAGAAAAGAAAAAAGTACACACATAAAGAACAACTGAAGAAAGCACAGATGTAACTTCGAAGTTTCTACTTGCCCTTAGCTAGAGTGTAACGAAAGAAGAAGAAGAAAATTGCTCTTTATCTAAAATTGTTATGCAGGTATTCTTCAACAAAGAAAAAAGAGTAATGTATTTTGTCAAACCTAAAATCTACTTAAGAATGAAGAATTTTGTATCAAGTAAGAATTTTTATTAGTGCACAGCAAAGTGTAGCTGATGAGGTCCAATCTGGGAAGTTATGTCTCCTAGTTCTTTGTCCTTCATTAGATTGGTGATGTAGTAATCATGAATATGGTACACTTCCGCAAAACACCTTCTACAACCTACTGCAGTAGCAGTGTCCTACAACAAATACCGTAGCACTATATAAGTTTAGAAAATGACAGATATTGCCCAGGTATAAGGCAGCGTCCTGTAATTGATTCCCTAACTCCAGAAGATGAAAGGCCCCGTCGCGTTCATGAAACATTGAAGGGGGGTTTTTTCTAGGGGCAGGAATTTTGCGCCGAGCGAACAGGAGTGGTCGTTTCACGTCTACAGGGACGCAAAAATTAAGTACGTCTAGCATTTGTATTTTTCCAGAAAATTAAACTGTCATTGCATCAACTATTTGGTCAACACGCGCTGTTTGGGAAGTTCATCGTGTGAAAAGAGACGTCTTATTGTTTTTATGAATAATTTTTTTGTTAATTTCAAGGAATCGATGAAAAAATAAACGTTTTACAAGTGTGTAACACACAATTAAAAACTGGGATACATATAACCACAAAACATAGTGTTCAGTGAGTTTTGTGTTTCAAATAAGTACATGTTAACTTGGAGACGGATCTGGTAACCCATCAGGCCAAGGCAACATGTTGACGCTCTGTAGAGCATGTTGGGTTAAAACAGCGATATGTGGGCGAGCGTTATCCTGTTGGGAAACACCCCCATCCCACCAAGAATGCTGGTCGTGATTCGCAGCACAACAGGTCGAATCACCAGGCTGACGTACAAATTTAGAGTCGTGGTGCGTGGTATAACCACGAGAGTGCTTCAGTTGTCATACGAAATTGCTAATCACACCATAACTCCAGGTATAGGTCCAATGCGTCTAGGCAACAGACAAATTGGTTGCAAGCCCTCATCTGGCTTCCTCCTAACCGGACACGGCCATCACTGCCGCTAAGGCAGAACCAGCTTTCATCAGAAAGCACAAAAGACCTCTACCTTGGATTCCAATGAGCTCTCGTTTGACACCATTGAAGTCACAAACGGCTGTGGTCTGGAATCGGTGGAACGCTGACTCCGAGCTGTCCTCGAAGTAACCGATTTCTGACACTTCGTTGTGTCACTGTGGTGCCAATTGCTGCTCAGGTCGCTGCTGCAGATGCAGTACGATGCTTCAGAGCCATACGCCGAACGCGATGGTATTCGCTCTCGTAGTGCCCCATCGGCGTCCAGAGGCAGGTCTTCAAGCGACCGTGCATTTTCCTGACCCCCGCTTCCGGAAGTCGTGTACAGCGGCTACGTTCCTTCCAAGTCTGTTTGTAATATCGCAGAAGGAACATCCAGCGACTCGTAGCCCTATTACAACGACTCGTTGAAACTCAATGAGGTGTTCAAACACGCGTCCGTCGGTTTAAAAGCATTCTAGACTACCGTCAACTAACCACGTCCAATCTCAAAGGTCACTAACTCTAACGACCATTACAGCGTGTATTTCTACATCTCTACATCTACATCCATACTCCGCAAGCCACCTGACGGTGTGTGCTAGAGGGTACCATGAGTACCTCTATCGGTTCTCCCTCCTATTCCAGTCTCGTATTGTTCGTGGAAAGAAGGATTGTCGACATGCCTCTGTGTGGGCTCTAATCTCCCTGATTTTATCCTCATGGTCTCATCGAGGGATATACGTAGGAACGAGCAATATACTGCTTCACTCCTCGGTGAAGGTACGTTCTCGAAACTTCAACAAAAGCCGGTACCGAGCTACTGAGCGTCTCTCCCGCAGAGTCTTCCACTGGAGTTTATCTATCATCTCCGTAACGCTTTGGCGATTACTAAACGATGCTGTAACGAAGCGCGCCGCTCTCCGCTGGATCTTCTCTATCCCTTCTATCAACCGTATCTGGCACGGATCCCACACTGCTGAGCAGTATTCAAGCAGAGGGCGAACAAGCGTACTTTAACCTATTTCCTTTGTTTTCGGATTGCATTTCCTTAGAACTCTTCCAATGAATCTCAGTCTGGCATCTGCTTTACCGACGATCAACTTCATATGATCATTCCATTTTAAATCATTCCTAATGCGTACTTCCAGATAATTTATGGAAGTAACTGCTTCCAGTTGCTGACCTGCTATATTGTAGCTAAATGATATGGGATCTTTCTTTCTTTGTATTCGCAGCACATTACACTTGTCTACATTGAGATTAAATTGCCATTCCCTCCACCATGCGTCAATTCATTGCAGATCCTCCTGCATTTCAGTACAAATATCCATTGTTACAACCTCTCGGTATACCACAGCATCATCCGCAAAAAGCCTCAGTGAACTTCCGATGTCATCCACAAGGTCATTTTTGTATATTGTGAATAGCAACGGTCCTACGACACTCCACTGCGGCACGCCTGAAATCACTCTTACTTCGGAAGACTTCTCTCCATTACATGCTGCGTTCTGTTATCTAGGAATACAATCCATTCACACAATTCGTCTGATAGTCCATATGCTCTTACTGTGTTCATTCACCGACTGTGGGGAACTGTATCGAACGCCTTGCGGAAGTCAAGAAACACGGCATCTACCTGGGAACCCGTGTCTACGGCCCTCTGAGTCTCCTGGACAAATAGCGCGAGCTGGGTTTCACACGATCGTCTTTTTTGAAACCCATGCTGATTCCTACAGAGTAGATTTCTAGTTTCCAGAAAAGTCATTATACTCGAACATAATACGTGCTCCAAAATTCTACAACTGATCGACATTAGAGATCTAGCTCTATAGTTCTGCACATCTGTTCGACGGCCCTTCTTGAAAACGGGGTGACCTGTGCTCTTTTCAAATCCTTTGGAACGCTACGCTCTTCTAGCGACCTACGGTACACCGCTGCAAGAAGGGGCACAAGTTCCTTCGGGTACTCTGTGTAAAATCGAACTGGTATCCCATCAGGTCCAGCGGCCTTTCCTCTTTTGAGCGATTTTAATAGCAAACCTAACTTGCATACTCAAAGTGGCGCTATAACCAGGACTTGTATGGACTGGCGTGCAATTTGAACAGACATCATCTTTCAGATGTAGAAACATGGTTACCAACTTTCGTTTATGTTACACAACACGCTCTTGGTGTTTGGGTATTTTTTCAGTCAGTGTATTTGGTATTGTGTTCAGTGTAGGCACAATATATTACTCTCAGGCCAGGTCATATCCGTTGACTGTACCATCCGCTGAATGAAAACAAAGGATTCGTACTCAACCGGTTCTGCAAGCCGTGGATACTCTGCACAACTGAAGCGTGCGACAGCGCCCAACATGCTTTTCGTACAGTACAATCGCGAAGTAGTGTTAGTCTGAGAACTAGAGTGGTAAATATTTCCAAATATATTTATGTATTTGGGCCTAAAATACAAATCTTAAGTTGTACTAACGATAAGAGCCAGACATTTTGCGTCATGTATTCTAAAACAAGTTGTTCAACAGTTTACCTCTGTTTTATTTTAAAGTGTCGTGTCATCCATCCAGAACACCCAAAAAGCATCCTGAAAAATTCAGAACACTATAACAACCATGATAATTATTGTGGAAGAATTGTTTGTGATTTTGATCTCATCCATCAGTTTCATAATAGTGTGGCAAGCGCGTCAAGTAATATGTGTCCGAACTCCCTGTATACACTGGGCGAGGCATGTCTTCCTCGACTAGTGTGAAATTTTACGTTTATGGTAAGTGATTGGCGAGGAAGTAGGATCAATTCTAATGAATCATTACTATACGTATTTGTGTATACTTGTAATTGAATCTTACCCGCTGTATCACACTGAATGAGATAATAGTGAGTTCTGTGGACAAAATTGTAAGCTTCAAAAATGTACACCCAGTATTAAGTATAACAAATTCAGTAGCTGTATTTCAAGTGGCTTTATCTAGTATGAAGTGAGTGTTGGAACAGTATTATTAACTGTAAGCAGAACGTATTGTTAGCATCGACAGAGGGCATGCCAACTCAATTCCTGTTAAAATTTCTACGAGTATATCTGACATGAACGGGAAGCTGCATTATTGATTTTACGATTTTGGTGTAGTGATCTACAATTAAAGGAATATTGAATTTATATCACTACCGAAATGTGCTCAATTATGTATTTTGTGGCTGCAATACAATTAAATATTCTGAAGTAACAGAATTTACTGTTAACTGTTATTGTCAACTGAAGATTAAGAAGCTCTCGCCAGGGAGCAAAGCATTTGCTGCTTAGCGCTGTTTCAAATTTCATTCGAGTAAAAACGCCATCTCTAGAACACAAACACAAATTTGTTTAAGAGTAATGTTTACCTGTATCATCTCCCTCCTGATTCAATTTCTCAGCAAACCACCCACAAAACTTTACACACACTTGAAACCTCGCGGCTCTGTTCACAGTCGTATCATAAAAGTCCTCGTGGAATGTCTGCCATATTTCACTGTCCCATATAAATGTACATTTTTTCTATAAATTGTTTTCTTGTACTTCCTTGCAACTAAGGAGCCTACGTAAAATGGCTTTGTGTATGATGTAAAACCCACGTATTGTGACTCACCTTTACGTACTGGTACCACTGTCTAGACATTACACTTATTTTCTCACCGCCGCTTTCTGGTGACAAATCTGATGCAGCATCGATAACAGTGTTCCACGATTATTTGTTGTCCTTTTCCGCTATTGGATCGTGGCACATCTGTAGAACAATTTTACACCATTTTTAGTGGGAAACTATTTTGCATTTCATTGTGTGCAAGTGAGTGCTGTCTTTGGTCCGATTGTAATTGATTAAAAATATAGGCCTGTCTAACTGAGAAATTGACTTAATTGTAAAAATTCAGGTTCAGTACGCTAGTAAATGTGTAGGCTGAGCTTACTAAGATTAAACTTTGATTTTCGCGTTAGACAGATTCACCAAGTGGCAGTCAAATTACACTCCTTATCAATGCAGTGGCTAGGAAACACGGTATCGTATGAAGTGTTGGTTCTCGTAACGTTGTCCTTTCTTCAGGAATGTCGTTCTCGTCCGAATGTGAAAGAATCTCCTCAGAAAATTTAAGAAGTTTCAAGCTACCGTGTGTTTTGACTGCCTGCATTAAGTGCAGTCGTTAGAGATTGCACTGAAGACGTTCTCGTTATACTTTGTACATTCCCATCTGAGGTACCCAAAGCTGATACGAGACCTTTTGAGTGGGCTTTTGCTGAGAACGCTAAAGAGTCATTCTTATGTGTTCCATATTTTCTTCAGATGTTTATTTATACAATTTGTCTCCGTAAACTTGTATCACTTTCACATTAAAGACTGAGAAAAAATACTTGTGGGCAGTTTGATATGAAACCTCTCCATCCAAGTAGGTCTCGTCTATTTTCATTACAGGCGCAATGGCAGATTTTCTTGTGTTGACGTCGTAATATACAATCTATTTTATCAGTAACGAAAATCCTTTCCTTTCTTAGTTGCTGCATCACATAAGCTATAGTTCATTTTAATGCATTTGTGAGAAATCACAATACCGTATTGTGAAATTTTATAGTACCTTTTGGAACAATTTGGGTGACGCCTATCACGAAGTACAAAACAAGCATTTCAGAGCCAGTAGAACAATATAGCTGGAATAACGGTAGAACCGATATGCAGCTCCCGGAACCGGCGTCCAAAACAGCTGAACAGTAACGGAAAGCCGCGGAGATTGGAATCTGTCCTCTATTACTCTAACATGAAAGGTGACCTCACGCCACCTGCCAAGGCCGCTGGCGACTGGTGGTCTACGCGAACAACAGAATTCCGCCGTGCGTAGCTGCAGTTCAGCACGTGTCGCGGTACATTTTTCATTCCACCACTTCAGTCCTACTGCAATTATTTTAGGCGTTATTTCTGGCAAAAGCATTGTTACATACAGTAAAATAGGTCTTTCCAAATATAACTAATCTAAAAAAAAATATTTCATGCAACAATCAGCGGCAAATGATAGAAAGACAGAGTAGAAACTGCCACATTCATGACACATCTGTATCCGGAGAACATGCAGTCCACTAAAACAGCACCGTTTCCGTGTAACGTCGCCTTTCTTCGGTGAAATTGCAGACGAATACTAATGCCTCATACGAACATCCGGGTGGGGGCTGCTCTGTAGGACTTTATCATAGGTTATATAAATATCAGTGTAGAATATTAGACGTTTGAATGGTGTGAGTGAAGTGTGGAGAGAGACGGACAAACGGGAATTAAATATGGTAGGGGCTAATGAATTGAAACTGACAGAGAAGAGAAATTTCTGGTGTGAAAATTGTAGGATAGAAACGCATCAGAAATGGTGTAAAGAGGTTTGTCGTTGTTATAAAAAGGAGTATGGTTAACAGAGCCCCTTCCTGTGAAGAACGTTGTGGTAGAATGTTTCATCTCAGGAGTGAGACAAGGCCACCACCAATCACTATAACTCGGTTTTTAAGCTAGCGTCACAAGATGGTGATGGAAAAATGGAAAGAATGTATTAGACAATTAGTAAACTAGTAAAATATATGAATGAAAATGAAACTTTTGATATTACTAGATAATTGCAATGCAGCAGCAAGAGAAACAGCAGAGGCGAGCAGAGGAAAACATATTGTTTGAAGAGGTCGAGACACATGCAAAAATATCTACTGGATTAAAATATTACCAAATTAAGTTTCTTTTCTTTTGCAGAACACTGACTAGTTTGATGCAGCTCTCCACTACTTGCTCTCCTGTGCAAACGTCATCAACTCAGAACGGCACTTATTCTAACGTCGTCGATAATATGTTGAGTATGTTCTTGTCTCTGTCTTCTCAGACAATTTTTGTCCAATATGACTTCCGCTGGTACTGTGTAAGTTACTCCCTGCTATTTTAATAAATACCCTCTCATCTTGTTTGTTGTTGTAAATACTTTTTGTCAAATACTGCATTCTTCGCCCATCTGCAGGGAAACCAACTCGGGATTTTGACAATCTAACGCTCCAATTGGACAGAATTTGCACAATATTCCTAAGGAGGACATCAATAATTCTATCAATCAATGTCAAGTAGAATAACTACTTCCATAATGGGCAGAGGTAGACAAGAGCATTAGTGACTTGCTCAAGGTGTAAAACTGTTGCTCTTGAATAAATCATCCCATTTTTCTCGTGTATACGGTGTCGTTCCTACGGCGGTACCGTCGGCTTGTACCCGACAATAAACTCAAGTGAGTTTTCAGTCAAATGGAGGGCGGTAAAGACTGCCCAGTTGAGTCTCTGGGAGCCTGTGCAGACTGAAAGTTCAGAGCTGATGTCGTAGGGCCTGCTGGCGAGTTTGAGTCGAGTATGTGGATCTCATTTCTGATCTCCTATAGACAACGGTGGTACTAGATGTGGCCCTTTTCATGTGTCTGGCGCATTCTCCCCGCAACTAGAAAACTACCTGTTGTTTTTTGCGCCACCCGCTGAGCCGGCCAGTACCTCATCCGTGTCGCGCTTATGACGGCACATCACGCAGATTTCAAAAGCGGGGTCCATCACAGTGAGTTGTGGGCTGTCAGCTACTGGTATCAGCGCTACTGAAACGAGCTCTCAAGTTACCGAGGTTAGAAGATAAAGAATTTCTTCCTCATACTAAGTTAATCTTATCAGAAAACAGAAAACGTTGCAAATGCAGCCTCGCCTATAGTGCACCCACTTATATCTGGGGTAGTCTTGGCTACCAAGAAATTACTGAAAGCGTGATTGGGCTTCCTTCTCACACTTGTCTCGCACGGTGAGGACGTGTACAATCTCCCAGGATCTGTCATGGTCATATTCTTTTCTGCTCCATATTTATGAACTTTTAATCGTCAGAATACCGTGGGGGTCGAGCTACTTTACGCTACCGTTCGAAAATTTTGTATTTGAGCCACTTAGTTAATATACTGAAAATTTGAAAAAAGTTTACTGTTTTCAATTAATTCTTCTACCAGCTTCCATTAATGTTATAAATTTTTCAGTTAAACTTAAGCCAAAAATTTAAGTCACAGTAGTAAAGATAACTTACCACAATGAAAGATGTGCTTAAGGGGCTCCGGAAAGGCTCAAAATCACGAAAAGTTCAATTTTTACTTTTTTGCGTTTTCTGAATCTGCAGACCATTACCCTTTAATAGATCTATAATTTATCCAATTTCGAAGACTACAACTGTTTTTAAATTTTTTTTTGAAATGTGTTCTACATGGGCGTGACTCACTGTGGCGTTGTTAAACTGCTGTCAAATGGTGTTATTATTAACGTCCGTGTTCATCAGGTACATTTTAGTGATGTGAGATAAAGTATGTGCTGTGGCTAAACTGCGATGGTTCAATACATATCGCTGGTGTGATTGTCGATTGTTTCATGTTTATTTACTCTGTCGTTATCTCGAAAATATTCGTAATTAATTCTGTTTCTTGAGTCTCTGTTTTGTTGAAGTATAATAATGAGTAGAAGTAAAGTTGCTGTTGCGACTTTCAATGATGGCAACATTGTAAGGTGCAAGGTATTTAGAAATATGGGAATGAAGATAGGTTCTAACATGGTACGAGCGATGCTTGCTTTAGACAAGGAACGCCTTCGGGCTGCAGACAGGGCTGTAAAGAGTCTAGATATACAAGCAAGAGTAAACAGGAGGAGGAACAAGAGGAAGCTGGAGGAAGAGTTTGCAGAGGATGAAGATAATCCATCCTATGGACCTGGAATGCACTAAAAAGTTAATCCAATCTTTGTCGCTCGATTCCCAAAACTTTTATTTTCTCATACTAATTACATGTTTTCTAAGGATCTTCCAAACATATTTGTTTCAAACTTTCAGTAAATGTTACACAGTACCTTCTGCATAATTTAACACAGCCTTTTTCCAAAAAACTGTATATTTTTGAATATATAAATAAAAAATTGCAAAAAAATGTTGTGAATTTTCATTACAATTGAAAAAAAAATCATCTTTAATAACTGAACTAAAATTTTGTAAAATCCCTGTGTTAAGTTGTAGCCCATATTCCAATAAATAATATGTAAAAAGTTCAACTTCCTACCTCAAATACTTTGTGAGGAAAGATGTAATTTATAAGCGTTATTTTAACATTGCAAGTATAGGGCGTTCCGGAGCCCCTTAATATGTGATGGCGCCAGCGCACCATGCAGCACAGAGGTTACAAGAGTATCGACAGCGGCCTGCGACAGACTCGCTGGAAACATGCCACCAACGCCATCTTGGCCGCCAGTATTTAAGACAGCCGCTGCGGACCGGAGGGCCAGTTCGTTTCAGTGTAGCCAGTTAGTTTGAGCCTGTTACGCCTGTTGGTTCGAGATTTTACACCGCCCTGTGGCGTTCCAATGTGTCACTGAAATGGAGCTGCAGACTTAGCCTCCCTCACAGTGAACATAGCGGACTTCCACATCAATAGCATTGAGGCTACGTGGACTATACAGAAGAGAGCTTGAACCTCAGCAAGTTAAATAGCTCTATGTTTATGAATAAAGAACCCACTTATTAATTGCGTGCAGTTTGTGTTATAGAACGAGGATACTGGCCACCAACAAGCATCCTCTCCTTGATTCCCATGTACAGCTCTGTAGAGACTCCGAGACAACGTAAAAGCGGCTAAAGAGAATACAACAGAATATTTTCAGGTTTGGATAAAAGACAACAACAATTAACGAAGTTGACATTTTAAAATTTTTTTGTGGTGGTCATAAATTAATTATTAGTAGTACAAGTAACTGAAAACTCGTTGATAGAGCTTAACAGTGAACGAAGAGACATTTTCAGGTTCTGGACAGTACTTATACGTCATGACCTCTATAAAGAGTATGTTGTTAATATAAGTCGACAACGACTAACAAATAACTTTTTTTTTATAATCGCGTTGACCAACTAGGATCACGTTAACAACTTCAGTTCCTCTTCTTCCTCTGTTGTTGTTTCCTATTTTTCCGGTATTCCCTCATTTTCTCCCCATGAAGTCTCTTCCTTTCTTCTGTCCATGTTGTCCCCGACTTTTTATTTCTTCTGCTTTGAAAGCCTTCCAAATTTAGTATTTCATTCTTAAAACGGTTTCTTTCTGCTATTTCTGATTCTTTGATGTTGTTTATTTCTAGGTCTTTCCTTACTTCTGTAATCCGTGCTATTGTCGATTTCTTCTTCCATAAACATAGGAGTATTTGTTGTGTTAGTCTATTTCCATCCATTCAGTAGAGACGTCCGAAAAAGATTAATTTTTGTTTGGTCATTACTTCAGATATTTTTTCTATATTTTTGTAGATCTCGTCATTACTTCTTATTTTCCAACCACCTGCAGTTTTTATTGCACCCATTATTTTTCAAATAATCCTTCTTTCCAGTACCTCCAGTATGTCCATCTTATAGTTCATCGTTAGGCATTCAGCTCCATATAAACATTCTGGTCGTACCACTATGGAATAGTGTTTTAGTTTTATTTTTCTAGATACACTTTTCTTGTTGTAAATGTTTTTGGTCAAACCGTTTGCTCTTTCCATTTTGTTAATTCTTACATACATTGCAGATTTTTCTAGTCCATTCTGTTTATAGTCTCTCCAACACATTTAAATTTATTTACTCGCTCTATTTTACCTATTTGTGTTTATATGAATTTTGGCTCATTTTTTATAGTTGTCATGAATTTTATTCTATCAGCTGAAATTCTGAGACCAGTTCTGTTCCCTATTTTTTCCGGAAGCTTTATCTGAATAACTGCTTCTGTCAAGTTTTCTGTAAGTATTGCAAAATCATACGTAAAAGCCAAGCAGTTTTCCTTGATTCCATTTGTTTTCCTTCTCATGGTTATTGGTTCAACGTTGTGATTTTTTAGCTCCGAATTCCAGATCCTTACAATGTTTTATAGAACACAGTTAAACAGTAAAAGTGATAAACCATCACCTTGTCTAGCACCAGTTTTTATTTCAAATGGCTGAGATACTTCTACCATAAATTGGACTTTAGATATTGTACCTTTTAGTGTTTCACGAATTATATTTGCTAATTTTGATTTAACAGCAAATTCTCTGATGACGTTATCTATTGTTTCTCTGTCTATACAATCAAATGCTTTCTTGAAATTAATAAATGACACTATTATTGGTTTTCTGTTTAACAGTCTATGGCGAATTATTGACTTTAAATTAAAAATTTGTTCTGCGCAGGATCTTCCCTTTCAAAAGCCGCACTGATATTCTCCCAGTTGTTTATCTAAAGTATCTACCCCTCTGTTCAGGAGAATTTTTGATAATATTTTGTATGCCACTGGCAGAAGTGACACTCCTCTGTGATTATTAATATTTTGTTTGTCTCCGTTTTTACGTAGTGGGTAGACTAATGCTGTTTTCCATTCAACTGGGATTTTTTCAGTTTTACAAATGTGCTGAAGAAGCAGTTGTAGGTCCCTTATGATTTTTGGTTCTGACCCTTTCAATAATTCTGCTGTAATGGAGTCTTCAGAACTTGTTTTATTGTGTCTGAGTGTTTTGATGGCTTCATGAATTTCTAACTCTGTTGGTGGGATATATTCCTCTAGATTTCGAGGTGTCACTGGAAATTCTAATTTATCTGTTTGAACGGGACAGCTTTTTTTTTAATATAACGGTAAATATGTCGTTTTCCATGTCGATCATACCATAATATGGAGCACTGTTGTAGGACATAGGCTGGCTTCGCCTTTTCTACAGGGCATCTTGGAAGAGAAATTACTCAGTATTTTCCTCTCCAGTGTCATCATTCCGCCTGGGACCTTCACAAACCGTCTCCACGATGCTATCCTCATCTTTTTTGTTTCCTCTGCGTGCTCTTCCATATTGAACCATGGAAACTGGTCACAAGATCGACACCTGAAAGTCTCTACTTTCCCCACTAAAACGGTTCAAAATGACTTCAATTTGAACTTATACAATTTGCCTCATATTCTAAGTAATCTAACTCAAACTTAAACGCATTACAGATTATTAAACAGAATGACTGGTAGGTTACATAATAATACACTCCTGGAAATGGAAAAAAGAACACATTGACACTGGTGTGTCAGACACACCATACTTGCTCCGCACACTGCGAGAGGGCTGTACAAGCAATGATCACACGCACGGCACAGCGGACACACCAGGAACCGCGGTGTTGGCCGTCGAATGGCGCTAGCTGCGCAGCATTTGTGCACCGCCGCCGTCAGTGTCAGCCAGTTTGCCGTGGCATATGGAGCTCCATCGCAGTCTTTAACACTGGTAGCATGTCGCGACAGCGTGGACGTGAACCGTATGTGCAGTTGACGGACTTTGAGCGAGGGCGTATAGTGGGCATGCGGGAGGCCGGGTGGACGTACCGCCGAATTGCTCAACACGTGGGGCGTGAGGTCTCCACAGTACATCGATGTTGTCGCCAGTGGTCGGCGGAAGGTGCACGTGCCCGTCAACCTGGTACCGGACCGCAGCGACACACGGATGCACGCCAAGACCGTAGGATCCTACGCAGTGCCGTAGGGGACCGCACCGCCACTTCCCAGCAAATTAGGGACACTGTTGCTCCTGGGGTATCGGCGAGGACCATTCGCAACCGTCTCCATGAAGCTGGGCTACGGTCCCGCACACCATTAGGCCGTCTTCCGCTCACGCCCCAACATCGTGCAGCCCGCCTCCAGTGGTGTCGCGACAGGCGTGAATGGAGGGACGAATGGAGACGTGTCGTCTTCAGCGATGAGAGTCGCTTCTGCCTTGGTGCCAATGATGGTCGTATGCGTGTTTGGCGCCGTGCAGGTGAGCGCCACAATCAGGACTGCATACGACCGAGGCACACAGGGCCAACACCCGGCATCATGATGTGGGGAGCGATCTCCTGCACTGGCCGTACACCACTGGTGATCGTCGAGGGGACACTGAATAGTGCACGGTACATCCAAACCGTCATCGAACCCATCGTTCTACTATTCCTAGACCGCAAGGGAACTTGCTGTTCCAACAGGACAATGCACGTCCGCATGTATCCCGTGCCACCCAACGTGCTCTAGAAGGTGTAAGTCAACTACCCTGGCCAGCAAGATCTCCGGATCTGTCCCCCATTGAGCATGTTTGGGACTGGATGAAGCGTCGTCTCACGCGGTCTGCACGTCCAGCACGAACGCTGGTCCAACTGAGGCGCCAGGTGGAAATGGCATGGCAAGCCGTTCCACAGGACTACATCCAGCATCTCTACGATCGTCTACATGGGAGAATAGCAGCCTGCAATGCTGCGAAAGGTGGATATACACTGTACTAGTGCCGACATTGTGCATGCTCTGTTGCCTGTGTCTATGTGCCTGTGGTTCTGTCAGTGTGATCATGTGATGTATCTGACCCCAGGAATGTGTCAATAAAGTTTCCCCTTCCTGGGACAATGAATTCACGGTGTTCTTATTTCAATTTCCAGGAGTGTAGATATGACTCGGCGTGTCCCGTCACCCACCGCTGAAGTAAGTAAACTTTTGTGGTCTTCTTCTTCTTGTTCACTTCACATGTTAGACAAATTGCCTGTTACGGTACGCCGTCTCTTGTATGGCTTTTCTACATTTCTTCTTCCAGCGCATTAGTATCTGAGAGAGTTTACGGGGAGTGTACGTGTTCCTGTCATTTTTTCCTGTTTCCTTTTTTTTCTTAAGGTTAGACACTTCTAAATCTTTCCTTATATCCTCATTTATTTTACCGCTTTCTCTTCTAAATCCATCCACCCTTGTTAGAAACCACATTTCTTGAGCCTGTATTCCGTTTTCTTGGTGTCTTCTTGTCACCCATGCTCCGATTCATAAGTAAGAATTGGTACTGCTTGCAAAACTTAATCTGAGCTTCTCTCCTGGCTTTATTCTACAATTTTTTACAGTCGTCCCAAATATGCATGTTAATTTAATTTTTGGTTAACGTCAAGGTCGCATACGTATGTGATGTACCATCCTACATATCTGACGTGTTCAACTTGTTCCACCATTATATTATTCAAGGCTACTTTTCATGTTACTTGTTGTATACCCTTAAAAGCCCACACTTTCATTTTATCCACAGACAATTTTAGGTTGTATTCTGTGGCTATTTGCTGCAACTTATGGACTCCCATCTGAAGACCATCTTCATTCTTTGCAATCAGTGTTAGGTCATTTGCATATAGGATTGCGTTTAGACTAGTGATACGATCTAAAAACACTCATTTTTTTTTGTTTACCATTTTCTTCCGCCTTCTCATTAATTCATCTATGTCTACAGAGTGAACAAAACACGCGGAAACCATAGTATGACACCTTGTGTGCTAACAGTACAAAAACGTTTGTATCACAGTTTCGTCTTGTGCAGATTTTCTGTGGAAATGGACATCAATAAAGAAATTTGGCAACCTTTAGCCAAAAGTGCGACGAGTACTTTGCATTTGTGCAGTTAGTGCAGTGGCTAGAAATCTACGTTAGAATACTTAAGTCTGAGAGTTTGGTTTCGGGTCTGGATACAGTTTTTTCCAGCCTAATTTTAGACTGCGTTGTGTGTTTCTGTCTTCTTCTTAGTTACACAGCTATTACAGCAAGTCTTATACAAAGCACATACAACTCTTTAATAAGTCTTCTAAGATAGAAATTACATACAATCGTTTTTTCTCATTCCACTATTAAAGATGTATTCTTATTTTGTCGTCTTCGAAGTACTTCACCTCTACATGATTTTCAGAGCGCCAACATGCTGTCACAGTGAATTAAAATATTACAACTGACCTCTCTTACTGAATTTAGTATGTCCACAATAATAAGGTTTGTACCTGTTCATTGGTAGGCATGCAATACCATGCACTGGCTGATATGTTCCAAAACGTTGCCCACTGGGCTAGGGACCATTCGTATACCTAACAGAAGGAGCGTCTTAACATCAGTATGGTACAGTACAGGGTCAAAGTCTGAATATTACACTGTTCCTTCTGCTTGGATAAATGGAGCAGATTGGTTGGTTCTTTTTGCATTTGGTGTGGCCTACGTAGGCCTCATGGGGCTTATGGAGGCACCATTTATTTTTGGGTGTTTCCTTAGAAAACACAGAAAAGTGTTTTCTACCATTTTTTCGTATCAAACCTGAGTTGCGGATCCCAAGACGGCTACGCACAGGAATGGGTTGAAATTTGTACTATACATTTTACGATCCCGATCTCGAACAACCTCAATTATCCGTTTCCAAGATACACAGGTTCAAAGTTAACCTACTTGTTCACATAAAATACGATTGCAAAATTCGTTGTGAGCCTAGAACATAATTTATGAAGTGACGTATCACGGAGAAATAAGCTGTAAAATATCTCCGTTTTCGTCACAATGATTCTAGAAAATCACGTTGCTGTACTGATGTACATGTAAAATATTTGTGCACGTAAAACCCGGTCTGAGGTGTAAAATTAGGTTTACATTATTTCAGTTTCATATAAGTAAACTATTTCCTGACCCATAAATTTCCTTCCATAAGAGCGACATGCACTGCTGAGGCAGGGAAAAGAGGAGATCCACCTGAAAAATGCTACTGTTGGAGCACAAAAAAGAATATGATCCTGTTTCTAAGACTGACTGAAAAGTGGGATACCAGCTGCCTCAATCTACCTTCCTCAGCACTTTCAAAAATTTTCCCAAATATTTTTGCATGCGGACATGTGATTTTTATGCTGAAAGAGAAGGAGGCAGTGGCAATGGGAAAGATACGGAAGAGTAATAAATACTGAAAGATAGTATGCAGTAGTTGTGGCAGAGAAAGGGTGAACAGACAATGACAGTATGCGAGAAAGTAAGGGACATAGTGACAGTGGAACATAGTTCACAGTGACAGGAGAGTGCTAGGAAAAGTGAAGGGGACAGTGCCAGGGAGAAAGGCATGAAGAGACAGAGAAAGCGGAAATGAGTGAAACCCAGTGATAATGAGAGACAGAGTCTATGACAATGAGACTGAGGGAGAGGGAGATAGTGATAGTGATAAGCGACAGCAGCAATGGTAAAGAATGAATGAGATAGCAGTAACGGGGAGCAAGAGGCTAGACAGTGACAGTAAGAGCAGATAGTAGTAGTAGTAGTGGTAGGACAGGACGAAGGAGACTGTGGCTGTGAGACAGAGGACATTGACAGAGAGACACAGTGAGATAATGACAATGAACTAGACTGAATGAGTGAGTGAGAATGAGCAAGGGCAAGTGGATGAGTACGAGCGAGTTGCAGCAATAGACTAGTGGGTGTGAGCGAGTTACAGTTAGGGGAGCTTGTGGGAGCCTTAGGTGAGATGCAAGTTAAGAAGAGCGAAGAGCACGAACATGTTCACGTGCCAAAGGTGTTGGGAAAACTAAAGGTATTGAGCTAGGTAGAAAGTGACTGCTGGTACCTCACTTTCCAGCCTTTTAAAGAGGAATGTGTTAGCCTTTGTTATGCTGCTATAGGAATATTTTTCCGGTGGTGTCCTAAAACGGTAAATTAGTTTTTAACCGGTCATAATTCTTCAGGAATCTTTATGACTTGGTTGACCAATAATTGTTAAGTTCAGCATAAAAGACTGACGGAATAGTTCACTGGTGAACAACCAGATGTCAAGTGTCCAACGGCAACAGTATTTCGGTAAGCGACCACGTTTCCGTCATCAGGTGCGCTGACTGACTACTTAGGGGCTGGTGTGGCTCTTTTATCTCTTCCTGCATTCCCTCTCATCTGCCTGTTTATCCGGCGTTTGCGCCCAGCACCTTCTCCCTCATTCCTCGCCCCAACTCATTGCTCTGTCCTAGGTTCGCACCCAGATATGCGCGCTGGTGACACCTCTGCTGTTCCTCCTCATGCCCCTGATGTCAGGTGAACTGACTGAGTTTGGCATACTTTCTACAGGCTTAATGCAGGAGGCCTATAACTGTATACTTAGTTCATTTATTTTTAACTACTTTTAGCAATAGATATTACCTTTGCTTTTAGCCAATCTTTTGGTATCTGATTAGTTATCCGAGTGAAGAAGACTTACATTTAAGAACGACCCGCCACATTTCCACTTTTCAATATTAATAACGTCTAAATCACTAGCTAGCTCTGCAGATGACAAAGAAATTGATGAAATGTATGATGAGATAAAAGAAATCATTCAGGTAGGGAAGGGAGACGAAAATTTAATAGTCATCGGTGACTGGAATTCGATAGTAGGAAAAGGGGGAGAAGGAAACATAGTAGGTGAATATGGATTGAGGCTAAGAAACGAAAGAGGAAGCCGCCTGGTAGAATTTTGCACAGAGCATAATTTAATCATAGCTGACACTTGATTCAAGAATCATGAAAGAAGGCTGTATACATGGAAGAATCCTGGAGATAATAGTAGGTTTTAGATAGATTATATAATGGTAAGACAGAGATTTAGGAACCAGGTTTTAAATTGTAAGACATTTCCAGGGGCATGTGGACTCTGACCACAATCTATTGGTTATGAACTGTAGATTGAAACTGAAGAAATTCAAAAGGTGGGAATATAAGGAGATGGGACCCGGATAAAATGACTAAACCAGACGTAGTACAGAGTTTCAGGGAGAGCATAAGGGAACAATTGTCACGAATTGTGTAGAAATACACTAGAAGAAGAATGGGTAGCTCTGAGGGATGAAATAGTGAAGGCAGCAGAGGATCAAGAAGGTAAAAAGACGAGCGCTAGTAGAAATCCTTGGGTAACAGAAGATATATTGAATTTAATTGATGAAAGGAGAAAATATAAAAATACAGTAAATAAAACAGGCAAAAAGGAATACAAAAGTCTCAAAAATGATATCGACAGGAAGTGCAAAATGGCTAAGTAGGGATGGCTGGAGGACAAATGTAAGGATGTAGAGGCTTATCTCACTAGGGGTAAGATAGATACTGCCTACAGTAAAATTAAAGAGACCTTTGGAGAAAGGAGAACCACTTGTATCACTATCAAGAGCTCAGATGGAAACCCAGTTCTATGCAAAGAAGGGAAAGCAGAAAGGTGGAAGGATTATATATACAAGGGCGATGTACTTTCGGACAATATTATGAAAATGGAAGAGGAAATGGGAGATACGATACTGCTTGAAGAGTTTGACAGAGCACTGAAAGACCTGAGTCGAAACAAGGCCCCGGGAGTAGACAACATTCCATTAGAACCACAGAGCCATGGGAGAGCCAGTCCTGACAAAACTCCACCATCTGGTGAGCAAGATGTATGAGACAGGCGAAATACCCTCAGACTTCAAGAAGAATATAATAATTCCAAACCCAAAGAAAGCAGGTGGTTACAGATGTTAAAATTACCGAACTATCAGTTTAATAAGTCACAGCTGCAAAATACTAACGCGAATTCTTTACAGACGAATGGAAAAACTGGTAGAAACCGACCTCAGGGAAGATCAGTTTGGATTCCGTAGAAATGTTGGAACACGTGAGGCAATACTGACCCTACGACGTATCTTAGAAGAAAAATTAAGGAAAGGGAAACCTACGTTTCTAGCATTTGTACACTTAGGGAAAGCTTTTGACAGTGTTGACTGGAATACTCTCTTTCAAATTCTGAAGGTGGCAGGGGTAAAATACCAGGCGCGAAAGGGTATTTACAATTTGTACAGAAATCAGATGGCAGTTATAAGAGTCTAGGGACATGAAAAGGAAGCAGTAGTTGGGAGTGAGACAGGATTGTAGCCTCTCCCCGATGTTATTCAATCTGTATATTGAGCAAGCAATAAGGGAAACAAAAGAAAAGTTCGGAGTACGTATTAAAATCCATGGAGAAGAAATAAAAACTTTGAGGTTCGCCAATGACATTGTAATTCTGTCAGAGACAGCAAAGGACTTGGAAGAGCAGTAGAACGGAACGGACAGTGTCTTGAAAGGAGGGTATAAGATGAACATCAACAACAGCAAAACGAGGATAATGGAATGTATTCGAATTAAGTCAGGTGATGCTGAGGGAATTAGATTTGGAAATGGGACACTTAAAGTAGTAAAGGAGTTTTTCTATTTGGGGAGCAAAATAACTGATGATGGTCGAAGTACAGAGGATATAAAATGTAGACTGGCAATGGCAAGGAAAGCGTTTCTGAAGAAGAGAAATTTGTTAACATCGAGTATAGATTTAAGTGTCAGGAAGTCGTTTCTGTAAGTATTTGTATGGAGTGTAGCCATGTATGGAAGTGAAACATGGACGATAAATAGTTTGGACAAGAAGAGAATAGAAGCTTTCGAAATGTGGTGCTACAAAAGAATGCTGAAGATTAGATGGGTAGATCACATAACTAATGAGGAGGTATTGAATAGAACGGGAGAAGAGGAGTTTGTAGCACAACTTGACTAGAAGAAGGGATCGGTTGGTATGTCATGCTCTGAGGCATCAAGGGATCACCAATTTAGTATTGGAGGACAGCGTGGAGGGTAAAAATGCTAGAGGGAGACCAAGAGATGAGTACACTAAGCAGATTCAGAAGGATGTAGGTTGCAGTAGGTACTAGGAGATGAAGAAGCTTGCACAGGATAGATTAGCATGGAGACCTGCATCAAACCAGTCTCAGGACTGAAGACCACAACAATATCAAATTTGTCAAGTAATACCAGATTTAATCAGAGGCTTTCGTTTTTGTCATCGCCTTTTGCTGTTGCCACATGCTGTTAATATTTAACAATGCCCAATCGTAGCTTTGGCGCAGAAACACGGTTGTGTCCCTGTTCGCACCTTATACATTTTCCCACTCTCCTAGACGGTGCCTTGCTATACGAATGCCACTGTGCCTGCACCGTGGGAATGCATCTACATCTACATCTACATCCATACTCCGCAAGCCACCTGACGGTGTGTGGCGGAGGGTACCTTCAGTACCTCTATCGCTTCTCCCTTCTATTCCAGTCTCGTATTGTTCGTGGAAAGATGGATTGTCGGTATGCCTCTGTGTGGGCTCTAATCTCTCTGATTTTATCCTCATGGTCTCTTCGCGAGATATACGTAGGAGGGAGCAATATACTGCTTGACTCTTCGGTGAATGTATGTTCTCGAAACTTTGACAAATGCCCGTACCGAGCTACTGAGCGTCTCTCCTGCAGAGTCTTCCACTGGAGTTTATCTATCATCTCCGTAACGCTTTCGCGATTGCTAAATGATCCTGTAACGAAGCGCGCTGCTCTCCGTTGGATCTTCTCTATGTCTTGTATCAACCCTATCTGGTACGGATCCCACACTGCTGAGCAGTATTCAAGCAGTGGGCGAACAAGCCTACTGTAACCTACTTCCTTTGTTTTCGGATTGCATTCCTTAGGATTCTTCCAATGAATCTCAGTCTGGCATCTGCTTTACCGACGATCAACATTATATGATCATTCCATTTTAAATCACTCCTAATGCGTACTCCCAGATAATTTATGGTATTAACTGCTTCCGGTTGCTGACCTGCTATTTTGTAGCTAAATGATAAAGGATCTATCTTTCTGTGTATTCGCAGCACATTACACTTGTCTACATTGAGATTCAATTGCCATTCCCTGCACCATGCGTCAATTCGCTGCAGATCCTCCTGCATTTCAGTACAATTTTCCATTGTTACAACCTCTCGGTACATCACAGCATCATCTGCAAAAAGCCTCAGTGAACTTCCGATGTCACCCACCAGGTCATTTATGTATATTGTGAATAGCAACGGCCGTATGACACTCCCCTGCGGCACTCCTGAAATCACTGTTACTTCGGAAGACTTCTCTCCATTGAGAATAACATGCTGCGTCCTGTTATCTAGGAACTCCTCAATCCAATCACACAACTGGTCTGATAGTCCATATGCTCTTACTTTGTTCATTAAACGACTGTGGGGAACTGTATCGAACGCCTTGCGGAAGTCAAGAAACACGGCATCTACCTGTAAAACCGTGTCTATGGCCCTCTGAGTCTCGTGGACGAATAGCGCGAGCTGGGTTTCACATGACCGTCTTTTTCGAAACCCATGCTGATTCCTACAGAGTAGATTTCCAGTCTCCAGAAAAGTCATTATACTCGAACATAATACGTGTTCCAAAATTCTACAACTGATCGATGTTAGAGAAATAGGTCTATAGTTCTGCACATCTGTTCGACGTCCCTTCTTGAAAACGGGGATGACCTGTGCCCTTTTCCAATCCTTTGGAACGCTACGCTCTTCTAGAGACCTACGGTACACCGCTGCAAGAAGGGGGGCAAGTTCCTTCGCGTACTCTGTTTAAAATTGAACTGGTATCCCATCAGGTCCAGAGGCCTTTCCTCTTTTGAGCGATTTTTATTGTTTCTCTATCCCTCTGTCGTCTATTTCGATATCTACCATTTTGTCATCTGGGCGACAATCTAGAGAAGGAACTACAATGCAATCTTCCTCTGTGAAACAACTTTGGAAAAAGACATTTAGTATTTCGGCCTTTAGTCTGTCATCCCCTGTTTTAGTACCATTTTGGTCACAGAGTGTCTGGACATTTTGTTTTGATCCACCTATGCATGCAAATCTGTTAATACAGAGCCCTGTGTGTTACATTTTAACTGACTGCAGTGCTTTCCTTGAAACCTCTCATTAAAATATGCTCAGAGTATGAAACCGGTGTGATAGGAAGCGTCACACTCGGTGCTATCCAGTAGTTCGCCTACCCCCAGAGCTGCTGAGAATAGATTGCGGACTGGAGATCCCATATGTCGACGCCCTGCGAGGGGTTACGTTGCACATTGGAGCGACTATTAACACTGCTTTCAGCTGCTCGCAAATTCGTCGAGGGCATATACCGCCAGATGACGCTCTCTGTATTACTCGTGCTCATAGTACGAGGCTGAGTCAAGCGAAAACTTGTAACTCCGTTAAAAAGTTTCATGCTGTGAATTAAACTGGACTGTCTTCCTATTCTTAAACATTCTCATATGTCTGTGTTGAATTTGATCCTGAGCATTACAAGTGGTGTCCTTAAGTAAACGCTGTCTGAAGAGATGAGTCGCCCAAAGTCTATCAATATTGTACAACTGCATCCGAATGAAGTTTTTCCAAAACAGCAATCATCTTCGTTGTGATATCATACATAATCAGCCACAAGGAAGAAAACCAGCAGAAGACATCACTGATTTCGATTTCTAGCCATTCACTGCCCCCCCCCCTCCCCCCCCCACCCCACCACCAAATGCCACGCCAGCCGCTACAGTAACAAACAACGGACAAAAAAGTTCTAGATTAATCTAGTTTAAGACTGATCATTTTTAAGTAACATTTCTCTGTGTGTACTTATGTATGTATAAACGCCGGAAGATGAACAGAACATGTTCGAAACGTGTTGTATTATGTTAGATTAAACATAAAATAAAAAAGTGACTGGTAGCAGAAATTAGAAATAAATGACTGCGTGTCTGCTTTCGAAATTGTCTCCCTGACGTTCAACACATATCCACCAGTGCACAGGAAGCGTATGGACTCCTCCTGATGTCTTTTCTCATTGTGAAGGGATTTATTACCTTCCATCGCCTCTCTGAGAGATCCATACTTGTGATAAACACTTGGGGTAAGCCATCTCCAACTTTTGTAGTCCGGTCTTCCTCAGTTGCGGTAAATATCACGGTATATTGATAATTTTTACTTATGAACCGTCTGACGGGCATTGAAACAAGCATTCAGTTCATACTGCTGTGGAATGTCAAAAAAAAAAAAAAAAAAAAAAAAAAAAAAAAACGCAAATTGGCGTTCATAAGAAGAAGAACAACACCAAAAATGCAAGAGGAGCGTAATATGTAAGAAATTGACCATGCAACCTGCCACTGATGATGCCTTGCAGAAAATAAAGGCGAAACGCGTATGGCACTAAAATTGTGTTTTATTCAGTTACTGTCAGACGGTGCATAAGTAAAAATTATCAATATACGGTGACTTGGGGTAAGGTCAGATCCGTGTGGCGGGTGTGTGAGTATCAAAGTCAGTCAGTTATGGTTGCAGCTGTTGTACAGGTAGTAGCGCAGACTTCAGTTTTTACCGGCATTTTAGGTGTGCAAACAGCTTACGGGAAGGTTGCTGGGTGACGTCTTCGACAACCGCCGATATTTCGACAGATGCACGCTTGCCATTTTTAAGGCAGAAATGCAAGGAGAAAGGGCCGAGCGAGGAAATTTAAACCCTTGGCATGTGGTATTTGCACACAAACGCACACAGACGCATACACGCTAATACGCACATACAAGTGCTATCATACCAACCAAAGACGACCGATGACAGAAGTTATCGATAATGAGAATTACTGAACAGGGGGTGAGGCACCATTGACTCTGTTCGTCTTTTGTCTCACCAGGGAAAGAGCGGGATTCCAAGCAGAATTTAAGCAGAGACCTCCGTCTCTTAGCATAAGGTCTCTAGCTAATTTAATCTCAACTCTTACTTTAATAACAATATATTCCATAGCATGGCTGATGTCTAGGGAATGTTTCTCAATAGCAGATTTGCTTACCTGTTGTAAGCGTGTGCGGTGCTTATGCCCAATACACGCAGCTTTCAATTCCACCACTTACATTCGCGTTTCTCGAAACCTTCCATAAAATGGATGATGGAAGAATAGTGATTCTATGACATTACCTCCTTTGTGCAATTAAGGCTACATTCCTGAGATGAGTTTCATATGGACCCAGTTATTGGTAACTGCCATTTTTTCAACAGTCAAACTTACAGAAATATAATTTACCTTTGCAGGTACTTAAATCGCACAGTCCAAACATTCATGTGAATTCATCTGTGCATCTTTTTGTAACGACACTGGATAAACTGTTCCGCAATACTGTTGCCGCTTCCACACACGCTTGAACTGACACTGCCTCTGCTGTCATCTAATCACGTTATCACTTCCTATAACGATTTTTTCAAAATCGTCTTCTGCCTGCCATGCTCCTTCCATGATGCCTACGTATGACTGAAGTCTTTCTTACGATCTTAAGAGGTGACTCCACTAACAGTATCGTTGCGGCGTGCCTCGACTGCAGATAACATTACTTTTTCTTGTTACTCTGGCAACTTAATCTTTAATAAGGATACATATCAATTCATCTGGACTAAACGGACACTGACAAGATGGTGGCCTAACAACTGTACCCTCATGGTTCCCACCAACTGCAGATCCATAAACACCAGCTCTTTAAATTTATATGTTACGTCGACGTTTCGACGGTGAAACCAAACATCTCCTCCTTTCGCTTTGCGATGTTAGATGGGTCTATTCAAAAGCAAGAGACTGGTTGAGAGGCTTATCAACAGCGACTGTTGACGTTTAGGGATGTAACGTGCTAACCATTTCTGTCGACTGATCTCGCATGACAGTCCTGTGCCCAAGACAGCGACATCGAAGTTTTCATCTGACCGACATCTAACGTTTACGTTCCACGGGGCCCGCAGCATACTTGCATTAAGGTAATATATAGTCTAATACCTTATACGACACGTCAGTTTCGGCTTATTGTCATTGTCAACTGACGTTTAATTGCAAGTGACGATCACATTGCATCTACGAGGGCAGTTCAATAAGTAATGCAACACATTTTTTTCTGAAACAGGGGTTCTTTTATTCAGCATTGAAATACACCAGGTTATTCCCCAATCTTTTAGCTACACAACACTATTTTTCAACGTAATCTCCATTCAATGCTACGGCCTTACGCCACCTTGAAATGAGGGCCTGTATGCCTGCACGGTACCATTCCACTGGTCGATGACGGAGCCAACGTCGTACTGCATCAATAACTGCTTCATCATCCGAGTAGTGTCTCCCACGGATTGCGTCCTTCATTGGGCCAAACATATGGAAATCCGACGGTGCGAGATCGGGGCTGTAGGGTGCATGAGGAAGAACAGACCACTGAAGTTTTGTGAGCTCCTCTCGGGTGCGAAAACTTGTGTGAGGTCTTGCGTTGTCATGAAGAAGGAGAAGTTCGTTCAGATTTTTGTGCCTACGAACACGCTGAAGTCTTTTCTTCAATTTCTGAAGAGTAGCACAGTACACTTCAGAGTTGATCGTTTGACCATGGGGAAGGACATCGAACAGAATAACCCCTTCAGCGTCCCAGAAGACTGTAACCATGACTTTACCGGCTGAGGGTATGGCTTTAAACTTTTTCTTGGTAGGGGAGTGGGTGTGGCGCCACTCCATTGATTGCCGTTTTGTTTCAGGTTCGAAGTGATGAACCCATGTTTCACCGCCTGTAACAATCTTTGACAAGAAATTGTCACCCTCAGCCACATGACGAGCAAGCAATTCCGCACAGATGGTTCTCCTTTGCTCTTTACGGTGTTCGGTTAGACAACGAGGGACCCAGCGGGAACAAACCTTTGAATATCCCAACTGGTGAACAATTGTGACAGCACTACCAACAGAGATGTCAAGTTGAGCACTGAGTTGTTTGATGGTGATCCGTCGATCATCTCGAACGAGTGTGTTCGCACGCTCCGCCATTGCAGGAGTCACAGCTGTGCACGGCCGGCCCGCACGCGGGAGATCAGACAGTCTTGCTTGACCGTGCGGCGATGATGACACACGCTTTGCCCAACGACTCACCGTGCTTTTGTCCACTGGCAGATCACCGTAGACATTCTGCAAGCGCCTATGAATATCTGAGATGCCCTGGTTTTCCGCCAAAAGAAACTCGATCACTGCCCGTTGTTTGCAACGCACATCCGTTACAGACGCCATTTTAACAGCTCCGTACAGCGCTGCCACCTGTCGGAAATCAATGAAACTATACGAGACGAAGCGGGAATGTTTGAAAATAATCCAAAAGAAATTTCCGGTTTTTTCAACCAAAATTGGCCGAGAAAAAAAATGTGTTGCATTACTTATTGAACTGCCCTCGTAAAATACATTTTTTCCGTCATGTCTTGGCAAGTATAGCACTTATAATTTGACCAGTTTAGTTTTGACAGTTCTTTACTACGATGCTGCACACTGATAAGAGAAAACATTATGGCAACTGCCCACAGCGACGCTGAATGCCCCCTGGTGGCGTTGCGATCATGTGACGTGATAATAAAGTATGTAAGCGGAGCAGACACGCATTGAGGATCACCCTGTCGAAGATATGGGCTTCAAGTGAGGAAATCCATTGAGATAAGTGACTTTGACAAAGGGCAAGTTACTATTCCGCAGAGACTGCGGTAGAGTATCTCGAAAACGGCGAAGCTGGTCGAATGTTCACGTGCTACTGTCGTCAGCAACTACGCAAATAGGTACGACAGTGAAACTACGCCCAGGAACTAAACGATTGGACTCCACGACTCTTCACATAACGTGGGGTTCAGAGGCTTGTCTGCTGCGTAGAGTAGGATACATGGTGATCTGCGGCATCTCTGCAAAAAGAGCACAATGGTGGTGCACGAGCAAGTGTTTCGGAGCTCACCGTTCATCGTACATTGTTGAACATGGTCTCCGCAGCAAGCCGCCCCTACTTGTTCAGATGCTGACGCAACGACATGGTCAACTGCGATTGCTGAGGGCGCGGGACCATAAAAATTCGAGCGTTTATCAATGGAAATGTGTTGGCTGTTCGGGTGAATAACATTTTTGTTACACTAGTTCATTTAGGTGAACGGCGGATCGAAACGTGCAGCGTGACACGGGCACAGTTGAGGGAGCTGTATTATGCTATGGGAGACATTCTCCTGCGCTTGCATGGGACCTGTAGCAGTAATCGAAGACACGCTGACAGCTGCAAACCACCTGCATCCTGATGTGTTTGCAGAATAGCCAACACCGTGTTGCTAGAGGAGGCCAAAATGCACGCGTTTACGCTCACGCAGACTGGCGTGAGGTCTGGAACAGGACAATGTAATTAATATAGGCAATAAGGTACGTTGCTGCTGGAATACTTAACTTTAATCCGTAATTGGTGTACATCGCTCTTGACGGTACATTAATAACAATCGCAATATAAACTGGTAATGGCACCTTGCTAGGTCGTAGTAAATGACGTAGCTGAAGGCTATGCTAACTATCGTCTCGGCAAATGAGACCGTATTTGTCAGTGTAGCTTCGCTAGCAAAGTCGGCTGTACAACTGGGGCGAGTGCTAGGAAGTCTCTCTAAACCTGCCGTGTGGCGGCGTTCGGTCTGCAATCACTGACAGTGGCAACACGCGGGTCCGACGTATACTAGCGGACCGCGGCCGATTTAAAGACTACCACCTAGCATGTGTGGTGTCTGGCGGTGACACCACTTTCCTCCCCCGCAAATCGGCGTACGGTTGTGTTATAAGGCTTCCGCCCGCCGTGGGGAGGACCCCATGTTGGCGTATGCGACGAGATGGGGAGCCTAACAACAGGCGAGGCTGTGCCACCCGCACCCTGCCATTCGGTCCGAGGGGAGCTAGGAAACGCCTGAAAACCTAGTCCAGGGTGCACGCCAACATGTGGTGTATGCGCCCGGAGATAGTCAGGAGGGGCCGAAGGGTCGACCTCCATCGAGTCGGAGCACCCGACGGGTGAAGACGACAGATGATCCGGAGTGGGCAAGAGTTCCATGGTGGAGGACAACTGGTCACGGGAAGCGATAGGCAGCGCGTGACCCAGGGAGGCGCCCGGCGGTTGCAGCGACGCGTCCACTGCGGGCGTCGCCGGCGGGAGAACAGGCAGCGGCGGCGGCGGCGGTGGCGGCGGCGGCGGCGGCGGCGCGTTGCCATGGGGCAAAATGGAACGCATTGTCGGGAACACCTGGGGCTGAGGCGAGCCAGTAGGTGCGTCCCCAGGGCGCTGACCGGACGGCACCGTCGCTGAAAGCAGACGGGGAGCGGCAGAACCCGTGCGACGACAGAGGCGCAGCTGAGTGAGATGCCGACGCACCTCACCAGAAGCCCCCAAAACCAGATACATAGCGCCGAGGAATGCGCTCTGCGAGCCAACGCCGTGAACCTCGATAGTTGCGATAATAGACAACGTCGCCTGGAGCAAAAGCAGGTGGCTGCCGCTGTACAGGAACCTGATGCGGCGGATGTAGCAAAGACATCAAGGTGCGATGAGGGCGACCATGAAGCAACTCGCCGGCGAGCGACCATTTCGGGGCTGAGAGCGATACGAGGACAAAAAGAGCAATAACGCGTCCTCCCGCGAATGCGACTCTTTCAACTTCAACATCTGGGACTTGAAAGTCCGGACCAAACGTTCAGCGGCACCATTTGAGTGTGGCGAAAACGGCGCGGACGTCAGTTGTTGAATGCCATTGGCCTTGCAGAATGACTGAAATTCTGCGAACATGAATTGTGGGCCATTGTCGGAAACAATAGTCTGTGGAAGACCTTCAATGCAAAAGATAGCGGATAACGCTTGGATGGTGGCAGATGTCGTCGTGGAAGACATCTGGACAACAAAAGGAAAATTACTGAATGAATCGACAACAACCAACCATCGAGCATTCCAGAATGGACCAGCAAAATCGATGTGTAAGCGTTGCCAAGGGGAAGTGGCTTTTGGCCATGTAAAGAATTTCCGCGGTGGTGCGGATTGATGGTAGGCACACGCCATGCAAGAAGAGCACAGATTCGTATTCGATTCCGAACCAAGTACAGCGCTGACGAGCAGGTTGTTTCGTTCTCACTATACCCCAATGTCCTTGGTGGAGAAGCTTTAAGACAGAGGATTGTAACGATCGTGGGACTACTACCCTGGACTGATAATCATCTGAACGCAACAGCAAAACACCACGTCGTACAAAAAGTCTCTCCTTGTGAGCAAAAAATCGGCGAACCAACGGATCTTCGATCCGTGACTTTGACAAGGGCCATTGCGTAGCAACAAAACGCAAATCGGTAGCAAGGACAGGGTCGGCAGCTGTGGCTGTAGCTACACGACGAAAATCAATCGGAAACGATTCGACCACGTCATCGGTTTCCGCATCAATGAACTTGCAAGCAAGTTCGGAAGAATCGAACGCTCTATCCTCAGCAACAGGCAAACGCGACAACGCATTGGCGTTTCCGTGCTTAGCAGTGGACCGATACAAGGTATCGTAGCGGTACTGCGAGAGGAAAATAGACCAGCGAATGAATTTCTGCGCTGTACGTGGAGGTACAGGCTTGTTCGGATGAAAAAGCGATGTCAAAGGTTTGTGGTCTGTGATGATGGTAAAGTGACGACCATACAAGAAATCATGAAACTTTATAACACCAAATACGAGAGCCAAAGCTTCTTTCTCGATCTGTGAATAATTTCTTTGCGCAGACGAGAGCAATTTGGACGCAAAGGCAATAGGGCGATCGTGCGAACCATCTTTGTGCGCAAGCACAGCACCGATCCCGAAATCCGATGTATCTACCATCAACAAAAGGGGTTTCTGGGGATCGAATGGCGTAAGGCAAGTAGTGGAAAGCAACACCGATTTCAACTGGCGAAAGGCGCGTTCGCAGTCCGTCGTCCAGACGAACGGAACACCTTTACGGCGTAAGCGATGAAGCGGAGCTGAAATGGAAGAGGCGTGGCGCACATATCTGTTATAGTAATTGATTTATCCCAGCACACACTGTAGCTGCTTCAAATTCTGCGGCGAAGGCAAGTCCCGTATGGCACGGAGGTGCTCTGGACTGGGATGTATGCCTTGGGCATTGAGTACATGTCCCAGATAAGGTAAGTCACGAGCAAAAAACACACATTTGTCCTTCCGCAAGCGAAGGCCATTTCGACGCAAGACGAAATAATGTTCGGAGGTTGGCTAAAAGGTCTTCTTCTGTCTTTCCGGAGATCACAATATCGTCCAGATAGTTTGCTGCAGTAGGGACCGACGCACAAACAGTTTGTAGATATTGCTGAAACAATGCAGGGGCGGATGCACACCCGAATGGCAGTCGTTTGAATCGGTATAAACCAAGATGCGTGTGAACCACCAAAACGCGCTGGGATTCTTCATCCACCGGCATTTGCAAGTACGCATCTGTTAGGTCCAACTTCGAAAAATATTGACCCGGGCAAAGTTTGTCAAAAAGATCTTCCAGGCGGGGCAATGGAAAAGTCGCAGTCACTAGTTGTGGATTCACTGTTGCCTTGAAGTCCACGCAAAGTCTCAATTTTCCGGAAGGTTTTTGCAAAATTACTAAGGGTGATGCCCAGAGAGAAGCCTGCACACGTTCAATGACACCCTGTGATTCCAAAGCTTTTAATGTTCTTGCGACCTCCTCACGCAATGCGTGGGGAACATTGCACGCTCTGAAAACTTTCGGTTGCGCGTTGACTTTCAGTTCAAATGTGCTTTATAGTTCTTAGCGCAACCAAGGCCCGGTGCAAAAATATCCGCAAATTCTTCACATACACGAGAAACACTGGCTGAAGGCACAGTCTGGTTCACTGAGAGGACCTGATTTACGATAGACAAGTTAAACAACTGAAATAAATCTAAACCAAACAAGTTCACAGCAAAAGAAGAACGAAGGACGTAAAAAGACATAAGTTTTGTATGTCCCTTGTATGTTGCAAGAAGGCTGCACTGTCCTAACACAGGGATAGCTTGTCCTGAATAACTATTTAACTTAACATTTGCGGCACGCAACAGAGGTGTGCCCAGTTGTTTGTACGTGTCGTGATTGAGTAGTGAAACTGCAGCTCTGGTATCGAGCTGGAACGGTATCACTGTGCCGTTAAAATCCAAATCAACAAAAAGTTTCTTGTCCTGCTGACAACAAGAGCGACTGTCTCGTGCAACGTGAACTGACACTGGTACAAAATCGCTTGCGACTTGGCGGGATTTCCGTCGATGTCGACGCACACTTTTTGTGGGACGAACAAAGTCACTGATAGAGAGAGTGGCACTGGGCGGAGTGGAATGAACTACATGAATTTCCATGGGTGAAGGTTCACGAGCCTGAGTATTCTGGGTTCGATTCCGATTCCGGCGCGAAGCAAAGGGCCTGGAATGGTTGTGAGTGTCCGATCAGAGCTTTTTCTGGCAAACACTTTGAACATGGCCTTTTTTATTACAGAAAAAGCAAATAGCCTGGCGTGACGGGCAATTCTCACGCGAATGTCTAGTAGCACACCGCGGGCATGATTTCACTGGATGTGCTTGCTGGCGCAGGACTCGCGGCTGAGGGCCAGGCGGCTTTGGCGCAGCCGGGCGCGAGGACTGTTTACTGTTCCATGCAGCGCGGCCGGAAAGCCGGTTAACGTGACACACTGGTGGCGAAGTTTCAAATGATTCCTGAGCAAAGTCAAGTATGTCCTGCCGATCCAATATGTCCAGCACTTATTTAAGGGAGGGATTGACTAGTTTCAAAATCTGTTCCCTGATACGAACATCAGAAACGTTCTGTGCAACTGCATCACGTACCACAGTATCTGAATAAGGGAGGCCACAGTCACACTCAAAAGCACAATCCCTAGTAAGGCCTTGCAAAGTTGCAACCCACTCCCGATTAGTTTGACTGGCTGTACGTTTTGTACGAAAGGAAGTATACCTTTTTGCAACGACATTGACTCATTCTTTGAAATATGCATCTAATGCAGACAAAATTTCGTCGTAGGACAGAGTTGCTACGTCGCGTCGGGGAAATAACTTCACTATCACACGGTACGTCTGGACGCCTACTGCGGAAAGGAGAAAAGGCTGCCGCTCATTACCTTGAATTCTGTAGGCGGCGAGATGGAATCAAAATTGGCGTGACCACTCCGTCCAGCTTTCCAGTGCCGCATCAAAAGGACGAAAAGGTGGTGCAACTGCGTGTTGTGGCTGCGGGAGCGGTGGAGCGGCGGCTGCCGCATCGTTTTTCATTGCACGTTGACCCTGGACGAGCTGTCCAAGGGCATCCAGCAAGGCCTGCGTCTGCTGATTCTACAAGCGATAAAATTCGGACAGTACATCTGGAGATTGTGGCGAAGCCATGACACAAGTAATTTAAGCAAGAAGACCGTTTTTACACTCGTCGCCAAGTGATGTGTTGGCAGAATAGCCAACACCGTGTTGCTAGAGGAGGCCAAAATGCACGCGTTTACGCTCACGCAGACTGGCGTGAGGTCTGGAACAGGACAATGTAATTAATATAGCCGATAAGGTACGTTGCTGCTGGAATACTTAACTTTAATCCATAATTGGTGTACACCGCTCTTGACGGTACATTGCTAACAATCTCAATATAAACTGGTAATGGCGCCTTGCTAGGTCGTAGCAAATGACGTAGCTGAAGGCTATGCTAACTATCGTCTCGGCAAATGAGAGCGTATTTGATAATTAAATGGACACCCTAGCTGCAAATAGGCGTTGATGTACTTCATTGGGGACATGTTGAAAATGTGTGCCACGACCGGGACTCGAACCCGGGATCTCCTGCTTACATGGCAGACGCTCTATCCATCTGAGCCACCGAGGGCACAGAGGATAGTGCGTCTGCAGGGACTTATCCCTTGCCAGCTCCCCGTGAGATCCACATTCCCAACATGTCCACACCACTACATTCGTAGTGCGCCTAATAGATGTTTGCCCATCATACTCATTACTCGTGGCGGATTAATCTACCAAGTCCCGTACGAGTTACGGGCATAGCGTGTGCGTTCGCACAAGAACGTCAATGGCCGGTAAGCCATATTTTAACTATATATGACGGTAGTATCTGTTCCCGAAAGAACACTTACCGTGGATGACCATGCAGCTTTGCCAGATATGAAAAGTACATCAACGCCTGTTTGCAGCTAGGGTGTCCATTTAATTATCATTTCATTTCTAGCAAAGCTGCATGATCATCCACGGTAACTGTTCTTTCGGGAACAGATACTACCGTCATATATAGTTAAAATATGGCTTCCCAGCCATTGACGTTCTTGTGCGAACGCACACGCTATGCCCGAACTCGTACGGGGCTTGGTAGATTAATCCGCCACGACTAATGAGTATGATGGGCAAACATCTATTAGGCGCACTACGAATGTAGTGGTGTGGACATGTTGGGAATGTGGATCTCACGGGGAGCGTGCAAGGGATAAGTCCCTGCAGACGCACTATCCTCTGTGCCCTCGGTGGCTCAGATGGATAGAGCGTCTGCCATGTAAGCAGGAGATCCCGGGTTCGAGTCCCGGTCAGGGCACACATTTTCAACATGTCCCCAATGAAGTACATCAACGCCTCTTTGCAGCTCGGGTGTCCATTCATTATCATTTCATTTCTAGCAAAGCTGCATGGTCATCCAAGGTAACTGTTCTTTCGGGAACAGATACTACCGTCATATATAGAGAGCGTATTTGTCAGTGTAGCTTCGCTAGCAAAGTCGGCTGTACAACTGGGGCGAGTGCTAGGAAGTCTCTCTAGACCTGCCGTGTGGCGGCGCTCGGTCTGCAATCACTGACAGTGGCGACACGCGCGTCCGACGTATACTAGCGGACCGGGCCCGATTTAAAGGCTACCACCTAGCAAGTGTGGTGTCTGGCGGTGACACCACACATCCCTTGATGCTTGATGTCTTCCCCACGGCGATGTCATCTTTCAGCAGTATAACTATGTGTATCTAGGGACCAGAATCGTGCTACAGTGCTTTGAGGAGCATTATAATGAGTTCACGTTGCTGTCTCAGCTACCACATTCGTCTAACGTAAATCCTATGGAATCCATCTGTGTCGCTATCGGGCGCCATCACTAGATACGCAAATCAGTGGCCCGTTATTTACGCGAATCACATGATCTGTGCGTAGATACCTAATGCCACATGCCTCCACAAACCCACCAACAAACTGTTGGATCCCTGATACGCAGAATCAGTGACGTATTTCGTTCCAAAGATGAACAAGGAAGCTATTAAATCATTCAAATGGCTCTGAGCACTATGGGACTTAACATCTGAGGTCATCAGTCCCCTAGAACTTAGAACTACTTAAACCTAACTAACCTAAGGACGTCACACACATCCATGCCCGAGGAAGGATTCGAACCTGCGACCGTAGCGGTCGCGCGGTTACAGACTTATCGTCTAGAACCGCTCGGCCACCCCGGCCGGCAAGCAGGTGGTCATACTGTTTTGGCTCATCAGTGTATGTTTACATATAGCATCGTAGTAGAGAACTGTAATGTTTGAATTTTCAAAATGTCTGATAAAAACATAAATTTTTATCTAGAATGAGATTTTCACTCTGCAGCGAAGTGTGCGCTGATATGAAACTTCCCGACAGATTAAAACTGTGTGCCGGACCGAGTTCGAGTCTCGGTCCGGCACACAATTTTAATCTGTCAGAAAGTTTCATAAATTTTTATGTTTCGTAATTACAAAAAGTATTATAATTACCAATACATGACAGACAAAATTTACTATACATGCGATATGGCCGCCTCTTCCATATAGAGGTCACTTGATAATGGCAATAAGTCGAAACAGGCTAGTCGTCTAAAATTCTTAAAAAGTATATTACCTTATTGCAGCTAGTTTTTCGAATATTCACTTGCAATATGTCTTATACTGACATCTGACGTTGTTCAGTACCAGAAAATGAACAGTGGTAACAACAAATTAACATATTAACACCGCAGCTGTAAGAAATGAGAATAAAGAAAATCTCAGCGTGCAAAACGATCCATCTCACAGGACAGCCAGCTGCTTGAACTGCAACATGGTGTAATCGGGAAGTGTTGTAGTGGTGGTGGTGGTGAATCACTGGCAACTGTCGGTGAGCCTCATACCACCACTTTCTTTGTAGCTGTCAGTCCTAAGGGAATTTTGCTGATGGCCAGTTAAGTTGCGTGCTGTTGGGCTAGGCGGTTAGAGTTCTGGCCTCGGCGGCATCCAGTAAAAATATACTAGGCCAACAACTTTGCTTCCTCCATTTTTCCTCGAAGCTAAAGGCTTTGTTGTGAAAAGCTTGCACAACTTTACGATTCAAAGTATTGGCATTCGGCGGGCCACTACTTTCTCCAATATTTCGGGTAGCATACGAATCCCACAGCGGAAAACCTGCGCGTCTTCTGAGGAGACCCATGAGTCGGTCCAATTTTTCACTTCTTCATGTGAGATGAAGTGCTGGTCAGTCAGGCCGTGTGCCATTGATAAATAAAAGTTGTAGTCAAAATAAGCAGGCCGCAGTGGCCGAGCGGTTCTAGGCGCTTCAGTCAGGAACCGCGAGACCGCTACGGTCACAGGTTCGAATCCTGCATAGGGCATGGATGTGTGTGATGTCCTTAGGTTAGTTAGGCTTAAGTAGTTCCTAGCCTAGGGAACTGATGACCTCAGATGTTAAGTTCCATAGTACTTAGAGCCATTTTAACCAGTCAGAATAAACAACGTCTCAAGAATGCGGCGAGTGGGGTAGAATTTTCCATTCCAACGTTTCTAAGTATGTTTTGACGCGTTTTGCGACATGGGATCAAGACATGTCATGCCTTTTCCTGGCTATCGCTGTACTGTGGCCATTTGTCTTTCAGTGCTCGGCTCACTCGCATCGACAGCTTTCGGTAAAGATGAACTCTGACTGTTTCCGTCGGTTTCACCAGCTTCGATGACCTTCCCTCTTCCCACTTCATGACGGTCCTCCATATCAAAATCACCGTTCTTGAAGCGTTAAAATTACTGTCCCCACGTTCTTTTGCTAATAGGTGGCTCACCATAGGTCTTACATGGCATTTTATCAGTCTCAACCGCAGCTTTTTTCATGTCAGATCTGAATATTAAAACTTCCCTCAAATGACGATAATTGGTCTCGTAAGTTGATATATTCAATCGAGAATAGCTTTATGCAATCACTACTAATATTTTTATATCGTTATGTTCACAAATGCCTAAGCATATTGTATGACCACTTACGACCTGTCACTTGCACCACCATTTGCCCCTGCTGCTATCTATTGGGAAACGACGGAAACAAAAGTATAGACCTAATATTTCCTGTCATGAATCTGAAAGCACTGCAAACCAAATACAGTGCCACCTGTTGTTCATTTGTGTACGAAAAGTACGTTAATTACATATGTCGGTTATTTTGTGTGTAGATTTGTGTATCGCTTATCGACATGAGACAACTTTGTAACAATTATGACTTTGTTATTTTAACTAATGCTCACGTCGTGAATAAAATTATCCGCATCACTTTTAAAAATTAGACTACGTCTATAGTGATACTACATGCATTAAGATCCTATTGACACCAACATGGATTGCAGTCTTAGCTCAAATGCGGCCAGTACCTTAGGCAGAGTGCTAACATTTGTAGGGGCAAAGCTATACCTAAAATCAACAGAGAAGCCAAAGTAAATATTCCAGAACTCCAATCAAGAACTACTGCCGACATGAGTAACTGAGAAGCATATGTCCTCGGTTTAAAGAAGTAGCTTAAATCACTTAATAAAGGCAAGACCAGATTGTATACCAGTCAGGTATGGTGATACAGTAGCTCCATACTTAACAATCACGATCCTCGAAAGATCCGTACCTAAGGACAGGAAAGTTGCACAAGTCACACCAATACCCAGAAAAGGAATAGGAGTAATCCGCTGAATTACAGACCCATACTACTGACGTCAATCTGAAGTAGGATTCTGGCACACATGCTGTGTTAGAATATTGAGCTATCTCGAATAAAACGATTTAACGACACAAAACCAACACAGATTTTCTGAAATATAACTATGCCTTTATTGTCAGGAAGTAATTAATCGTATTGACAATGGATGTCAAATTGATTCCATATATATACGTTTCTAAAAGACTTTTGACATATTTCCTTACAAGCGACTTCTAACCAAATTGCGTGCCTATGTTGTGCTACTTCATTTGCGATTTCCTGTCGGAAAAGTTCGTAGAAACTGATTTAAATTCATCGAGTAAACCCGAAGTAACATCTCCGCAAGGAAGTGTCATAGCCACTTTGCTATCCCTGATCTACATACGCAATTTAGGAGACAGCTTGAATGGCACTATTAGATTGTTTGCAGATAATGCCGTTATTTACCATCTTGTAATGTCATTAGATGATCAAAACCAATCGGAAAGTGATGCACACAAGATGTCTGTTTGGTGCGAAAAGTGGCAGTTGACGCTAAATATTGAAAAGTGTGAAGCCATCCAAACGAGTACCAAAAGGAATCCCCTAAATTACCGTTACACGATAAATCACACAAAGTTAAAGGCTGTAAATTCAACTAAATATTTAGGGACTGGAGTTACGAATAGCTTAAGTTGGTAAGATCACATTGGCAGTGTTGTGGAGAAAGCAAACTAAAGATCGCGATTTTTTAGCAGAGCACTTAGAAAATGCAACAAGTCAACTAAAGAGACTGCTTACACCAAGCTTTTCCGCCCTCTTCTGGAGTTCTGCTTTTCGGTGTGAGTCCTCCATCACAGGACGGAGGACATCGAAAAAGTTCAAAGAAGGGCAGCTCGTTCTCTGTTATTGCGAAATAGGGGAGAGTGTGCCACGGATATGATGCGCGATTTGGGGTGGCAATTATTGGGGCTGGGTCTTCTCATGAAATTTCAATCACCAAGTTTCTCCTCACAGTCTGAAAACAATTTGTTGGCGCCCACATACATAGGAAGAAAGGAGCATAGTAATAAAATATTAGAAATCAGAACCCGCTCCGAAAGATTAAAGTGTTCGCTCTTCCTCTCGCACTCTTCGAGAGCGCAACGGTAGAAAAATACCACTGAGGATGGTTCGATGAACTGTCTTCTGAAAAATACAGTGAATTTTATATGCTGGGAACATCAGTAAGTGTCTTTTGAGCCAGATTTGTATGTCGTTTATACGCGACGCGATCATGCAGCGTTGCACCAGCTTTAGTTCGACCGAAGTTATTGCCGCCTGGTGCTCTAAATAACTATTTTGTCCAACTGTGTTGTGGCGTCACTCTACTGTGAATCGCAGAGTAATTATGTAGATGAAAATATAAAAAAAAACAAAAGGAGAAATTTTGTAAAAACAGATATTAAATCTGATAGAAGGCAGCAATCAGTGAATTTTACAATGTTACTTGCAATCCGTCTTGATTGCAAAATCTTTATTCATATGACTGGTTTCGGTTTATCTGGAACCATCTTCAGATCTGATATTTCGGTTACAGGAGTAACCGGTCCAAATCCATCAACTTTCACATGCTGTGTCACATGCGCAGGATGTGAAAGTTGCTGGATTTGGTCGGGTTACTCCTGTAACCGAAATATCAGATCTGAAGATGGTTGTAGATGAACCGAAACCGGTCATACGAATAAAAATTTTGCAATCAAGAAGGATTATAAGTAACATTGGAAAAGAAGAGAGGCATCATGTGCATATACACTCCTGGAAATGGAAAAAAGAACACATTGACACCGGTGTGTCAGACCCACCATACTTGCTCCGGACTCTGCGAGAGGGCTGTACAAGCAATGATCACACGCACGGCACAGCGGACACACCAGGAACCGCGGTGTTGGCCGTCGAATGGCGCTAGCTGCGCAGCATTTGTGCACCGCCGCCGTCAGTGCCAGCCAGTTTGCCGTGGCATACGGAGCTCCATCGCAGTCTTTAACACTGGTAGCATGCCGCGACAGCGTGGACGTGAACCGTATGTGCAGTTGACGGACTTTGAGCGAGGGCGTATAGTGGGCATGCGGGAGGCCGGGTGGACGTACCGCCGAATTGCTCAACACGTGGGGCGTGAGGTCTCCACAGTACATCGATGTTGTCGCCAGTGGTCAGCGGAAGGTGCACGTGCCCGTCGACCTGGGACCGGACCGCAGCGACGCACGGATGCACGCCGAGACCGTAGGATCCTACGCAGTGCCGTAGGGGACCGCACCGCCACTTCCCAGCAAATTAGGGACTCTGTTGCTCCTGGGGTATCGGCGAGGACCATTCGCAACCGTCTCCATGATGCTGGGCTACGGTCCCGCACACCGTTAGGCCGTCTTCCGCTCACGCCCCAACATCGTTCAGCCCGCCTCCAGTGGTGTCGCGACAGGCGTGAATGGAGGGACGAAAGGAGACGTGTCGTCTTCAGCGATGAGAGTCGCTTCTGCCTTGGTGCCAATGATGGTCGTATGCGTGTTTGGCGCCGTGCAGGTGAGCGCCACAATCAGGACTGCATACGACCGAGGCACACAGGGCCAACACCCGGCATCATGGTGTGGGGAGCGATCTCCTACACTGGCCGTACACCACTGGTGATCGTCGAGGGGACACTGAATAGTGCACGGTACATCCAAACCGTCATCGAACCCATCGTTCTACCATTCCTAGACCGGCAAGGGAACTTGCTGTTCCAACAGGACAATGCACGTCCGCATGTTTCCCGTGCCACCCAACGTGCTCTAGAAGGTGTAAGTCAACCATCCTGGCCAGCAAGATCTCCGGATCTGTCCCCCATTGAGCATGTTTGGGACTGGATGAAGCGTCGTCTCACGCGGTCTGCACGTCCAGCACGAACGCTGGTCCAACTGAGGCGCCAGGTGGAAATGGCATGGCAAGCCGTTCCACAGGACTACATCCAGCATCTCTACGATCGTCTCCATGGGAGAATAGCAGCCTGCATTGCTGCGAAAGGTGGATATACACTGTATTAGTGCCGACATTGTGCATGCTCTGTTGCCTGTGTCTATGTGCCTGTGGTTCTGTCAGTGTGATCATGTGATGTATCTGACCCCAGGAATGTGGCAATAAAGTTTCCCCTTCCTGGGACAATGAATTCACGGTGTTCTTATTTCAATTTCCAGGAGTGTATTTGCGACGTTGTGTCACATTTAATAACAGCATAGACACATTAAGATGATTACCGCAACTTGAGTTTTAATTGAAAAGGAACACCTCTCGCGTACGTGGTTGACGGGGTTTAGTTGGGAGGGAATCCCTACCTCGCTCGCTTGTGAAACGTTCGCAGCTGCCCAGCCTTTGCTTGGCCTGCGGCGTCGCCTGCCCGCCTGTTTGTCGCCTTTCTCCCAGGCTGCCCCAAAGGCCAAGGTCTGGAGCACGGCCACGCCCCCCACAATCCACATTACGCGCGCCCACCCGTCACGTGGACGCTCGGCTCACGTCCAGCGAGTAAAATTACTGTCCCGTACAGCCATTCCTTATCTGTCATGTTTTACTTCTGTTGCTGCTGCCCATCTTCTTTGATGCATCAGTCGACTATGACAGCTCGCCGAGGGAGACTGTGAAACAGCTAACAAATGATGCATACCGCCAACGAGTCACCGACCTTGGAGTTCTCTCGCACGATCATTATCCTGGCAAGGTGTTAGTCAACAAGCTGACATTTAGCTCAACAGTGCTGTAGCGCCCTCGTTTGTTGCGACCATCCAAGGGAAAGAAGTCGCACTGTACACGGTGAATACTGGATAATTGTTGCCACATATTTCTGCCGAATTTTGTGTTGAAGCATTTGCAAGGATTCCAAAGTGACTGACTTATAATAACAACGAAGCCCACTGGTTATATAGGGTGAAAATTAGTTAAACCGACAAACTCTGGGAGGTTGTAGGGGACATCAAAACAAATATTTTTCCCTAATGACATTTTTTCCTGCGAAGAGTATTTAAACCGGTGGAGGCCGTATTACGCTCTTGAGTTGTTAGAGGCCGTATTGTTAGAGGGCGTATTACGCTCTTCAGTTGTAGGCAACTGCTGTCCACCAGTGTAGTAGTGCATTGCCTCTGTTTACTAATGGAGCGATACACCTGGAGTGAGTACACTGACATGCTTGGTGCGTACTACGTAGCGCACCACAACGGACGAGCTGTACAGCTGGTTTATCAACAACAATATCCTAATCGCCGTATCCCGCATCATGCGACCTTTGCTGATGTGTACCAACGTCTGCGTGAGACCGGGTCATTTAGCAGATTACCTGGACAGGGACGCCGTCGCACCGTAAGAACGCTGCAATTTGAGGAAGCTGTCTTGCAGCATGTGGAGCGGGATCCTTCAATCAGCACTCGTGCAATTGCACGTAACATGAGGACGAATCAGACGAATGTAAGAACAGCCGTTCGAGAGCAATTGTTAATTCCATTTCACTTACGGCGTGTCCACAACCTGGAACCACTTGATTATCTACCCAGAGCACAGTTTTCGCAGTGGTACCTGGGACACTGTGAAATGCATCCTACATTTCCATCCTCTGTGTTGTTTACCGATGAAGCAACGTTCGGGCGTGATGGAGTCTTCAACATGCACAATTCGCATGTTTGGAGTGAGGATAAACCACATGCCACAGTTACTAGCGCTCATCAAGTGCGGTTCTTCGTTAATGTGTGGGTCGGTGTTGTTGGGGATTGTTTAACTGGGCCGTATCTGCTACCTATGCCATTAAATGGCAGGCACTATTACAATTTTCTCGCCAGAGCATTGCCAGAATTGCTGGAAGACGTCCCGCTACGTACAAGACAACGCATGTGGTTCCAACATGACGGGGCGCCGGCACATTTCAGTCGTCGTGTGCGTCGATTCCTGCACCGACGGTTCCCAGAAACTTGGATTGGCAAAGGTGGTCCTGTACCACGGCCTGCTCGATGCCCAGATATGTCCCCCCCCCCCCCCCTGGACTTTTTTGTCGGTTTAATTAATTTGTCGCCAGAGAAATCTTCCTCTACCGGTTTAAATACTCCTCAAAGGAAAAAAAATTACATTAGGGGAAAATATTTGTTTTGATGTCCCCTACAACCTCCCAGAGTTTGTCGGTTTAAATACTTTTCACCCTGTAATATGATTGCTGGTGGGGAAATTATCGCCTTTTCCCCATCTGCAGAAAATGACGATGGTGACGCTAGATTGGTTGTCGTAAGTGGCGCGCAGTCTGAACACAATATTGCTGTGTCGTCCGAACAAGACACAGCCACGGCAAAATACGACAGGCGCAAAGATGCGAGCTGCTGCCAGTGCCATAGAGGCTCACAGCTTGGGGGAGTTCCACCAGCGCCACGGGCGGCGTTGAGGACGAAGATATCGACTTCGCCTCGGCCAGTTGTCGGCCGAGTACAACCAACCAATGACCGGATGACGACGGACAGAAGCCTGCTTGGAAGATAGAAGAGCAGCTCTCGCCCACTTGGTTATAGATCATCGTCAAGGGCTGACTTAGACAGGGAACGGCGTTTCGTGAACTCTTAGAAATGAACAGAGAGTTGTTGTAACTGTATTTGCAAAGTACTGTAAAGTTTACCTACGAATATTTGCACTTAACCATTGAGGGCTTTTTTTTGTTATATTAAAAGCGGTGTTGCAGAATTCTTTATTCAGCTGGTCACAAAGATAAGTAAACCTTTTAACTCAACTGTGTTACTTCGTTACTACTTTGTTGTAGTGTTATAGAATCTTCATTCTCCTATCCTGTTACCGGACCTCAGGGCATAGCTCTGTAATCGTGGCAGGGAGAAATTATGTTAGTGGTGTACTGCACCTTTCACAAACTCAAAAACTAGGCCTACCATAACAATAGTGACAACCCGGCCTCCACAGCTGTAGCGACGTGGCCTTTGCAAAACTGCCGACGATGGTTTACAAAAAATATTACACATGCAGAGGCCATAACACAGGTGCACAAAATAGTTATTTGTAACACGAGGCGGGAAATAATGTTGGTGCAACACCTGCGTGATCTTGTCGCTATAGACGGCATACGAATCTGGCTCAAGAGAAACTTCCTGATCTTTCCTGGATATAAAATTCACTGATTTTTTCAATATCTGGTCATTATTTATGTAAACATTTTGTGTAGGTTGTGTCATTATGTGAAAGTAAACATAACGTTCATGTTTATCACGTTTAACTAACGTCATTCTAATTTTTCCTTTATTTCTGGATTACATCAACTTGCATCTTAAATGCGAACAAGTGAGGCAAACAGAAGTCTACCTTATCTAGGGGCCACTGTTGACAGAAAGCTCAGCTTCAAAGAGCACTTCCTGAGAACTGCCACTAAGATGAAGACAAGAAATAACGTCTTACAGGAACTTTGTGGTACGACGTGGGTTGCATTAGCTTCAACAGTGAGAACTTCTGCTCTTGGACTGTTGTACCTTGTGGCAGATAATTGCGCGTACATGAAGCTAGTCGACACGCAGCTCAGCCAGACCATGTGCGTTAGCAAAGGAACAATCAGAAACAATCCATATCACTATTTGCGTTTTCCCAGTTGTATGGCTCCCCCATTTATGCAGCGAGAACCTGCTCTCAACCGGGGGTTTACAAAAAATTCTCGTAATCTATACCTCTGCGTAGAGGAGGGCATTTTTACACTCAATAAGTCTTTTCTCCCGTCTTCCACCTCTACAAGATGCAAAATTTTTAACAAACAGTGAAGTAACAATAGCAGAGCGGTAGGCAGAATAATGATAGAACGACGCTTCCCCATAATACCTCAAGATGCGCTGCATCTCTTCTAAGTTACCGTGTTTCGAAGAGAACAAAAAGATTTTGTCTGCACTCAACAGAAGAACGACAAATAGTGTAAGATATATTCTCAGTATACAGGCGAGGATTAACAACGTCGCCCAGCGGTGACTGTGTTACAGAAAGATAAACTGTTCAGCACGTCATCAGTGCTTGCCCAAAACGATCCTTTCCTATTGCCGCCATGGCGTCAGTTGGATATATTCACCAGTTGGATGTATATGTCTGCGACATTCCGCGCTTTGTATACATTCTACATTCAATCAACTATTTATTATGAGCTTTTCTGTATGTTAAATACGTGTGTATGTGTTGTTAAAGAAGAAAGATTTTTTTCCATACGCTAGCCATATGCTTAATAAATAAATAAATCCGGATTTTCGATACTCCACGCGACCTACGATGCCAACCAATCCCTACAAACGACTGCGCGCAGTACTCTGATGTAACAAACGCTGCTCAGCTACGATTCGCTCATCAAGAGCTTTCCTGAAATTGGGGTACAGGTTTTAAGGCCCTTTTTTAATTCGCAATTGTCTTGACAGCATCCGGTGTGGCTATGATAGTTAACCGCTGTCAGCTCTATGAGCCATTATCGTATTACGAAAGTATGACGGGGTCTTGGTGGCTACTTGACATATCACTTTCGTAACAAAATACTCTTTCAGCTTACGATTCATTACGGTCAAAAGCTGTTAACTGTCGTAAGTACATCAAATGCAATAAAAATAATTGTGAACATAAAGGTGTTTCTCACGTGTCCAATATGACACCGTCAAACTTCAATTTAAGACTCTGTTGAATATGACACATGGTCCAGCAGCGGCGTCACCGCAGCCGGCTGAGGCGACACCGACAGTGGATCCGTATTTCTCGCAATCGGACATAGAGTGATTATACGAGGGTCACTCCAAAAGAAATGCACACTATTTTCTTTTAAATCCTTCTTCTATTCTAACAGTGAATAGATACATCCTTTAGGAACAATTGTTTCATTTCTCCACACAATTTCCATCTCTCTCAACTCCCTTACGTCATCTTGGAACCAGCGCCTGTATACCCGCACGGTCAAATTGTGGACCAACCTGTTGGAGCCACTATTTGGCAGCTTGCACTAGGGAGTCGTCATCTTCAAACCTTGTTCCACGAAGAGAGTCTTTCAGATTCCCAAAGAGATGATAGTCACATGGAGCCAGGTAAGGACTGTAAGGCGGGTGTTTCAGTTTTGTGATCGCTTCCATGGTTTTTTGACCGACATGTGGCCGTGCATTGTCGTGCAACAGCAGAACATCCTGCTTTTGCTGATGTGGTCGAACACGACTCAGTCGAGCTTGAAGTTTCTTCATTGTCGTCACAGGTGCATCAGAATTAATGGTGGTTCCACTTGGCAGTGTACAGTACGAGGCCTGCCGCTGCGAAGACAATCCTCAATATTGCCGTGCCCGCTTTCATCACTTAACCTGCTTGTCCACCGACTAACTGTACTGCGATCGACAGCAGCATCTCCATACATCTTTTTCAACCTTTTGTTGATGTTTCCCACTGTCTAGTTTTCACAGCACAGGAATTCTACGACAGCACGTTGCTTCTGACGAACGTCAAGTGTAGCAGCCATGTTGAAGACATGTTGTGACGGCGCCACTCACGGGAACAGGTAGAACTAAGTTTGAAAACAAGTGGGAAGGTTTGTATCTACACACTGTAAAACTTTCACACATGCAAAATTAAAACTGTATTTTTACGAAAATAGTGTGCATTTCTTTTGGAGTGACCCTCGTATGTCCTATTATCGACCTACAACGTCAGTCGTGAGTGCCTACGTTGGCCTCGGTTAACTCCCAACTGAGAAGCAGGTACTATAATGTGATGTTTTGCGTTGGCTTGTGGTGCAAAAGAGCGTACTGCTTAACAACAGAGCGAGGTGGTGCAGTAGTTAGCCAGCTGGAGTTATATTCGGGAGGACGACGGTTCAAACCCGGATCCCGCCATCCTGATTTACGTTTCCCGTGATTTCTACAAATCGCTTCACCAAATGCCGGGATAGTTCCTTTGAAGCAGCAGGGCTGATTTCCTTCTCAACCTTCCCTAATACGATGCTATCGATGAGGTCGCTGTTTGGTCCCCTCCCCTCAAATCAAGCAACCAGCCTTAATAACAGATGCGATAGAAAGGTATGAGTGCATCAGATAAATGAAGAGCGATCCGCAGAGGAAATTTTGTAAACCTACTAAACTAAACTTCGTGTAATCTTCTCAGCCCAAGGGTGTCACTAGATGGGGCTACGGAGGGGCATGTGGTCAGTACATCGTTCTCCCGGCCGTATGTGAGTTTTCATGACCGGAGCCTCTACTTCTCAGTCAAGTAGCTCCTCAGTTTGCCTCACAAGGGCTGAGTGCACCCCACATGCCAACAGCGCTCGGCAGACCGGACGGTCACCCATCCAAATGATAGCCCAGCACCACAGCGCTTAACTTCGTTGATCTGACGGGAACTGGTGTTACCACTGCGGCAAGGACGTTGACGTAAACCTGCTAACATCCTTGAAATTGCGGAGATGATTTCAAGGACTACAACCGTGTGGCCAGAGAAACATTTGACCATATTTTTAAGTCATAAGAAACAATGTAACTGCTCTGTGTAAGCTCAAGGTACGCAAGAGTTCAGAAGAAAAACTTATTATCGTAAGGAGACACAATTGACTTTGCTTGCTGACATGTTCGCACCAATTTTGTGTATTATTAACCATGAATTGTTAATGAGCAACAAATTATAATGATGATGATGAAGTCCCATACTCCTTGACAGAGCGTAGGGGAACGATGCGGGAGACCAGCACCGCTGTACTAGGCAAGGTCCTAGTGGAGGTGGTTTGCCATTGCCTTCGTCCAACCGTAATGGGGATGAATGATGATGAACATGACACAACAACGCCCAGTCATCTCGAGGCAGGTGAAAATCCCTGACCTCGCCGGGAATCGAACCCGGGACCCCGTGCTCGGGAAGAGAGAACGCTACCGCGAGACCACGAGCTGCAGACAACTAATTGTTGTGTGCCGTTGGTTTGATACATCGAACTGAAAAAAAAAAAACATATTTGGCCCGCCGTATCGTCGGTTCGTAATCCGAGATGATCAGTTACTGTTACATGGGCTGTCACTTCCTCTGTTGGCACTTACATTGGAGTCTTGGGTATTGTTTTCATTCCGACCTTGTACGACGATCGCCCGACGCGACAAGTATTATGGATCCATTGTAGGAGGTGTCTGACGGGTTATCTGCTTGTACTAGGTTTGAGTGACATCACTTCTTCCTTGTAATGTTACACCAATGGCTCTGAGCACTATGGGACTCAACTGCTGTGGTCATTAGTCCCCTAGAACTTAGAACTACTTAAACCTAACTAACCTAAGGACAGCACACAACACCCAGCCATCACGAGGCAGGGAAAATCCCTGACCCCGCCGGGAATCGAACCCGGGAACCCGGGCGTGGGAAGCGAGAACGCTACCGCACGACCACGAGATGCGGGCAGTTACACCAAACACGTGTATCGTAACAAGAAATTATGTTGTAGCGATATTATACCCCCAATGCCTAACTAACCAACTGATTAGAGTGAATTATGGAATGTCCCGCCCCTTACACATTACTGTTGTCGGACATGGTAACAGCGCAAATTGTTCCTTACGAACTGTTGCATCTGGAAGTCTGTGTTGACCAGTTCGCAATAAAAGAGTCCAGCAAGTTCCCATCTTCCCTGGCTGCGCAGAATGGAAGGTTTGCTTAGCTCGTGTCTTCTAGAGTTGTATCGATATTCTTATTTCTTCTCCGCCGGCAGCAGATCCAAACATGCGAGCGATGAACAGCGAATAGCTGAATGCGAAGTGGGAATATCTCAACACCGCCAGAATGAAAATCTCGAAATAAAGATTTTCACCAGATTTTTATTGCTCTCAGTCTCAAAATCAGGAGAATGAATTATTATTATGATAAATAACGCGAGAGACAGAGTAAAAGCAATGTTGTTACGATCCAATGGGCATGCAGGGTAAAAGATATCGCTTAGAGACTTTAGGTAATAAAATCCAGGTTGCTGCTATAGCAGCTGAATGATATATTTAGTGTGGTAGATCCAGTTCGGCTAGATGTGGGTGAAACTGTTTAATTGGGTATATCTGAGGACAGATTGTCATCAGCTATTCGTGGCTGCAACAGTAATGAACGATGTACCACGACCACACTGTGCACGTACTGATAGCTGGTGTTGATGCAAGTCATTACACTGGCTACACCTGGCAACAAGCCCAGTGTGGGGTCCTGCCCACTCGTCTCGTATAGGGTGCCCAAAGGATGCTGCGTTTTCAGAATGGTATACAACAGTTCAAGCAAAGTCACATTAACAGTTTTTATTAAAAATAAGAAGAATGACGATATTTGTTGTTGCTGAGCCAATACTGAGCGGCCAAGGATGGCAGGAGCAGAGCTTATATTCTCCTCTTGTAGAGGCTGCTGCTGTCTCCGTGCGTGGAAAGACTGGGGGATTTTTCCAGAACGAGATTTTCTCTCTGCGACGGAGTGTGCGCTGATATGAAACTTTCTGGCAGATTAAAACTGTGTGCCGGACCGAGATTCCATCCCGGGATCTTTGCCTTTCGCTTCTGTAAAGTTTGGAAGGTAGGAGACGAGGTACTGGCAGAAGTAAAGCTGTGAGGACGGGGCGTGAGACTTGTTTGGGTAGCTCAGATAGTAGAGCACTTGGCCACGAAAGTCGAAGGTCCTGAGCTCGAGTCTCGGTCCGGCACACAGTTTTAATCTGCCAGGAAGTTTCATATCAGCGCACACTCCGCTGCAGAGTAAAAATCTCATTCTGAAGGACCACTGGACCTAATCCGAGAAGTCTGAAATGTTACGGATGTCTGATACACACACAGACACTCAAACAAACAAACTGAAGAGAGAAAGAGAAAGAGAGAGAGAGAGAGAGAGAGAGATGTGGAATCAGAGAAAGAAATCGGCATGGTGAGTGTCATTTCAGTCCTACTGATATTGCTCAAACCCGATGGACTCAGGAACACTCGTGTGTTCATTACACGTGTATAGGAAAAAGGTTGATGCAGATGTGCAATACTCTCTTCCTCTTGCACCTTTATACTTAGGCAGTAGGCTGCTGTTGCCAACGGCCTTGCCGCAGTGATATAATCAGTTCCTCTCACATATAGCTTTCTATTACGGCGGGAGGATCCCCCGTTTTGTGATGCTTGTGGTGTGCACATCTCTGTCCGGCACATTTTAACAGACTGCAATTTATACCCTGATGCAAGAGCAGAAGTACAAGTTGCTGGGGATCTGCCCTGTGTTTTAGCTAATGATGATACGTGCGTGTCTAGGGTTTTAAAGTTTTGTGATGTGTCTGGACTCTGGCCTCAACCTTTAGGCTGGAGGTTTTAGTGTATTGCAAAGTGGCTGGCTCCTCCCTTTTTCCTTTGCGGTCCGCCAGCCACTTCCACCTGCTACATTGTTTTAGCTCCCTCTACCACTTTCTTCTTGTGTTGTCCATGTTTTACTGCTGATGGCATGCTTCGTCCCATGTTTCGGTGTCGGTAGGCACATATTTTTCCAAACTTGTTGCCTGTTTTTTTTTTACGTTCTGTTTTATCTTACTGTTCTCAGTATTTTATTGACACCCGTCTCAATGTGTTACTGAGCGGGCGCTGAAGACCTTGCCGTCGTGCGTCCATACAACCCTCTCCAACCAAGAATACATATCTGTATCCGGTGACTCCTATCGGCTAAGGACGAAACGGCGGTCGGCCTGTACCGTTGGCCCTTCCGACGCCTGTCCAGACGTAGTTTAGATTTAGTTTTAAAAGGCTCGTGTCAAATCACTGGCTTTTCCACGCTCATTGCACACAGTTATCTCGAATCCCCCAGAATTACGTCTGGGAGACTGGAAACACTGGATTATGCAGCGTTAAATTCCCATCACAATTTCCTCAGTGCACGATTATTACTGATCATATCTTCAGAACGAGACACTATTTCAGCCGTGTACGACTACGTTAGTCACCTCACGTGATAAAAGTGAGTAAATCGCGTAACGGAGCAGGCGGCTGCCCTCAAGGTAAGCGTGTTGCACACATTTTCAGTAAACAGTAGTGGAGGTAGAACGGGCAATCAAGAAAGAGTCCAAATTTAGGTTGAAAGAAAAAAACTGGAGTATAAATAGAAATATATCGAAACGGTGATTTTGTTACTACACTATCTCGTCAGACAACGAGGAAGTAGTTAGCATATTTCCATAAATGAGAGCGGTATTAGTCAAAGTTCACTGGAAAAGTGAAGACTTTTGTTGGGTACCTGCCAGCGTGTGTATTCGAGTTTTGTTTCTCTAGAAAAAGGCCTTGAAGGACGCTAGCGACTACCATTTAACACACCTGCTATGGTGTAGTTCCACGGCAGCTGTCGCTGTTCCACGCACGGTAATCGTCTACGGCACAGGAAGGCGTTGACATCTTGCACTGTCTCACATAGGCGAATGCTTTATCCCGTGAACGTCTTTTGATTTTTCTTCAGTCTTCCTTCCATTATCAATCGCAACGTCAGAACGACCTCCCTGGTGCCTTTCTCTTTTATACAGCTAAACTAATCATCTAATAGAGCCTCACTTTCCTTTTCCATTCTTCTGTACATTCTTCTTGTCACCAACTGTCATGCATGAGTTACTAACCTGATGTTGCTATAAATCTCTCCCTTGTCGGATCATTCAATCTTCGGAATTCTGTGATGGTATGTCGCCAGTGTCATTCACTGTACACACCAACGTGAATACTCGTTTTGTTGCAACTTTCCCCAGTGATTTCAAAAATTCCGATGAAATGCTGCTTATCTCTTCTGCCTTATTTCACCTTAAGACTTCCAAAACTCTTTCAAATTCTGATATAATACTGAACTGGATCCCTTATCTCTTCCCTATCGACCCCTGTTTCTTCTTCTGTCACGTCATCAAATTAATCCTTCCACTGACAGAGGCCTTCAGTGTTCTCTTTCCACTTATCCCACCTTTCCTCTGCATTTAACAGTGGAATCCGCGTTGCGCTCTTATCGTTAGCTCTCTTGCTCTTCATTTCACTAAATTTAATTTGTCTTTTCTATACACTGAGTCAGTCCTTCCGACAATCATTTCTTTTTCGATTTATTCACATTTTTCAAGCAGCATTTCGCCTTCCAGAGCTCCCTGTTTATTTCATTCCTCAGTTACTTGTATTTCCGTATTCCTGTATTTCTCTGAATATTTTTATACTTCCTTCTCTCTTCGATCAGCTGAAGCGTTTCTTCTGTTACATATGGTTTCTTCGTGGTTACCTTCATTGTACCTAAGTTTTCTTTACAACTCCTGTGATTGCCCTTTTTACAAGTGTCAATTTCTCCTCAATCGATATGAGTACTGAGCTATTGATTATCGCTGTATCTATAGCCTCAGACGACTTCAATCCTAAATGTGCATTTTTTAGTATTTCCGTATCACTTTCCTTTGCGCCTTAATACTACCTGGCTAGTCTATGAAACCACAACTTAGTCTTCATCATTACTAAATTGCTATCTGAGTCTGTATCTGCTCCAGGGTACGCCTTATAATTCAGTATCTGATTTCGGGATCTCTGCTTCACCAGTATGTAATCTAACTGAAACCTTGACGCATCTCCCGCCATTTTTAAGTATACCTCCTCCTCTTGTGATTCTTGAACAGCGCACTAACTATTACTAACTGAAATTTATTGCAGATTTCAACTGGCCTTTCTCCTCTCTCATTTTCCTATAACTATTTCTTTTATTCCTTTAACTACAACATCATTCCAATCCCCAGTAACTATCAGATTTTCATCTCCCTTCACGGACTGAATTACCCGTTCACTATCGCCACATACTTACCTATCACTGAACTGTTCAGAGTAACACACTCTCTATCTTACCTCCCAATTCATAACGAATCTTGCTCCCGTTATGTGATTTTCTGTGGCTGCTGAAATATCCTATCCTCACCTGACGAGAAATGCTTGTCCTCTTGCCATTGCACTTCACTGAGACCCGCTATATCTGCACTGAGCCTTAGCATTTCCCTTTTCAGATTTTGTAGCTTCCCTACCACGTTCAATCTTCTGACATTGCACGCCCGTACTCGTAGAAAGTTATCCTTTCGTCGGTCATTCAATCTTTTTCTCATGGACACCTCCTTAGCAGTCCCCTCCCGGAGATCCGAATGAGGGACTATTCTGCAATTTTTTTGCCAATGGAGAAATTATTATTACAATTTCTCAGTTACAGTCCATATGTCCTGTGGAGACACATTATGTGTCTGAAATTCAGTAGTTTCCATTGGCTTCTGCATCCTCATGCCGTTGACCACTTGTGATTCATTAGCCCCTAGGGGCAGTTTCCCAACCCAAATGCAAGAGAGTGCCCTGAACATGTGTCCGCTCTTCCACCGTGTTTGACAAGGCCGTTGGGAGAATGAAGGTGACTTCTTCTCTTGAAGTCTTCGGCTCCCATTACTGAAGATTGTTATTCATACTTTAAGCAATGGCGGGGCTCGAATCCATGACCGAAGATGTTTTGATTACTAACCATTACACCAATAAAAATGAGATACTGTCACTTCTTTACCCCAAAAGACTTGGCGTTCATCATTCGAGATAATATTAGAGATATTCATTAGCATCCCACATTTCACTGTTTATTTGTGAGGTAAGAGTGTGGGACCAGCGGAAAAGATAACGCATAAGACACCGGGACATCCATAGAAAGCGCTAAGTCAGCAGCCTTGCAGTTCATACGACGTAGCCCTCCGAATACAACTTCACGTAATGGGCAACACATGGCGTTAACATGGTGGAACCAGTAATGTAGTGTGGCAGGAATGCAACAAAAATTGCTAAGGGATGCCATACAAGGGCTTACACCCGACTCTCTTGAAACCAGGGAGGCTCCAACTTTTATGTCCTGAGGACAGCATCTGATTGTCTATATTACGTCACGATGACGTTATGGAGATGGTGGCCTCTGAGTCCACAGACTATGACTGAGCTCGCTGCCCAATATCGCTTACAGCACCACCACCGCATCACGGGTAAGGTATGCCACAACAGATACGGATTCCCATCAAAGACACAATATCAGTGTGTGGTCCGAGGTGCTGCGGGTAGCAAGTAATAACAGTTCGTCGCACCTGCGAAGATGGCACAGGCTGAAAGTAGAATGTGCGCACTCTATGGCGGAGTTCGTGGTTTAATCCCATGAGTAGCGATGGTTTCTACCTCAAACGACCATTTTATTATTATGCTTCAGTTTCTCCCAGCGTATTTGTTGATCGAACAGTACAGAGGTGTACTGCCGGTTCATTATACTCGGATAATCGGACGCATACTGAAGATGCAGCATGGAGTGGAAACCGTCTCTTGCCCGCCCAATAAGACACGGCCATTAATGGGAAGTGTCGAAGACGATCTCGGTTTGCGGAAGGAAGACATATACCAGATTCCATGTCAATTTGGGGAAACGTATATTGCACAGACAGTGCGCACCATCCAAGATCTTTTCCGAGAACGCCAGAGGCACACTCGACTGATCTATCCTAACAAGTCAGCGGTCGCGGAGCACTGTTTCTCCGAGAACAGGAGATGGAGTACGAACGTACCATGATCTTGGCACAGACCTCCGAATACTGGGACAGCGTCGTCAGAGAGGCCATAGAAATTCGTACCAGGGACGATGTCATCAACCGTGACTGCGTCTATAATCTCAGCAGGGTTTGGGAGCCAGCTCTGACTTTAATAAAGAAGAAACTCAGCAAATAAATCGATCTGGCGACCAGGGCGGACAGAGAACTAACATCAACGCCATCACAGACGACGACGCTTGCGTCTCCGCGACCGTCGACGCCGACGCGGATGTGGGCGCGGACCGCGGACGGAACGTCTCGCTGGGGCTGGAGATATTAGCCGGTCGCGAGCACTCTGGAGCTCAGTTCGGCCCTCTGCAAACCTGACGGTGGCGACATGTCCGATCGCCGAAACATTGAGCCCTTTAAACAATATCAACCGTGTTGTGATGATGACAGACGAATCGTTGCCAATATTGAATGAACCGTGGGCAGGCCGTCGCGGCCGAGCGGTTCTAGGCGTTTCAGTCTGGAACCGTGCAACCCCTACGGTCGCAGGTTCGAATCCTGCCTCGGGCATAGATGTGTGTGGTATCCTTAGGTTAGTTAGGTTTAACTAGTTCTAAGTTCTAGGGGACTGATAACCTCAGAAGGTAAGTCCCATAGTGCTCACAGCCATTTGAACCATTTGTATCGTCGCCAATGTTGAATTACTGGTGGCCAATGCTAAATACAATCCTGGAAATTGAAATAAGAACACCGTGAATTCATTGTCCCAGGAAGGGGAAACTTTATTGACACATTTCTGGGGTCAGATACATCACATGATCACACTGACAGAACCACAGGCACATAGACACAGGCAACAGAGCATGCACAATGTCGGCACTAGTACAGTGTATATCCTCCTTTCGCAGCAATGCAGGCTGCTATTCTCCCATGGAGACGATCGTAGAGATGCTGGATGTAGTCCTGTGGAACGGCTTGCCATGCCATTTCCACCTGGCGCCTCAGTTGGACCAGCGTTCGTGCTGGACGTGCAGACCGCGTGAGACGACGCTTCATCCAGGCCCAAACATGCTCAATGGGGGACAGATCCAGAGATCTTGCTGGCCAGGGTAGTTGACTTACACCTTCTAGAGCACGTTGGGTGGCACGGGATACATGCGGACGTGCATTGTCCTGTTGAAACAGCAAGTTCCCTTGCCGGTCTAGGAGTGGTAGAACGATGGGTTCGATGACGGTTTGGATGTACCGTGCACTATTCAGTGTCCCCTCGACGATCACCAGTGGTGTACGGCCAGTGTAGGAGTCGCTCCCCACACCATGATGCCGGCTGTTGGCCCTGTGTGCCTCGGTCGTATGCAGTCCTGTTTGTGGCGCTCACCTGCACGGCGCCAAACACGCATACGACCATCATTGGCACCAAGGCAGAAGCGACTCTCATCGCTGAAGACGACACGTCTCCATTCGTTGTTGTGATGCCTCGTGTAAGGAGGAGAAATGAGTACCATCACGTTTCGGACTTTGACAAGGGTCGGATTGTAGCCTATCGTGATTGCGGTTTTTGTATCGCGACACTGCTGCTCGCGTTGGTCGAGATCCAATGACTGTTAGCAGAAAATGGAATTGGTGGGTTCAGGAGGGTAATACGGAACGCCGTGCTGGAACCGAACGGCCTCGTATCACTAGCAGTCGAGAGGACAGGCATCTTAACCGCACGGCTGTAACGGAACGTGCAGCCACGTCTCGATCTCTGAGTCAACAAATTGGGACGTTTGCGAGACAATGACCATCTGCACTAACAGTTAGACGACGTTTGCAGCAGCATGGACTATCAGCTCGGAGACCATGGCTGCGGTTACCCTTGACGCTGCATCACAGACAGGAGCGGCTGCGATGGTGTACTCAATGACGAACCTGGGTGCACGAATGGCAAAACATTTTTTCGGGTGAATCCAGGTTCTGTTTACAGCATCATGACGGTCGCATCCGTCTTTGGCGACATCGCGGTGAAAGCACATTGGAAGCGTATATTCGTCATCGCCATACTGGCGTATCACCCGGCGTGATGGTATGGGGTGCCATTGGTTACACGTCTCGATCACCTCTTGTTCGCGTTGACGGCACTTTGAACAGTGGACGTTACATTTCAGATGTGTTACGACCCGTGTTTCTACCCTTCATTCGATCCCTGCGAAACCCTACAATTGAGCTGGATAATGCACGACCGCATGTTGCAGGTCCTGTACGGGCCTTTCTGGATACAGAAAGTGTTCGACTGCTGCCCCGGCCAGCACATTCTCCAGATCTCTCACCAATTGAAAACGCCTGGCCAATGGTAGCAACTGGCTGGTCACAGTACGCCAGTGACTACTCTTGATGAATTGTGGTATCGTGTTGAAGCTGCATGGGCAGCTGTCCCTGTACACGCCATCCAAGCTGTTTGATTCAATGGGCAGGCGTATCAAGACCGTTATTACGGCCAGAGGTGGTTGTTCTGGGTACTGATTTCTCAGGATCTATGCACCCAAACGGCGTGAAAATGTAATCACATGTCAGTTATAGTATAATACATTTGTCCAATGAATACCCGTTTATCATCTGCATTTCTTCTTGGTGTAGCACTTTTAATAGCCAGTAGTGTAATATTTGCTTTTAATTTTCTAGGAACTGACAGGGTTAAAATAGGTCTAATATACGCTGTAACATGTAGCCACAGTAAGCATGGTTTCCTCTTAGAGGGTGGTATTGTTCCTCACACGTGATGCCCTAGCGCCCTCTCCTGCGACAGTAATTGGTAATGTGGCGTCCGATTCACTTCTCTTGCTGACTGACCTTGTAGTGGATCTGATATACCGTTGTACACAATGGTCCCGTATTCGAATCGATAGCGTGCCGACATTGGCCCATTTTTCAGATCCGAAACAATTACTGCATCACGCTATCTGGACATTCTTCGTGAATTTGTAGCGGTACAAACTGCCTTAGACGACACTGCGAACACCTCGTGGTTTATGCAAGATGGTGCCCGGCCACATCGCACGGCCGACGTCTTTAATTTGCTGAATGAATATTTCGATGATCGTGTGATTGCTTTGGGCTATCCGAAACATACAGGAGGTGGCGTGGATTGGCCTCCCTATTCGCCAGACATGAACCCCTGTGACTTCTTTCTGTGGGGACACTTGAAAGACCAGGTGTACCGCCAGAATCCAGAAACAATTGAACAGCTGAAGCAGTACATCTCATCTGCATGTGAAGCCATTCCGCCAGACACGTTGTCAAAGGTTTCGGGTAATTTCATTCGGAGGCTACGCCATATTATTGCTACGCATGGTGGATATGTGGAAAATATCGTACTATAGAGTTTCCCAGACCGCAGCGCCATCTGTTGCTGAAAATTGTAACTACTGTAATTTCGAAAGTTTGTCCGCCTGAAAATGTACTGTTGTCCCAAGCATATTGCAACAAACGGTGTATTTCTATCGCTGGTCGTTTAGTTTTTATTGCCGTTTCAAATATACCGGTCATTTTTGAAACACCCTGTATATCCGCCACACCAAAGATAGTACAGCAGTACTAAAATCGATACACGCTGCTGCTGCCACTCATGGGGAGGACAGCAACATTATCGCGATAACCGCAGGAGATATAAAACCACAAGACTGCAACGAACGTTTAACCCAAGACATGCATATCTCGAGCCAGCCACAGAACAACTATTTACATGCCATTCTTATAAAATCGAAACTGATCATTCCATTTTTTACGTAAACAAATTATTACAGTAACTCATTTTTTCTGTCAAAATCTATTGTTTTTGTAATCTGGTCGTAGCTTACAAGGCGCGCTTCTAAATCACTGATAAAAGATGGACGCATTGTCACTTCGCGATCTTTTCGTTTTTCAGTTTTCATATTTGTTTAGCTTAGTGCTGTGTAATACCGCAATTGACATGACAAGAACATAAATCGCTCACAGTTGTCGTAAGTAAACTGCTCACTCCTTGTCAGACAGGAATTAGCCCTCAGCAACGACTAATATGAAAGCAGACGTCGTGTTAACGCTTTCCGTCTCTGTCTTCCGAGTAGATTCACGTAGGGAGTGCTGCTGTTAAGTAGTGCGGTCTGTACAGCATCCGTCTGTCTTTTGTGTCTGCAGGGAGCCCTGCCAGAACCGACGTACTTCAGAAAGATGGAGGACTGGATGCGCACTACACTGGTGTCCAACATGAGACGTGGAGTCCTGTTCCTGAGGAGAACAGTCATATCTTAACGACAGGGGGCGCACGGTGATGTACAGTCTTGCTCAAAAGTATCCGAACGTCCTGAATTGCATTTCGCTCATTCGCATGCAACCCGCATAATTCAGCTGTCTAGCAGGTCTTCTAATCGCCCCTCGGTACAGTCGTTTGACTATTGAAAATGGTTCCAACAAGTCAACACTAGGAAACACTGCTCTCTATTGCGATAACTCAAGATGTAAAGTAATACCATGATACTACAAATATCAGGCAGCACCTTATCACATATAAGACTGTCCTTAAGGCTTGTAAGCTCACGTTATTACAACAAATGTTACCATTCTCATTATTACCTCAGATAGGTAATGCACGTAGTAAGTTAGTCAGATTTATGATTTCCTCTACAAAGTAATATACTGTACTTATAATTTAACACAAAACGACATTAAACATTTTAGATATTCACGAGCAGCTAGTTGAGAATGTGTATGAACATCAAATGACACGACTAACCGTCTCGTTATGCAATTGGATTCAAACCCAAGTCATGCAGACTAAGCAAAGATTTCGTGACTGACAGAAACTAACAGTCATTCCTGACTAGGCATACAGAGAGTGATATGCCTCGATTTTAGACAGTATCAGTTAGCAGATATCAACTTGAAATTACATAACGTAAACATCTTTAACGGACGTGAATTCCTACCCAGCATCTATTGTCCCTGTTAACGAACTATGAGAGATGTTAAATATTGCATCTTCACAAGTAACTTACTTGAAATGCCGTGAGGTAAACCTTTGTTTTGTACAGCGATTCGAACCCAGAACCTAATCGGATTGTTATCGAAGCACAAACTACTGTGACATATCAGATTTTCTCGGTAGTAGCTAGATGTTTTAACTGAAATTAACAAAACATTTTTTTTTTTTCCTTTCCAGGACTCCAACTCGGCACCTAGCGATATGTGAGCATGTTTGAACTAGAAATAATATGACGAAGAGTTCACTGCTGACTGGGAATCGAACTCCACTCATGTCGTTGTTGCAGGCCCGGGTTCCCGGGTTCGATTCCCGGCGGGGTCAGGGATTTTCTCTGCCTCGTGATGGCTGGGTGTTGTGTGCCGTCCTTAGGTTCGTTAGGTTTAAGTAGTTCTAAGTTCTAGGGGACTGATGACCATAGATGTTAAGTCCCATAGTGCTCAGAGCCATTTTTTTTGTCGTTGTTGACAACACACAAAGAGACGTCAGCTACCGAATTTTTCTCGCAAAAAGTTCTGTGTCCCACTGGAAGTCGAAAACGTCACATAACGTTAGTGTTGACAACGAATGAAAATACATTAAAAATCAAAATTATTATCCACCAGCAGGTAGGTGTTCTCATGCTAGAGCTCGATAGTACATAATGAAAACTTTAGTGCCGAGCCAGGATTCGAACCCATTCACGTGCAATATGTGGAGATATAGAGGAATCTGCAGTTTTGAACAAACAACAAATTGTAGTGGAGCTCTATTGTCACGCCTTAAGGGCGGTCTCAGTTGCATTCCCAGTTCAGAACCAAATTTATCGACATACAGAAGCTCAAATAAAAGATTGAATAAGTGTCCTGTGACCCTACATAGCGACTGCTTCGTCACTAGAAATAAATAACTGTTATAAGAAAGGTTACTGGTGGTAGAGTTTCTACATGTCGCCAGTCCTGACTTTATTGTGGTTGAACCTAACGTCTTCTTGGTAGAGAAGGAATATCATTTTTAATGTAAATCTCAGACCACAATGCCCTTATACCTTCTTCACTTCCCGTAGCCAGAAGAGAATAAAATCTGTCTTTCCCTATCAAAAACCATCTGCAGAAGTCGGAATCGAACCCACACCATAAGCATAGCAATATATCATCATTCCATTATAGCAAATCCGCGTCTCTGCGACTCATTTTTCTATCATAACAACGTTGCGCACACTGGGTGAGAATTCTGACACACAGGCTCCCTGTAGTGGTTTGCATCCTGTTCAGTACATTCATTTACTTGGTTGACCGAATCGCCATGAACTAGCTTCCTCGGCTACCCAAATGCATACATTCGACTCTATTTTGTAATCACCGAAATAAAATCACGTAACTGGCACCTAGACAGAACTTCCAACAGTCTAGGATGCAGAAATTTAAATAGAAAGTGTACTTCTCCACTTGAGCTACTCTATTGCGCTATCTCTTTGTTGAAAACGTCGTGGAAAGCAAAAGAAAAGCTGTAACTGTCTGTCTCTCAGAAATCTACATCCAGCCATATGCATTATCTCACAGCACTGTGGAATGCGGAAGTTCTGGAGGAGTTGTTTTTGACTTCTGGAGCTGCTATGGCTATGTATCAGCTAGTAGCGTAACAGTAAGCATCGTGCGCTGTAGATTAAACGTCGCGGGTTCGAGTACGTTCACTGCTACATTTTATAAAACGAAATTCTGCTATCTGCTGAAGTTACCAATCTAATGGAACTTTGAACATAATTCCCCTCGCTTCTCAACCCAGAATAGTAGCATGTGGAAATAGGGCTAACTTCTGCCACATTTTGTTCTTTTGAGATTTAATAGACGGGCAGGCTGCAGATGCATCTCGAAACTTTTGTATTATGTATGGGGGGAGCGCATCGTGCCAAAATACGTCACATAAGTATTTTCTACATTATCTTTCGTGTGGTAGTGGCATTTTATTCTTCTTGAAACCTCGTTTGACAGCTTTAACTGAGAATAAATTTTCTACATGCATGTAATGAATGAACTGCACGTGCATTGTCAGACTGTTATAGATAACATCAGAGAATTCGCCTATATCGTTGATGATTAATTTCCCTCTCATGTTCACTATTGTTATAACTACACTAAAAGAAACCTTACGAAAATTGTGCACTGTATTATAAGTAATGAACTAAAACTACCCACGATAACCTGTTTTAATAAAAATGAGTATTTGTACACAAGTGTGCCTCTATTGGCACGACTTAGTAAAATACTACTCACTTAGATTACGATTGCGTCTGTGTTTAATTGCTGTGCTGTGACATACTCATGAAGTATGCAAATGTGCCATTTCATAAATAAAGTTATGTATTCCTGGAAACCCAAAATTTGCTTGTCAGCAGCGGAAAGAGGCGTTACCTGTTGTGCAGCGTTGTAAGATTTCACCATTGCACTATGAGCCGAAAGTATTTTCTTGCGATTTCCTTATCGATGTTTGATCTGACTGCTTGTAGCTCTTTCACAGAATGGATAAAAACAGTACAGTCAGCAGAACTGGATCCGCGAACCATAACAAACGCGTCTGGCAGGTCACCATGTTACCACAGAGCTATCTAAGAGGTACGTGTCTTAGCTTCCTCTTACGAGGCCAATAGTGGCTAGAGCTCGTACACCACTATTTAAAGGACGAGATTAGTAGCGATTTCCACGTGCAACGACCTGGGCTGAAAACCGTAATTCGCAATCTTTTGTTACACGTCAAGCGATAATAACTCAGATTATTTAATGGAAATCACAGGAAAAATCAAGTGAACTTTGAGGCTTAATTCCGTGGACGCTAGGAAGTAGCTCGTCGATCACAGAGTTGCCAAACATACCCTGCCTTGCTGCCAAATCTCAGTTACAGTACCAGCAGGAAGAAAACGAACCGGTGTGTTCCTCCAGTGGGCTGGGTAATGACCATAGACGTGGCTGCCACGGCCTGGAAAACGTAATGCGTCTGATTCGTATTTCTGTAACTAGGTTTAGGGACTGGAGCGTAGTTACTAATAATACTCAGGACTGACTGAAAACTAAGCATCATTAATCAGTTACTGTCACAGTTGTTTTTAAAATACTTTCGTAAGTGTACTCAAAACTGATGACCATAGATGTTAAGTCCCTTAGTGCTCAGAGCCATTTGAACCATTTTTGAACCCTGTTCCTATAAATAGCTATCGGTTCATCAAATAAAATAAAATTTTCTAATGTAAGTAAATTTACTGGCGACAGTATTTCTCTTTACCATGATTTCTGCCTATGTCATTTCGCAACGTAAACTGGGTCCTCCCAGTTGGTAATGAAGGAACGTGGTGTTTAATGCGGATTCTGAATTTTAACTACTTTCTCTTGAGGTTACCAGAGGTAAAGTAAATCTGTTTGTGCCTCTTAAAAGTAAGTGCCTGTACCCACGCATTGCACCTGTGATAGTTCGTTCCACCAGACCATTGTGGCCACATTTCCCAGCCGCAGGAATGTTCTTTAATGGATGACATGCTTCGCTTACAAAATAGTCACGGTGGAAAAAATGCAAGTCTATTAAATGGTTAAGTAGAAGCAAGCATCTGATGCGCAAATTATGCTATTCTCATGTCAGCAAGATGTAAAGACTCTTCTAGGCATCATATCCTCGATGTGAAGCCATTTTAAAATTTTCACTAATTCAGCAAATTTCTTAGTTCAAGAAAACCCACTGTGAAGTGTGAAGTTGCCGGATAATTCGATTATTACCGTCATGATTACTATAATTTTCTTCATACTGATGCTGGAACACATGTGCTTGAATATCATTTAATGCCTTTTGTTCATTATATAATGTAGTTGCCGAATCACAGGTTCTTACCCTGTCTATGGAATCATTTTCTTGTCAATATCAGACATCAGAAATTACTCGTAGATTACATTAAACCAAAGTAATAGATGAAGACGTTACTTGATAACAAAAACGTGTTGCCTTTCTTCATTGACTTGCGCCTCGAAATGGCTGTCAAATACTGCCAAACCAAACGCCAAGGGATCTTACTGCCTTCCGATATACATCGCTGTCAGTTCTTCCATATGATTTAGGCGACGTAACCTGTTTCAAGTTGTGTATGGCAGGGAATGTTTCATAAAATCAATTGTTTTCCTTTGTAATAAACAGAAAGGTTTCGTACTAAACTATCCGAGTTGCACTGTGGTCAGAGAGTCACGCTAAACTGTAGGTCCCCCTATTAACTGGTTATGTAAGTCAACTCAAAGGTTGGAGGAAAGCAACGGCGTACCTCCTCCTACAAGACCGTGCCTATTAAAGCACTGTGGTGTTCAAAACAATCTTCCAACTGATGACTGCTTTACTTTCCTATGGACTACATAGTAAATGATCTATGAGTTATTAACATTTTTGTGTTTTCATCCTGCAGCTTTGACACCAGTAAACATAAGCAACCGGCCAAGGTGGTAGACGACGATGCTGTCTAACCCAGTTACAATCTTGGTCATGGTTATGTTTCAGTCGAATACCTGTATGTGCCTTTCTGTGTATTTCAAGATATACTTTTATACACTTGGTATGCATCCAAATTGATATCTGATAGAGCTATATTTAGCAACAAGAATCAGATACGTTTTACGAGCAGTATATCGGACAAGAAGTCAGTGCAGCGAGATTTCGTTTGTGTGTTGCACATGGTGCAAGAATTAGTTGTGTTTTGCTTGCTTCTATGATAGATTTCACCCCACTGAATGCGAGCAAGCTCACTAATAGAATGTCAATAATTTGAATTACACAATAATACACTTAAAAGGTGTATTTTTGCATTATGTGTCCCGATCAAAATGAATGCAAGTATATTATATGCGTACTTGCTTATTACCCGCGCTTCTCGTAGCTTTCCTCAAAAAATAAAAATAAAAAGAGGGAGAGAGAGGCAGAGAGAGAAAACAGAAATGTATTTCAAATACCAGCGCGGTGGCGCTATTTTCGTCTCGTGATGTAAAGCAAGGATAGTTGACAGGTAATATCTCGTTGTACTAGCGACATGTATGGCTACAGCATCCTTTCCTTTCTCTCTGCAAACAACCAGAACAGAATTCAGTAACAAAATGGTAATAACACCTATGTAGTCCGCCAATTAAACACTCAGGCTTTCTTGGTTCTTTTGTTAATCGTTAACAATTGTCTGTAATGCTGGAAGCATCCTTGATTACTGATTTATTACTACCATTGTTACTGTTATTCGTCACCACACAACAGCTTTGCTATCACTCATTGCTGCCGATGCACGTAACAAATGGATCAGGATGAATAGAATGTGGGATGTTTGGTCACGGAGAATATACACATTTATTTTTGTGTTAGCAGAAGAGCCAACACCGTGTTACGAGTGGAGGCCGAAATGCACGCGTTTGAGAGCGTACGTAGACAGTGAACCATCGCTAGCAAAGTCGTCTGTACAACTGGGGCGAGTGGTAGGGAGTCTCTCTAGACTAGACATGCCGTGTGGCGGCGCTCGGTCTGCAATCACTGATAGTGGCGACACGCGGGTCCGACGTATACTAACGGACCGCGGCCGATTTAAAGGCTACCACGTAGCAAGTGCGGTGTCTGGCGGTGACACCACATTTATCTCGGCGTCATGTGTTCAGGGTAATATGAAAATCTCAGTAAGAGAAGACGACTACAGGATGCCAGTGATGCAGGCAATAATACCCAACTATTTCTGTCGACTTACTATGACGACACACAAATTGGCGTCTGAGTGTATTTTGATTATAATTCCTTAGCCTTCTTGCGACCTAGTTCTAGTGAGCATACATAATACTTTGCTTTTTGAACACCGAGCAATAACAGTCAAAGATAGTAGATGGAAGGATACAAAGAAACAATCAGACTCATGGGTGTGGATCCAGGTTCATCATTAGAAGATTAAACATTATTTGTATAGATCTGAAGACGAAACAGCACAGATCTGCACAGTGCCCACATGAGCACTTTAGTTTCTGTCTCAATGGGCATAATTCTTAGTTACATCTCTTCTGACTTTTCAAATGAATTGATTGTTATTCGGCACAGAATAATTAGTTAACTGTGTTTCTTATAGCTTCCATTCGCACCAACATTTTTCTATATTCTCGTGCAATTCATGAAATTCTACTTCTATGATCACAAGACTGCCCATAGATGCAATCGATTTCGACGTACAAAGATTTCGTTACCTTATTTTTCGTGACAGATGGACAAAGTTGACTTCTGAAGACTTTATTGTACTGAAATAATCTTTTGTCACAAAGTAACCAAGTAAGTGTTTTATTAGTATATATTTTGTGGGAAACTATAATCGTGATGGAAGATTGTACAGCTAAATGTTCGACACAAGTGGTAAGTGAAAACGTTGCATATTAACCAAACCCCGCGCCTCCTTTCCATATCCTCCTATGACACGAGCATGGTTTCTCCTCGCATACCGCTACAGAGCTGTTCCTAGCACAGCTGAGAATTGGCAACATCATCACAAACATTTGGCAACACTGTGACAGGTCAATCACTTCCGCGCATGGTACTGAATTGACTCGCTACATTCACTTGGTATTTCCTTTCCATATGAAGGACCCGTGCTATACACGGTGGTCCATTGATAGTGGCCGGGCCAAATATCTCACGAAAAAAGCATCAAACAAAAAAAACTACAAAGAACGAAACTTGTCTAGCTTGACGGCGGAAACCAGATGGCACTATGGTTGGCCCGCTGCATGGCGCTGCCATAGGTCAAATGGATATCAACTGCGTTTTTTTTTTTAATGGGAACCCCCATGTTTCATTACATATTCGTGTAGTACGTAAAGGAATATGAATGTTTTTGTTGTACCACTTTTTTCGTTTTGTGATAGATGGCGCTGTAATAGTCACAAACACATGGCTCACAATTGTAGATGAACGGTTGGTAACAGGTAGGTTTTTAAAATTAAAATACAGAATGTAGGTATATTTGAACTTTTTATTTCGGTTGCTCCAACATGACACATGTACCTTTGTGAACTTATCATTTCTGAGAACGCATCTTTTACAGAGTGTTCACCTGTAACTACAACATTAATGCAATAAATGCTCAAAATGATGTCCGTCAACGTGAATGCATTTGGCAATACGTGTAACGGCATTCCTCTCAACAGCGAGTAGTTCGTCTTCTGTAATGTTGACTTGACTAATACATATGAATCCATGACAAAAATTAATTATTTGAAGAATCTCCTGTGAAAGAAAAAAAAAAACAGGATGTGACGCTATAATTATAGCGCACTGGATCAAAACAATGGAATTAATTCTGTGCCACATTGATGTATTGCATACTACTGTAATAAAATACTCATCAAATAAAAACGGTTTTGTGCCTCCGTTGCTATAGAGTGTGAAACACAAATCGTAGACAGATTTTATGGGTCACCACTCAACAACATTCAAGCATTTTACACCATCGAGAGTGAGGAGTGGAGCAGATGTTGTTGGCAGAACGCGAGGCAGGACAGCAAACAGGTCCCAGAGAACTCAGACACATGCGGTGTTCAGAGGCAGATGGTCGGCCAAGAAATCTCTCGCTAAAATGTTGTTTAACCAACCTGTTATTACCAATATGACAAAAAGTAAAATATATTGTATATTCGCTTGAATTACACTCATAGCTTCAGCACCGAGAGGAAAGGGCCGATAAAAGTTTTGTCGACATGTGCTTTGTGTTGCCCGATGTGGTATTAGGTAGTCTTGCGTTTTACCTCAAGACTAAGATCGTAGTCAAGAGTGATGTACTCAGACTGCAGACAAGAATTCCTACGGGAAGTGTCGCAGTATACAATGTTGCCAAATCGAGCATATTGCTGGACATAGAACTCTGAGGGGAGCCTTACGTGAGCGTTTAGGCAGTCAATTTTTTTGTCTAAGACTGTATCTACAACACATACTGTACGCTGAAGACCCAGAAGAATTAAAAGAACACAATTAGTTTACGAGAGAAACGTCAACTATACTGTTAGAACTATTCATAGTACTGTATACGTGTGTGTAAACGTCTTCCAGTGCCCACTCAAGGAAGACAAGGATACACAGTCTAGCTTCAATATTATAATTACGCCTCAGTTTGTGGATGAACTCAGACTTAGGTTGATAATCATTTTCAGTATTTAGCAGTACTGTACCCATTGGTGTTAAACTCATTATCAACCAATGATTCCCACAGCTAAAGGAAGACTTCTTGTGATGCCTCTTAGACAAAATACTTACGCAGTGCTATCAGACGAAAAGGTCAACCTGACACAAATTGTGGCAAGTTTTATTTACAACCTTCGTACATGGACAAAGAGCTTTTCCTCTTTGAGATATCTCTGAATGTTGCTGCATAAGATGATTTAAGAAGAAAGTAAATTCCCTCAGCTAGGAAAATGTATAAAGAAATCGTCGTAACGGTACTAAATCGAAGTTTTTGAATCGTTTCCCGGCCGTACTCTGCCGCATTTCGCTGGTTGGAAGGCAGAAAACTTACTGACAAATTTCACAGAAGGAAAAGGGGGACGAAATGTCTCCCACTGGAAGGTCATGTTGTTTTATTTAAATGATTGCAAAATCTTGCAGTCATTTTAGGCTGTGAGGGGGTGCACACAGTAGAATGGCTCAAAAACAAGGTGCCCATGATATGCCCGTGGGAGGATACGAAGCTACTGGTCAAGACGGCAGCGGAGCTTCTTAAGACCGCAGAGATATCGTTATGGGTACCTAATATCCTTAAGGAAGTCCCTCCCAAGACTCTGTTCGGAAAAATAGGGGCCCAGGGCACAAAAGTCTTGACAGAAGACTGGAGAGTGATTAACCAGAAGGTTGCTGGAGAAGGACGAACCCTGCTGGTGGAGGTTGGTGAGAAGTCCCTGAAGGCGATGCGGAAGCAGGACCTGAAACTGTTTTTAGGGTTCTCGCAGGTCACCGTCAGGGTTCTCAAATACCTCAAAGATGCCAGTAAGACGGAACCTGGAGGTGCTGCAGATTAATCTGCAGCACAGTAAAGGGGCCTCTGCTGCACTGAGCCGCTGGCTAGGGAGACAGGAAGTGGATGTGGCCCTGACACAAGAACCTTATTTACACAAAGTGGGTGGATTGGGCCTCTGTGGCACTGGAGGTAAGCTGATCTATGCTAGAAATCTGAGAAACTCCAGAACACACATCTATGTAAGAAATGGCATTTGATAGATTTCTGCTCTAGGGACTTAGGGACCATTAAAATGCAGCAAAGTGAATAAGGTATCACGGGGGAATTATTTTGACCCCAGTATACCTTCCTTACACAGACAGCTCTAGGTGTGGCCGAGCGGTTCTAGGCGCTACAGTCTGGAACCGCGCGACTGCTACAGTCGTAGGTTCGAATCCTGCCTCGGGCATGGATCTGTGTGATGTCCTTAGTTAGGTTTAAGTTCTAGGGGACTGATGATGGTCCGATAGTGCTTAAAACCATTTGAACCAAAGACAGCTCTCCTCCTACCTTGTAGGTGAGGAGACTGGTAGAGACTTGTCATCGGCATGGTGATCAACTGCTGGTGGGATGATACGCCAGTGCCCACAACCTAGTGTGGGGCAGCAAGGACACAAACAGTAGAGTACCTTCTTGAATTTCTTTTAGCTAACAACTTAGAGGTCCTGAATAGAGGCAATGAACAGACATTCAGGAATAGCCGGAGGGAAGAAGTAATTGACATAACCTTTGGTTCCATGACATGGGTAGCTACGTTACACAATGGCATGTGGTGTTGGAGCCATCCTCATTGGACCACATGTACATCAAAGTCAAGGTTGAAATGGGAATCAGACGGACCATGACCTATAGGAATCCCAGGAAAACAGACTGGGAGACATATGGGAGGGACCTTGACTTAGGCTTATCAGAAATTAAAACCTCGCTAAGGAATCCAGAAGAATTTGAGGAAGTAGAATAGTGACCTCATATCAGGACAACTGCAGACTCACCAGGAAGTGCACAAATAGGAGTGTTCCTTGGCGGAGTAACAAACTGGAAACGCAAAGAAAACAGGTATCGAGAGTGTTTAATATTGCGAGACGTAAAGGACAGTAAGCTAAATATTGAGGCCCTTGTCAATTACACTCTTGCAATAAGACAAGCAAAAGAGGCCTCCTGGAAGGCATTCTGCGAGGAAGTGGAGTGCACGGCTGAACAAGCCAGACTTTACAAGATTCTCACTAGAGTACCAACCATTCCAGAAGTTACTTTGAGGAAGGTGGATGGGGAATACACAAAGACACCACATGAGACGCTGGAATTGCTCCTAAAAACTCACTTTAATCAATATGCTCTGCTGGACAACACAGACCAGTATGTGACCCCAGAGAGACAATGGTTCTCAGGCACTCGAAGATAGGACTGGGAATTGACCAAGGAGTGTGTGAACTTCAACAAAATCCAGTGGGCGGTGGGAACATTCCAACGGTTCTAGTCACCTGGCCCAGATGGAATTTTTCCATCTCTCCGGCAAGAGGCTGGAAGAAAGCTTATAAGAGTCCTATGCAGGCCACTCAGGGTTAGCCTAGCAGTAGGAATCATTCCCAATGCTTGGAGGGCAGCGAAGGTTGTCTTCATTCCAAATTCAGGGAGAATTGATCATACCAAGGTCAAGGATATGAGACCAATTAGTCTGTCCTCCTACATACTCAAAACATTGGAAAAACTGGTTTATGTACATGTTGGGGAGAGGAGGCTGAGTAGGGTCCCTCTACACCCAAACCAACACACATACCTAACAGATAAATCATGTGAGACAGCTCTCCACTAACTCGTTGGGAAGGTGGAAAAAGCACTTCACTTCCAAGAAATAGGCCTCTGCATCTTCATGAATATCGAGGGAGCCTTCAGTAACACAACATTCGATACCATGGCAAGGGCAGCAGAGGTACATGACCTGGGGACCATTATATATAGGTGGACCAAGGCCATGCATAGTGGAAGAAGGTAGAGGCTACCATGATGAATGAAGGTAATTAAGACCACTAGAGGCTATCCACAAGGAGGTGTTTTGTCTCCTCTGTTGTGGAACCTAGTGGTGAACGAACTCATTGAGGAACTAAATTGCAGACAGTGCTTCTGCCAAGGACACGCAGATGACCTTGTCATAGTAGTACTTGGCAAATTCGCTGACAGAGTCAGGGATATGGCACACAGAGGGTTGGACATTGTGCAAAAATGGTGCATTAAACAGGATCTGAGAATTAATAATAAGAAGACTGTTGTGGTGCCATTTACGAAGAGACATATTCAGCACACAAGTTGAAATCTAAAGCTCTTCGATGAAACTGTAGCTGTGAAGGGGATAGTGAAATATACACGGGTAACCTTGGATGAGAAGCTAACTTGGACCCCTTACATTAAGACCATCTGCTCCAAGGCAAAAAGTACTCTAGTGAGTACTAGGCAGGCTTGTGGCCAAAACTGGGGCCTAAGACCTAGGATTTCCTATGCAGCTGTAGTGTGGTGGAAGAAGGTAGAACAGCAGGTTGCTGCTAAGGACCTCGCCAAGGTGCAGAGATTGGCCTGCTTAGCCATGACGGGCGGAATCAGCAGCACACCAACTGCTGGAATGGAAGACATGCTGGATATGCCTCCACTTCACCTTTGGGTCAAGTTGGAGTCAGCAGCTGGGCCACATAGACTTAAAACTCGCAAAAACGTGGTCTCATTCGGATATCCAAAATCACGCACTAACATAGTGAGTGAGGTAAATATAGGAATGGCTGAATAAATGCCTGCCGACTATTTAATAACTCGCAACTGCTTCGACAAGCTTTACAACACAATAATTGGAAGTAGGGAGCAGTGGGAAAAAACAGTTCGACACCGTATGGGGGACATCATTTGGTTTACCGATGGGTTGAAAACAGACCAATGTGTTGCGGCAGGGTTGTACGGAGTTCAGCCAAGACTAGAGAGCATCATCTCTCTAGGGAAACTGGCCTCTGTATTCCAAGCTGAAATTACTGCAATCAGGGCATGTGTGGAGGAGAATATGCATAGGTGCTACAATGACCATAGCATCTATGTCTATTCAGCCAGCCAGAGAAACCCTGACATCATTGGCAACTCCTGCAGCATGATCAAAGATGGTGGAACTAGAGGGAAGCAATAGGATGTACCTATTGCGGGTCCCTGGCCACTCAGCGATCTGTGGCAATGAGCAAGCCTATAGATTGGTTAGGATGGGGGCAACAACTCCATTTATTGTACTGGAACCTGTCCTTTCAATCACCAAGGCTATGATCAAATTAGAACTACAGGACTGGCTTAGGGAACAGCACTTAGGATATTGGACCAAGGTCCATAAACAAAAACATGGTAAGGTAATGATGCCCAAGCCATGTTTTAAAAGAAGCTCTGTAATCCTGGGATTGAACAGGAAAGCTCCAGGAGTCAACAACAATTCCTCCAGAACTTCCGCAATCCACTGTGCTGTGAGATAATGCATAAGGCCGGATCTAGACTTCTGAGAGACAAACAGTTACAGCTTTTCTTTTGCTGTGCACGACGTTTTAAACAAACAGACAGCGCAATAGAGTAGCTCAAGTGGAAAGGAAAACTTCCTATTTAAATTTCTGCATCCTACACTGTTGGCAGTTCTGTGTAGGTACCAGTTAAGTGATTTCATATCATTCATTACAAAAGTAGATTCGAATGTATGCACTGGGTAGCCATTGCAGCTAGTTCATGCCGATTCGGTCAACCAAGTAAATGAATGTACTGAACATGCTGCAAACCACTATAGGGATCCTGTGTGTCATAATTCTCAACCAGTGTGGCGCATCGGTGTTATGATAGAGAAATGAGTCAAAATGAAGAGGATTTGGTGGTCTGTTGGATTGATGACAGGTTAATATACTTATGGTGTGAGTTCTATTCCGACTTCTGCTGATGGTTTTTGATAAGGAGAGACAGATTCTATTCTCTTCTATTCTAAGTGAAGAAGGTATAATGGCATTGTGGTCTGATATTCATATTAAACATGATATCCTTTCCCTACCAAGTAGACGTTAGGTTGAACCACAATAACGTCAGGAGTGGCGACATGTAGAAACGCTATCACCAGTAACCTTTCCTATCCTAGTTATTTATTTCTACTGACGAAACAGTCGCTATGTAGGGTCACAGGACACTTATTAAATCTTTTATTTGCGCTTCTGTATGTCGATAAAATTGGTTCTGAGCTGGGAATGCAACTCAGACCGCCCTAATGCGGAATTTGATCCCTTCGTGACAATACAGCTCCACTACAATTTGTTGTTTGTTCAAAAATGCAGATTTCTCCACATTTCCACATATTGCACGTGAATGGGTTCGAATGCTAGCCCAGCACTAAAGTTTTCATTATGTATTATCAAGTTCTAGCATGATTTCAAGGATGTTATTCCGAGCTGCTGTTGGAGAAAAATTCGGTAGCTGACGTCTCTTTGTGAGTAGTCAACAACGATATGAGTGGGGTTCGATTCCCCGTCAGCACTGAACTCTTTGTCATATTACTTCTAGTTGAAACATACTCACATATTTAACGTTCGTTTTCTCTAGAATATAATTGCGATAGTTGCCGGGTGGAGTCCTGGAAAAGAAAGAAAATTATGTTTCGTCAATTTCAGTTAAAACATGTAGCTACTGCCGAGAAAATCCGATATATCACAGTTGATGTGCTTCGATAACAATCCGATTAGGTTATGGGTTTGAATCCCTGTCCCACGTAAAGCTTTACCTCATGGCATTTCGAGTAAGTTACTTGTGAAGAAGCAATATTTAACATCTCTCATAGTTCGTTAACAGGGACAATAGATGGTGGGTTGGAATTCACGTCCGTTAAAAATGTTTACGTTATGTAATTTAAAGTTGATATCTGCTAACTGATACTGCCTAAAATCGAGGCATATCACTCTCTGTATGTCTAGTCAGGAATGACTGTTAGTTTCTGTCAGTCACGAAATCTTTGTTTAGTCTGCATGACTTGGGTTTGAATCCATATGCAGAACGAGACGGTACGTCGTGTCATTTGAAGTTCATTCATATTCTCAACTAGATCCTCGTGAACAACTTTTTAGTGTCATCTTGTGTTTAATAATAAGTACGCTATGTTACTTTGAAGAGGAAATCATGGATATAACGAACTTAATAGGTGCATTACCTATCTGACGTAATAATGAGAGTGGTAATATTCCAGGCATGTCATTTATTGTAATAAATGTGAGCTTACAAGCCTTAAGGACAGTCTTATATGTGATAAGGTGTTCCCTCACATTTGTAGTATCGTGGTATTACCTTACATCTTGAGTTGTTGCGATACAGAGCAGTGTTTTCTAGTGGTGACTTGTTGGCACCATTTTCAATAGTCATACGACTGTACCGAGGAGCGATTAGAGGATCTGCTAAACTGCTGCGTTATGCGGGTTGCATGCGAATCAGGAGAAATTCAATTCAGGTTATTCGGATAGTTATGAGCACGACTGTACATTCATTGGTATATATGGATACTCTCTGATAAATGCGTTGCTAGTAGCCGATACTAAAGGCATAAAAAATTCAAATGACGTACCTGATACTTATTTGTAAGATAAATTTTTTTTACATGCACTGTAGTGCATGCACAGCGAGGAAAATTTTTCATAACAACGTTATGGGAGTTCGACCCACAAGAGTCGCAGACCGAAAGGTCGACTACACATCTAACACCTCAAGAGATTCGTTTAATGGATGTTAACCACTTTCATGACTCTGGGCTAGTGCAGAAGGAAGAAGAAGGAGACGAATGTATGTGGAGTACTTGTGCGTGATTTTCAACGTTTGACTCAGTATTGAGGGACAATGAGTGTATTGGTTGAGGCGTAGGACGAGTTTGCCTTGCAAGGACCATTTGCGAGCTGTAGTTAATATTTGATGCCAGCAGTGAGATGCACTGAGCGCTGCACCAATGTGGATTGTTAGTGTAAAATACACTCCTGGAAATTGAAATAAGAACACCGTGAATTCATTGTCCCAGGAAGGGGAAACTTTATTGACACATTCCTGGGGTCAGATACATCACATGATCACACTGACAGAACCACAGGCACATAGACACAGGCAACAGAGCATGCACAATGTCGGCACTAGTACAGTGTATATCCACCTTTCGCAGCAATGCAGGCTGCTATTCTCCCATGGAGACGATCGTAGAGATGCTGGATGTAGTCCTGTGGCACGGCTTGCCATGCCATTTCCACCTGGCGCCTCAGTTGGACCAGCGTTCGTGCTGGACGTGCAGACCGCGTGAGAAGACGCTTCATCCAGTCCCAAACATGCTCAATGGGGGACAGATCCGGAGATCTTGCTGGCCAGGGTAGTTGACTTACACCTTCTAGAGCACGTTGGGTGGCACGGGATACATGCGGACGTGCATTGTCCTGTTGGAACAGCAAGTTCCCTTGCCGGTCTAGGAATGGTAGAACGATGGGTTCGATGACGGTTTGGATGTACCGTGCACTATTCAGTGTAACCTCGACGATCACCAGTGGTGTACGGCCAGTGTAGGAGATCGCTCCCCACACCATGATGCCGGGTGTTGGCCCTGTGTGCCTCGGTCGTATGCAGTCCTGATTGTGGCGCTCACCTGCACGGCGCCAAACACGCATACGACCATCATTGGCACCAAGGCAGAAGCGACTCTCATCGCTGAAGACGACACGTCTCCATTCGTCCCTCCATTCACGCCTGTCGCGACACCACTGGAGGCGGGCTGCACGATGTTGGGGCGTGAGCGGAAGACGGCCTAACGGTGTGCGGGACCGTAGCCCAGCTTCATGGAGACGGTTGCGAATGGTCCTCGCCGATACCCCAGGAGCAACAGTGTCCCTGATGTGCTGGGAAGTGGCGGTGCGGTCCCCTACGGCACTGCGTAGGATCCTACGGTCTTGGCGTGCATCCGTGCGTCGCTGCGGTCCGGTCCCAGGTCGACGGGCACGTGCACCTTCCGCCGACCACTGGCGACAACATCGATGTACTGTGGAGACCTCACGCCCCACGTGTTGAGCAATTCGGCGGTACGTCCACCCGGCCTCCCGCATGTCCACTATACGCCCTCGCTCAAAGTCCGTCAACTGCACATACGGTTCACGTCCACGCTGTCGCGGCATGCTACCAGTGTTAAAGACTGCGATGGAGCTCCGTATGCCACGGCAAACTGGCTGACACTGACGGCGGCGGTGCACAAATGCTGCGCAGCTATTGCCATTCGACGGCCAACACCGCGGTTCCTGGTGTGTCCGCTGTGCCGTGCGTGTGATCATTGCTTGTACAGCCCTCTCGCAGTGTCCGGAGCAAGTATGGTGGGTCTGACACACCGGTGTCAATGTGTTCTTTTTTCCATTTCCAGGAGTGTACACCGGTAGTATGAGGCACCAAGCTGCTGTGTAATAACTTGCCACCTCAGGTAAAGGTACGTGAGATCAAGAAACTGAAGACGCAAAACTTGTTTCATTACTTTGTATCTACTGTTCACAGGGGATGGAACTGTCATCCGGTGGAAGCCCACCTTTGTGATGTTGAAAGAGTTTTACAGCAATACGAATACCACCGTTGGATGCACTGGTTTGGCGAGGAACACTATTATGTAAAAAATGGAGGAAACTTGAGCTCTCAAATACAGGTACAGTAACTACAATGAGGAAATATATTGCATTGTAATGAATATTATGATAAATCCTTATGCATTTTTATAGTATCACCATTCTGCACACGTACCCTTGTGTGTTTCAGAAAATTGGTACGAGATTTCGATTTAAGAGAATACTTTTACTCAAAGACCAGTAACAAAAGAAAGCATCAGATGAGAGAGAGAGAGAAAGAGAGATAGAGAGAGAGAGAGACAGAGAGAAGGAGAGGGAGAGGAAGGCCCATCACGATTAACAGGTGGTATGTAAAAGCAAAGTACTACCTCAGTGCTGAACTGTATGGCGTGCCAGTAATTTATAAACCTTGAATGCACAAAATACATGCACGAAATTCCGTTTAGCACCCGTGAATACCTCAGAAAGCTCCCCTAATTTGTCATCTTTGTTCCAGTGACCTCGTTGGTAAGAGTTATAATAGTTTGATTAATATAGAGACAGTATTATATTTTGCTCGTTAAATGTTTTCTTTCATTTTTTAAGAGGTCCAGAAGGCTAAGGCTAGATGTTTCAATTTTAATGGCCCTGAATTCCAGTCACGTTTGTAAAGTAATGGACACTTCATTTTTCCTATTTTTGAATATGAGGCCAGAGGGCCGTATTTGGTAGTTGCATTACCAAGATAATTGCATGTAATGGATTTACGTAAATTTTATTAGTCAAATGTTCTCAAATACTGTTGCTTCAGGGTTTTACAAGTAATATGAGGCACACGACCTGCACGAGAACATGAGACAGATGTTCTGAACAGAGAAACACACACACATCTATCTATCTATCTATATATATATATATATATATATATATATATATATATATATATATACTTTACTGGTATCGAGTGCGCACGCACACAAAAAAACCACCCACCTACCCATACACACCACACCCACCCAGCCACACACACACACCCGCACCCACACACACACACACGCACACACATATATATGTATATATATTTTTTTTTCAGAAAATAAGGATATTTATTTAGTGTCATTTTATTCATTTGCTCTGATGGGCAAGGGTTGGTTGGTGGGAGTATATATTTCGTTTATCAAAAATGGTTCAAATGGCTCTGAGCACTATGGGACTTAACATCTGAGGTCATCAGTCCCCTAGAACTTAGAACTACTTAAACCTAACTAACCTAAGGACATCACGCACATCCATGCCCGAGGCAGGATTCGAACCTGCGACCGTAGCGGTCGCGCGGTTCCAGACTGAAGCGCCTTTAACCGCGTGGCCACACTGGCCGGCATTTCGTTTATCACTCAAAAGTATTTGATAATGTTACCCAAGGATACAAAGGAAATCTATGACATGTACACACGTAACGATAAAGCTGTCATCAACCTGAAAAGTGGTTCGAACTCGACAGCAGTTTCCTAGCCATGGTCCCGTTGCTTTCTGCGACTTCTCAACTCATTTGTCCAGTCTGTTGTGGCGGCCCTGCAGTTTAACAGGGAATACGAGTCCTAATTCGACTTCGCATTACTAACATTAACAAATCATTGTCGAACGTGAAAGAACAGTTACGTGCATAAAAAGTCTTTCGAACAATCGCGGATTGGTACTTGGACCGTCGTGATTTGTAATGTGACACTTACCTACTGTACCGCCGAGCAAATTGGAAATCATAATCTTTACACTTCTATTAGTTATTGAAACAGACCGTCGCACATTAATAAAGTTAAAAACTCTTGTGAATTTTTCAAAACGAAATATTGAAGGAATTTTATGATGAGACTGAAGCACTTCACTGCACGCTATTGATAGTTGAACGTGTGCTTTGAAAGGATAAGCTGGAGATACGACGATAAGCTTATGGTCGCAATGGTGAGGGAGCAGGAGAATTTGGGCTTGACAAGCCGTAACATTTTGCTTATGTTCCACTGCGATAGGCACGTAGGCTTTTCTGTTATTATCCAGTTACAGTTATGATTTGCATTAGCTGTGTAGGCAACTACTGTTTCTAATAATTTCTTAGTCTGAAAGGTTCAAAATTCGTTGTTACGTGATGAAGCAGTAGTTCTACTGAGGTTAGTTGAATGCGACTAATGATTGACTAGTCACATTTTAGATGTTCCCTAGAAAGGGGCCTTACATTAAGTTATTTCCAACTTTATCTTATTTGACTGAATTTGCTTTGGAGTTAATAATCTCTGCACAGAGTGTTTCAGATGAAAACACATTCCTTTTCTTTTCGTTCGCTTTTCAGGATTACTTCGTTATATTTGCCCGGCGTCTCATTGCAGTTGGAAAGCTCTACACATCTATGTACATACTGTCTACATTTAGCAGTTGCATAGCATTGGCTGCAGCAGTCGACGTAGATATTTGCGTGATGCCCTCACTAGTTCACATATCCCTGTTAAGCATTTGGGACTGCTGTGGCAGTGGTGTTGCGTTACATAAGCTGGAAGAGATGGCAAAATTATCTAAACTGCGTGTCGACACCTCTCACATCTCTTTCTTCGCCCCTTGCCAGGCGCCGACGGAAGGTCGTATTGACAGTTGGTTCCCCTTGTCCGTAGCAGATAGTCAAATGAGTTACTACAAAGAGCGGAAAACTGTCACAACACGACCCACCATTTGAAATGACTAACATTTCCTTAAGTATATTTGTTACATCTCTCAGTGTTTGGCGGTTGCTATTGCTATTGGTATTTGTTGCTGTTGGTCGGCCAATACACAGAGGGTTAATCCTGGTTGTGGAATGAGGCTGGAATCGTTGCCCGATGATGTCCTATACTGCTCGACTGGAGACAGATCTGGCAATCGAGCAGGTCAAAGCAACATGTCGACATTCTGTAGAGCACTTTGGGTTACAACAGCGGTATGTGGCAGAGCGATATCATGTTGGATAATACAGGCTGGAATGCTGTTCATGACCGGCGTACAGTATTGCAGTCAAGGTTCATGGGATGACCACAAGAGTGTTCCTGCTCTCACACGAAATCGCACACCAGACCGCAATATCGCCGAAGGAACATGAAAAAAAAAAAAACTTCAACTGTGTGTGAAATCTGATCGGACTTAACTGCTAAGGTCATCAGTCCCTAAGCTCATACACAACTTAACCTAAATTATCCTAAGGACAAACCCACACCCCCATGCCCGAGGGATGTCTCGAAACTCCGCCGGGACCAGCCGCACAGTCCATGACTGTAGTGCTTTATACCGCTCTGCGAATCCGGCGCTGCAGAAGGAACATCCAGCCTTTCGTACCCCTACTACACTGTCTCATTCTTACTGGTTGTAGAGCTGATAAATGTCTCTTGACTAACATCAACTCACCTCGTTCAATCTCAAAGGTAACTACTGCTCACGAAATTTTCTGTGTGTATTTAAAACAAACATGATTTGCATTCTCATAGTGGCCCTACTGGGTTGTTTCAGCTTATTTCCGTCAGTGTATGCGGAATAAAAATACCTACTGCTCATGTGATCCGTCTCAGTGACAAATCTTCCATTTTCATGACGGAGAGATTCAGCGAAAGATATAGGAAGTTAATACACCAGAAAATGTGTTTGTGGTATTACATAAACGGACAAAGAAAAATGATGATTGTTCGCTGCGCTGAGAGAATTAATTTTTGAGCATGTGAAAACATGTAAACATATTACGTGAATTCGGGGTCGAGGACACGAGCGTGCGACGTCGCTTCGAAGCGATGCTATAATCTGAAAAGCTGTAACGTATATTTAACTTATTAAAGGTTTTATATCAGTGGTCGTTTAACCATTTCTGTCGTCGTTCCTATAAAATTTTGTGCCCTGTTGCCTCCATGTTGGTCATAGGGTATGCTAACAACAACAATGCTGTGTAACCTAAACCGTCGACGACCGTTGCCTAGCAATTACTTCCGTATTCTCTCGAGTACTAGAAGTGCCTATCCGAATTATCTGTTTGAGTTATTTAGTGAAAGACGCTTCAGCTTTCATTCAAGTGTTGTAGAGTGAGTTCTGTGTTTCGAGAACAACTATTGAAACATTTTAAAGTTCTTGGGGCGCTTTAGAAGCTTTGAGCGGAGCGAACACCCAGCTTCAGAACCGAGGAGCATTGTACCTGCTAAAGGTACGAGCTATTCGCTTGTCTGTTAATTATTCATTCACCTCTCGCAATCATCTGTAGTTAGAATATCGTAGAAGTTTTCAATTGTCTGTGTACTTAGTGGAGAAATACTAGCAGGTTGAAGCATGTGGTAGAGTGTGACGTGGTTACAGAACCTGTCGTTATTAGCAGTATATCACGTGAAACACCATTTTGTTTCAATTTTTCATGGACATTAAAGTATTAAGTGCCTGCTTTTTCAGACAGATTTCTATACTGTCCATTCGGCGTAGTTCATGCACTTTCATTTTGTGTTCTCAAACTAATTTCATAGTTCCTCAATGGCAAACGTGTCAAGCGCATTGGACTTATCCACCCGTTTTCTTTGACCCATGACATCCTGTGTGACGTCATGATTTTATGTTGAATTGGATGTAAGCGGACTGTTATTAAAAGTTAGCCTGTGGTTGTGTTTCTTAACAGAGTAATCTCCGATGTCTGTAAACTTTGCTGTTATTCCAAATACGTCGCGACACACGAAGGTTTGGTTTGGGAGGAACCTGAGACTACAGATTAAACTGCCGTGGAGGAACCAGTAACGATTATATTTTTATTCTGTTTTCTGACAGATATTTGTCTTTTTTTTTCTACATATCGCACGATTTCCCAGGGTAAGGGTGGGCAGGACCTTCAGAGCATAAGATTCATTTTTGTGAGTGATTATGATTATCATTTGATTCTTATAGTTATTTAGCTGTCTTTTTAATGTGGGAAGTTCGTCGAGAGTGTGGTTAGCCCCAACGAAATTGCATTGCTGGTGGTAATGTTGTAGATAACTTTTTAATATACAAATATTTGAGCCGGTTTTCGAATGTGACCTTTTTTTGTGGTTCGTTGTAATTGTTTAGCAGAATTAGATCCAGCTTCTGGTATTTATTGGTGAATTATTTGTTTTCGGTTTTTGAGCTGTTAATTTCCGTTTATAGTGTGATTCCAGCTTTTTGTACTTCTTTTCTTTCGGTTTATTCTAAAGGAATTTGTGTATATATATTTTCGATTAAGTTGTTGTTTTGTGGGTGTTGTTTTGTATCTCTGTCCTCGGTTTAGAAATAAGAGTTCACACGAAATATGATAACAACTGTCCATGTGAAGGTCTTTTTCTTTTGTTCGCTTTATTCTGGAGAAATGTATGATCGTCATCCTTGCATAATGAGATTCGTGTGTGCGAATGTGTGTTAGGTCAAGAAGAAGAATTCGATTCCAGTTCTGCCATTTTTGTAGTTTTTTTCTTTTTATGTTAGAGACATTTGTAGGGGATCTGTTACATCTGTCTGTTAAAGCTACGTAGGTACAGCGTACATTGCGATTAGGCTTGTTTTTTATGTTCTCGTTTGCGTCATTCTGGAAGAATGTGTGTGTGTGTGCTATTTTCTAGTTATGTAGTTTCGTGGGGGTATCTAGTACCACTGTCTTCATTTCAACTGTATTGGTCAAGCGAATTATTCGAATCCAATTTTGTGTTTACTATATATTTTCATTCGGTTTATTCTAGAGATATTCTAAAATATTCTTAGGTTTAGTAACCTTTTTAGTATGTCCCCATCCAAAACTCTCCTATTTCGCGCGGATTCCCGATAATTTCATTTCATATGGTGATTCAAATAGTTCCCATGGTTTTTTGTTTGTTAAGAAGTGCGTTATACAATACACAACAGGATATTTTAACAGAAACGATCGATTTCGGTCTAGGACCAGACCATCATCGTGTCGAAGAACCGTCTCAGCTATCCGTCTGAGTAGATGGAATCGCAGTTTTAGATGCACAATGTTCCGTCATTAATACTAGCTGTACATTCATAACACTACGTCCGTTTAACCTCGACAACGTTTTTTCCCAATATTCCACATATATAGATAATATCAGTGATGTAGCTTTGTACATCTGCTAACTGCTGTTCCTATTAAACAAACGCATAGGAGAGATGGTTTTTGGACCCAATGTTTTTCTGGTTCGTGACCGAAATCGATCGTCTGTAATAAAATATGCCGTTACAGCTGTGTGCTGCATATGGCAGTTCTTAACATTCATTAAAGCTGTACAGCACCACCTACACAAAATGTTTTATGTTTGTTTTTGGTTGTTATGGTCTATATTTCTGCCGCGGTCTTGAAGAATGCCATCGGGCTCTTATTAAATGTTACCTGTGGTTGTAGTAGTATCACGTGTAAACTATCCACTTTACTCCAAATACGATTCGTGGGTCAGAGCAGACGGATAGAATCGTAGCATGCTCTATTCCATTCCTGAGATCACAACGACAACGATGTTAGCGATATTTTTAGCTTAACAATTACGCATACATAGCGTCTGCCGTGATAACAGGGTCATGCTGCTGGAATTTTCTTCCTTCTGTGAAAACGAACACATTTTGGGAACGAATGCCAACAGTTTTGTGTCATACTGAGCTGATCTTCCACTGTTACAAATAACGATTGAGTATATCTCTCTTATTGGTTAAAGAAATTGAATTAAGAGCTTGGATTATTTTTAATTGGTAAATTCATTGTGAATTTATTAGTTATTAGGGCGTTTTCATCCTTTAGACACTGCTGTATATCTTTCAATAGCAAGGCATGATTATTTCTACTGACAGGAATGTGTTGTCTGCGTAAATGAAAAATCTTCCTGGAAACATGTTTCCTCAGGAGTGCCACAAGGATCAGTCTTAGGACCACTTTTGTTTTCTTTATATGTCAACGATATTTCGTCGGTTCTGTCCTCCTGTAAATATCATTTCTATGCCGACGACCTTCAGCTCTAACTAAGCGTCAGATCTGAAGATGTAAACACTGCAATCGCTCAGATGAATGATGATCTGTCTTCAGTAGTGACAGGGGCGAAAAACCTGAGGCTTAAACTAAATGCAAAAAAGACGCAAGTAATCTTAATAGCCCATCAGAAATTAGTAAGTTCAGATTTCCGCGAACGGCTACCTCCTATCCTGCTCGACGGTACTACAATACCATATCAGAAAACAGTTAAGAACTTGGGTGTAACTTTGGATGAGCATCTCAACTGGGCGGAGAATACAGTCGCAGTGTGCCGAAAGACGTCGGCTTGTTTCTATGCTCTCAAAAAGTTTCGGAACATATTTCCACAGTACTTGAAACGCCAGCTCGTGCAAGCACTCGTTCTACCGAACCTCCACCATTGTGATGTGATTCAACAAGGCATGAGTAGTGAAAACAAAAGACGGCTAGAACTAAGCATGAATGCCTGTGTGCGTCACACCTGCAACATTCGCCGATATGATAATGTTAGTGCTTCATACTCCCAGCTAGGGTGCCTGCGGCCGGACAAATTGCGTGACTACCATACTTTATGTCTACTTCACCGACTCCTCGTCGCACAAGCACCCCAGTACCTTGCTTCAGAGATTAAAAACCTGTCATACCATTATAATCTAAACACGAGGTCACGCTTATTTGGTATCCTAACTGTGCCGACTCACAAAACAAAAACTTTTGCAAACTCCTTCTCAGTTGCCGCTGTCCGCCTCTGGAACAAACTGTCCCTTACCTTGCGCAAAATTCAATCTCCTGCTGCTTTTAAGAAGAAGTTGAAGCATTTCCTACTATCATCCTCATAACGTTCTCCACAAAATTAATGTACAAGGCCAATCCTCTCATCTGTCAAACAACAAAGCTAGCGTCTCCTATCTTGCTCCTGAGATGCCTTCCTCTTCATCTATCTCTATTAGCCACGCAATCTTCTTTTCCTTTATATTTCCTTAATTATGTTTCATTATGTCTCTCTATTCTTCTCCTCCCTTCACCATGAGTCTCCCTCATACTCCCCGCTGCTAGCACTCCTATCTAAAAGCTGCCTATTCATTGATGTCTAATTATAACAGTACATATGACCTACGAATATAAACTCTATGTGTATGTATTTTTCCAGGTGTGCCTTTTTAATTGTTTATTTCACTTTTTGTACTAGATGTAGTTTAACATGCCTACTAAAACATATGAATGTAAAATAAGTAGAATCCTGGTTAGATGTAAGAGAGCGCCTGATGGCCCTAATCTTGTCAGGTTAAATAAATCAATAAATAAATAAAAAATAAGTAAATTTCTAAAAATTTTACTGCAGTGCTTGTTTACCTATTGATATCGCCGTTCCTATAAAATAATGTGCTCGGTATTTACTGGGATTGCAATTAGTGTGGTTGCCATGTAATGTTGTTCACAGGGTATGTTAACAACAGTGCTATGACACCTATACCGCCGAGGACCGTTGCCTAGCAATTACTTCCGTATTCTCTCGAGTACTAGAAGTGCCTCGACAAATTCGTTCTGTGAGTTATTCAGAAAAGAAGGTTCAGCTTTGATTCAAGTGTTGTAGCGTCGAAGTTTGTGTTTCAAGAACAACTAAGGAAACTTTTTAAAGTTCTTGCGGAGCTTTAGAAGCTTTGAAGGAAGCTAGCGCCCAGCTTCAGAGGCGAGCTGCATTGTACCCGCAAGAGGTATGAGCCAGTCACTTAAATGTAAATTATTTATTTACTATACAAAGCCATCTGCAGTTAGAATATCGTAAAATTATTTAAATGACTACGAATTTAGTGGAGAAGCACTGGCAAGTTGGAAGTTTTACGACGGGCCGTGTTATGATTTCGGAACTCGTAATTAGTACAGTGCAACATGTGAAAGATAACTTTGTATTAATTTTTCATACAGGTTCATAAGTCAGGTGCCTGACTTGTATAGACGAACCACTTTACTGAGTTTCTGACAAAGTTCACGTACGTTTCTCATACCTTCACAGATTAATCCCTTAGTTTCACAATGATAAGTGCCACCAACCTCCTTGCTTCTCGATTGTACATACATGTTGGCTGTGATCATTGCAAAGTCGTGCCGCTGGAACTTTCTTCCGTCTGTGAAGAAGAAGACGCTTTGGAAACTGATGACAGCTATGTAGAGTAGCGCTTAGTCGAGTTGGCTCTGTAACAATAGAGTTTTCGTCTCGAGTTGCATCAGGTAATTGAATTAATAGCTTGGGATGTAGTTAGCAGTTAAATCCATAGGAAGTTGATTATCTACTCAGGTTTTTTAATTAGATACTGCTGAATACCTCCCAGTCGCAAAATACCATTATTTTGTGGTACATACAATGATTTTATTTAAAATTTACCCATTCCTATCGACGTTGCTAAACAGTGTAGAGCTTATCAGCTGCTGGCGTTGCTGTTTTATGTTGTTCATAGGACTTGCTAATACCGATGCTACGTTACCGAAACCGTAGAGAACCGTTGCCTAGCAATTACTTGCGTATTCACACGAGCACTTGAAATAACGATAAGAATTCGTCGTGTGAGTAATTGAATTAACAAGACTCCAGTTTTGATTCATATATTGTATTGTTACACTTTGTGTTTCGAGTTCAATTAACGAAAAATTTTTAAAGTTGTTGAGGACTACTAGCTAAGCTCTGAACGAAGCGAAAGCCCAGCTTCAGAAGCGAGGTGCAATGTATCCGGGAGAGGTATGAATTACTGACTTAAGTGTCTTCTGTTTACTTACCGTACGGAATCAGATGCTGTTTTAATATCTTATAAGCTTATAAATGACTGGATGTGTAGCGGAGAAGTACTGGAACACTGAAACTTTACGACGGAGTGTGATGTGATATCGCGGTATGTAAAATGGAAAAAAAAACTGTTCCATTCACATTCCAGTACATTGTTTCAATACGTAATGCAGCGTCAAATGTTACGAGACAGCGTGACTTATAGGGACAGATCTCTTTGCTGAGGTTTTCACAATTTTAGTTGCTGGAATCGCCTATTCTTTAACTTATTATTTAATTTCACAACGGGAGCGGCGTCACCTACCTGTCACCAAATCTGTTATATTCTACCTTCTGTGAAGAAGAAGGCAATACGTAAACAAGTTCAAGCTGCGTGCAGTCATAATGAGCTGAGATGGCACCATTACTGTTACTCAAGGAAATTAAATTAATACCTTTTAACATCGTTAAATATTGATTTCGTTGGGAGTTTATAAGGTCTACTTGCGTTTTCTTAATTCAAATGTCGCTGGTTAAATTTCAATCGTAAATATGGTTGTTACGTCGTACGTGTTGTTGATAGTTCACATAGCGCTGAAGAGTGATTCTAGGTATAGTGTTTAACTTGATGACTCTGCCAAAAAGAAATAAAGGCGCAGCCCGGTGAGAATACTCTGACTCAGACAACGGGTATTTGTAACAATCACTCAGTCACTGAGCAGAGATTTGGGATTTAAACCTCCGCATTGTTGCATAGATTATTTACTAGTAGTAACTCTATATACCCAACAACATGTTCCCTTAACGACTCACTAATTAAATTACCGCTCCTGCCTCACGCTACCGTACTGAACGAACGGATGGTAGTAAACAAGTTGCGTCCTAATGTCTGTCCAAATGCGAAGTTTAAATAACTATATCTGATGTAAATCTGAAACTAGTGTAGCGATGCACTGCCTTGCTAATGGTACTGTCTGTCTGTCTAATAGCGATAGCCTTAAATAACTGCTATCGAAACAAAACTATTCCTTGCAGAAGAAATGTACCTCGTAATGAACACACCTTTGGCTCTCTTCGAAGAACTAGTGTTACTTTAATTCATCTGCTAGGAATTAGTAAAACGAAATTAAAATAATGAATTCCTCACCAGTCATAAATGGATAATATTTTGCAAATAAATCAATGATATTTTACCGATCTGGATGTTACATATACTTTGTAACACTGACAGCTCTTATTATTACAGAAGTTAAATTTAAAGGCATGACATCACAGTCTCCAGTTTTTCCTTGCGATACACTTGTGAGACGTCAAAATAAGATTTACTCGTGGACACGGTCTGGTCGTATGTAACGTGCTGCCCGTTATCGTTGCAGCAATGTTCCGAAGCATGAAGACGTTTTTCTCCCGGTGTGTGGGAGGGGAGAAAGACAAAGGTCTCCGATTGGACAAGACCTTGGTCGCTGCTCGAGGTAGCCTTGAGGTGAGCCACGTCACGTTCCATTACTGATATCATAATAAGAAAAGCAATAAAGTTTTACATCTACTTCACTATCGATAGGGTGGTCAAAAGGTATTACAGACTGTCACGATTTACTGTAAATAAATCTTCGGTTCGCTATAAACATCCCATGTGATAATTCATTATGAATAATACATCTAGAACAGGAAGCTCTACTAGACTATTGACTGTGATGACTGTGTGTTGGTTTCCGCGCAAGAAAGCTGTACGTTTATGGGAAGAGTGGGGTTCAATGTGCTGAAACAGTAAAAATTCGACAAAGAATTAAAACATAAAAAATGTCTAAAAACCTTACTTACACACGCAAGCACGTGCGACTACACACACACACACACATAATTACAAAAATTATATTTAATACCATTTCGATAACTGATAAAAGTGATTGCGTTTCACTAGTATAGTAGAATGATCTAAAGTACCAACTAAGAAAATTATTACGTCAGAACGAGCCTCTGAAGCTCCAACGGTACTGACCGACCGCCACGTCACACTCAACAAATAGGCTTCACTGGCTGCAGATATGGAGGGAACATCGTCAGTTTTCGTGACCGTATCTAAAATACAGCCACAGATGGACGTCACTGGCGAATGGATTTCTTCATCACTGGAGAGAAACGGAATTTGCTGGTCACTCAGCAACTGAACGGAGCCTTGAACCTCGTCTCCAGAGATACACAATATTTTTTTTTAATTTACCATATCTCGACCTCAAGTAAAATAAATGGCTGGTCTCCCCTTAAATTCACTTCTGTCTTCTGATTAAAAGAAAACGTGCCCAGAAAATATGTCTTATAAGAATTTTTACGCCACAGCCATTACAGATTTAACAGTCTTCTCACCAGACTATGAAGACATTAGTTAGAAGTGACAAATTAGTTAGAAATGTAGCCTATTCGTATAGGAGTCAGGGTAACTTCAGTTTGTGAAAGCGATATATATAAGGTCGGACTTGGTATGATGATTGGGCAGTCACACCTACTGCAAGAGTCGTGTGTCTTTCTCACCTGCAGGATAATGGCACGTTGTCCCGATGGGTTGGTTTCTCACAGGGCTCCTTGGCTATATGATATGCTTGCTCTTTTCCCCACATCCCACAGGCTCCTGCTTCTCTCCTCATATTACTAGCATATTATATTCCTACTTCTGGCATTAGACAAGACGAAGTTGATAGTCAAGCCGAAAACCGATTAAATGGTTGCAACAACTCTACTGACGGCCATTAAAATTAACACTGACCAACCGGGAAGTTGTGTCTGGCATTAGTCGAGAATGCCTTGACTATGATGGTGATACGGGGGTGCTTCAGAATGGAAAAGACCCTAATAAACTGTAGAGAATTATGTTGAAATTTCTTGTAAGAGCAGAGCTTCACATCATATGCGTCCAAGACAAGTGACTGACTGAAGACAAGATTGCAAACCATCTGGTTACTCTACGAGTTATCTGCTAAATGGGATTAATATCTGATGACCAGAGGAAGTGTATTCCTGGATTTCAGACTTCGAAGCCTAATGTTGTTTTCGGAGGAGTCAGAGAATAGAGAAACTGAAACTGCCAGTAAAAAATGTCACAGTCCCACTTATTTCTTTCCAGAGAAAGAACACACCAGAAAAGAGAACAAAAAGGTCAATGGCGACGCTGTAGCCCTCTGTCGTTACACCTTAACCGTTCGCCAATAACATAATGGTAGCTATTACAGCCAAACAATGTATACTCACTAACGCTATCTATAGGCCCACACATTCTTCATAAGTGTTACACTTCGTAACACCTGTACATATTAAGAAGTATCGCTATATCTGAATTATAAAAGTATTCTTTATGATAAAACTAATATGTTCTTTTCAAACAGGAGCGTCAGTTTACACTTGACGTGTTCTTTCTTGAGCTGCTGCAGAAACGGCTGCAGGAAGAAGCAGAAATCCGTGCTGCTCCGGTGAGTGTAAATTAGATGTGGATATGGAATTTTTCGTTTCCCGTTCACATGATCACTCACTCACGAACGTGATACTACTTAGTGCTCTGCTTCCGGGTATTTTGCCGAGGTGTTGTTTTATTTTGTTGCACACTTCTTCGATGATCGTCCCAGGCGTCTCTTCCTCGGGTGCAGCGAGTTTTCCTGTTACGTGCACTCGCTGCCTGCAGGCCAACCAGTCCGGAAACGCCACACGACATGAAGACGGCTCCATCATTCGTTGAAATATTGTGCACAAAATAGGGATAAAAACACAGCAAAAATCCCGGAAGTATATCATTAATCAATCGCGCCTAGAAAACCTTAGATATCACGGGATATTAGTTACGTGTGAGAATTACTACTTGCTGACAAGTGGGGAAGAATGAGGTTACTTGGGTATTGAAGTGAATCACTTATGCATCACGTAAGGATGCGCCTGTGCCCTTCTCTGCCAGGACTTCATTCTCCCTCCATTTTAAGTCTTCTCCGCACTTTCTTGGCTGTTTTCCCGCCTTGATGTTCCTCTCTTCCCTATCTGTGATTCTCTAGCGTCGTGGTTTTAGGCTGCAGATTTTAGTGTGTGTCAGAGTGGCTGGCTCATTCCTTTTTTAATCTCGGGTTGAGCCAGCCCACGCCATCTGCTGTATTTTTTAATACTTCGTACGTTCATTTTTTTTCGCTTAGTGCACTTTTTCTCCCGTTATCTTGCTTCTTCCGTTTTCTCTTTGAGTTATGTTCCCAGTTACTTTTACGACTTTTTTCATTCCCAGATTCTCTTGCGGAATGGTTTTAATCTGAGACTCTTTTGAGTAAGGAAATGGGCACTGATGGCCATGTAGTTTAGTCTCTTTTCTGTCGAAACCAAGCAAAAAACTAATAACTGAAAGTTGCGTAATTCGCGATACATATAATACTTCGTTACACTCGGACATATTAGCAAATAGCATAAACTCTGTATTATGACACACGTTGGAAATGATAAAACCTAAGATGTCTTTTCCAACAGGACCGTCAATTTACACTTCACGAGTTTTTTTATGGAGCTACTGCAGAAACGGCTGCGGGAAGAAGAAGAAATCCGTGCTGCTTCGGTGAGTGTAAATTAGTTCAGTATAGGGAATAATGGCATTAGGTTTCAACATGTGCTATTCGTTTCATGTTGAGATCAATACTTTCTTACCAAGGTGACAGTAGTTAGTGCCCTGCTTCTGGTGTTTCGCCGAGTTGTTAGGATTTGTGCAGAATGCTTCGATGACCGTGACTGGAGTGCAGCGAGCTTTGCCGTTATGTGCACTCGATCCTTGAATTCCATCTGGTCAGGGAATGTCATACGACCTGAAGGACACGGCTCGGTCGGTTGTTGAAATATTCTTCATACAACAGGGACAACTCGGCATAACTCCCAGAAGTACTTCAATAACCAATCGCGCAAACAAAAAACTTGTACTTCATGGGACATTAGTATTTGTTTAGTATTATTAGTTGGTCAGACAGGGACTGAGTAGTGATAATACTTGAATATTAAAATCGATCATTGAATAACTATTATTAATAAATGTAGCTAGCAAATTTATTGATAAATGTAGCACTTCGTAAAAACCGGCCGTGTTAGAATCTAGCACATGTTCTGTATTACTCCAGATGCTGGATGTCACAAAAGTAATAAGTTCTTTTCCGACAGGAGCGTCAGTTGACGCTTGACGCGTTTTTTGAGGAGCTACTGCACAGACGCCTGCAGTGAGAAGAGGAAAGCCACACTGCTGCGGTGAGTGAATCTTCGATCTGAAGATTGTAGTTTCTAAGTATATTTCTGTTTTCATGGGCACATCCTAAATCCCATCAGAACGGTAATCTGCGTTTGCGTTATTTTTCCGACTCTACAGTTGTAGGTTTTTTTAATATCACAGAAATGCTGCGGAGACAAGCCTACTAAATGCAAAATTCAATGGTCGAACCGTAAATTCTGTTGTACTGAGATGTGGGTGATTATCATGATGCTTGCAATACTACTCTTCTATAACGGTTTTGAACTGTGAGCGGATACGCAGCCTTTTTCGACAGTGTATTATTTCGCCCTGCTATTGCTAGGTTCTAGGTAATGTTAAGAATGAACGGTACAATATGTTTTCCTATCCTTTCACAGTATGGAGGGAGTTTCATAAAACAATCTTATCTCCTCCCGTCCATGAACGTGTTATCAAGTTTTCAGTATAGCTTCACGTTGTAACATCCACGTGATAAATATTTGGCTACAGTGCGACGAGAGATAATTATGCCTGTAACAGTTATAAACATTTTCTATTCGACATATGAAAATATGTATTTGGACATATCGATGTGTATCACACAAAGACAATGATAATTGTAAATTCCTTTTATGATCTGCGTTTGTCTTCCTTTGTTTTTACCTTTTGTTGGATGGCTTTTGTAGGTTCAGCACGCAAGACACATATCAAACTGAGGTCTGTTAAGAAATTGTAATTATTTGTTCATTATTACTAAAAAATAGAGTTCATTATTATTATAAACATGAGTGAATAATTATTTGTAACTGTAATTCCTCTCTCAGTAAGCATTATCTGTGTCAATTGTTTCTTTCCGCTGCGAGGAGCGCAGCCATTGATGATAGCGATTTGTATCGCGTTTTTGTCTGTGTTTTCCTTTGAAACAAATCAAATGTTTACTTGAAGTCTAAATAGTGCACAGTACGAAAGTAGAGTTTCTGTAAAGTTCAATAAGCATTTAAAATACTTATTTGCTCTAACAATAGAAAGTCTTTATCAATTGTCTGCCGCCATCTTCACAATTATCACAGCGGCAAATTCAAATTACGCAACTCTGCAGACATAAATGCTGAACGTAATACAAATGTGTAAAAATGCACCGGTGGTCCCGAACTCACTTTAATGAAAATAGTTCGAAGCAGATTGGTTCTTTAAAAACAGTGCTCAGAGCACGATCGTTATAACAAACTTTTCTAGCTGATGTATGGAGCCGAAATTAATTACGCACGAGTTGCGAAGAATATTGTTTCAGGTAACATACGTCAGTGTTGTGCGCGGCAGATATTCGGTGGTTTTAATGATCATTTTACTGAAGATAACTGCTTTCATCTTAATCAATAGTTGTATAGAATCTGTTGTATGACCTGTGATTTAGTGACACTTAACACAACTTACAGACAACACTTTAACACAACGTTAACTTGGAGTTCTTTAGCAACTTGACCAAATCTTTAGCCGGGAGAAAAATTATGTAGTTATTACTCAATGAAACTATTAATCATTTTATATTTACTTGTTTTATGGGCATTAACATCTTCCTACCAAATTGCTGTACGGGTCTGTATCTGCGCTGATGCGAGTCACAGTAGTAACTTCATATAAGCGGCGCAGTTCACCACCCTCACACAAACATCTAAAACATGCTCCACGTTGGTCGCTTCAGAAAGCTGACTGCCACGCTTTCTCCTCTACAACCACTTTTACAGCCAGTCACGTGACGGATATCGACAGAGTGGTACAAGGTGCTACTGGTACTGTTACTCATGCTGCAGCAGCACCGATACCCTACTCCTCCTGCTCATCCTGACGACCGCCTGTGCCAGGATGGCGTTAAGATACAGCCACAACTATCAGGGAGGGACGCAAGGCGCTTCAACGGCACAAGTGGTATAATTTAACAGCATTCAAGAGATTCCTGGCGAAAGCAAGGCTTTCAATAAAGGAATCAGGAGTATTGTGAGCAATGCGTATCATCTATGGGTTAAGTGGTTAAAATGGCTCTGAGCACTTTGGGACTTAACATCTAAGGTCATCAGTCCCCTAGAACTCAGAACTACTTAAACCTAACTAACCTAAGGACATCACAAACATCCATGCCCGAGGCAGGATTCGAAGCTGCGACCGTTGCGGTCGCGCGGTTCCAGACTGTAGCGCTTAGAACCCCTCGGCCACACCGGCCGGCTCTATGCGTTACCATAGCCCTTTATCCCAAGTATGGACTAAACTCCGCCGCATTTGCGACCATCCGCCGGCCGAAGTGGCCGTGCGGTTAAAGGCGCTGCAGTCTGGAACCGCAAGGCCGCTACGGTCGCAGGTTCGAATCCTGCCTCGGGCATGGATGTTTGTGATGTCCTTAGGTTAGTTAGGTTTAACTAGTTCTAAGTTCTAGGGGACTAATGACCTCAGCAGTTGAGTCCCATAGTGCTCAGAGCCATTTGAACCATTTTTTTGCGACCATCCACCACCCATGGCGGTTCCTGGCATCCTTATCAATGACAATATCTGCACTGACTCTGTGGTACTTGCCGACTGTTCTGCGTCTCATTTCGCTGAAGTGCTCGCTTGCAGTAATTACCATCATCATTTCCTGACCCGCTACCCTACCAAGCACGCGGCTCTCTAACATACAACTCCCATTGTAGTGAATGGGAGCTTCATAACGCTTCGGCAGAGAGTCGAAATTCGGCCCCTGTCATCGACAAGATCCAGAACTACATGTTCAAACATCTTCGTGCCGACAGTATGAAACATATGACTTTTTAATCGTATCTGGCGGGAAGGAGAATTTCCCTCTTAATGGCGGGAAGGTATTATTATTCCTGTCCTGAAACTGGGAAAGGACTCCCATATTATACTAACTAACGGCCAGTCTCTCTGAAGAGTGTCCTGTGTAAGCTATTCCAAATAATGGTCAACCGCCGTCTTCGTTGGTTCCTTGAAATTGGAGGTCATATATTATCATTCCAAAGTGCCTTTCAGGCTTTCTGATCCACCACAGATTCCCTGGTCCGTCTGGAATCTGCCGTGTGTAATGCTTTCGCGCATCGCCAGCATCCAATTGCTGTGTTTTTTGACCTGCAGATGGCATATTGTGATGTGCGCACTGTAAGACCTCCGGTACACACACCATCAGATTATTTGACTTGTCGCTCTAACGAAGTAGGCGAGTGTCAGCAATATGTCTCGTGGTCTTATCGTGGCGTGTTTATCTTCTGCCGTTAGGTCAGACGATAGAAATGCCACTTGCTTGCTTAGAGTAGCAGATTGACGGTGACCGATTTTAAACAGAACTTGATTAATTTTCACACACATTTATTAAAATAATGACAAGCATAAAAGTAACTTAACTTGGTTCTGGATGCTATTTACAATGGACAATCTGAAGTTCCTTTGGTCTTGGTACGTTAATCTTATTCTCACATATATCTGATACTTGACAAAGTGTCTATACATTTCTCTTCATGGTGATGTACAGGAATATGGTAATCGTATTAGGCGCAGACTGAAACTTGACTACAGACTAATGCAGACTGATGCAGACTGACTAGTCGGAGGTCTGTACGCTCGTTGTAATACCTCGAGCATTCAGGTATCACTGCGCGAATGTGATCCGCGTGGAGAAAAGGTTCTACGTTAGTAGCAATCTCATTGGCTGCGTTACATATTAATACGCGGATCAGCGGAAGCAGAATTTGGTCCGTCTCTAAGACAGCGCCATATCGTAGTGCGGAGACGGATGAGCGCTGCGCCTGCGCTGTTGTGCCTAAGGCCTGGCCAGACAGAATGCGGCCTGGCCGTCCGGCCTGTGGCCTTGAACCGCAGCCGGCAGTCTGCACTGTTGAATCGCTCGTTACTGTACGGCGGCAGTCACACGGAGTGCGGCTCTGATGCACCGGCATATGGCCTGCCGCACCGGCCGCCGCCGGGTTGTCACAGATTACAGATTCGCCGCAAGCCGGAGCGGCTGCGTGCCACTGTTGGCGCATTCAACTGCTCTGTTGTCAGACTGGAAGCAGCGGCGTGACGCTGTTTTTGTCTTGCAGCTCGTAGTGCATGCACACAGAAAGACTTTTAGAGGAGGTGAGAAAATACAACTTTTTGTATGATACACGCGATACTTATTTGGAGGTAGAATACTTTTGTCCTCGATATACTCTTGATAGAAAGCTGAACAGTGTTGTCACTGTGACGCCATAACTTCCAATATCAACTACTGTAAACTCGGTAGTATGTATCAACGATCGCCAGGAGAACTAGCGAAAAGAACTGTTTGTAACAGAAGAACTGGGATCCACTATCCTTCGGGCATTTTAACCTGATAGCCTTTCCGTCTGTGCTTCCAAGGCAGTTCGGAAACCCCCAGTTCTATAAATCCTTCTTCAGATTTCTTCCACATCTCTGTTGTAGGAGTAGGTAAATACTTGGGCTGTAGAACAGTCCATATTGCGTGGCCCACTTGTTTCACAATATCTGAGACTGTTGAACGAGCTAACCGAAAATAAAAAGCTATGGTTTGGTGACTGTCGCCTGTAGCCAAGTATCTGGAAAAGATTAAAATAAATTATGCTGATAGAACGAATAGATAAGTTAACGACCAAAGATATGTTTGTTTAAATTCAATGACAATGTTATGAATACAATGTCTCTAGCGGGACGTACGGAACTAGATGCTACTATCGTTTGCTGTATTCGTAAACAATGTAGATAAATTTATCACTCCACTCGTAACTACGTTGTGAGATAGCACTTTCTTCCGCCGAAACTTTCATATGATACAGCAAATCTGAAATGGAATAATTTATATGACTTCTATTCAAGCACAAAGAGGCCACAAACGGTAAAACTTACCTCAAACAAACGGCTTGTCTGTGCCTTGTATCAATTGGCTTTCTCCAGTTCGTTGTGCGCTTCTCGGTGCTACCTTTTTATCAGGCGAAGCATTTCCTCGAAACATTCTTGCGACATACGAAAATATTTGAAGAACCTATCTTCGTCAGACTCTAGATCAATACACAGACGATGGTATTCTCCTAGGCTTTCTCTCTTGCTATTAATGTCGTGCACCCAACATCTCCTCTTCTTGGTGGCATTTCGTATCGCTAGTGCAAGCTACTCATTTCTGCAATTTAAGAAAAAAAAATGAATTCGCACAAAGATAACGTGTCCCGCGTGAAGATTCCAAATCGTCTAACGCAAGACAATCGCGCTACGCATGCAAGCTTCATAATGGGTTTCGGCCCCTTCCACATTGTAACAGCTGACGCATCAACAATCGCTGCGGCCAGCTGGCGATTGTCTGTGTGGCGTCCCTGGCCGCTGACCGGCCCAGCCCACCGCTGCGCCGTCCGTCGCAGCAGCAGGCAAGATTCTGTCTGGCCAGGCCTTAAGGCCTGGCCAGACAGAATGCGGCCTGGGCGTCCGGCCTGTGGCCTTGAACCGCAGCCGGCAGGCCGCACTGTTGAATCGCTCATTACTGTATGGCGGCGGTCACACAGAGTGCGGCTTTGACGCACCGGCAACCGGCCTGCCGCTCCGGCCGCCGCCGGGTTGGCACAGATTACAGATTGGCCGCAGGCTGGAGTGGCTGCTTGCTCTGTTGGCGCACTCAACTGCTCTGCGGTCACACTGGAAGCAGTGGCGTGAGGCGGTTTTTGTGTCGCAGCTCGTAGTGCAAGCATCATGGACACAGGAAGACTTACAGAGGAGGTGAGACAATACAACTTTCTGTATGATACACGCGATCCTGATTTGGAGGTAGAATACTTTTGCCCTCGATATATTCTTGATATAAAGCTGAATTCTCAAAAATAGTGTTGTCAATTCCAATATCAACTACTGTAAACTTGTAGTGAGGATGAACGACCGCCAGGAGAACTAGCGAAAAGAATTGTTTATGAAAGAAGAACTGGAATCCACTATCCTTTGGGCACTTTAACCTGATATGCTTTCCGTCTATGCTTCCAAGGCACTTCGGAAACCCCCAAAGTTCAAGAAATCCTTCTTCAGATTTCTTCCTCATCTCTGTTGTAGGAGTAGGTAAATACTTGAGCTGTAGAACAGTCCACATTGCCTGGCACACTTCTTTCACAATTTCTGAGAGAGTTGAACGTCCTAAGCGAAAAGAAAAAGCTATGGTTTGGTGATTGTCTCCTGTAGCCAAGTATCTGGAAAAGATTAAAATACATTATGCTGATAGAACGAATAGATAAGTTAACGACCAAAGATATGTTTGTTTAAATTCAATGACAATGTTATGAATACAATGAAACAAAACAATCTCTTTAGTACAAAGTTCTCTAGCGGGACATACAGAACTAGATGTTAATATCGTTTGCTGTTTTCGTAAACACTGCAGATAAATTTATCACAACACTCGTAATTACATTGTGGGATAGCACTTTCTTCTGCCTAACCTTTCATATAATACAGCAAAACTGAAATGGAGTAATTTATATTACTTCTGTATGAAGCACAAAGAGGCTACAAATGGTAAAATGTACCTCAAATGACTAGTCTGTGCCTTGCATCAATTGGCTTTCTCCAGTTCGTTGTGCTACCCTTTTATCAGGCGATGCAGTTCATCGAAACATTCTCGCGACATACGAAAATGTTTGAAGAACCTATCTTCAAAAAAAATCAAATGGCTCTGAGCACTATAGGACTTAACATCTGAGGTCATCAGTCCCCTAGAACTGAGAACTACTTAAACCTAACTAACCCAAGGACATCACACGCGTCCATGCCCGAGGCGAGATTCGAACCTGCGACCTTAGCAGTCGCGCGGTTCCGGACTGAAGCGCCTACAACCGCTCGGCGACCTCGGCCGGCAAACCTATCTTCGTCAGACTCTAGTTCAATATACAGACGATGGTATTCTCCTAAGCCTTCTGTCTTGCTAGTAATATCGTGCACACATTATCTCCTCTTCTTGGTGCCATTTCGTATCGCTAGTGCGAGTTCTTGCTCGTAGGTGAACTCGCACAAAGATAACGTGTCCCGCGTGAAGTTTCGAAAAGCGTCTAACGCCAAGACAATCGCGCTACGCATGTAAGCTTCATAATGGGTTTCGGCCCCTTCCACAGTGTAACAGCTGACGCATCAACAATCGCTGCAGCCGGCCGGCCGTTGCCTTTGTGGCGTCCCTGGCCGTTGACGGGCCCGGCCCACCGCTGCGCCGTCCGTCGCAGCGGCAGGCCGGATTCTGTCTGGCCAGGCCTTTATTAGCGGGGCGCGCTCTAGTGGGAAAGTTGTGTACACGCTGACTACGCGGAACTATGTACACAACACATGCAACACCACCTAGCGACATCATGTCCTGTGTACACTGCATGGGTGGGCTTTCTGGGGCAGTTGACCCATTTTTGTCCAGAATTTCCTATCTCTCAGACTTTTTCGCATCTGGAAAGGGATGACTCTCATCGGCCAACAGGAAACTGGAATCACTCAGGTAATGGGCCCTACTGTCTCTCCATCACTGCATGTGGATAATCTTTGCCTGTACTGTGCCTGCGCATCCCTGCGGTTGGCAACGGGGGCCTTACGTACGAGCCCTGCTGACAGCCTCCCGGCGGAAGCCAGTGTCCCAGTGCTCAGGTTTAGACGACAGGAGCTTCTAGCAAGTTACGCTGTCACCACCCACATCACTCAGGTCTGTTTAAAACCAACAGTTCAGACTGTTTGAGATTGCTCAAAAGTGGATAGACCTGCTGGGATCCGACTCGATACTCCACTGAGGGATCTCCAAAACAGCCTCCTTTAGTCTGTGTTCCTTGGGCTCGCTGCCGACACCCCCTGTGGCCTGTACCCTGTCCTATAATATGCATGGACTTCTTTTGTCGCCCCAAGAAGGATGCTGATCCTTCCCTCGCCTGGTATCTGTTTCGTAAGATTCTCCACGATTATTCTAATTCGGTATGCATCTACACAGGAGGATCGAAAGTCGACGACATGGTTGATTCTGCTTTTGCACATGCAAGTGTCTTTGTACAGGAAGTTACTGCTTTGCTTGGATTTAACCATTCCTTTCTTCCCCGTATGTTAGCCTAACTACACCATTTCTCGTCACCAGTAACGATACAGGGTGGAAATGTTGTGCGTTGTCCGTCAGCCAACTGATGACGAGCAAGCATTGATACACAGATGGCCACCCGCTGATTTAGGGTTTTTGTGATATTGGCTTACAACATGTGGTACCCATACACCCAATATTTGAACCTTCCCAACAACCTGTAAATGTCGCACGATGGTGGAACTACCACAATTCGTCACATCTGTTCTCGAGTACACCGACGTGCATCATTGTGAATATGCCTTTTAAACGATCTTCATCAAATCAGGAATGTATTCCTGAACACGGAGAGTCACTAATGTAAAAACAATCCACCTTAAAACAAGAAAACTATTTTGTTCCTGTACTCTGTCCAATGGGATTATCCCCATACACGGCGCAAATGTTTCTGGCTGCGTCCTCTGCTGTCACTCCTCCACTTAACTGAAATAGAAGAATATGTCGGAAATATTCATATTTCCCTACTTGGCACTCCACTTTCTAGGGTCAACATGTCCACTCACTCTCTCTAAGTGACATAATGACAATGTGTAAACTCAATCAGCGACAGAGAATTACAGTTAATAAATGACAATCGATAAAAAAATGCATAGCAACAGGAATACCAGCACGAAAAACAAAAACGCTCCTAACTTATACACCAACCTAATACAAGGCTATATGCGATTGCAGGCTTTCACGGCGTATTTCAGCTATGAGATCTTCACGGGTTATCTGCCGAGTGCCGTCGTCTTCTAGTTGCACTTTGCCTTCACCTGAAGATGATGGATACGCAATCCATTGAAACGTTGTGACTAGAAGACGACGCCACTCGGCTGATAACCCGTGAAGATTTCATAGCTAATACAAGGCTTTTTCTCTACCCTCATAATTAAAATTTCTGTGCCAAGTTTGTCTATACGGAGTGGGGAAAAATTGTGTCACGAAATTCTAACCCTGGATAGCTGAAGCCAGTAGGACCCTAAATTACTAATCTTTTGTAGATCGACAACGCACCATTTTTACACATCGGAAACTTGGCGCCACGCGCTCCGATTGGCAAAGCATTCACGGTCATGCGTTATCCAGAGTATCCAGCAACAGGGCAATAGGAGCGCGTGGCGCCATGTCTCCGTATTTAGAAATGGTTCGTTGTCCATCTACAAAAGATTAGTAATTCAGGGTCCTACTGGCATCAGCTATCCAGGGTTAGAATTTCGTGACAATTTTTCTCCACTCTGTATAACGAGGGCACTCTGTGTAAGACATCGTCACCGCCTGCTGCCTGCTATGTGTCCACTCCTCTGTTGTCAGTTGGCCCCCTCATCACTCCTGCAGTACCGCACGTGTGCCTGCCGATTTGATTATAGTAGCCCATAGCACTCCGGCTGCCGCCAAGCGACTTCCGTCTCACTACAAAATGGTTCACATGGCTCTGAGCACTATGGAACTTAACTTCTGAGGTCATCAGTCCCCTAGAACTTAGAACTACTTAAACCTAACCAACCTGAGGACATCACACACACCCATGCCCGAGGCAGGATTCGAACCTGCGACCGTAGCGGTCGCGCGGTTCCAGACTGTAGCGACTAGAACAGTTCGGCCCCACCGGCCGGCCCACAGTGCCAAGAGTGTGCCGAAAATACCAAATTTCAGGCATACCGCTCGCCATCGACAACGCAGTGGCCGACCGTCTCCACTTAACAATCGGAAGCAGCAGTGTTAGCGTAATATGTCGGTGCTAACAGACAAGCAACATACGTTTTAAAAACATAAAACAAGAAGCCTAACTCTATTAACTTTTCCTTGAAAAAATTCACTAAATAAGTGAAGTCACGGCAATTTTTAGAGCAATAAAGAACATAAAAACATAAAGGTGAAAAAGTCATTCAACGGCAGAAATTAATACGTACGATTAACGCATCAGTTAGGACAACGCGGCGAAATCTGGCGTTAATGAGCTATAATAGCAGACCACCGACGCGAGTGCCTTTGCTAACAGCCCGACAGCGACTGCAGCGCCTCTTCTGCGCTAGTGTCCAATGGGTTGCATCCTAAACGACATTAAACCTGTGGTCTGATCATATGAGTACCAATTTCAGTTGGTTAGAGCCGATGGTAGGATTAGAGTGCGACATAGACCCCACAAAACCATGGACCATGTGAAAGCTGGTGGTGGCTTCATAATGGTGTGGACTGTGTTTGCATGGAATGGACTGGGCCCTCTGATCAAATAGAACCGATCAATGACTGGAAATGATAAAGTTCGGCTAACTGAAGACCATTTTCAGCCATTAAGGGGCTCCGGAAAGGCTCAAAATCATGAAAAGTCCAATTTTTACTTTTTTGCGTTTTCTGAATCTGCACTCCTGGAAATGGAAAAAAGAACACATTGACACCGGTGTGTCAGACCCACCGTACTTGCTCCGGACACTGCGAGAGGGCTGTACAAGCAATGATCACACGCACGGGACAGCGGGCACACCAGGAACCGCGATGTTGGCCGTCGAATGGCGCTAGCTGCGCAGCATTTCTGCACCGCCGCCGTCAGTGTCAGCCAGTTTGCCGTGGCATACGGAGCTCCATCGCAGTCTTTAACACTGGTAGCATGCCGCGACAGCGTGGACGTGAACCGTATGTGCAGTTGACGGACTTTGAGCGAGGGCGTATAGTGGGCATGCGGGAGGCCGGGTGGACGTACCGCCGAATTGCTCAACACGTGGGGCGTGAGGTCTCCACAGTACATCGATGTTGTCGCCAGTGGTCGGCGGAAGGTGCACGTGCCCGTCGACCTGCGACCGGACCGCAGCGACGCACGGATGCACGCCAAGACCGTAGGTTCCTACGCAGTGACGTAGGGGACCGCACCGCCACTTCCCAGCAAATTAGGGACACTGTTGCTCCTGGGGTATCGGCGAGGACCATTCGCAACCGTCTCCATGAAGCTGGGCTACGGTCCCGCACACCGTTAGGCCGTCTTCCGCTCACGCCCCAACATCGTGCAGCCCGCCTCCAGTGGTGTCGCGACAGGCGTGAATGGAGGGACGAATGGAGACGTGTCGTCTTCAGCGATGAGAGTCGCTTCTGCCTTGGTGCCAATGATGGTCGTATGCGTGTTTGGCGCCGTGCAGGTGAGCGCCACAATCAGGACTGCATACGACCGAGGCACACAGGGCCAACACCCGGCATCATGGTGTGGGGAGCGATCTCCTACACTGGCCGTACACCACTGGTGATCGTCGAGGGGACACTGAATAGTGCACGGTACATCCAAACCGTCATCGAACCCATCGTTCTACCATTCCTAGACCGGCAAGGGAACTTGCTGTTCCAACAGGACAATGCACGTCCGCATGTATCCCGTGCCACCCAACGTGCTCTAGAAGGTGTAAGTCAACTACCCTGGCCAGCAAGATCTCCGGATCTGTCCCCCATTGAGCATGTTTGGGACTGGATGAAGCGTCGTCTCACGCGGTCTGCACGTCCAGCACGAACGCTGGTCCAACTGAGGTGCCAGATGGAAATGGCATGGCAAGCCGTTCTACAGGACTACATCCAGCATCTCTACGATCGTGTCCATGGGAGAATAGCAGCCTGCATTGCTGCGAAAGGTGGATATACACTGTACTAGTGCCGACATTGTGCATGCTCTGTTGCCTGTGTCTATGTGCCTGTGGTTCTGTCAGTGTGATCATGTGATGTATCTGACCCCAGGAATGTGTCAATAAAGTTTCCCTTCCTGGGACAATGAATTCACGGTGTTCTTATTTCAATTTCCAGGAGTGTAGATATATAATTTATTCAATTCCGAAGACTACAACTATTTTTAAATTTTTTTTTGAAATCTGTTCTACATGGGCGTGACCCACTGTGGCGCTGTTAAACTGCTGTCAAATGGTGTTATTATTAACGTCCGTGTTCATCAGGTACATTTTAGTGATGTGAGATAAAGTATGTGTTGTGGCTAACCTGTGATGGTTCAATATATATCGCTGGTGTGATTGTCGATTGTTTCATGTTTATTTACTCTGTCGTTATCTCGAAAATATTCGTAATTAATTCTGTTTCTTGAGTCTCTGTTTTGTTGAAGTATAATAATGAGTAAAAGTAAAGTTATTAGAAATCCTCTGAAGGCTTTTAAGATAAAAGAAATTTAGAAATATGGGAATGAAGATAGGTTCTAACATGGTACGAGCGATGCTTGCTTTAGACAAGGAACGCCTTCGGGCTGCAGACAGGGCTGTAAAGAGTCTAGAAATACAAGCAAGAGTAAACAGGAGGAGGAACAAGAGGAAGCTGGAGGAGGAGTTTGCAGAGGATGAAGATAATCCATCCTATGGACCTGGAATGCACTAAAAAGTTAATCCAATCTTTGTCGCTCGATTCCCAAAACTTTTATTTTCTCATACTAATTACATGTTTTCTAAGGATCTTCCAAACATATTTGTTTCAAACTTTCAGTAAATATTACACAGTACCTTCTGCATAATTTAACACAGCCTTTTTCCAAAAAACTGTATATTTTTGAATATATAAATAAAAAATTGCAAAAAAATGTTGTGAATTTTCATTACAATTGAAAAAAAATCATCTTTAATAACTGAACTAAAATTTTGTAAAATCCCTGTGTTAAGTTGTAGCCCATATTCCAATAAATAATCTGTAAAAAGTTCAACTTCCTACCTCAAATACTTTGTGAAGAAAGATGTAATTTATAAGCGTTATTTTAACATTGCAAGTATAGGGCGTTCCGGAGCCCCTTAATGCACTTCATTTTCCAAAAAACGAAGGAATCTTCACGGATGACGATGTGCCATGTAACCGCACCAACAGTGTTCTCGATTGGGTACAAGAGCATTGTGGACAGTTCGAGCGAATGACTTTGCCGCCCATATCGCCCCACAGGAATCCTATCGACCATTTTTGGGACATAAACGCGAGGTCAGTTGGTGCACAACATCCTGCATCGCCAACACTTGCGCAGTTACGGACGGCGATAGAGGCAGCATGGGTGAACATTTCCGCAGGGGACCCCCATCGACTTGTTGAGTCCATGCCACATCCAGTTGCTGCACTATGCTGAGTAAAAGGAGGTCCGACATGGCATAGGAAGTACCCCATGACTTTTTTCACCTAAGTCTATTTCCCTGGAGCTAATACACCAGCGTCAATTTTTTCGTCATAGTGTTCGGGAATGGAAGCCATATAGTTAATAGCCGTGCAGCAGTGTCGAGCACATTACTTGAAAAGGAAGAGGAATGGAAACTATCGTGGGCGAGAACATCGATAGCGAGAAGAGAACTTCGAAGTGCATCAGAAGCCGGTTCGTGGGCAACAGCAAAAAGCATTTCAGTTTGCCCTCCTGAGAGCCCACATATTTGTTTACGCAATACCCATTTAACAAATACCATTTGTTAAGTTCATTGATGACAATCTATGGTTTTGGAATGCCTACGACTGTGTCATTCACGATTTAAATAATGAAATACTGTACTAGTTACAGATTTTTTTTCGTGCTCAACATGACGCGTTTCCAGAATTTATTCTTATTATCAAGAGGAAATATTTACAGAGGTGAAGTAAACGGCTGTAGCTCCGTCATAGGTTGCATTACGGAGCTACAGTCATTTACTTCAATTATAAAACAACTTACGGACCTATTTCTCACCTGCAGCATACTGCAAGTTCGTAAATACTTACGTAGGTATTTTCTGTGGTATTTCGATGTGTGGTGTTCCGCCTCTCTTCCCCTGCAGTTGTGTTTTTATAGTTTACTGCGTTCTGACAAATTTCTTAGCAGCGATACTCGCGACTTTCCGAAACATCACATAAAATACCTTTGTAAATATTTCTACTTGGTCCTCAGAAAAAATTCTCGCAAAGACTCGTGAAAAAATGTGTAACTAGTACAGTGTCTCATTATCTAAATCTCGATTACTAAAGATCTTCTCACGGTTAGATCAATATTTTTAGCAACGCCCCCGCCCCGAACCTCGTAATGACCCTCCCCCTAAGTACGTCCATGACTATTCCCGTGCCGACTGGAATGCCTACTGGGATACCCTCTCCACCCAGGTCGATGGCCACCCCTTCACCTACCGCCACCCTGAAGATGTAACCCCTGCCGCCTCCTTTCTCCAGCAGACCTTGTCTGAAGCCGTGGAGGCCCACGTCCCTACTGTCGCCATCCACCCCCACCGTCCTACCTTACCTCCACAGGCCGTCCTCCTCCTCCGTGAATCCCGCCGTCTCTACCGTGCCTTCCTCCACACGCGTGACCGGGACACACTACGACGCCACCGGCAACTCCAGCGACACATTCGAAATTTGCTCGCGGCTAAGAAAAGCCGGGACTGGCGACAGACATGCACCCGTTTAAATGCTACCCTACCTATAAACTCGTCCAAGTTCTGGTCAGCCTTCCGTCGCCTTACCGGAACTAAACCCTCCCCCTACTATTCTTCTCCATGATGATCACCCCTTCCCTGACACCCTTAGTAAGGCCAATCACTTTGCCTCTTACCTCTCCGATGTCTTCTCCATCCCCAATGATCCCCAGATCGATTACTCTCTCTTCCCAGATGTCTGCGATCGAACTGATACCTCTGTCCCTCCCCTCGCACCTGGTTTCCAGTACCTGGACAACATTGCACACACGAAACTCAATGCCCCTATCACTACACAGGATCTCATTGCTACACTCCGCACGAAACACAACACCGCTCCTGGTCACGATCGTGTCACCTACCGTCACCTTCGTGAAGCTCCTGTCTCTTTCCTCTCCACCCTGGCCAGGCTCTACAATGTAGTCCTGTCCACCGGCTACTACCCCGACCTGTGGAAAACCTCCTGTATCCTGATGTACCTTAAACCTGGCAAACCACCGTCCGCCGTCTCCTCTTACCGTCCTATCAGCCTTACCTCGGTCTTCAGCAAGGTCCTGGAATCTATCCTCACCCGCCGCATCCACCAGCATCTCTGCCAGCACCGCCTCCTTCCCGTTACCCAGTGTGTCTTTCGGCCGTCCTTCTCTTCCGACGACCTTCTCCTTCACCTCACTCATCTCCTTTCCGAACAGCTTAATTCCTGTCGCTCCGCAATCTTCCTCTCCCTGCACCTCGAACGTGCTTATCACCGCGTATGGCATTCCGCTCTCCTCTTCAAGCTCCAAACCTTCGCCCTTCCCATTAACTACGTCCGTCTGATCGGCTCCTTTCTTTCCCACCGTCCTTCCTACGTCACCATCCATAACACGGATTCCTACACCTTTCTTCCCTTTGCCAGTGTGCCCCAAGGCTCCGTCCTCTCTCCCATTCTGTACCTTTTATATATGGCGGACATGCCGCCGCCGTCTCCCCCCGTCCACCTTCTCCAGTTTGCCGATGACACCGCCTTCCTTGCACTTGACCCCAGCCTGCAGCGCTCCCAACACCTTCTCCAATCCCATCTCGAGCGGTTCAGCACACCTTCCAAAACCCAGGCGATCATTGTAGGCAAAACCTTCCTTCCGCCTCCTTGATTTCTATCTCACCATCTATGGCCGTCCTATCGCCCTCACCCCCACCCTTAAGTACCTTGGCGTCACCCTCGACCGTCGACTCTCCTGGACCCCCCATCTCCAGACAATCCATGCCAAGGCACGCTCCCGCCTCCGTCTCCTCAAGCTCCTTTCCGGCTGTATGTGGGGTCTGGACCCCTCCACCATACTCCACACCTATAAATCCCTCATCTTTCCTATCCTTTGTTACGCCCATCCAGCCTGGATCTCCGCCCCCCCCCTTCCTTTTATAAATCCCTTCAAATCCTTGAACACCACGCTCTCCGCCTCGCCTATCGTATCCGTCTCCCCTCCCCCACACGGATCCTGTACGATCTCATTCCGTTCCCCCACCTCCTCCTTTTCCTTGAAAGGATACGGATCCTCTACACCTCCCGCAAACTCGATCCTCCTCACCCGCTTGTCTCACCCATCCTCTCCCGCCCGGGCCCGCTGCCGTGCCTGTATTCCCACGTCCCATCCGGTCTCCATCTCTCCACCCTCCTTACCCTCTCCCAAGGTGGCTTCCGCCAGCTCCCTCTCCATGATGATGCCCTCCTCCCCTCCATCTATCCCTCCTACCAACTTTGATCATCCCTCCCTCTTCCTGTGTTTGCTCCTTTGGGCACCCTTCTCTCCCTCTTCCCTCCCTCCTCCATTTCTCCCCACTCCTCCCCCGGGCTTCCCCTCCCCTGTCCCTCTCCTCCTACCCCCATCTCCTCAGTCATTGGCATCCTTGGTCTCCCCTCTCCCCCACCTCACCCTTCTTCCCCTCTTGGCAGGTCCCCGGACTCGCACACGCTAAGTGGACATTCGCGCGCCGGAGATCATCACCATCAGTGTCTTGTGTGTGCCGTCGTGTTTAGTGTTCAGTGTTCACCATCACACTCCATCGTTCACCAGTGCCACCGACATCCTCAGTGTTTGTGCTTCGTGTCAACAGTTTTTAGTGTGGATTGTCATCGAGTGTGAACGGCTTCATGTTTTTTATGTTCATGTGTCTACTGTTTTTTCCCCGCCGTTTTGTTCCAACCCATGTGTCTTCTGTGTTTTATCATTGTACTATCTTTGGCTGAAGAGCGGCGTATTGTGCTACTGCCAGCCTACCTGTTATACTGGTATTAAAATCACAATAAAGAAAAAAAAGGCTTTTCCTCCTTTCGCGTCTTTGATGTTCGCCATGTCTGACTCATCACAGGATTGCGCTCTGCTTATAAAGCTGTGTTACAAGAACGATTACTGTGCACACGTCGCTCTGCAGAAGTTATGGACACTGATGGGTTTGAAAAAAAGGCGTTGGTCCGATGACTGCCTTGGGTCTGGAGAAAATGATCCGGATATTAGAAACGACGGATTCTTTTGGTGTGAAACCTGGTAGAGGGAGGAAACGAATTAATTCGACGTCAGTGGAAGCAGTGGTCACAGCAACGGTGGAGGAGACGATGATGATGATGTTTGGTTTGTGGGGCGCTCAACTGCGAGGTTATCAGCACCCATACAAATTCCCAACCTTTGCTCAGCCCAATCTCGACAATTTCATTAATGATGAAGAAATGATGAGGACAAAACAAACACCCAGTCATCTCGAGGCAGGTGAAAATCACTGATCCCGCCGGGAATCGAACCCCAGACCCCAAGCTCGTTAAGCGGGAACGCGACCGCTAGACCACGAGCTTCGGACAGGAGGATACGACTGGTGGTGTGCAACCGTGCAGTGCACGGGGAATCACCCGAGCAATGGACATACCCTTGAGGACGGTGCGTAAAATCCTACAAAACGCCCTTTTTTGTATCCATTCAAAATTATCTATGTGCAAGAGTTGCTTCCTGTTGATCTGACTGCAAGGGAGACCTTTGCTTTAGAATTTCTTGCTCGCATGGAAGTGTACAATGATTGGCCGTGGAAGATTTTGAAGTCAGACGAAGCCCACTTCCATCTGACAGGATACGTCAGTACACAGAATTGTCGAATATGGACATCGGAAAATCCACACGCACATCAACCAGGACCACTTCATCCTGAAAAGGTCACCGTGTGGTGCATGTTTACGGCATCATTCATCATAGGACCATATTTTTTCGAAGAGACAGGTGATTCCGGTCCTGTTACCTGTGCCGTCACTGGTAAGTACTGTGATTTTCTTTTGCGCAACCACGTCATTTCAGCTTTCCAACAGCGTGGATGTGTGGACGGGATCATTTTTATGCAAGATGGCCCACCTCCGCACATTGCAAATCCAGTTAAGCAGCTGCTGAAGCGCCATTTCGGAAATGCTAGAATTATCAGCCGCCATTTGCCTACAGCCTGGCCGTCCAGATCACCTGATTTTCATCCGTATGACTTCTGACTGTGGGGCTATCTGAAAGATGCTGTGTCCGGTGTTCCGATTGCAAACTTAGCTGCCTTGATGGCACGCATTGCGCAATCACATTCTGAACGTGACCCTTAAACACTTCGTTCAATTGTGGAACAAGTTGTTTCTCGATTTCAGCTTGTTCCAGAAAACGGAGGACAGCATGTTGAACACGTTGTGCACGAGTCACACAGAAAATAATAATCCGATGTGATTTCCATTAATGCTTTTGATGCGCTTTTTGGCCTCAGGACAATTAAAAACGGACGTGATTCATGATTTGTATACGGTTATTGGCTCACGACAAGTAAAAATCTATGTGAGTGACGTTTTTCATGCGGTTTTTGGCCTCAGGACAACTCGATTTTTCCCATCCAATGTGATATGACCTTGCCGTGGTGGATGAACTTACGTAAATAACAGTATCACGCCTGTACACCAATGCACACTCAGTGGTGTAGTTTGTTTAAAGTGAAACGTACACCTTAGGCATTGTTGTATGATTCGTTTGTCATTTGTAGTCGACCACTATTAAATTATGATGCTTACAGCGCCATCTATTGCTACATTTTGTAACTATTAACTTTTCTTTTGCGATACGTTTTCCCCCTTATCCAATTGTATTCCGTTGCGGTTTGACGTCATTCTGGGCAGTGGTGTTATTTCTACAGCGGTTTGAAACTTTAATTGCAATCACCCTGCACTTCGTCATTTTATAGCTTAAATATACTAAAGCAAGCGATGTGGCGTGTATACAATAGCGAAGTTTGATCAAAATTAGGCCCTCGCTCTTTTATCAAAGATATTTGCTAAAAGCTTCCCTATCACACTGTCAGAGGTTTTGCTAAAGGGCTATGGTAAGTATTTATCGTTGACCTCGATCGCTCATTGCTGACCTCACACAGACGTGCGCTCAGGCCTGTATTTATCCAGACCTCGGTGATCTGCGGTGATATGGAGCTCCAGTAAGCCGCTTCGGCTCTACTATGGGGGATCCAGAATCTGCTCCTGTGCCTATTTAAAGGCTACACCGTGCCAGCCCCGGCATTCACTAGTCCTTCACTCCTGGTGACGATGGCGGAGACAAGTATCGAATGCGAGAGAAAATTTATTTGAAATGACACGGTTTCAAAACGAAAAATAAGTTATTCATTTCGTGCTCAATTTCACACACTGAACTACAAACAGGCAGTTTTTTTCCCTTGTTCCTATAATCAATAAGATGCAATTCATCCAAATTTCAAAATATGGAGAAACATGGGGGGAATGTTTGAGCAAAAACCATAAAGAAAAACTGGTTAGATTGCAAAACTTACCTGTTTTGTAAACAGCATTCTTTCTGCAACTTTGACCCTCTCTCCTTCCAATAACAGTTTCAATGTCACATGGATACTGGACTGCACATTTCGTACCTGTCGGTATCTTTCTAATACACTCCTGGAAATTGAAATAAGAACACCGTGAATTCATTGTCCCAGGAAGGGGAAACTTTATTGACACATTCCTGGGGTCAGATACATCACATGATCACACTGACAGAACCACAGGCACATAGACACAGGCAACAGAGCATGCACAATGTCGGCACTAGTACAGTGTTTATCCACCTTTCGCAGCAATGCAGGCTGCTATTCTCCCATGGAGACGATCGTAGAGATGCTGGATGTAGTCCTGTGGAACGGCTTGCCATGCCATTTCCACCTGGCGCCTCAGTTGGACCAGCGTTCGTGCTGGACGTGCAGACCGCGTGAGACGACGCTTCATCCAGTCCCAAACATGCTCAATGGGGGACAGATCCGGAGATCTTGCTGGCCAGGGTAGTTGACTTACACCTTCTAGAGCACGTTGGGTGGCACGGGATACATGCGGACGTGCATTGTCCTGTTGGAACAGCAAGTTCCCTTGCCGGTCTAGGAATGATAGAACGATGGGTTCGATGACGGTTTGGATGTACCGTGCACTATTCAGTGTCCCCTCGACGATCACCAGTGGTGTACGGCCAGTGTAGGAGATCGCTCCCCACACCATGATGCCGGGTGTTGGCCCTGTGTGCCTCGGTCGTATGCAGTCCTGATTGTGGCGCCCACCTGCACGGCGCCAAACACGCATACGACCATCATTGGCACCAAGGCAGAAGCGACTCTCATCGCTGAAGACGACACGTCTCCATTCGTCCCTCCATTCACGCCTGTCGCGACACCACTGGAGGCGGGCTGCACGATGTTGGGGCGTGAGCGGAAGACGGCCTAACGGTGTGCGGGACCGTAGCCCAGCTTATGGAGACGGTTGCGAATGGTCCTCGCCGATACCCCAGGAGCAACAGTGTCCCTAATTTGCTGGGAAGGGGCGGTGCGGTCCCCTACGGCACTGCGTAGGATCCTACGGTCTTGGCGTGCATCCGTGCGTCGCTGCGATCCGGTCCCAGGTCGACGGGCACGTGCACCTTCCGCCGACCACTGGCGACAACATCGATGTACTGTGGAGACCTCACGCCCTACGTGTTGAGCAATTCGGCGGTACGTCCACCCGGCCTCCCGCATGCCCACTATACGCCCTCGCTCAAAGTCCGTCAACTGCACATACGGTTCACGTCCACGCTGTCGCGGCATGCTACCAGTGTTAAAGACTGCGATGGAGCTCCGTATGCTACGGGAAATTGGCTGACACTGACGGCGGCGGTGCACAAATGCTGCGCAGCTAGCGCCATTCGACGGCCAAAACCGCGGTTCCTGGTGTGTCCGCTGTGCCCTGCGTGTGATCATTGCTTGTACAGCCCTCTCGCAGTGTCCGGAGCAAGTATGGTGGGTCTGACACACCGGTGTCAATGTGTTCTTTTTTCCATTTCCAGGAGTGTATGTTTACTACTACTCTTAGGTGAGAGGTTTTTCCCGTATCTTCCCAGTTCTGGATGATACAAATCAGGATTGAGCTTTGTCATATCTGTGGGAGGGGAAACTTGTACTGGTGTGTTACAGGCCACTGATGATGACTTAGACACCATACGAAAAATTATAATGTAGATGGTAAATAATACAGACAGCAGATACAAAAAATTGGCCAGTTCCGAATAAGGTTCGCTCAGTCAGGGTTTCGTAAAAACTTAATTATGTGTATAGCTAGTTCATACATTTCGGGAATTGAGAATCTCAACCATTTCTGCCTGTTATCGACATTGATACTAGTAATACATCGGTCACATGTATTCTAAATTTTTTGAGAATGTTTTAATTTCAGTAATATATGTACGATAAGGTAATACAGGAGGCGGGCGACTGTTCTAGTAATCAGCAGTTCTCCATTCGGGCTGACTGGATCGCAAGGGTAAAAGTCAAATAGTAGGCAAGGAATGACTTTATAAAACGACGCGTTAGAAATTTATCCAACATTAGATATCCTGGAGCGATTACTGCAGATAGGTACGGCGCTTCAAGTTATGTGTGAACCAAACATTAGCAGACCAGTTCCGAAACGCCTCACATGAGAAATAAAGTCATTCTTTGCCCGATGTTTGGTTTTTACCAATGCCATCCAATCAACCTGAATACAGAACTACTGGTTGCTTTAATTTCAAGCTTCAAGTCAGATAACAAATGGCCTTTGACATATTTTTTTGATAACTTTCTTATGTATTGACTACACGTTTATTTTTCCAGCAGTCTTACGCGATTCGACTTTACGTCATTTTATAAGTCAATCGAAGGGGAACATGCGTAGTCCAAATTTCAAACTCACTTGTCTCGTATTGAGAATTTTGACGTGATACAATGTATCTAATGAACAATTTTATATGACTGACAAAACACTGCCTATGAAAAATGTAAATGACGTAAAGTCGAAATGCGTAAAGTTGTTGGAAAAATAAAAGTGTGGTCGAGACACAAGAAAAGTTACCGAAAGTGCATCCAAATGGCCGCGTCGCCTCACAGCACTTTCATGCAATCTTCAGAAATATTTCTTTTTTCGTGTGTTGTAATCACACATTCATAATTTTCCGATATTTTTACTTTACTTGTACTTGACGCCTTGCCTCTTGCCAAATTTCATGATTCTATGTAATTGTTCAGTTTCTCCCAGCGTATTTCTTGCTCGAACAGTCCACGGGTGTACTGCCGCTCCATAGTGTCCAACGGGCACAATATTTAGGCGATCAGACATGTCGCCATCGTCAGGTTTTCATCAGCGCACCTTACGATGGCGTCATGTCTGACCACCGAAATATTGTGCCCGTTGGACGCTATGGACTGGCAGTACACCCGTGGACTGTTCGAGTTCATGGTTCTAGTCCAACGGAAAGTACCGTGTAGGTGCCCGCATAGCTAGCCACGCGGTCTAACATGCTGCTTCCCGAGCGGGAAGGTGTGCCGGTCCCCGTCACGAATCCGCCCGGTCGATTAGTGTCGAGGTCCGGTGTGGATGGTTTTGAAGGTGGTTTTCCACTTGCCTCGGTGATGAGGGCTGGTTACCTTTATTCAGCCTCAGTTGCACTATGTCGGCGATTGCTGTACAAGCACTGTCTCCACGAACGCGTACACCATTATTTCTCTACCACGCAAACATTGGGGTTACACTCGTCTGATATGAGACGTTTCCGGGGAATGGGGGGGGGGGGGGGTCCACTGGGGGCTGAATCGCAAAATAACCCTTAGTTCGGTGTGGGGCGGTGGTGAGGTGGTTGGACTGCTGTGGCCTGTTGTGGGGTTGTGAACCACTGAGGGCTGCTGCTGGATGAAGCTTCTCCGTCGTTTCTAGGTCCCCGGTTCAGTACACAATACACATCCTGTTGTGGCGTATCGAGGCAGCCACGCCACTCGGAAGTAGCCGAAACGCACGCGTTAAATTCAAGCAGGCTTGCTGAGGTCTGAAACAGGATACGTAATGAATGCTATAAAGAAAAGTACGTAGCTTCTGTAATACTTAACTTTAATCCATCATTTGTATACAGCATTCTTGATGATACAAGTGAGACTCTCTCTAGAAATGGTTAATGGCGCCTTGCTAGGTCGTAGCCATGGACTTAGCTGAAGGCTATTCTAACTGTCTCTCGGCAAATGAGAGAAAGGCTTCGTCAGTGTAGTAGCTAGCAAAGTCGTCGTACAACTGGGGCGAGTGCTCGTACGTCTCTCAAGACCTGCCGTATGGTGGCGCTCGGTCTGCGATCACTGACATTGGCGACACGCGGGTCCGACATGTACTAATGGACCGCGGCCGATTTAAAGCTACCACCTAGCAAGTGTGGTGTCTGGCGGTGACACCACACATCCTATAGGTTTCGATGAGTGAGTTTGCGAGTATCAAAATATGTGACGTAAGTGACGTAATTTTGATGTCACTGACTCAGAAGTTTCAATGTTTTACACCGCCAATTGGCCGTAGACCTCAGTATGTGACATTAATTTCAACGTGACACGTCTACCCATTCCCGAGAAAAAGAATTTTTAACAATCGGACAGACAGACAAAGGTACAACAGAGTGGTCCTATTAGAGTTCCGTTTTTACCGATTGAGGTACGGAGCACTAAAACCGATGAAAAGTCTATGTTAAGGGAAAACTGCGTTTGACTTTAATTTGTTGCAAGTAAACGCAAAAACAGTCCATTGATACTGCAGTAAGTGTTGTGGTGAGAGCTAAATTTTATACATACTATTTTCTTTTTATTAGTTCCCCGTCAACTGATGGGAACACACAGCGTCCAAATTGTTCTTTATTACTGATGGTCTTTGATACAGCATATTAGCTTCAAAACCCTACTACATGAGTTTCTCGTGCGAGATGACCATATAGACTTTGTAATATTTGATAGAAACATATATCCAAAATCTTATAACGTGTTCACAAATATTAATGACATCACCAGCTAAGAGTCTTGGACAATATTGAGGTGGTCCACACACGATCGCAAAAAGAAGCGGTGGACGATGAGTACCGACCATCGCAATAACTTCAAATAATAACTATGAGACAGCCGAGTCTGGCGTGGGTGCAGACTTGAGTCGTAGAAACACACGCCCGTATTTTGCAGATGGCTCCAGAAACGTGAGACATTCGAAATGAAATTCTTTCCCTCTTGCCGTAACATATGCAACGGTGATCTTGTGTGGCAAGCTAAACATCTGTGCCGGACCGTCAAATCACGTTCCCCACGTGTTGTTGTCATCCCGCTTTACTGTGAGAGGCACTTCAACGTCTGCTTAGAGGTTTAAATGCCTGCATTCACACGTCGCATACCGTCAACGGAACGGAATGCCAATCTGCTTTCAAACGACAGAGCGGATCAGGTTGTGGAAAGGGGCCAAGACCAGTTACTGTTAGTTACACAAGAACACACAACTTCATTGCTTTTTAAAACACAAACACATTCCTCTTTAAAACAACAAGGATCAATTTACGGCTGAGAGCCCAAGTAACTTCTCGATAACAAAGGGCTTAAATAATTCGATTTAAAACACAAGGATTTAGACAAACGGCTGAAGACCTTACTTAAGTAAAATTAAAATATCTTTTCGGCTGAAGGCCCAAATAAACTTTCAAAATAATAAAAGGAAACCTTTAAACACAAGCATTTACACAGTACAACAGAAAGCCATCTTAAGAAAACTTGAAATATTTTCACGGCTGAAGGCCAGAACAATTATTTAAAATAGTTAAAGACAAGCCTTAAGATAAGCATTCGCACAGTACAGCTGAATGCCAGAAATTTTAAAATAAACGCGGCTGATGGCCTAAATACAGAGCAAACAAGAATTTTAAAGAAAACACAGCTGAAGACCTAATCTTAAAATACTTCACATAAGGTTCGGCTGAAGGCCATATACTGAACATAGAACAGACAAAATTAATACACGGCTGAGGAACCAACCAACAGCCTAATCAATTCCCTTCCACCCGACTCACTCACTGCTCCATTTCAACCGACCGACCGACTACTCCAGTACGCAGACAGCATTCACCTGCTCAGTGGAGATCACAGAAGCTACGCACAGTTCCACGTAAACGCGCTTGCACAAGAACCCAATCAATCGTAAAAGCAATCACTGTGGAACAACAAGGACGAATCAGTTCGACACACAGAGAGTTTCCACAAGTGGTCGGCGACAAAATCCACGTCGTCGATGAGACGACCGAACGTCCGACCCAGGTCGTTCCCACTTAAGGGGCTCCGGAACGCCCTATACTTGCAATGCTAAAATAACGCTTATAAATTACATCTTTCCTCGCAAAGTATTTGAGGTAGGAAGTTGAACTTTTTACAGATTATTTATTGGAATATGGGCTACAACTTAACACAGGGATTTTACAAAATTTTAGTTCAGTTATTAAAGATGATTTTCTTTTCAATTGTAATGAAAATTCACAACATTTTTTTGCAATTTTTTGTTTATATATTCAAAAATATACAGTTTTTTGGAAAAAGGCTGTGTTAAATTATGCAGAAGGTACTGTGTAACATTTACTGAAAGTTTGAAACAAATATGTTTGGAAGATCCTTAGAAAACATGTAATTAGTATGAGAAAATAAAAGTTTTGGGAATCGAGCGACAAAGATTGGATTAACTTTTTAGTGCTTTCCAGGTCCATAGGATGGATTATCTTCATCCTCTGCAAACTCCTCCTCCAGCTTCCTCTTGTTCCTCCTCCTGTTTACTCTTGCTTGTATTTCTAGACTCTTTACAGCCCTGTCTGCAGCCTGAAGACGTTCCTTGTCTAAAGCAAGCATCGTCCGTACCATGTTAGAACCTATCTTCATTCCCATATTTCTAAATACCTTGCACCTTACAATGTTGCCATCATTGAAAGTCGCAACAGCAACTTTACTTTTACTCATTATTATACTTCAACAAAACAGAGACTCCAGAAACAGAATTAATTACGAATATTTTCGAGATAACGACAGAGTAAATAAACATGAAGCAATCGACAATCACACCAGCGATATATATTGAACCATCACAGGTTAGCCACAACACATACTTTATCTCACATCACTAAAATGTACGTGATGAACACGGACGTTAATAATAACACCATTTGACAGCAGTTTAACAGTGCCACAGTGGGTCACGCCCATGTAGAACACATTTCAAAAAAAATTTAAAAATAGTTGTAGTCTTCGGAATTGAATAAATTATATATCTATTAAAAGGTACTAGTCTGCAGATACAGAAAACGTAAAAAAGTAAAAATTGAACTTTTCATGATTTTGAGCCTTTCCGGAGCCCCTTAAGTTACGTGTGTCGGCAGCGGTCGGACGAGTCTCGGCTGTCCGAAGCTGACCGCAGCTCCACCCCGACTCCATGTCCGTTCGGAACTCGGAGACACGGCGACCCGGACACACTGGCTCGGACGCATCCATGCAGAGGTAACTCTTGCCCATTGGCCATGGCACCTCTGTGCAAGGAAGGAACCGACCCACGTCCGGCATGATGACAAAGTGACGAGGCCCAGAAACGGTCAAAAGACCAAATACGCGTCGACCCGATGAGACGACCAACCGAACGACCGACCAACGGTCGTCCCGCTCCAATCTGCGTCCCTCGGACAGTTCACGTGTGTCGCCAGTGGTCGGCGAGCACTGGCTGTCCACACCTCACTGGCGCCCCGTCCCCGAGTTCACTGCTGCTGCGTCCGGACTCCACTGCTTCTGCACCCCGAGTGGCGAACTACCTGACGGGAACAATCTGACGCTCACTTTGCCCTTTGATCAGGGAGTGGTGGGGGTAATAAAGTAGATGATCTCTCCTCTGACGGTTTACAAAGACTACTTATGGTCCTGTCCACACATACAGAGTGTTTCAAAAACGACCGGTATGTTTGAAACGGCAATAAAAACTAAACGAGCAGCGATAGAAATACACCGTTTGTTGCAATATGCATGGGACAACAGTACATTTTCAGGCAGACAAACTTTCGAAATTACAGTAGTTACAATTTTCAACAACAGATGGCGCTGCGGTCTGGGAAACTCTATAGTACGATATTTTCCACATATCCACCATGCGTAGCAATAATATGGCGTAGTCTCTGAATGAAATTACCCGAAACCTTTGACAACGTGTCTGGCGGAATGGCTTCACATGCAGATGAGATGTACTGCTTCAGCTGTTCAATTGTTTCTGGATTCTGGCGGTACACCTGGTCTTTCAAGCGTCCCCACAGAAAGAAGTCACAGGGGTTCATGTCTGGCGAATAGGGAGGCCAATCCACGCCGCCTCCTGTATGTTTCGGATAGCCCAAAGCAATCATACGATCATCGAAATATTCATTCAGGAAATTAAAGACGTCGGCCGTGCGATGTGGCCAGGCACCATCTTGCATAAACCACGAGGTGTTCGCAGTGTCGTCTAAGGCAGTTTGTACCGCCACAAATTCCCGAAAAATGTCCAGATAGCGTGATGCAGTAATCGTTTCGGATCTGAAAAATGGGCCAATGATTCCTTTGGAAGAAATGGCGGCCCAGACCAGTACTTTTTGAGGATGCAGGGACGATGGGACTGCAACATGGGGCTTTTCGGTTCCCCATATGCGCCAGTTCTGTTTATTGACGAAGCCGTCCAGGTAAAAATAAGCTTTGTCAGTAAACCAAATGCTGCCCACATGCATATCGCCGTCATCAATCCTGTGCACTATATCGTTAGCGAATGTCTCTCGTGCAGCAATGGTAGCGGCGCTGAGGGGTTGCCGCGTTTGAATTTTGTATAGATAGAGGTGTAAACTCTGGCGCATGAGACGATACGTGGACGTTGGCGTCATTTGGACCGCAGCTGCAACACGGCGAACGGAAACCCGAGGCCGCTGTCGGATCACCTGCTGCACTAGCTGCGCGTTGCCCTCTGTGGTTGCCGTACGCGGTCGCCCTACCTTTCCAGCACGTTCATCCGTCACGTTCCCAGTCCGTTGAAATTTTTCAAACAGATCCTTTATTGTATCGCTTTTCGGTCCTTTGGTTACATTAAACCTCCGTTGAAAACTTCGTCTTGTTGCAACAACACTGTGTTCTAGGCGGTGGAATTCCAACACCAGAAAAATCCTCTGTTCTAAGGAATAAACCATGTTGCCTACAGCACACCTGCACGTTGTGAACAGCACACGCTTACAGCAGAAAGACGACGTACAGAATGGCGCACCCACAGACTGCGTTATCTTATATATCGTTCACATCACTTGCAGCGCCATCTGTTGTTGAAAATTGTAACTACTGTAATTTCGAAAGTTTGTCCGCCTGAAAATGTACTGTTGTCCCAAGCATATTGCAACAAACGGTGTATTTCTATCGCTGCTCGTTTAGTTTTTATTGCCGTTTCAAATATACCGGTCATTTTTGAAACACCCTGTATGAGTAGTCATATCAGATTCTTCGTCACACCTGTCGAAGTACTTGGTAGAACTTTATATCGTTTCTCTGTTTCGTTCTCTTTCTCCAAACTTACTCGGCAAGTAAGAACCTATGTGAACACATCCCAGCCTCATTTATGGTTATGTTTAGCTTCACCAGTATTACTAAGACACGAGTTCCGCTCTCTTTACCACTTTGTCAGGTGTGCGGAAGTTTTATCCCAACAGCAGTACAAAAGCACGCACTGTGAGCGTTTCCATTCCACCCTGTCAGCCGATGGCACATGGGCGCCCTCCTGCAGCATCTTCCCATGGCCAGGTTCCAGGCACCAGATGAAATATCCTGACCCAGTAGTAAGTACACCATCCTGCCGAGGGCAACCTGCAGTACAGACTGGAACTTCAAAATACCAAACTACAGCGACATAGTCACATGCTTGGGAAAGGCGCTTTGAAGCTTATTGAAAATTCCAATAAAATAATAAATGACACACAAAAATTTCTATTTTACTGGTGAAGAAAGTAAGGCAATCGTCATGATTGTTTTAAACGTCTGCCCTATAAGGAACTGTGGAGTAAACCACAGTTTCATATACAGGGTGTTACAAAAAGGTACTGCCAAACTTTCAGGAAACATTCCTCACACACAAAGAAAGAAAATATGTTATGTGGACATGTGTCCGGAAACGCTTACTTTCCATGTTAGAGCTCATTTTATTACTTCTCTTCAAATCACATTAATCATGGAATGGAAACACGCAGCAACAGAACGTACCAGTGTGACTTCAAACACTTTGTTACAGGAAATGTTCAAAATGTCCTCCGTTAGCGAGGATACATGCATCCACCCTCCGTCGCATGGAATCCCTGATGCGCTGATGTCGCCCTGGAGAATGGCGTATTGTATCACAGCCGTCCACAATACGAGCACGAAGAGTCTCTACATTTGGTACCGGGGTTGCGTAGACAAGAGCTTGCAAATGCCCCCATAAATGAAAGTCAAGAGGGTTGAGGTCAGAAGAGCGTGGAGGCCATGGAATTGGTCCGCCTCTACCAATCCATCGCTCACTGAATCTGTTGTCTGTTGTTGAGAAGCGTACGAACACTTCGACTGAAATGTACAGGAGCTGCATCGTGCATGAACCACATGTTGTGTCGTACTTGTAAAGGCACATGTTGTAGCAGCACAGGTAGAGTATCCCGTATGAAATCATGATAACGTGCTCCATTGAGCGTAGGTGGAAGAACATGGGGCCCAATCAAAACATCACCAACAATGCCTGCCCAAACTTTCACAGAAAATCTGTGTTGATGACGTGATTGCACAATTACGTGCGGATTCCTGTCAGCCCACACATGTCGATTGTGAAAATTTACAATTTGATCACGTTGGAATGAAGCCTCATCCGTAAAGAGAACATTTGCACTGAAATGAGGATTGACACATTGTTGGATGAACCATTCGCAGAATCGTACCCGTGGAGGCCAATCAGCTGCTGATAGTGCCTGCACACGCTGTACATGGTACGGAAACAACTGGTTCTCCCGCAGCACTCTCCATACAGTGACGTGGTCAACGTTACCTTGCACAGCAGCAACTTCTCTGACGCTAACATTAGAGTTATCGTCACCTGCACGAAGAATTGCCTAGTCCATTGCAGGTGTCCTCGTCGTCCTACGTCTTCCCCAGTCGCGAGTCATAGGCTGCCCTAAGACGCCGATCAATTGCTTCGAACGTCTTCCTGTCGGGACACCTTCGTTCTGGAAATCTGTCTCGATACAAACGTACCGCGCCACGGCTATTTCCCCGTGCTAATCCATACATCAAATGGGCATCTGCCAATTCCGCATTTGTAAACATTGCACTGACTGCAAAACCATGTTCGTGATGAACACTAACCTGTTGATGCTACGTACTGAAGTGCTTGATGTTAGTACTGTAGACCAATGAGTCGCACGTCAACACAAGCACCGAAGTCCTTCAATTGGGCCAACTGGCGGTGAATCGAGGAAGTACAGTACATACTGACGATACTAAAATGAGCTCTAACTTGGAAATTAAGCGTTTCCGGACACGTGTCCACATAACATCTTTTCTTTATTTGTGTGTGAGGAATGTTTCCTGAAAGTTTGGCCGTACCTTTTTGTAACACCCTGTATAACCCAACAAATAGTAGTTCTACACATGAAATTCTTCCATGTAATGCATTGAAATTTTCTCACTTACTTCTGACCTTGGATATTTTGATTTTCATTATCCCACTGACTCATATCTTCAAGATACATACCTGTCGTAGTTACGCCGAAAAAGATCATATGTAATCAGTTCTATAAGCTGTTCAAACAGAGATGTTAGGTAGCCATGCACTTATTTACATTTACAATTTATATCAGAACTCAATACAGAGTGTTCCATATGTCTGCTGACTTCATGCATGTCGCAGTGGATGGCTGACAGCGAGTGCTCCGTTGCCTGCCTGCCGGTCTACTACTGCTGCACTAAATGTAATATATATATATATATATATATATATATATATATATATATATATATATATATATATATAAAGTCATGCAAAATTATTTATCACACGATGTAATTATCTTTGAGAGATCGAATTAACTGACTTGCGGATATCATCCTTGAGTTCCTACAACGTGTACGGATTTGTTGCGTACACTTTATCCTTCAGTGCTCCCCACAAATACAAACAGCACGGGGTCAAATCAGGGCTTCCAGTGGGACAGATATCGTTGCTAACGAGTCTGTCATGGAACACATCGTGAATTGCGTACGAAGAAATGTTGGCGAAATTTAACATCTCCGTGTAAATAGGACCAACCCTCGTCCGGAAACAGTAGCGTAAGAATCCATTTCCCCATCAGGCACTTGTTTCGAAACCCATTAGCAAAACCTATCCCTGTGCACGGGATTGCCATGTTTAAGTTCTTGGCCTGCTGTTACGTTATTCGGAACTAACCCAAGTAACTTAGCAGCTCTTAATACAGAGGTGTAATAAATATGCGTTTGCTGAGAAAGATTTTAGAGAGACTTTTTTGGGGAATTTTCCAAGCGGCATGTCACATCGAGGAGATGACCTGTGAAAATTGTACGTTGTTGTTTTACGCTTCTTTCATGAAAACTTCCCATTTCAAGAAGTTTATTCATTAATTTGTGAACATCTGGAAGCTTCTGTTCAAACAATCTCCAGACAATACGAACGGAATTTGTACGCACATACGAATCGTATGTAGCCTACCTAACAAGCGGCCTGCGTGCTTATGGAATATCGTCTCAGTAATGCAGCTGGATTCGTGATTTCCTGTCAGAGAGGTCACAGTTCGAAGTAACTGACGGAGAGCCATCGAGTAAAACAGACGTGATTTCTGGCGTTCCACAAGGTAGTGTTATAGGTCCTCTGTTGTTCCTTACCTATATAAACGATTTAGGAGACAACCTGAGCAGCGGTCTTAAACTGTTTGCAGATGACGCTGTCGTTTATCTTCTAGTAAAGTCATCAGAAGATCAAAACAAATTGCAAAACGTTTCAGAAAATATGTATGTATGGTGCGAAAATTGGCAATTGACCCTAAATAACGAAAAGCGTTAGGTCATTCACATGAGTGCTAAAAGGAATTCGTTAAACTTCGGTTACACGATAAATCAGTCACATCTAACGGCTGTAAATTCAACTAAATACCTAGGAATTACAATTACGAAGAACTGGGAAGAACACACAGAAAATGTTGTGGGGTAGGCAAAGCAAACACTGCGTTTTACTGACAGAACATTTAGAAAATGTAATAGCTCTACTAAAGAGGCTGCCTACACTACGCTTGTCCGTCCTCTTTTGAAGTACAGCTGCGCAGCTGGGATCCGTACCAGATAGAATTAGTGGAATACATCGAGAATGTTCAAAGAAAATGAGCACGTTTTATATTATGCCGAAATAGGGGATAGAGTGTAACGGACATGATACAGAATTTTGGGCGGACATCATTAAAGGAAAGGAATTTTTCGGAATCTTCTCACGAAATTTCACTCACCAACTTTCTCCTCCGAATGCGAAAATAGTTCGTTGAAGCCGAGCCACATAGGGAGGAACGAACATCAGAATAAAGTAAGGGAAATCGTAGAAATCACAGAAAGATGTAGGTGTCCCCTTTTCTGCTAGCTGTTCTACATTAGGATAATAGAGAATTATTGTGTAGGTGGTTCGATGAATCCCCTATCAAGCCCATAAATGTGATTTTCAGAATATACATGTAGATGTGGATGTAAGCAAACATTCGTTGTGGAATGGAGTAATTTGGTCTTGTCATTAGTGCGTTTGCAGACTTCACTGTTACACTTGTGATGTTTGTTTTACTGTTCAAATGCGACTGGCCGAAAAGGCTCGTAGTGTGGCAGTAACACGAAGATGCGTTAACTATTCGACCGGCCTGCGCAGCTCCGGGGACCGGCTAGGACAACCCAGCGCATGCGGTCATCGGATGAATGGAACGACCTTTGCAGTTTTCTTTGTTTACTATCAAAATCAGTCTTTATCACAATTTATTTATTACGGTGACCGGTTTCGACCACTACGAGAACCTCCTTCTGCTGGAGAATCAGTACAAGCTCAGGTATTATTGATGTTCACCTTTCTGTACCGTACATTCTCCTGCTCCGGATCTCATTTACTGATATTCTTGCAGGAGGTACTGTTAGATTTATTGAAAGATTGTCCAGCAGAAGGAGGTTCTTACTCATTGGTCTGAAGATGACCACAGTAGTGGTAGAAACCGGTCACCGTAATAAATAAATTGATAGTAAATATTTGTAACACATTGATCACTGGTATACTTGAAAAAAGAGACAGCATTGGTCGTATATTTTTTACTATTGCAAAATCCATTTTCTGTCACTGAGTGACCATCTTCAGTGCTATATTGTATAACTTAAATTAGGATGCACTGTTGTCAATAAGCTTACGGCAATCACATAGAGTCTATGTGATTGCCGTAAGCTTATTGACAACAGTGCATCCTAATTTAAGTTATACAATATAGCACTGAAGATGGTCACTCAGTGACAGAAAATGGATTTTGCAATAGTAAAAAATATACGACCAATGCTGTCTCTTTTTTCAAGTATACCTGTTATCTGGTCGTAGTGCACAGGACAACATGGAGTCACCAATCAACATTGATCACTGTTCACTCCCATAATGTATTCAAAAGTTTTCTTTGTATGTAGAAAATGCGTGCAATACAGATTGTTTCACAATTGCTATTTCTGGCTTCTAGGGGCTGTAGAGGGGATGTAAGTTGATAAAGTTTTGTTATGTAAGGCAAGTCCAGAAATGTGTCGCTTGGATGTAAGATTACTTTGAAGATCGGATCCCTTTCAAAATCGCCGCTACCCGTTGTGCACACAGCAGAGACAGTGAACTCTGTGTGTGCTCTGCAGGAGGTGCTCCACGTGAAGAGCCTGCAGTTCGCTGCACAAGATGTATCTGTGACACTCACTTACATACACACGGTCCACAAACCCTGGTGTCTGCCGAGTAATTTCTACTGTCGCAGAATTCGTGCAAGGAAACCTTGAGACATAACAGGACCCTCATACACAAGACTCTTCACACAACCCACAAGAAAAATTCGACAGGTGTTAAATTTGGTGACTGATGTGGCCAAGGAGTTGGTCCACGTCGAAGTGTCCACCTGTCATCGTATGTTTGGCTGAGATGTTCGCAGACGCCAGCGCCAACATGCCGGGGTGCGCCATAATCTTGGAACCACATTTTCTGACGGTGTGGCAGTAGTAAATCTTCCAAGACATAAGAAGAAGAATATTGGATTTTAACGTCCCGTCGACATCTACGTCATTAGAGGCGGGGCACAAGCCGTTTCCTTTGAGAGGAACCATCACGCCATTTGCCTGGAGCGATTTAGGGAAACCACGGAAAACCAAAAGCCTGGAAGGCCGGACACGAGTTTGAACCGTCGTCCTCACGAATGCGAGTCCAGTCTGCTAACGGCTGCGCCTCCTCGCTCGGTAAATCTTCCAATAAATCTAACAGTGTCCCCTGCAGGAATATCAATAAATGAGATCCGTTAGGCGGTGCAGAAGGCTGTACGGTACAGTAACAACATCAACCGATGTTGAAATGCATTTGAATGTGTGGCATGGGATTTTCCGTCATAGAAAATGTGGCTCTTTCGACAGTTCAAAACATCCTTCGTGGTGAAGTGAGCTCTATTCATAAAAAGCAAGCGACGTGGAAGTCCTGTCATATTGACACAGTGATGTACAGACCAAGTGCAGAAATTTGGGACGTGGCGGTAAGTCTGCTGGAGCCAACGCACGTTCTGTAGGTGATAAGGGTGAAGGTTCTGGTCATGAAGAATACGACAGAAGATGGCATGGGGCGTGTCCATGGCATGCACTGTGTTTCTAGCACTCACAATTTTAAACATGGCTGACAGCAGCAACTGTAAATACATTTCAATATACAGGGTGGTCCATTGATAGTGACCGAGCAAAATATCTCACGAAATAAGCGTCAAACGATAAAAACCACAAAGAACTAAACTCGTCTAGCTTGAAGAGGGAAACAGAATGGCGCTATGGTTGGCCCGCTAGATGGCGCTGCCATAGGTCAAGCGGATATCAACTACGTTTTTTTTTTAAATGGGAAATAGGAACCCCCATTTTTTATTAATATTCGTGTAGTACGTAAATAAATATGAATGTTTTAGTTGGACCACTTTTTTCGCTTTGTGGTAGATGGCGCTGTGATAGTCACAAACGTATAAGTACGTGGTATCACGTAACATTCCGCCAGTGCTGACGGTATTTTCTTCGTGATACATTACCCGTGTTAAAATGGACCGTTTACCAATTGCGGAAAAGGTCGATATCGTGTTGATGTTTTGATGATCAAAATGCCCAACGGGCGTGTGCTATGTATGCTGCTCGGTATCCTGGTCGACATCATCCACGTTTCCGGACCGTTCGCCGGATAGTTACGTTATTTAAGGAAACAGGAAGTGTTCAGCCACATGTGAAACGTCAACCACGACCTGCAACAAATGATGATGCCCAAGTAGGTGTTTTATCTGCTGTCGCGGCTAATCCGCACATCAGTAGCAGACAAACTGCTCGAGAATCGGGAATCTCAAAAACGTCGGTGTTGAGAATGCTACATCAACATCGATTGCACCCATACCACATTTCCATGCACCAGTAATTGCATGGCGACGACTCTGAACGTCGTGTACAGGTCTGCCACTGAGCACAAGAGAAATTATGGGACGATGACAGATTTTTTGCACGCGTTCTATTTAGCGATGAAGCGTCATTCACCAACAACGGTAACGTAAACCGCATAAAATGGACTACTGGGCAACGGAAAATCCACGATGGCTGCGACAAGCGGAACATCAGCGACCGCGGCGGGTTAATGTATGGTGCGGCATTATGGGGGGAGGGATAATTGGCCCACATTTTATCGATGGCAATCTAATTGGTGCAACGTATGCTGATTTCCTACGTAATGTTCTACCGATGTTACTACAAGATGTTTCACTGCATGACAGCATGGCTATGTACTTCCAACATGATGGATGTCCGGCACATAGCTCGCGTATGGTTGAAGCGGTATTGAATAGCATATTGCATGACAGGTGGATTGGTCGTCGAAGCACTATAACATGGCCCGCACGTTCACCGGATCTGACGTCCCCGGATTTCTTTCTTGGGGGAAGTTGAAGGATATTTGCTATCGGAATCCACCGACAACGCCTGACAACATGCGTCAGCGCATTGTCATTGCATGTGCGAACATTACGGAAGGCGAACAACGCTGCACGTATTTCCAAATGCATTGAGGTAGACGGACATCATTTTGAGCATTTATTGCATTAATGTGGTATTTACAGGTAATCACGCTTTAATAGCATGCGTTCTAAGGAATGAGAAGTTGACAAATGTACATGTATCACATTGGAACAACCGAAATAAAATGTTCTAACGTACCTACGTTCTGTATTTTAATTTTAAAAAACCTACCTGTTACCATCTGTTCGTCTAAAATTGTGAGCCACATGTTTGTGACTATTAGAGCGCCATCTATCACAAAGCGAAAAAAGTGGTCGAACTAAAACATTCATATTTCGTTATGTACTACACGCATATGTAATAAAAGCTGGGGGTTACTATTAAAAAAGAGCAGTTGATATCCGTTTGACCTATGGCAGCGCCATCTAGCGGGCCAACCATAGCGCCATCTGGTTTCCCCCTTCAAGTTAGACAAGTTTCGTACTTTGTAGTTTTTTCGTTTGCCGTTTATTTCGTGAGATATTTGGCCCGGTCATGATCAATGGACTACCCTGTGTATACAGCCAACCGGTTGCGTAAGTTTCTAGTTTCTCTACTAAATAGTTTCTCTACTAAATAGACAGTGCGGTCACACTAAGGGCGTTCAGCAATTAATGCAACACATTTTTTTTGAAAGCAGGCTGGTATGACAACGCATGAACCTGTGTTCAATGTAGGCCGCCTCTAGTATCTGAAGATGGTCAATGTAAGGCCGAAACCGGTTATGACTGTGTCATAAGAATGTGATTGCGTCTATAAATAAACAAAAAAATTTTACAGGCTGGTTTTAATCAGGAATTAAATACACCTTTCTATTCTCCTCTCTTTTGGCTACAAAATGTTAGCTTTTAACATAATCTCAGTTCAGTGCAACGTCATTACACCACCTTACTAGGAGGGCCTATATGCCCGCGTGAGACCACTTTACTGGTCGACATCGAAGCCAACGACTCGCTGCATCAATAGCTTCCCCATCATCCACAGTTGGCCGTTGTGGCCGAGCGGTTCTAGGCGCTTCAGTCTGGAACGGTGCAGCTGCTACGGTCGCAGGTTCGAATCCTGCCTCGGATATGGATGTGTGTGATGTCCTTAGGTTAGTTAGGTTTAAGTTGCTCTAAGTTCTAGGAGACTGATGACCTCAGAAGTTAAGTCGCATAGTGCTCAGAGCCATTTGAACCATCATCCACGTACTGCATCTTTCATTGTGCCAAACAAATGGAAGTCGGAGGGTGCGAGATGCGGGCTGTAGGGTGGATGAGGAAGAACAGTCCACTGAAGTTTTGTGATCTCCTCTCGGATGCCTAGACCTGTGTCAGGTCTTACGTTGTCATGAAGAAGGAGAAGTTCGTTTGCATTTTAGCGGCGACGAAACGGTTAAATCGCTTCTTCAGTTTCCTGAAGGTACAGAATACACTTCAGAATTGCTCGTTGACCTATGAGAGGGGATATCAAACAGAATAACCCCTTCTGGGTCATAGAAGACGGTGGTCATGACTTAACTGGCTGAGAGTGCGGCTTAGAACTTTTTCTACGGAAGGCATGTGGTGTCGAGCCACTCCATGGACTGACGTTTCGTTTCCGGTTCCAAGAGATGAACCAATGTTCACTGCCTGTGACGAAGTTCGATAAAAAAAAATTGTCACCATCAGCCTAGTAACGCGCAAGCAGTTCCACAAAGATGGTCCTTAGTAGCTTTTTATGGCCTTCCGTTAGGCAGCGAGGAACCCAACAGGCAAAGATCATTCAGTACCCCAGCTGGGCGGACAGCTTCGACCATAAATATAATAGACTGGCCCTGACGTCATTTCCGTGGCTCCAACATCTCAGGGCTAAAGTCACGTGAATGTTGGCAAAACTTGGTTGTTTCGTGTTGCGCTTACGGCTGTACTCAGCGTTTTGTCGGGGGAAATGGCATTACATTTCACGTGTAAGTGTTCCTATGATGGTACAGATACGTTTATGGAAATCTGCTGAAGTGACTTTTATGTTTTTTACACTTGAAATAGAGTATCACGTAAATTAAAGTGTTGAAAGTGATGCCAGTAAAGTCAGACTCATATTCCATTTTCGAAAGTATCTGTGATAATTCGATTACAGAAGTAATTATAATTGTTTCTCGTTCCTACTCATAGGTTCCCTAAGGATGAAAACCGAAGGCAGCTTTGGATACAGGCCCTGAAATGGAAAAACTTTAAGCCATCTGCACATACGGGCCTTTTTGTATATACAAGTGAGATTATAATAACGTAAGAGCACCTATAGTCGACACATGAAGAGAATTTTTTTCTACCTTCTGATACTATTAAATAAATATAGGCTCGAAAACTATTTTCTAAAACTTCAAAGTCTCACCTTTCATCTAAAATATAATTTTTTTTTAACTGATAGTTTAAACTTTTGTAAAAATAATAGGAACTGAACCTTTAGAGTGCATCTAAAATTAATGCTCTAAAATTGACCTGCTCCTAAAGTCGACAATTTTGGCACCTATAGTTGACGTAATTCCCGTATCCCATTTTCTTTTATAAGTGACTAGAGCTCAAAACGCGGCGAATCCAATGTTAGAAGTTTTGACACGAGCCCACTCTTACCGTTTAAAAGAATTGTAACGACATTTTACTTTAATTGATAGTTTATAGTAATTTCGTCCCGCTGGCCACGAGAGGGGCGTTCGCTGTATTTGTTAGATTTTATAAATGGTACTGTGAACAAATCCAGGTCAAATGTAGTTCTGACATAATTTTTCGCAAATAAAAAAGTAATTTTTGTTGGAAGCGTTTGGCAGTCAACTGAGAAATGTGGGTAAAATACGATACAAACATAGGATAGCAGACCGCTGATTTGAAATCCCGCCACGTTTTGCCAACAGTCACGTGGTTTATGTTGGAGCCACACCAGCCCTATAGCTTCTGCACAGCAAGGCCAGTCTACTAGTATCTATGGTCGAAGGTGGACAGCTACCGTCAGAGACATTCAGACAGCGAGATGTTTATCATCCGTATCGCGGTATGGTACATTTCTTAACCGGACACGGACCTTATCCCACGCACTTAAACCACGTGAGTCTGAGGCAGACACCTACATGCAAATGCCGGGAAAAGGTTCCCCAGAACATAGTGTCTTTTTCTGCGGGCAATACGCGAGCAATAGACCTACACTACACTTAGACTACACAGATACAGACATTGATATATACACAGCAAAAGAGACGAAGAGCAATGGGCACAAAAAAATGGTTCAAATGGCTCTGAGCACTATGCGACTTAACTTCTGAGGTCATCAGTCGCCTAGAACTTAGAGCAACTTAAACCTAACTAAGCTAAGGACATCACACACATCCATGCCCGAGGCAGGATTCGAATCTGCGACCGTAGCGGTCGCTCGGCTCCAGACTGTAGCGCCTAGAAACGCACAGCCACTCCGGCCGGCCCAATGGGTACACTTAAACGCACAGACAAGCAGTAATTCAAAAACAACACATGAAGATTACATGCGGACACGAGTGCAACGTAACAACAATCTCCAGAAGGTGGACGGCGATACCCACAGTGACCTCGAAAATAGTGACAATGAGGAAGAACAGGAGGAGGAAGTTGAGATGTGACAGTAAATAAGTATAAGATGCTGGCGATCTAGCCAAGAAATCACAAAATGCTGTACATGGATGGGCACCTAAAGTAGTTAACACATACGATTAGTAATAAATAGGATAAGCAACATTATTTCTCTACTAATAACCATTTGTGTGTGTGTGTGTGTGTGTGTGTGTGTGTGTGTGTGTGTGTGTGTGCGTGTGTGTATGTGTGTGTGTGTGTGTGTGTGTGTGTGTGTGTGTGTGTGTGTGTGGTTGTGTGCGTGCGCTTATGCTTCTGTGTGTGTGCGACTGGCGGTCAACGGCTCGAAGAAACCATCCCGAGGTATTCGCCGTCAGTCACATTCGGTGATGGTACTAACAAATCTCTCCTCTATCCTATCATCTTTTTATATTCTTCTTAAAAAAAACAATATTTTACTTATATTTCAACCTTAAATTATTGTTATTTTGAAAAGTATCATTCTTTGTAAGTTCCGTAGATAAAACAAAAGAAAAGAAAATTGTAAAAAGATGAAAAACGAAAATTGTAAGATGTAAGACCTGTTTTAAACATGAGGCAACAGGTGTATAAATTGGCAATAAATAAATTAAAAAAAATTGAAACTTCCTGGCAGATTAAAACTGTGTGCCGGACCGAGACTCGAACTCGGGACCTTTACCTTTCGCGGGCAAGTGCTCTACCAACTGAGCTACCCACGCACGACTCACGTCCCGTTCTCACAACTTTACTTCTGCAAGTACCTCGTCTCCTACCTTCCAAACTTTACAGAAGCTCTCCTGCGAACCTTGCAGAACTAATACTCCTGAAAGAAAGGATATTGCAGAGACGTGGCTTAGCCACAGCCTGGGGGATGTTTCCAGATTCATATCAGCGTGCTCTCCGCTGCAGAGTGAAAATCTCATTATTAAAAAAAAAATCATCCGTGATCACCTGGAATGAGTGTGTCCGCACGTTCCAACACTGCAGGAGAGAGAGCTGTGTGGGGCTGGCCGGCACGTGGGAGAAAAAAATGGTTCAAATGGCTCTAGCACTATGGGACTCAACATCTTAGGTCATAAGTGTTATATCCTAGCCAGTAATGCCAACCGAGCCCGCTGCCAAAAGGTTGGCAGCATCAAAGTCCGGACGCCGTCCGCAAAGGCAGCGCCAGCGATACAGGAAATCGCCGCAAGTCTGCACGCGCCACCGCTGGCTTCTGGCTTCTTAAGCGCTGGAGTCACGAGCGCTAGGACAGTTCTGTATTCGCCGCTCAGTTGTATACTCGCCACCGATTTGTGTACTTGCTAGTCAGTTGTGTGTTCATCGCAGCAGAGTTGTTGTTTGTCGTCAGCCGACGCTGACCTAGCCGCTCCGACTCGAACTAGACCGATTTCTGTAGACACGGAGTTCACTACTGTGTTTCTGTATCTTCGTTAATAAAGATAAGTACCGATTTTGTTTAATCAGAGTGTTTGGGTTTTCATCTTCCTGTTCACTGTTCCAGCGGACCGGTCGGCCCGCTATTAAAAGTGTGGCGGTGACTTCGTAAGCCGTTTCTACAGCGAAGTGTTTGTCGCTACGAACGCCGCCACAAAAATAAGTCCCCTAGAACTTAGAACTACTTAAACCTAACTAACCTAAGGACATCACACACACCCATGCCCGAGGCAGGATTCGAACCTGCGACCGTAGCAGTCCCGCGGTTCCGGACTGCAGCGCCAGAACCGCTAGACCACCGCGGCCGGCGCACGTGGGAGATCGGGCAGGTTTACGCGACCTGATGACAGACACTTCGTCCAACGACTCACTGTGCTTTTGTTCACTGCCATGTCCCAGTGGACATTCTGCAAGCGCGTATGAATACCTACGATGCTTTGGTTTTGCGGCAAAAGAAACTAAGTGGCAGCTCACTGCTTGGAACGCACCTCAATTACAGACGACATTTTCAACGCTACTTATAGCGCCGCCACCGGCTGGAACTGCATGAAACTATAAGGGCGGAAGCGGGAATATTCCACGGTGTCTTACAACAAATTCCGCATTTTTTCAACCGAAACTGGCGGAGAAAAAAAGTGTGCTGCGTTACTTTCTGCACGATCCCTCGTAGTTGCGAATGTACCCGTGGTTGTGCTCTGACGAAGGAGGTATATGATGGACTGGAGCGATCAGAAAAATGTTCTGGAAGCGCTCGTTGTGTAGCGTTTACGATTACGTCCAGCTTCACCGCCAATCATCAACATCTCTGTCTCCTCTTCAAAAGTGTATTCCGCCATCGTATGCTGTCTCGGTCGTCCTTACTGTGCAATAACGTGCCGATTAGTGAGCAAGACACTGAAGCAGTGAATGTGAACATGGGGTACGTTACGCCAGGGTTCTGACGACAGCACTTCCTTGTCGGTTTGTGTCCGATCCTATAAACTGGAGATTTCAAAGTGATCCGATGTTCAAACTTATTTTACATCGAAATGGTACCTTAACAGAATTTGAACGACAGAGTCCCTCTATAGCCCCTACAAGCCTTTATTAGAAATTGTGAAAGAACTTGTGCAACATACGAGTTATGCCTCTTACTTTTTTTTTCTTTTTATGGTAACTTGGGATGTCGTTGGTGTAGTGCTAATGCTTGACCCTTCTTTTTTCATTTGTAGGTAGTTCCGTTGTTCTGCGGTTGTTGGCGCCAGCACCGGACTGTTCCAAAATCGCGTCTGATGTGGACGCGCGTATAAAACAGTATGTGTGACTGAATCTCTCACTGCTGAAGACGTTGCGCCAAGTGAAATCCATCAAAGCTTGCTAAACGTCTATGGACATCATACAATAGACGTGAGCAGTGTGAAAAGATGGGTACGGCATTCTCAAGCTGAGCGTTTGGCGTTATTGGCCGGGAGACCCCTTGCAGGGCAGGTCCGGCAGCCTTGGTGTAGGTCTTATTACATTCGCGCCACACTGGAGCACCTGCGCGCCGGATGGGGATGAAATGATGATGGAGAAAACACAGCACCCAGTCCCTGAGCGGAGAAAATCTCCGACGCACCCGGGAATCGAACCCGGGCCCGCAGGACGACAATCCGTTACGCTGACCATTTTTTTTAATGTCATTTTGTTCTACGGTGTTCGTTTTTGTTCGTGGCGGACGTCCGATGACAGTCGTTCAGGTTGTTCGTAGATACGTTCACTCAGTTTTTTTTATTACAGAGGGTAGCTAAACCTCTGACCGAACACGCTGAGCTACCGTGCCGGCACAACTCGGCTGTCGGGGCGGACTTCAAGTTGGTGTAAAGGGTGTACATGACACGCCACGGCCCGGTCGATCCTGCACAATTGTCATCCCTCGCAATGAAGAGTCTCTTTTATCAACTGAAGCGTGCTGGTCGGCGGATAACGACCAGAGAATTGTGTGCAAGGCTGCAATGCCTTGGAAACAATGTTGGAACACCTTGATTATTGCAAAGTCTGTGCGAGATGGGTCCCGCGGATGCTTACAGAAGAACAAAGAAATTTAATCGAAATTTGTCAGAAGCTGCAGGACCAGTATGAAGGCGACAATTTTCTGCACAGCATCGTCACCAGAGACGAGACGTGGATGTCGCCACTACGAGCCCGAATCTAAGAGACAGTGCATGGCCGGAGTGGCCGAGCGGTTCTAGGCGCTACAGTCTGGAACCGCTACGGTCGCAGGTTCGAATTCTGCCTCGGGCATAGATGTGTGTGATGTCCTTAGGTTAGTCATGTTTAAGTAGTTCTAAGTTCTAGGGGACTGATGACCTCAGATGTTAAAGTCCCATAGTGCTCAGAGCCATTTGAACCAGACAGTGCATGGAATGGTGATATGCGCGTTCTCCGCCAAAGAAGAAATTCAAGACAAAGCCGTCTGCAGGCAGAGTGATGTGCACAGTCTTCTGGGATAGCCAGGGAGTGTGGTTCTTTTAGATGTCCTGGAGCCTGGAGAAACTACCAATTCAGCACGCTACAAGACGACACCGACTAAGATGAAAGATCGAATCCCCAGGGTAAGGTCAGAGAAGGAGACCAACTTTCATCTGCAATATGATAACACGAGGCCCCGCACCAGTTTTGTGACCACACAACTCATCGCAAAATTCGGCTGCACTGTCTTACCACATCCCGATTTAGGGCCTTCAGACTGCCATCTGTTTGAGCCTCTGAAAGATGGACTACGTGGCGAATATTTTCGAGACTCGGGTGTCGTTTTCAAAGCTGTAGGGAAGCGGTTAGCGCCAGCTGGTCCAGATTTTTAGAAGCGCGGAATGCAGGCTCTGGCTCAGCGTTGGCAAAAGTGCGTAACGCATGGTGGTGACTACGTGCAGAAATGAGAGCCTGTAGCTGAAATATTGCTCTATTTAGCTGTGCTGATGTTATTTATATATCTGCTGTAGTTCCTATGAATAAAAATAGGAAGCATTACTTTCGGAACGACTTTTGTAGTATACACGTGTAGAATATTCACCATTTTAATACGTTTTCACAATGGTTAACTTCGTGCAGAGCTAGCGACATCATTCAATGCGGCATGGTGTTCTGCACAAATTTCCGAGCTGTTAAGCCTTTTGTTTGCGATAATGGCGCCCGAAATTCCGGGAGCCCGACAGTTCCGGTAAACTGGTTTTGTATCGCCGCTGCCAACACGAGCGAGCAGTCGGGGCAGAATGCAGCGCACGCATCCGGCCGAGACAAATTGTACAAATTGCCCTACCCGTGGTTTTTCCAACGACAACTTGTAAATTATCCACGAATCGTTCTCGATTCAGCAATGCGTTATTTACTAATGAGGACAATGTCCTGAAACATGCTGGAGACACTAAGGGGCGACCTACCGTATCTAACACAATCAGAAAGAATGGATAACATTATGAAAGCACCGCCGATGGTTACAGATAAAATGGAGAGGGTTTAATAACCTTGTAGTTCACATTTGTCACGATCATAGTTTTCTTTTCATATCTTCGTGCAGTATTAATTACGTATTGAATCAAATACAAATTTATTGAGGATATAATTAAGCTGGAGATATTTTTCTTCACGGTAATACGCTCTACTACGGAAGTAACACAACGTGTGTAGAATATATTTGCCAAAGGAGTTTTCAGACCCTGACCTACAGGGTGTGACGGGAATAGGCCTAACAAGGAAATGGTCCAATAAGACATGTCTAAATCTACTCTGAAATTTTTTACACAGGAAGAAGACAAGGAAAGAAATGCACTGTCAAAAATTTAGCTGCTAAGAGACACTGCAAGTATTAAAGAAATAGCTGAAAATTGCCAAATTCGTAGCGCGCCAGGCGGTAGTATAAACGTACACCCCTACTGGCACTGTAGCAATTGCGCATGCGCAACTGGGCACACACACACACACACACACACACACACACACACACACACACACAATATGATCGTAATTTGTAAAGGACGTTTCAGGTTACCATTCCTTGATAGTTTCTCTGACGCTACAGTACACAGTTACTATTCTCTCAAATTAGCCACTCAAGTAACATCTATTACAACTTATCAGCCGCGCGGGATTAGCCCAGCGGTCTAGGCGCTGCGTTCATGGACTGTGCGGCTGGTCCCGGCGGAGGTTCACGTCCTCACTCAGGCATGGGCATGGGTGTGTGTATGTGTGTGTGTCCTTAGGATAATTTGGGTTGAATAGTGTGTAAGCTTAGGGATTGATGATCTTAGCAGTTAAGTCCTTATATTTCACACACATTTGAACATTTTGAACAAATTGTCAGTTTGCTTTTTGGAGTATTGATAAGTACTGACAATACAGATGAAGCTGAATTAATATTTATTGTGCTTTCGTAAGCCATGCCTGCTAATAGTACCTTTCTCTTTCTCCCAGATTCACAGTAATGTGGAATCAAATTAACGGTCTCAATTTAGCAACTATGAAATATGAAGATCGTGGTTTCCAGCGGATATCATCTAATTCTTCTGAGGACGTACATATGTGTCATGTTTTAGTTGGTTTCCTCGACACTCATTCGAATGATACCGACATTTCGTTTGAAATTCTGGATACGTTAGAAGAAATAGTAAATAACCGTGACGATTCCACGAATTGTTGTTCGGATGACGTCAGTTGTGTCAGTAACAGTTCTGAAGAAGAATACCTTCCAAGCCCAAAGAAATAATACAGGTACTGCAACAGCTTTCAGCGACAAAGAAAAGGCAGTGAAAAATATTGGTTAAACGAAGGAGGGTAAAACAGCTTGAAGCTAAGCAGTGTTAAAAGGCGTTTCCGCTTCGTAAAATAGGAGCTTGGACAGTAAAAATGGAAAAATGAATTACATTAAGTAAAAAATATGTGCAAACGGAAACCCGAAACCGTCTGAATGAGAAACTGTTCGAAAGGTTTAGAACTGCTCGTGAGAGGATATGCACCGTTACCGATGTAGACCTTCGAGACTGGGCCCTCCGAATTGCATCTGGCATGAACATTGCTAATTTTCAGGCTTCTTCGACCTGGCTACACAGCTTCAAGAAATCGTACAGAAGAGGAAGTCGCAAAATTACCAAGTTTACGTGTAGAGCATTTGCCAGTGATAGACAATGTTACAGAGAAATCCATAGGTGACGTAAGGTCAAAACTTGCTGTTACCCCGCAACTGCTGCTTATAACACTGATCAGTCAGGCTTCGTGAATGAACTGCGCTGTTTACCATTTCGGGGTGAAAAAAAGGCGGAGTCGGTTTCCCAGTCAATGAATGCAATGACACATTCTTATACGATAATGCCGGTGATAATTATGAGTGGTTTACTGTTTCCGCAGCTGTATATCTGTCTTTAAGAACCGCAAGTCAAATTAGGACCAATGGGCTGTTTAATTCCAAAACTCTTGTAATCGAAGTACCAAAATCTGGAAACGTGGGAGGGAATAATTTTCAACATTTCGTTCGAATCGTATTCATACCAGCTGCAGAAACTGATCTGTTTTTGTGGAGGACGACGAAAATTCTGTAGACGTAATGTGGATTCCGCCTGCAATCAATAGCGCGATTCAACCTCTCGATAAAGAATTTTTTCGAAAGTGGAAAGCACTTTTTAGAAAATTATCAGACAACTTCATTTCCGATACCTCTCTCTCCTTTCAGGTTTATCAGCGGAACAGTATTCTTAAGCTCCAGTCATTTGTGCATTACCAGTTTTCTTCGCCAACCTTTACGAATTTGATAAAGTATGTCTGGTATGCTGCGCAATATGCAGAACAACGGCCGGGACCATTTCTGACTTCATCCCAGTTCCGTCTAAATAAAACTAGTGGTTACTGCGAAGTGCCTGACTGCAACAATTTGTCCTTTGTCCGATGTGCCTGTTGCAAGAAAAATGTTTGTTTTCATCATTCAAGAGACACTTCGCATTTTTGTGATGACTACAGGGAAAAAACAAAGAACTGTTTCATTGATACTCAAATGTACAACATTCGAACATTACTATATGGAATGGCCTACAGGAATTGTTATAAAATTTAGTATTGTAAGAAACACTTTATTTCAACAAATTACAAGTCCTCATTGATGGAAGTCATCTGTGACATCAAATATTGCCATGACTTTATTTTCTCTGCTGGCCACTTTCATACAATACAAAGAAAAAGTGAATAGAAAGGCAAGAATAAAACTTTTGGGGAGACAAATAAAGCGTAATAAATCAAATCTGATGAAAGATGTAACAAAACACAAATATTTAAAGAAAATAAAAACAGACCGGTAATTATATAAAAAAGAAGGCACTTCTCAAAATTACATGTTTAAGAATTGAACTGTCGATATGAAGTTATTCAAAAAAATTTTCGTATCGTTGAAGCCAGGTTTTCACCGGAGCAAACAAGCTAATAAGCCCGAATAGAGAATTTTGCCTGGTAAATCCGGTAGGATTCTTGCAGGTCTTTCAACTGGATGCCACTGTACGTGTCCCCAATCTTCCCCAATTGTCTTATCGGAAAATGGAGACATGAAGTTTAACGTGGAATCCAAATCACATGTCTTTCGTGGACACTCCAACATCTGTGAGAAGTGAATGCTCGGTTAAAAATCATTGTGAAAAAGGTGTGGTCTGTACGGGATTTGATACCGCGCTCTGTGAATCAGGAAGCGCGCTTTGCCACTAGACTATGTTTGTTTTAGAAAACCCAAAAACGAAAAATAGCAGGAACATTAGACTTTGCAAGCATAGTGGAAAACCTAGTTGTGTCACCTCTTGAGATGATGCTCGATGTGGGTAATGAGTGTTCTGTTTATAAAATTCCCCTCAGTGATAATGAGAAGCCATGGGAAAATGGCAGCCGACATACAAGGAAAATTTTGGACCAGTGCTAAGGAGAGATGGCGATCCAATTCCGTGTAAAGTGCACGATCTCCACGCATGTCACGCTTCCATACAAACTGAAACAAAATCTTTCTTTCCTGCGCATTTTTGCATACTCCGTCTAGAAAAGTGTTCTCGACATGCAAAAGTCCTCACTGAAGAGCAATGTTTCGCATAGTGGCTCTAACAAGGTAGTTGTATCCTGTATGCCGAAAATTAGCTCCAGAAAATAAAAACTACTAAGACAGCGTTGATAGGCAATGTTCGCTACCTCGTGTTGTCTTCCGTTCCCTGTAGTATAATCGATCCTGCCCATACACAAGCGAATGGTAGTGAATGTTCTACAAACGCTCATTCGCACGTGTTCGCTTCCATTCGCTCCATTGTAAACCAGGCTTTAGTCGCTTAAAATTGGTGTCTGTGAACTCCGGATAATTCCGCTACAAGGCGCTGCTGCGTGTGTGATTCTCCGAGTCGCGTCCTAGGCGGGAATGGCTGTACGAACTGCTGTTATAAGCTGTTCTTCGCACGACAAAAATGTCTAACTTCAACATTTTTTACAGAATACTTGCAGTGCCTCTTAGCAGCTAAAATTGTGGCAGTGCATGTCTTTCGTTGTCTTCTTCCTGTGTAAAACATTTCAGGATAGCTTATTCGACCATTCCCTTGCAAGTGCAGGTATTTTTGTATGTCGTGCCTTAATATGTGGACACATCAGTGTGTTAATTGTTTTTTCTCTGCATCGAATATTCTTCCCACAGAGACTCCATAGACTTTACGATCTGATATAAAATACATCATATTTACACCAGTGACTGTAACACATTCGCCTGCCGGTGTGGCCGAGCGGTTCTAGGCGCTTCATTCTGGAACCGCGCGACCGCTACGGTTGCAGGTTCGAATCCTGCTGCGGGCATGGATGTGTGTGATGTCCTTAGGTTAGTTAGGTTTAAATGGTTCTAAGTTCTATGGGACTGATGACTTCAGATGTTAAGTCCCATAGTGCTCAGAGCCATTTGAACCATTTGTAACACTCATTCTGGAAACATCCCCCAGGCTGTGGCTAAGCCATGTCTCCGCTATATCCTTTCTTTCAGGAGTGCTAGTTCTGCAAAGTTCGCAGGAGAGCTTCTGTAAAGTTTGGAAGGTAGGAGACGAGATACTGGCAGAAGTCAAGCTGTGAGTACCGGGCGTGAGTCGTGCTTCGGTAGCTCAGATGGTAGAGCACTTGCCCGCGAAAGGCAAAGGTCCCGAGTTCGAGTCTCGGTCGGGCACACAGTTTTAATCTGCCAGGAAGTTTCATATCAGCGCACACTCCGCTGCTGAGTGAAAATCTCATTCTGTAAACATCCCCCAGGCTGTGGCTAAGCCATGTCTCCGCTATATCCTTTCTTTCAGGAGTGCTAGTTCTGCAAGGTTCGCAGGAGAGCTTCTGTAAAGTTTGGAAGGTAGGAGACGAGATACTGGCAGAAGTCAAGCCGTGAGTACCGGGCGTGAGTCGTGCTTCGGTAGCTCAGATGGTAGAGCACTTGCCCGCGAAAGGCAAAGGTCCCGAGTTCGAGTCTCGGTCGGGCACACAGTTTTAATCTGCCAGGAAGTTTCATATCAGCGCACACTCCGCTGCTGAGTGAAAATCTCATTTTGTAAACATCCCCCAGGCTGTGGCTAAGCCATGTCTCCGCTATATCCTTTCTTTCAGGAGTGCTAGTTCTGCAAGGTTCGCAGGAGAGCTTCTGTAAAGTTTGGAAGGTAGGAGACGAGATACTGGCAGAAGTCAAGCTGTGAGTACCGGGCGTGAGTCGTGCTTCGGTAGCTCAGATGGTAGAGCACTTGCCCGCGAAAGGCAAAGGTCCCGAGTTCGAGTCTCGGTCGGGCACACAGTTTTAATCTGCCAGGAAGTTTCATATCAGCGCACACTCCGCTGCAGAGTGAAAATCTCATTTTGGGAACTCATTTTAAGTTGACATGGCTTAAAGCCAAAAAATCTGCACTTGATAATGGCGCATGGCTGAAATTACAATCGTGAAATAAAGAAAGTTTTACAGTCACTGTCGTAAATATGATGTCTTTTATAAAGTTCTACATGATTGTGAATCCCAGGAATAAAAAGTTTTCGATCTAATGTTTAGCGCACTGTCCTGTTACACCACTAAGTAGACTGTGCCCAGCAGTATACACTAACTGTTTTGCATCCGCGTGTCCACACTTCGACATCCGACCTGCTACATTAATGGCTTGCTCTTGCCACATGTACTTGGAGGTACTACCCAACTTTAAAAAACGGCTTGTAATGGCTATACTTATTAGTCCGCAATGACGTATGTACCGATGTAATGTTATTCAGTACGCCGTCCTCAGTCACCAATAGAAATATTTGTATTTATACCCAATACACCATGTATATCCAGACGCATGATTCATACCCATATAACTAACTGCATACTAACAGCTGACAGGCCCTCATACCAGACTGACCACGTCTGCATAGGGCACTCGTCTTCTTTTGGTGCGGCTGAACGTCGACTTTAGGGAGCCATGTGGAAGGCGCAGTCACGGGTTCTCACTCACGACTTTTAGTCTTCAGCCACCCGGACCTGCGTCATGCACATTTGTCGTCTTCGTACTGTCCACCCCCATCCAGAACTTTACCTCGATGACCACCTACTTAATGTAGAGTAGACCGACCACCTTTTGGGACTGGTCTTTGACGACCACAACTTTGCTTCCCCACCTTCGTCAGATTTAGGAATAGTGCTGTCGACATCTTAATATTATTCGATGCCTGAGCCACACGGCCTGGCGTGCTGGTCGCTCTACACTGCTGCAGCTGCACAAAGCCCTTGTGTAGCCGCGTCTTGACTGGGAGCTTGATTCAGCATCGCCCTCACCATTGCGGCTGCTGGACCCTCTACACCACTGAGGAGCTCCGCTTGCGACGGGTGCTTCCCGAAGCAGCCCAGTGAACAGCTTCGTCGCAGAAGCAGGCGATCATCCACTGCGGATTAGGGTACAGCAACTGCTTGCCAATTATACCACCCACATTCATAGTTCGCCACACCATCTAAATTACCGTCTCCTTTTCCCTAACACGGCGATCCATCTCTCGTAATGGCGGCCCAGATCGGGGATTCTAATTTCAGTCCGTGTCCTGTCGCTTTTTACTGAACTCGACATTTTCCCTCTACCAACTTTCCTGCGGCTCCACTCACGTAAGCCTCCACGGTCCACGACTCAGCCGAAGCTTCATCTGAACCTATCGCAAGGCTCAAAAACCGCTGTTCCAGCTGAGGCCCTCCGACGGAAATTTTTCTCTGTGCTCGGCGAGCTCCACGGCTCAGAAAACAGTCTACACTGACGGTTCGATGGTCAATGGTCAAGTTGGCTTCTCAATGTTACTTATAATCCGTCTTGGTTGTAAAATGTTTATTCATATGACCGGTTTCGATTAGTCTAGAACCATCTTCAGATCTGATATTTCAGGAGTAACCCGTCCACACACAGCAATCTTCACATGCTGATTATAAGTAACATTGTAAAACCACTGATTGGGGTTATCCCATCAGACATTATTATTCGCATACGCTCACGCTAGCCATGCTGAATACTGCTTCTTGCCGGATAGCTGCTCTGTTTTCACGCACTCTTGAGCATATCCGCTGCTGCGTGGGGTGAGTCCTTCGTCATATGCAGCCTATAAGCTCTCGACCTGTGTTTCCCTCGCCTTTCTTTGGTAATGACTATCCAGGAGTCTCTGTATGCCCTCGGAAACAGTGGACGCACAGCGTCTTTTCTTTGGACCCCAGGACTTGTTGGGATGTCGGGCAATGAACTTGTTGACAGGCTGGCCAAACAGGTTACTGGTAAACCGACCCTAGAGACCGGAGCACCAGAAACTAATCTCCGATCTGTCTTCTGCGTAAAGCATTCACGATCTGGCGCACCTTCAGTACACCAAATAAATTACTTGATACCAAGGAGACAACGCATATTTGGCTGTCATCCATGCTAGCCACTCACAGGAACTATGTTGTCCTTCGCCGGTTCCGCAACGGCCGTACACGGTCGCCTCCTGCGTCTCGAGAACCCACCTCCGTGTCGCTGTGGCTTCCATATGAATGTCGTCCACAACTTGTTCCACTGCCCAATTTTAGCAGCTGTGCGTGGACTTTTAACCTACTCGGGAGACTGCCAACGGTGCTGGGACAGCTCCTCAATGGCTTACGTTTCACGTGTTATTCGTGAGGGGGGGATTTTATCACACAATCTAAGGATGGCCGTCTGGCCTTGTCTCTTTGGCCTCCAGCCTCTCTGTTTTACTTCTTCCTCCCTCTTTCTTTGCCGTTTGTTTGCCTTGATTTTCGTCTTTTCCCTGCCTGTGTTCCTACAGCTTTTTGTTTTAGGCTCGATATTTTAGTGTGTTGCAGGGTGTCTGGCTCATTCTTTTTTTTTTTTTTTTGCGATAACCCAGCGTAGGCAATCTGTTATACTACACTCCTGGAAATTGAAATAAGAACACCGTGAATTCATTGTCCCAGGAAGGGGAAACTTTATTGACACATTCCTGGGGTCAGATCCATCACATGATCACACTGACAGAACCACAGGCACATAGACACAGGCAACAGAGCATGCACAATGTCGGCACTAGTACAGTGTATATCCACCTTTCGCAGCAATGCAGGCTGCTATTCTCCCATGGAGACGATCGTAGAGATGCTGGATGTAGTCCTGTGGAACGGCTTGCCATGCCATTTCCACCTGGCGCCTCAGTTGGACCAGCGTTCGTGCTGGACGTGCAGACCGCGTGAGACGACGCTTCATCCAGTCCCAAACATGCTCAATGGGGGACAGATCCGGAGATCTTGCTGGCCAGGGTAGTTGACTTACTCCTTCTAGAGCACGTTGGGTGGCACGGGATACATGCGGACGTGCATTGTCCTGTTGGAACAGCAAGTTCCCTTGCCGGTCTAGGAATGGTAGAACGATGGGTTCGATGACGGTTTGGATGTACCGTGCACTATTCAGTGTCCCCTCGACGATCACCAGTGGTGTACGGCCAGTGTAGGACATCGCTCCCCACACCATGATGCCGGGTGTTGGCCCTGTGTGCCTCGGTTGTATGCAGTCCTGATTGTGGCGCTCACCTGCACGGCGCCAAACACGCATACGACCATCATTGGCACCAAGGCAGAAGCGACTCTCATCGCTGAAGACGACACGTCTCCATTCGTCCCTCCATTCACGCCTGTCGCGACACCACTGGAGGCGGGCTGCACGATGTTGGGGCGTGAGCGGAAGACGGCCTAACGGTGTGCGGGACCGTAGCCCAGCTTCATGGAGACGGCTGCGAATGGTCCTCGCCGATACTCCAGGAGCAACAGTGTCCCTAATTTGCTGGGAAGTGGCGGTGCGGTCCCCTACGGCACTGCGTAGGATCCTACGGTCTTGGCGTGCATACGTGCGTCGTTGCGGTCCGGTCCCAGGTCGACGGGCACGTGCACCTTCCGCCGACCACTGGCGACAACATCGATGTACTGTGGAGACCTCACGCCCCACGTGTTGAGCAATTCGGCGGTACGTCCACCCGGCCTCCCGCATGCCCACTATACGCCCTCGCTCAAAGTCCGTCAACTGCACATACGGTTCACGTCCACGCTGTCGCGGCATGCTACCAGTGTTAAAGACTGCGATGGAGCTCCGTATGCCACGGCAAACTGGCTGACACTGACGGCGGCGGTGCACAAATGCTGCGCAGCTAGCGCCATTCGACGGCCAACACCGCGGTTCCTGGTGTGTCCGCTGTGCCGTGTGTGTGATCATTGCTTGTACAGCCCTCTCGCAGTGTCCGGAGCAAGTATGGTGGGTCTGACACACCGGTGTCAATGTGTTCTTTTTTCCATTTCCAGGAGTGTATTTTAATAGGTCTCACTACTTTTTCCTTTTCATTCTGTTAGCTTCTTTCGTTTTGTCTTTAAGTATGGTTCGAAGCTAGTTCTACGCCGTTTGTGGCAAAACAAGCGCTGTAGCATTTGAGAGATGCAGAGGCGAGCGAGGATACCTGAATCTACCCCAGTTCGCCGTTACTAGCGACACGTCACCACAACGCGCCTGTGATTAGCACACAAGTATTGCACCATAATTTAAGAATGAAATTAGAAGTTAAAGCTGCTTTTCCAGACTTTGTCAGTATGTGCCTTAGGATATTCATATTTAACTGCCACATCTCAGATTGATCAGATGAATATTTTTCCCTAAATACATCGTTTTAAGATACAATAAGTTGCCCTAAATAATAAAGCTAGGAACCCAAAAATTGGTCATAACACAGTGATGGATGTCAGGATTAATTGGTATAAGTCTCAACGTGATTAAAGTAATTTTTTGGTCAGAATCCACGTTTTTAAGAAAAATTGAAGGAGCTAAATGTTAGACTTAGAAATATGAAAATTTGTATGAAATTTCAGTCTAGTATAAAAACATGAATTATGTAACCCCACTGAGCTACTTCTTATAGTTTTCGAGTAATGTACTGAGAACTAAATTTGGAACAAAAATGTCCTTAATTGCATTAGCTTAAGTATTGTTATGTTACTGCTAGGAAGTTTTGGTTACAGCACATGATGAAACCTATTAAATAAGAGAGCTATAACAAGTTTCACGGCCTGGATGTAAATAATAACAAATATAACGTCTGTCTTGTATTTCAGAGGTCATGTTCTACTGTCAGTCCCGTTCCAAAGATTTTAGACGGCAAACTTTAAATGTAGGCGAGCTAAATCTTTTTTGTGATTTTAACCAACTTAACTACACTCCTGGAAATTGAAATAAGAACACCGTGAATTCATTGTCCCAGGAAGGGGAAACTTTATTGACACATTCCTGGGGTCAGATACATCACATGATCACACTGACAGAACCACAGGCACATAGACACAGGCAACAGAGCATGCACAATGTCGGCACTAGTACAGTGTATATCCACCTTTCGCAGCAATGCAGGCTGCTATTCTCCCATGGAGACGATCGTAGAGATGCTGGATGTAGTCCTGTGGAACGGCTTGCCATGCCATTTCCACCTGGCGCCTCAGTTGGACCAGCATTCGTGCTGGACGTGCAGACCGCGTGAGACGACGCTTCATCCAGTCTCAAACATGCTCAATGGGGGACAGATCCGGAGATCTTGCTGGCCAGGGTAGTTGACTTACACCTTCTAGAGCACGTTGGGTGGCACGGGATACATGCGGACGTGCATTGTCCTGTTGGAACAGCAAGTTCCCTTGCCGGTCTAGGAATGGTAGAACGATGGGTTCGATGACGGTTTGGATGTACCGTACACTATTCAGTGTCCCCTCGACGATCACCAGTGGTGTACAGCCAGTGTAGGACATCGCTCCCCACACCATGATGCCGGGTGTTGGCCCTGTGTGCCTCGGTCGTATGCAGTCCTGATTGTGGCGCTCACCTGCACGGCGCCAAACACGCATACGACCATCATTGGCACCAAGGCAGAAGCGACTCTCATCGCTGAAGACGACACGTCTCCATTCGTCCCTCCATTCACGCCTGTCGCGACACCACTGGAGGCGGGCTGCACGATGTTGGGGCGTGAGCGGAAGACGGCCTAACGGTGTGCGGGACCGTAGCCCAGCTTCATGGAGACGGTTGCGAATAGTCCTCGCCGATACCCCAGGAGCAACAGTGTCCCTAATTTGCTGGGAAGTGGCGGTGCGGTCCCCTACGGCACTGCGTAGGATCCTGCGGTCTTGGCGTGCATCCGTGCGTCGCTGCGGTCCGGTCCCAGGTCGACGGGCACGTGCACCTTCCGCCGACCACTGGCGACAACATCGATGTACTGTGGAGACCTCACGCCCCACGTGTTGAGCAATTCGGCGGTACGTCCACCCGGCCTCCCGCATGCCCACTATACGCCCTCGCTCAAAGTCCGTCAACTGCACATACGGTTCACGTCCACACTGTCGCGGCATGCTACCAGTGTTAAAGACTGCGATGGAGCTCCGTATGCCACGGCAAACTGGCTGACACTGACGGCGGCGGTGCACAAATGCTGCGCAGCTAGCGCCATTCGACGGCCAACACCGCGGTTCCTGGTGTGTCCGCTGTGCCGTGCGTGTGATCATTGCTTGTACAGCCCTCTCGCAGTGTCCGGAGCAAGTATGGTGGGTCTGACACACCGGTGTCAATGTGTTCTTTTTTCCATTTCCAGGAGTGTAAATTCGTACTAAAATTACGAAGATACTAAATTAATACACAACCGTGTTATAAAATATTAGGGGTCCAAGAAAACGGCCGTTTAGAGGCTGCTACCGTGGGCATAGAGCGGATAACAGCAGGAGTCCGCTGCGCCCGTATGTAAATACAGTCCGAGAGGCAAGACTGTTATTCAGTGAACGGATCAACGAACAACCTGAACGAGTATCATCGGATGTCCACCACGAACAAATTCAACGAACAATATAGAACAAAATGAGATAGAAAAAAGGCCCGGGTTCGATTTCCGGCTGGGTCGGAGATTTCCTCCGCTTAGGGACTAGGTGTTGTGTTGTCCTAATCATCCCCATCTCCATCGACGCGCAAGTCGCCGAAGGGGCGTCAAATCGAAAGACTTGCAGCCGGCCAACGTTCTACCCGACGGAAGCCCTAGTCACATGACATTTACATTTTACTTCGTACCCAGCCACTGTATGATCTGTGTCAGTCAAACGCCGGAACACGCAACTCCTCGGATGGCGTCATAGCCAGACTGCAACTAAACTCATGGTTTCGATACAAACAGTCAGTGAAATCGCGAGGACTGTACACTCCCTGCATCGCTTAGATTTCGCAGAAGTAACTGTTAAGTGTGCCATCCGCAGTGTTAACAAATCCGCGTGGCAAGTGGTGACTATTATTTCCCCCTTTTGAGGTGAGCAATTATTTTGATTATTCAGGGCGAAAGACAATTTAATAGGATCTTACCATAGAGGTCGCCTCTGAACTGCTCATAGTGCTGTTTAGAACAGAGAGAATTATTGTTAGTATTAACATAATCAATATTACAATTTTGTGCGTATGAAAGCTTTACAAAGTATACCTATCAATTAGAACTCAAAATCTCCATTTATATTTACGGTCCTGCTTTCGCTGAGCAAATAGAGAATAGAAACATTTCTATCAGTGGGCTGGACAAGAATGTGGACTTTCAGACTGGGAACTACGGTCAGTATGTTCTCCAGCGTTTCCTGGCTGACCACAGAAATAGTTTCCAGGCTCTCGGAAAAGGCGGTGAAAAACAATATTCTAATATCTCCTGCTGGTTCTTATGACTGATGACTTGTTATTATTATAAACCCGTCGTCCCACACGTTTACATTCCCCGATTCCTTTTGGGACTGTTTTTAAGTCGAGACCTTTATGAATGTGGAAACAGACAGCCCGTAGTTTGGTCCCTTTACTCCCCAAACCAACCAACCTGCACAGCACTGGTGATACCAGGGAACATCGCTACACTTCTTACTGTACACGGGACAATTTTCTGTGAGAAACCTACTTTTGCAACCAACAGCAGTCCCGAACAGTGTCTGCCACTGCACTGCTTCAGAAAGCACCAGAATGTGGTCTTTGGCTCTAGACAGTCTGCTGTTCTCGCTTTAGAAAATAGTTTCTTCTTCTTTAATCACCATTACTGTAGTCCGCAGCTCGTGGTCGTGCGGTAGCGTTCTCGCTTCCCACGCCCGGGTTCCCGGGTTCGATTCCCGGCGGGGTCAGGGATTTTCTCTGCCTCGTGACGACTGGGTGTTGTGTGATGTCGTTAGGTTAGTTAGGTTTAAGTAGTTCTAAGTTCTAGGGGACTGATGACCATAGATGTTAAGTCCCATAATGCTCAGAGCCATTTGAACCATTTTAACCATTATTGTACAAATGGTTCAAATGGCTCTGAGCACTATGGGACTCAACATCTGAGATCATCAGTCCCCTAGAACTTAGAACTACTCAAACCTAACTAACCTAAGGACATCTCACACAGCCATGCCCGAGGCAGGATTCGAACCTGCGACCGTAGCGGTCACGCGGTTCCAAACTGAAGCGCCTAGAACCACACGGGCACACCGGCCAGCATTGTACAAACGTTCGGGAACACTTACTTAGAAGATACATACTGAAATATAACTATGAAAATGTACACATTCACCATTGTTCTGCAAAAGTCACTGCATACTTCTTGAGGTACCAACGGCTAGCAATAAAGAATCCAAATGGTCGACAAAAGGAAGTACTAACCCACGAGAGCCTAATTTTGAGTAATGGCCCGTTATACGATAACTTTTTTAAAGACAAGGACATAAATATCATGAGGTAAAACATAGGTAGAGAAACACTGTTCATCATACTGGAAGTAACGAAGGTGGACAACAAGACCAGAAACCTAAACTAGGAAATATTAGCAAATACAAGATCTAAAGTGAAATTCATGGCAGAACTCGCGGAACCATTAGAAATCAAGACAGGAGTGAGACAGCGAGATGGCCTGTCACCCATCCTATTTAACTCGTTCTTGGAAAAAAAATAATGAGGACATTGGAAAAAGCAGTGAGTGGCGTAAAGGTGCGGAGACACAAGGATAGAACCATCAACAGAATATGTCTAGCCTTTGCTGATATTATTGTTATTGTTGTTGTTGTGGTCTTCAGTCCTGAGACTGGTTTGATGCAGCTCTCCATGCTACTCTATCCTGTGCAAGCTTCTTCATCTCCCAGTACCTACTGCAACCTACATCCTTCTGAATCTGCTTAGTGTATTCATCTCTTGGTCTCCCCCTACGATTTTTACCCTCCACGCTGCCCTCCAATACTAAATTGGTGATCCCTTGATGCCTCAGAACATGTCCTACTAACCGATCCCTTCTTCTGGTCAAGTTGTGCCACAAACTTCTCTTCTCCCCAACCCTATTCAATACTTCCTCATTAGTTATGTGATCTACCCATCTAATCTTCAGCATTCTTCTGTAGCACCACATTTCGAAAGCTTCTATTCTCTTCTTGTCCAAACTATTTACCGTCCATGTTTCACTTCCATACATGGCTACACTCCATACAAATACTTTCAGAAATGACTTCCTGACACTTAAATCTATACTCGATGTTAACAAATTTCTCTTCTTCAGAAACGCTTTCCTTGCCATTGCCAGTCTACATTTTATATCCTCTCTACTTCGACCATCATCAGTTATTTTGCTCCCCAAATAGCAAAACTCCTTTACTACTTTAAGTGTCTCATTTCCTAATCTAATTCCCTCAGCATCACCCGACTTAATTCGACTACATTCCATTATCCTCGTTTTGCTTTTGTTGATGTTCATCTTATAACCTCCTTTCAAGACACTGTCCATTCCGTTCAACTGCACTTCCAGGTCCTTTGCTGTCTCTGACAGAATTACAATGTCATCGGCGAACCTCAAGGTTTTTATTTCTTCTCCATGGATTTTAATACATACTCCGAATTTTTCTTTTGTTTCCTTTACTGCTTGCTCGATATACAGATTGAATAACATCGGGGAGAGGCTACAACCCTGTCTTACTCCCTTCCCAACCACTGCTTCCCTTTCATGTCCCTCGACTCTTATAACTGCCATCTGGTTTCTGTACAAATTGTAAATAGCCTTTCGCTCCCTGTATTTTACCCCTGCCACCTTTAGAGTTTGAAAGAGAGTATTCCAGTCAACATTGTCAAAAGCTTTCTCTAAGTCTACAAATGCTAGAAACGTAGGTTTGCCTTTCCTTAATCTTTCTTCTAAGATAAGTCGTAAGGTCAGTATTGCCTCACGTGTTCCAGTATTTCTACGGAATCCAAACTGATCTTCCCCGAGGTCGGCTTCTACTAGTTTTTCCATTCGTCTGTAAAGAATTCGTGTTAGTATTTTGCAGCTGTGACTTATTAAACTGATTGTTCGGTAATTTTCACATCTGTCAACACCTGCTTTCTTTGGGATTGGAATTATTACATTCTTCTTGAAGTCTGAGGGTATTTCGCCTGTTTCATACATCTTGCTCACCAGATGGTAGAGTTTTGTCAGAACTGGCTCTCCCAAGGCCGTCAGTAGTTCCAATGGAATGTTGTCTACTCCGGGGGCCTTGTTTCGACTCAGGTCTTTCAGTGCTCTGTCAAACTCTTCACGCAGTATCGTATCTCCCATTTCATCTTCATCTACATCCTCTTCCAATTCCATAATATTGTCCTCAAGTACATCGCCCTTGTATAGACTCTCTATATACTCCTTCCACCTTTCTGCTTTCCCTTCTTTGCTTAGAACTGGGTTTCCATCTGAGCTCTTGATGTTCATACAAGTGGTTCTCTTATCTACAAAGGTCTCTTTAATTTTCCTGTAGGCAGTATCTATCTTACCCCTAGTGAAATAAGCCTCTACATCCTTACATTTGTCCTCTACCCATCCCTGCTTGGCAATTTGCACTTCCTGTCGATCTCATTTTTGAGACGTTTGTATTCCTTTTTGCCTGCTTCATTAACTGCATTTTTATATTTTCTCCTTTCATCAATTAAATTCAATATTTCTTCTGTTACCCAAGGATTTCTAAGAGCCCTGGTATTTTTTACCTACTTGATCCTCTGCTGCCTTCACTACTTCATCCCTCAAAGCTACCCATTCTTCTTCTACTGTATTTCTCTCCCCCATTCCTGTCAATTGTTCCCTTATGCTCTCCCTAAAACTCTGTACAACCTCTGGTTCTTTCAGTTTATCCAGGTCCCATCTCCTTAAATTCCCACCTTTTTGCAGTTTCTTCAGTTTTAATCTACAGGTCATAACCAATAGATTGTGTTCAGAGTCCACATCTGCCCCTGGAAATGTCTTACAATTTAAAACCTGGTTCCTAAATCTCTGTCTTACCATTATATAATCTATCTGATACCTTTTAGTATCTCCAGGGTTCTTCCATGTATACAACCTTCTATCATGATTCTTAAACCAAGTGTTAGCTATAATTAAGTTGTGCTCTGTGCAAAATTCTACCAGGCGGCTTCCTCTTTCATTTCTTAGCCCCAATCCATATTCACCTACTACGTTTCCTTCTCTCCCTTTTCCTACACTCGAATTCCAGTCACCCATGACTATTAAATTTTCGTCTCCCTTCACTATCTGAATAATTTCTTTTATATCATCATACATTTCTTCAATTTCTTCGTCATCTGCAGAGCTAGTTGGCATATAAACTTGTACTACTGTAGTAGGCGTGGGCAGCTGACCAGAAGTCTTGTTCCTCCTGCCATCGAACTTCACTAATTCCCACTATATCTAACTTTAACCTATCCATTTCCCTTTTTAAATTTTCTAACCTACCTGCCCGATTAAGGGATCTGACATTCCACGCTCCGATCCGTAGGACGCCAGTTTTCGTTCTCCTGAACATAGCAACAAATAATACAAATGAATCCAAAGAAGTTCCAGATACACTACATGAAATCTCTGAGAAAACGGGATCAGAAATCTCATACGTAAAAACACAGTACATGGTGACAAGATGCACATAGAGGTATCCACTGATAACAAAATATGAAAAGACAAAGCAAAGTAGAAAGCTTCAAATAATTTGTAAAGGTTATACAGAAAACAGGAATGAACTCGACAGCCAATGAAGAAAGGATCGCAAAACTACAAAAAGCGTATAAAGGTACATGGAAACATTATACCAAATGAAGTATTTACATTGATCCGAAATTAAGACACTATAATACCAAAACCTTACCAGAGGCCTTTCATGCCTCAGAAACAACAGCACGCAAGGGAAGAACGAAAATCAAGGACGTGAAAAAACAAAAGAGGAAAATACTGAGAAAGATCTGCGGGCTGGTTCAGAAAGAGGGGATCTGTATAAAAAGTCCGACGAAAGAACCGTACGAACAGACAGACACATCAGGAAAAAGAGGGGAAGGTTCTACGGACACATACATAATATGAACGAAACCAGACTAGCCAAAAGATTTTTGACATAGTGACGACTAATACAGTGAAACCAAATTGCATAAAGGACACCACAGAAGACTTCAAGAAACTAAACATCTCCACGCAAGACATGCAGACAGGAAAAAAATACAGAGAAAAAATCAGAAAAGAAAAATGTCAGCAAACTTGCAAAGAGAAGACAACAGGAAGGAAATGGACAGAAGATAGGAAGAAGAATCAATGAGAGGTTTTTTGGAACAGAAAGGAAAGAGACAGAAAAAAATGCCATGAAAATTGGTTGTGTTTTAGCGCTCGCCTTAAGGGGAAATTAATGATAGTAATAACAACATTAAGACAATGTAGTAGAGAGTTCTTTGTAGTGATACAAAGGTAACTATTTTCTATTCTTACAGATTGTGCTTTTACAGTTCCATCAAAACTATCTTCCAAAAAATCACAAGAAACTCACTGTGGACCACCTACTGTAATCTCAAGCTCAGCCTGGACAACGAGGACGGCACGCACTCTTCCTTGATATAGCCAGAGGCCATCACTAACAAAACTGGAACATGGGCTGAATCAGTATGAACCGACCAGTAGTGGAATACATTGGCGTGGCACTTGACCGACCTTGCACCGACTTTCATTGCTCAATATAAACAACTAACAATACATGCATCCATTCCTTCACCTCCAAAACCTTTGAGGTGGCCTGTATTCTCAGCAAGTCACTGCACGATTTCTTTACTCCCAAACTGTGTCATTATCTTGAAGGACGCTACTTTGGCATTGGAGACCTTGACTGCCTCCCGTCTCCCTCCACCTGCACAAATGCTCTTATCTCAGTCCTACTGAGCATATCTGGGGCAGCACCAGTCGAGAAGTGCGCTGTTTTGACCCAGTTCCAACCAGTCTCCGTGAATCGAGTTGTGAGTGCTGGATGAACGGTTATGGATCAGGATGATTCCTCTTCCTGTCAGTGCCTCCTAGAGTCATTAACGACACTTCGACATTTTTTTCTCTAATTTCATGAGGTCTTTATCTGTTACTTCACAAGTCTCTAATCGAGTCCGTTAATCCGTATGAGTTTGTTACGATCTTCAGCTCCTGTTGTAACATAAACTGTGCATCCGAAAAGAATGATAAAGTTTCACTTTGATTCTTTTCGAAATTAGTTTTGCTGAAACTGTACTAATATCAGAATTTAGTTCACTGACACTATATAATTTAGAATGGAAGGCAGCCGTGTTTTCGAAATTTTGGGCTATTACAGAGGTTATCCATATTGTCCAAAGCATATTGTGGGTTTCATAGAGGTCGTTCTGCAAAAAACCTAGAACTTTATACTATCACATCACTCGTTTGCTTAGTTATTGTTCTGATAACTAGATATTTTTCACCAGATAACAGTGCCAGTATTTATAACTGCGTCAGGAACCAGTACAAACTTACCTTATGCATTGTCCTTCTGAAATTGACTAACATGGTCCTGTCACGTCGCCAGACGTAAAAATCTTACTATATTTTTTCTCGAAAATCGTGAACTTTTCCTCTCTTACTTTTCGAGAGCAAAAATTACGCTATGTCAGTAGCTGAAGGACGTAACAAAGCCACTCTCATTAACAAACGCAAATTAGCCATTCGTAAGGTAATGTATGAAAAACTGACGAATTTGGAGCAAAAATATTACAAGCGCGTAACAGTACGTGTGATCAGAGCAAATGGGTGCTAGCTTTAGGATACTATCCAAGTCTTTCTGACTACGCAATCTCGACTTCGCAATCGCATATGACGAGCAAAGTGGCAAATCAGAGAGTCATAGCGCCCGCCTGAATGCCTTTTTCCAACGAAGCGGAGAGATGAAAAGTCACGTTGAAACCTTCTCTTCTTCACTTCTAAACTTAGCGTATGCTGTTCAGACGTATCTGCGTAGCCTTCGTAGTTTATGCTTTTAAATCTGATTGCTGTGTAATCTTTAAGCTGAGTAGCCCGTATACTGTATCATGAACATGATACGACTAAGCAACTATCTGAATATGAAACGTGATTGTGCAACTCCACGGATGTACAATGGGACAGAATTTTCTAGAAGCAATATTCTAAATAGAATAAGATATGTGACTTAGTATCTCCGAGTGATACCTTTCCAACAATCAAGATTCTGATGTCGACTGGCATGTAGAACAACCATGTGCAGTTATCGATAGAAATCTTAATCTTTATAGACAGATGTAGCTATTCACTGTTCCCTGAATACGCCGAACAACGTTTTGCCATGGTCCTGATACTAATTCTTACCTGCGCAAGCAAGATAAGGTTGCTCAGCTCTGTTTGACCACCCTATCTGTAATTTAACACTTCGCTTTTGCCAAACGCTCTATTAAGTCAATCCCTATTAAATAAATAACGCAATGTACAAAGCGTGTGGGCGTTGTTGTACTTAGTAACCTTCAGCCGATCAGGAAAATATGTGAGTCCGCGGTTAAATGTATCAAAAACTTCACTATAGTTACTGTATAAAACTGTGAAAGAATGTACGGTTAAAAGGTTAGTATTTCATTGTACGAGTATGTCTGTGTTGAACACTGGTGGACTAACCGTCACTTGGGCACTAAGACGGAAACATAAAACTGTCTAAGTAAACCGCACAATTTTGATTATACATGGTGATGTAATGCTTTTCTGAGTACATGCGTGGTTATTGTGACATAGCATCCCAGACAATGATGATTCGCCAAGAAAAGAATTTCTACGAAATGACTCCCGAAATAAAACTTCTACCCAGTCATATCCCTCAGACATCGGCAATCTCAGCAAACGCAGATGTACTGGCGCATATTGCCTCATTCAGCGTACCCCGAGATGGAGAGAACGGATTCTCGAAAGTAAATCTACACTGCGTCATTGACATCAGTAGAAGCCAAAGTAAAATTACGCACCCGACGCGGAGCAAGAGAGCCAGAAAGTGACGTCATCTGCTAGTAATAAAATTAACTGCTATTGCCAAGGAGATCTCCTGTACACAGGTGCTCCCTTCGGGAAAGATTAAAAAACTACTGCCACTTGTTCTCATGGAGACACCTCACAGTGCAATTGCAGGCTTTGACGACGTGAAAAGCCACGATTGTGGTGCAGCCCTCTCTATTAAGTGACGGAATGTTTTCTGAAAAAGCGAGCGGCGATCGCACATAGCTTTGTCTTAGATTGCATAAGACCAACAATGACAGCTTTTTTGCTGGGGATGGCAAGGGGAAAATCTAGCTGACAATACCATAATAGGTATAGACACTTTCTGTGCACGACTTATTCCCAATGCGAAATCCTGATAACCCATAACGTAATTCTTGGTTGTGATACGAACCAAATCCTATTTTGCAAAGCTGTATGAATTTTATTCCCTGAGCCTATACTTCTGTGAAAACCATTCATATTTCTATAAAGGATCAGGCTTGTAATTCAGTACACGTGTCTCACTCCTGTCACACTTTTTCGCGCTCTCTGATATGGAACAAAATGTTTGGTAATATTTTTGCACTGCTGTTCAGTATCAGTGTACACGTTTACACTCATGGCTGGTTATGGACATCAGACAGTATTAAGATATTGTGGACAGATTTTCATCTCGTCATTCACTTACAGGGCTGCCTCACAAGCCATAGCTTGCTGTTGATCGATCGTTTAGCTACATCATGGGGCTGGTAAATGTTTGTCTACATTTACTACTGTAATAAATAATCCAGCAGATGAGTGTAGTATTTTGGCATGCCACAATAGAAATACAGTTGACACACTGACTGTCTGTAATGCAACCTTTAAAAATCAATAGCCGCGTGGGATTAGCCGAGCGGTCAGGGGCGCTGCAGTCATGGACTTTAAGGCTGGTCCCGGCGGAGGTTTTGTTTATTTATTTATTGTTCCGTTGCACCAAATTAAGGAGAAGTCTCTATGGTCATGGAACGAGTCAACACATGAAATTATAACACTATAGTAGAAACAGATAAAATGAAATATAAGAAATATATTCAAGTGACAACTCGTAAGATTAAATAAAGAAAATCAACAGTGTAACACTGGATTTTGTTTAATTTTTTAGATTTTTCAGCTCTTCCAGGAGCTCCTCGACAGAATAGAAGGAGTGAGACATGAGGCAACGCTTCAGTTTGGACTTAAAAGTGTTTGAGCTACTGCTAAGATTTTTGAGTTCTTGTGGTAGCTTATTGAAAGTGGATGCAGCAGAATACTGCACACCTTTCTGCACAAGACCAAGGAAGTGCATTCCACTTGTAAATTTGATTTCTGCTTAGTATTAACTGAGTAAAAGCGAATAAGCTAATATTGCTAACAACAAACGACATTAAAGGAAATATATACTGTGAGGGCAATGTCAGAATTCCCAGACTGTTGAATAGGGGTCGACAAGAGGTTCTCGAACTTACACCACATATAGCTCGAACAGCCCGTTTTTGTGCCAAAAATACCCTTTTTGAATCAGAAGAATTACCCCAAAACATAATACCATACCACACAATCGTATGAAAATATGCAAAGTAGACTACTTTTCATGTTGAACTGTCACTTATTTTAGATACTGTTCCAATGGAAAATAAAGCAGCATTTAGTTTCTGAACAAGATCCTGAACATGGGCTTTCCACAACAACTTACTATCTATCCGAACGCCTGGGAACTTGAACTGTTCCGTCTCGCTTATAATATGCCCATTCTGTCTGATCAAAATATCGGTTCTTGTTGAATTGTGAGTTAGAAACTGTAAAAACTGAGTCTTACTGTGATTTAGCATCAAATCATTTTCCACAAGCCACGAACTCTTTTCATGAACTACATTATTTGATACTGTTTCAATATTACCCACAAGATCCTTCACTACCAAGCTGGTGTCATCAGCATACAGAAATACTTTTGAATGATCTGTAATACTAGAAGGCATATCGTTTATATAAATAAAAAACAGCAGTGGCCTCAGCACCGACCCTTGGGGAACACCCGACTTAACAGTGCTCCATTAGGACTGGACATCACTACCACTCTCGTCCCTCAGGCATGGCTGTGTGTGTTTGTCCTTAGGATAATTTAGGTTAAGTAGTGTGTAAGCTTAGGGACTGATGACCTTAGCAGTTAAGTCCCATAAGATTTCACACACATTTGAACATTTTGAAAAATCAATAAGGTTTAACAAACTTCTCATTCGTTGAGAGTAGTTATGGTCCAAGTGAATCATTATTTCGTTGGCACGATTATCTGATATCCAACATACAAATGTGAACAAAATTGCAGTTTTAACTGCAGGTAAAAGTAGACATTTAAATCCAGGACGAGACACACAAGATATTATTAAAACCATTTAGAAATTCCCTCACATACCTTTGATTTCGTTGTTCTTTCTTCATGTAACCTTTCATACATACTTTATAATAGCCTCTCACACACAGACTAAAGACTATCCGTTCTTGCTTGGGGGTAACAAGTTATGTCTCCATCTGTCACACCACGACTTGCTCTCTACCCCAGTGAGTGTCTCAATCAAGTTCACGTGCTGTTCGACCCCGTCCTTCAGCTTTACAGCTGACACATCTCCGCAGAATACTTCAGCATGATCGAGCTGTTAACATAACGCTCCAGTCGGCAAGACGAGTTACACACGGATGTGGTCACATTACGACATGAGAGAGAGGGTACCCCGGTTCCCGCCATCGCTGCCCCATTCATGCACAATGCGCTGGAAGTACAAGTGTCTGTCAGCCTTCGCATGAGTTTCATTTTCTTGGGTTATCGCGTAGTGGTTGTTTCGGGAGATATATGGGGTAGGAATTAATGCGTTGCTTCATTCTTTTAGCAAAAGCGCTCTCGGAATTTTAGAAGTAAACGTCTCCGTGATTCGAGCTCCGAAGAGAAACTGTGAAACTGCAGCCCATATTTAATATTGTTAGACTTGTCACCTAGACAACTATCGACCGAATATTATAGAAGCTAAAAGGTGCCAGCCATACATGTGAACAGTGACAGTTTCAGTAGAAAAATGCTAATCGATATACCTCTGTTCTTCCACTGGATAAGCACGTCGTTTTGCTAAATGAAATCTAAATTCATTTACCCACCTAATTTGATCTGCACTTCAAATAAAATTTTATAAAACTATGATAACAGATTCTGCGAATTTTCATTTATGAGTCTGCTCCTGGCTAGAGGATCTCAAACTACAACCGAGTTAAAGCTAAAAAAAAAGTAAAAAGAACAAAACTATCTATTTCCATAAGTGGTTTACTACATTTAAATCGTTTCTTTACTACAAATGTAGAATGTGGTAAGGAGATTTATTCGTTTATTTGTTTCCTAATAAATTTTAAAGACCTCAGATCCACAAGAAGCAAAATTAAGCAGTCACGAGATAAAACATTATCTTCAACTGATCAGTTTTACCTTTCTGACCGATTTCTGATTGATATTGTTATCGCTGTAGACTTCGACAGCATCATAAACATGTTGTTGTTGTTGTTACTGTGATCTTCAGTCCAAGGACTCGTTTGATGCAGCTCTTCATGCTACTCTTTTCTGCGCGAGCATCTTCCTCCCCGAATAACTCCTGTAAACTATAACCTTCTGAATCTGCTTACTGTATTCGTCTCCTGCTCTCCCTCAACGAATTATACCCACTGCTCCCCCCTCCACCCACCCAATTTCTCTCCAATACTTAACTGGTGATACCTTGATGTCTCAGAATGTGTCCTTTAAACTAACCCCTTCATTTGTCAAGTTATGCCAGACATATCTTGTCACCCCAATTCTATTTATTACCTCCTAGTTAGTTACATGATCGACCCATCTAATCTTCAACATTCTTCTGTGGCACTACATTTCTAACGCTTCTATTCTCGTTTTGCCTAAACTGTTTATCGTCCATATTTCACTTTCATGCATGGCTACACTCGAGAAAATACCTTCAGAAAAGACTTCCTAACAGTTAAATCTGTATTCAATGTTAACAAATTTATCTTCTTCAGAAACGCTTTTCTTGCTACTGTCAGTCTACATTTTATATCCTCACTACATCCACCTTGTTCAGTTATTTTGTTGCCGGAGTAGCACAACCTATCTACTACTTTAAGTGTCTCATTCTCTAATCCAGTTCCTTCAGCGACGCCTGATTTAATTCGACTAAATTCCATTATTTTCCTTTGCTTTTGTCGATTTCTTCTTATATTCTCGTTTCAAGACACTGTCCATTCCGTTCAACTGCTCTTGCAAGTCCTTTGGTATCTCTGATAAAATTACAATGTCATTGGCAAACCTAAATAATTGTATTTCTTCTCCCCGAACTTTAATTCCTACTCCAGATTTTTATTTGGTATCCATTACGGCTTGCTCATTGCACAGATGGAATGACATCGTGGATGGGCTACAACTGTCTCACTCCCTTCTCAACCACTGCTTCCCTCACATGCCTTTCAACTCTTGTAACTGCCGTCAGGTTTCTGTACAAGTTGTAAATAGCTTTTCGCTCTCTCTGTTTTAACACTGCTAGCTTCCGAATTTCAAAGAGGGTATTCCAGTCAACACTGTCAAAATCTTTCTCTAAGGCTACAAAAGCTATAAAAGAAGGTTGCCTTTCCTTAACCCATCTTCTACGAGACGTCGTAGGGCCATAACTGCCTCGTGTGTTCCTATATTTCTCCAGAATCCAAATTAATCTTCCCCGAGGTCGGCTCCTACCAGTTTTTCCATTCTTTGGTAAAGGATTCGTGTTGTACTTTTGCAGTCATGACTTAATAAACTGAGAGTTTGGCAATATTCACACCTGGCAGCAATTGCTTTCTTTAGAATTGGAGTTATTACATTGTACTTGAAGTGTGGGGTATTTCGGCTGTCTGAAACATCTTACTCACCAGATGAAAGAGTTTTGTCATAGCTGATTCACCTAAAGCTATAAATAGTTCTGACGGAATGTCGTCTAAACCGGGGCCATGTTTCGACTTAAGTATTTCAGTGCTCTGTCCAATTCTCCTCGCAGTATCATATCTCCTACCTCATCTATGTCCACTTCGCTTCCTATAGTTGTATTTTAGTTCACCTCCGTTGCATAGGCCTTCTATACACTCCTTCCACCTTTCAGCTTTCCCTTCTTTGCTTATGTCTGGTTTTCCATCTGAGTTCTTGATATTTATAAAACTACTTCTCTTTCCCCAAATGACTCTTTAGTGTTCCTGTAGGGGATATATATCTTCCTCTAGTGAAATGTGCATCTAAATCCTTACACTTGTCCTCTAGCCATTCCTGATTAGCCGTTTTGCACTGCCTGTCAATCTGAATTTTTAAACGTTTGTATTCCTTTTCGTTTGCTTTATTTGCTGCAGTTTTAAATTTTCTCACTTCATCAGTTAAATTCAATATCTGTTGTGTTACCCAAGGATTTCTACTAGGTCTTGTCTGTTTACCTATTTGAACTTCTACTGTCTTCACTATTTCATCTCTTAAACCTAACCATTCGCCTTCTACTGTGTTCCTTTCCCCTGTTCTAGTCAATCGTTGCCTAAAGCTCCCTTTAAAACTATCAACAACTTCTGATTCCTTCAACTTGTCCAGGTCCGTAATTCCTTGAACTTAATAAGGGAGATATACAGTATGTTTCGTTTAAACCAACTACTCAGTTACTTGCTCTCAATCCATATTCTGTATTCATTAGACTGTTTATTCCATACAACAGACCCTGTTATTGTTTTTCATTTTCAGTGAGGATAGCAATGTCTTCAGCGAATCGTATCATTAGTATCCTTTCACCTTGAATTTTAATCCAACTCTGGAACCTTTCGTTTACTTCCGCCATTGCTTCTTCGATATCCAGACTGAACAGTAGGGGCGAAAGATTTCATCCCTGCCTGACACTGTTTTAAATCCGCGCACTTCGTTTGTGGTCGTCCGCTCTTATTATTTTCTCTTGGTTCTTGTACATTTTGTATGTTACCTATCTCTCCCTATAGCTTACCCCCATTTTTCTCACAACTCTCTATAGAGCAGTTAAAAGAACGAAGTGGCCACCCGTTCGCATCTTTACATAACCTTCGAGAAAACTGTCCACGCGGTTCCCGGATCATCTGAAATCAATGTAACTATTATTATTGTTATAGTGAACGGAAACATTTATCAGTTAATTTCACTAATCGCAAAAAGTCAGCCACTCGCCACATGATCTCAGGATCTCACACAGAATAACAAAATTCTGTCTCCTGAATATTAAGTACTCGGAAATATTCATTTTAGCACACTAATTAAGGAACAGAGTGGAAAATCAATAGAGACAAAACTGATAAATGTAAGGATGAAAAGACATTGCCTAGCGTGGGTACTGGTGGGTCCATTTGCATGAAAACTGAATAATGAAGAAATACAAAACCCAAAGAGGCCCAAAAGGAAGTAAAATTCACGGACAATAAGTAGGAAAACAAACAAAGAATTTACAGGGGAAAAACAAAGCGCAGATGCTTCCAACTATACTGATTTCCTAACTCAAACCGATCGCGGATTTATCTAAGTTCATGGCCAGTAGGGAAAGACATATTACCAAGCAAGAGCTGGAACAAGCTTTTTTACACAAAGTCAAGCTCCGTTCCTTTTTCATAGTGGAGGCCGAACGTTTTAGGAGCTCCGGCCCCACTAGCCAATGAGGATGAGCAGATAAGCCGCGAAAACTATTTGTTCTTTTACAGACAACCCAGACAAGGTGGGATGGCTTTTGATTCGTTTAAGTTGGTTCAAGGAAACCTCTTTGCAGCACCGAAAATATGTAAAATGCGTGATTTTAAAAGCTGGTACTACCACTTGGGAGAACAAGTAAAGCGACTTCTTTGCCGTCTACAAGACACTCAAACCGCTCACCAATGCTCTCAAGCTAAACTTTCAAGGCTGGAAAGGAAACCATTATGGCTCCAGGAGAGAATTTAAGTAAAAATAAAAGAAAATGCCTTGCTCCCATTCACCCCCAAGTGTTAGTGTGATTTTGATGTAGCAGACTAAGAGCAACAAGATCATACCATCGCAAGATTAAAAGTGATAAAAACCCTGAAAGGTGTACGAAAGAAGCACACGCCTTTCAGAGTATTAGGAGAAAATCTCACTGATGGGACTCTAAATATTCAGCAAGGTAAACCATTTCTAGACAACGGAATAGATCTCCTTACGTTTCACTTTTTAAAAAACTTCATGCGAGGCTACCCTAAATGTAGTCGACGATAATGAGGAAAAAAGTTATTAACTACACACTTTCTCGTATTCGTCAAACAGTGGAATGTGCGTTTGGCACACTGAGTGCAGGGTTTCATGCGTTCACCCTTTGAGTGAAAGCTAAGAAGTAAAGATAGAATGCGTACTGTGTCATCATGTGAGGACTCAAAAACACTAAATGAAGTGATCTCGCTAAGATGGACTTGGGACCACTGAGCACTAACCAATTTCTCTCGCTTGCACCATGTACTTCTACAGCTACGTAATAAGCTCCTCTTGTTGTTGTTGTTGTGGTCTTCAGTCCTCAGACTGGTTTGATGCAGCTCTCCATGCTACTCTATCCTGTGCAAGCTTCTTCATCTCCCAGTACCTACTGCAACCTACATCCTTCTGAATCTGCTTAGTGTATTCATCTCTTGGTCTCCCCCTACGATTTTTACCCTCCACGCTGCCCTCCAATACTAAATTGGTGATCCCTTGATGCCTCAGAACATGTCCTACCAGCCGATCCCTTCTTCTGGTCAAGTTGTGCCACAAACTTCTCTTCTCCCCAATCCTATTCAATACTTCCTCATTAGTTATGTGATCTACCCATCTAATGTTCAGCATTCTTCTGTAGCACCACATTTCGAATGCTTCTATTCTCTTCTTGTCCAAACTGTTTACCGTCCATGTTTCACTTCCATACATGGCTACACTCCATACAAATACTTTCAGAAATGACTTCCTGACACTTAAATCTATACTCGACGTTAACAAATTTCTCTTCTTCAGAAACGCTTTCCTTGCCATTGCCAGTCTACATTTTATATCCCTTCTACTTCGACCATCATCAGTTATTTTGCTCCCCAAATAGCAAAACTCCTTTACTACTTTAAGTGTCTCATTTCCTAATCTAATTCCCTCAGCATCACCCGACTTAATTCGACTACATTCCATTATCCTCGTTTTACTTTTGTTGATGTTCATCTTATATCCTCCTTTCAAGACACTATCCATTCCATTCAACTGCTCTTCCAAGTCCTTTGCTGTCTCTGACAGAATTACAATGTCATCGGCGAATCTCAAACTTTTTATTTCTTCTCCATGGATTTTAATACCTACTCCGAATTTTTCTTTTGTTTCCTTTACTGCTTGCTCAATATACAGATTGAATAACATCGGGGAGAGGCTACAACCCTGTCTTACTCCTTTCCTGCCATCTGGTTTCTGTACAAATTGTAAATAGCCTTTCGCTCCCTGTATTTTACCCCTGCCACCTTTAGAATTTGAAAGAGAGTATTCCAGTCAACATTGTCAAAAGCTTTCTCTAAGTCTACAAATGCTAGAAACGTAGGTTTGCCTTTCCTTAATCTTTCTTCTAAGATAAGTCGTAAGGTCAGTATTGCCTCACGTGTTCCAGCTCCTCTTAAGAAATAAAAATTCACGTAGCTTCATTAAGCGGCAGCTATCAGCTTCAAAAAGAGGCTAATACTACAGTAAGGAATAAATTACGTCTTAATGTTCAAACTTTAATTTTATGACCCATAAGAAATAAATAACGAGAATAATTAGTAATACAGTTTGTATAATGCAACTCTTCTGCTATCTTCTTCCATATTTCTTCTCTACTGCAACTCTTCTGCTATCTTCTTCCATATTTCTTCTCTTAATTTACTGATCATGTAGCCTAGAAGACGTAACATACAGCGCTGGTTTATCCTGAACTGAATGAATCAAGTATCCCATCGATAACCCTAGTAGTGTACAACTCTGAAATCGTCAAACGAACTATACACCGCATTCACATTGGCCCTTAGTTATTTGTTGGAGAAATTTCCTTAATATCGAATATTTTATAATGAAACTGGGCCGCCAAATGCTACGCGCTGTTTATTTCATCTCCATCATGTACTTTTTCAATCAATGTTAGTATTAATGCATGCAAACTTTGAGACAAAGGGAAGACTGCAATGGAAGCTATTCAGTGATGATACTTGAATGTGAACCGGATATAAGGCTTTTATTCGCAGTTTCATTAGTTAAAGATGCTGTTCATTTAATAAAACGCACGTATTACACAACTATTTTGAGCTGTTCTTAGTTGTTCGTCCACACTTTTGGAATATGGGCTGAAATGTTACCGCATCCCTATTTCCTCATCCAGTTCTCATCTACGTCGATCTTATGCTTAACCTTCTCTCGCTAATTTATGTAATATGGTCCCCCAATACGGCATGGCATGTCTGGATTTTTGTCATTTTGCTGGTTACCATTCCTAACTACTACATCCAACCCATTTATCAAACCCCGCTTCAAACCATTTTCTACCGGTGTCTGTCTAAGGGTTTTCATTTGCTCATTATTCTTTTCCGGACTTCGAGGTTGTGAATTAGCCCTGTGGATGGCATTTTCTGAGAAATTCTAATTTATTTATGTTTATGGGGATGCCATGAGGACTTATCAATAATAGCCCCTGTGAACGTGGGTTTCCTAAAGATTCCTATCTCGAGCTTGTTATTCTTGCTCGCGACCCTCAGGTTGCTCATATTCTACCGTAAACACTATGTCCTTACGCATCTTATTGAAGTCATTCAACATCTCATTTATTTCTGCCTTGGGGCCCTAATATGATATGAAAATATCATCAACATATCTTCTGTTAATCTTTATTTTGTAAGTGCACTTATCATTTGACTGTAAAAAAGCTGTTTCGTGCTTGTTCAAGAAGATGTTTGCCATCTTCCCTATTAATGTACACCCCATTGCTAAACCTTTATCCTGTACATAAAACTTACTATTAAACTTAAAATAGTTGAACGAAGAAACAGACTTTAGTAACCTTACAAATACATCAATTTCCACATTTGATCTTTTATCACGCTCACATATGTTGTTTTCTATAATGTCTATAGTTTCCCCTAGTCTCACACATGCAATATGTGATCAAAAGTATCCTGACACCGCAAAAAACATATGTTTTTCGTATTTGGTGCATTGTGCTGCCACCTACCGCCAGGTACTCCATATCAGCGACCTCAGTAGTCACTAGACATCACTAGACAGCAGAATGGGGCGCTCCGCGGAACTCACGGACTTCGAACATGGTCTGGTGATTGGGTGTCACTTGTGTCATACGTCTGTGCACGAGGTTTCCATACTCCTAAACATCCCTGGTCCACTGTTTCCGTGAACGGACAAGTGCTGCACAAAAGCGTACAGGCCGACCTCGTCTGTTGACTGACAGAGACAGCCGACAGTTGAAGAGGGTCGTAATACGTAACAGGCAGACAGCTATCCACACCATCACACAGGAAGTTCAAACTGTATCAGGATCCACTGCAAGTACTATGACAGTTAGGCTGGAGGTGAAAAAACTTGGATTTCATTGTCGAGAGGCTGCTCATAAGCCACACATCACGCCGATAAATGCCAAACGACGCCTCGCTTGGGGTAAGGAGCGTAAGCAGTGGACGATTCAGCAGTGGAAAACCGTTCTGTGGAGTGCCGAATCACGATATACACTCCTGGAAATTGAAATAAGAACACCGTGAATTCATTGTCCCAGGAAGGAGAAACTTTATTGACACATTCCTGGGATCAGATACATCACATGATCACACTGACAGAACCACAGGCACATAGACACAGGCAACAGAGCATGCACAATGTCGGCACTAGTACAGTGTATATCCACCTTTCGCAGCAATGCAAGCTGCTATTCTCCCATGGAGGCGATCGTAGAGATGCTGGATGTAGTCCTGTGGAACGGCTTGCCATGCCATTTCCACCTGGAGCTTCAGTTGGACCAGCGTTCGTGCTGGACGTGCAGACCGCGTGAGACGACGCTTCATCCAGTCCCAAACATGCTCAATGGGAGACAGATCCGGAGATCTTGCTGGCCAGGGTAGTTGGCTTACACCTTCTAGAGCACGTTGGGTGGCACGGGATACATGCGGACGTGCATTGTCCTGTTGGAACAGCAAGTTCCCTTGCCGGTCTAGGAATGGTAGAACGATGGGTTCGATGACGGTTTGGATGTACCGTGCACTATTCAGTGTCCCCTCGACGATCACCAGTGGTGTACGGCCAGTGTAGGAGATCGCTCTCCACACCATGATGCCGGGTGTTGCCCCTGTGTGCCTCGGTCGTATGCAGTCCTGATTGTGGCGCTCACCTGCACGGCGCCAAACACGCATACGACCATCATTGGCACCAAGGCAGAAGCGACTCTCATCGCTGAAGACGACACGTCTCCATTCGTCCCTCCATTCACGCCTGTCGCGACACCACTGGAGGCGGGCTGCACGATGTTGGGGCGTAAGCGGAAACCGGCCTAACGGTGTGCGGGACCGTAGCCCAGCTTCATGGTGACGGTTGCGAATGGTCCTCGCCGATACGCCAGGAGCAACAGTGTCCCTAATTTGCTGGGAAGTGGCGGTGCGGTCCCCTACGGCACTGCGCAGGATCCTGCGGTCTTGGCGTGCATCCGTGCGTCGCTGCGGTCCGGTCCCAGGTCGACGGGCACGTGCACCTTCCGCCGACCACTGGCGACAACATCGATGTACTGTGGAGACCTCACGCCGCACGTGTTGAGCAATTCGGCGGTACGTCCACCCGGCCTCCCGCATGCCCACTATACGCCCTCGCTCAAAGTCCGTCAACTGCACATACGGTTCACGTCCACGCTGTCGCGGCATGCTACCAGTGTTAAAGACTGCGATGGAGCTCCGTATGCCACGGCAAACTGGCTGACACTGACGGCGGCGGTGCACAAATGCTGCGCAGCTAGCGCCATTCGACAGCCAACACCGCGGTTCCTGGTGTGTCCGCCGTGCCGTGCGTGTGATCATTGCTTGTACAGCCCTCTCGCAGTGTCCGGAGCAAGTATGGTGGGTCTGACACACCGGTGTCAATGTGTTCTTTTTTCCATTTCCAGGAGTGTATAATGAAATGATCGTATGGAATTTATTGGCCGGGATATCCCCTTCGCGGTTCAGCCGCCGCATTGCAACTTGCGTGTCAATAATGATGGAAATACAACAAGCAGTCCCCTGCCAGGGACCGAACCCGGGCCCTCTTGCGTGGTACGGGACGGAGGCGGACATGTAGCGATCCGATGACAGGGTGTGGGTGTGGGGAATGCCCGATGAACGTCATCTGGCAGCGTGTGTAGTGCCAACAGTAAACTTCGGAGGCCTACACTGATGTTTTAAGGGCCTTCTTGCTTCCCACTCCTGAAGAGCAATTCTTTGACAGCGAATGCATCTTTCAACACGATCGAGCACCTATTCATAATGCACGGCCTGTGGTGGAGTGGTTACACGACAACAACATCCCTATAATCGACTGGCCTGCACAGAGTTCTGACCTGAATCCGACAGAACACGTTTCGGATGTTTTTGGAACACCGACTTCGTGTCGGGTCTCATCGACCGACATCGATACCTCTCCTCACTACAGCGCTCCGTGAAGAATGGACTGCCATTCCCCAAGAAACCTTCCAGCACTTGATTGAACGTATGCCTGCGGGAGTCGAAGCTGTCATCAAGGCTAAGGGTGGGCTAGCACCATGAACTCCAGCATCACCTATGGATGGCGCCACTAACTGGTAAGCCGTTTTCAGCCAGGTGTCCGGATACTTTCAATCACATAGTCTGTTTGCAAAGTAGCTAAATCTAATGAGGCCAAACTTGCACCGTCATATACACTCCTGGAAATGGAAAAAAGAACACATTGACACCGGTGTGTCAGACCCACCATACTTGCTCCGGACACTGCGAGAGGGCTGTACAAGCAATGATCATACGCACGGCACAGCGGACACACCAGGAACCGCGGTGTTGGCCGTCGAATGGCGCTAGCTGCGCAGCATTTGTGCACCGCCGCTGTCAGTGTCAGCCAGTTTGCCGTGGCATACGGAGCTCCATCGCAGTCTGTAACACTGGTAGCATGCCGCGACAGCGTGGACGTGAACCGTATGTGCAGTTGACGGACTTTGGGCGAGGGCGTATAGTGGCCACGCGGGAGGCCGGGTGGACGTACCGCCGAATTGCTCAACACGTGGGGCGTGAGGTCTCCACAGTACATCGATGTTGTCGCCAGTGGTCGGCGGAAGGTGCACGTGCCCGTCGACCTGGGACCAGACCGCAGCGACGCACGGATGCACGCCAAGACCGTAGGATCCTACGCAGTGCCGTAGGGGACCGCACCGCCACTTCCCAGCAAGTTAGGGACACTGTTGCTCCTGGGGTATCGGCGAGGACCATTCGCAACCGTCTCCATGAAGCTGGGCTACGGTCCCGCACACCGTTAGGCCGTCTTCCGCTCACGCCCCAACATCGTGCAGCCCGCCTCCAGTGGTGTCGCGACAGGCGTGAATGGAGGGACGAATGGAGACGTGTCGTCTTCAGCGATGAGAGTCGCTTCTGCCTTGGTGCCAATGATGGTCGTATGCGTGTTTGGCGCCGTGTAGGTGAGCGCCACAATCAGGACTGCATACGACCGAGGCACACAGGGCCAACACCCGGCGTCATGGTGTGGGGAGCGATCTCCTACACTGGCCGTACACCACTGGTGATCGTCGAGGGGACACTGAATAGTGCACGGTACATCCAAACCGTCATCGAACCCATCGTTCTACCATTCCTAGACCGGCAAGGGAACTTGCTGTTCCAACAGGACAATGCACGTCCGCATGTATCCCGTGCCACCCAACGTGCTCTAGAAGGTGTAAGTCAACTACCCTGGCCAGCAAGATCTCCGGATCTGTCCCCCATTGAGCATGTTTGGGACTGGATGAAGCGTCGTCTCACGCGGTCTGCACGTCCAGCACGAACGCTGGTCCAACTGAGGCGCCAGGTGGAAATGGCATGGCAAGCCGTTCCACAGGAATACATCCAGCATCTCTACGATCGTCTCCATGGGAGAATAGCAGCCTGCATTGCTGCGAAAGGTGGATATACACTGTACTAGTGCCGACATTGTGCATGCTCTGTTGCCTGTGTCTATGTGCCTGTGGTTCTTCTGTCAGTGTGATCATGTGATGTATCTGCCCCCAGGAATGTGTCAATAAAGTTTCCCCTTCCTGGGACAATGAATTCACGGTGTTCTTATTTCAATTTCCAGGAGTGTATGTTTATTTTTTGTATCAATTGTATGCATCCTTATTGCTTTTAACCGAAAAGGTTTCGTTATAAGTATACTATTTGCGAAGCATGCCACTTATCGTTTCATTGATCTCGCTCCAGGACCTCTTCTTACATTCACCACGGGCCCTACCGGTTCCCCGTCTTTATGAGTCTTTATCCTACCGTCCAGACATGGAGTCTCAGGATTCATTACGATAAAGCTGTCTATTTCTTTTTTGGTAAACAAAAACTTGCTTGAAATCTACTAGTAAAGTAGTCATATGTAGCTTCTACTAACCCATTTTCTACGAAGAAACTATTTACTTCGTCCACTTAATCATCTTTTTTCATAATAACGGCTGTATTCACCTTGTCCCCTTTCAAAACCAACGTATCATTTTCTTCCAACTACTACTACTGATTTACCTGTTTTAACACCTTCGATTCTCTGCTCTTCTTTCCAACTGATAATTTATTTTGAATTATTTTAATCACCCTATGTGCTAAATTACACCCTTCCTGCCTCGACATTTTTAAACTATCGGCTAGATTTTTTGTTTCTGCCACTAATTTATTGATGTTTTCGTCGTTGCTATCGTCGGAATATTGTATTTCTTTTTCTTTTCTTTTCTTTTTTTGTTTTGTTTACAAGGGTCATTTCCACATTGGAGAACTCTATGTTAGTATAGTTTTTAACCCGTGTACAAAATGTTTCATTGTTCTCATGACACGCATCCCCTCCATTTATAATGTCACCTTTCTTTTTTAAGAACTATAGTAGTTTGTTTTCATGTGCCTTAAAAATCGCCTATTTCGTTTTAACAACTAACTCACTGATAGCGTCATATCCGTATTAAAGCGAAGAGGTAGTTTTAAGATACAATTGGCTAGGACCAGAGACGCAATTCTCAAACATTTTATGGCAAATAGACGTAGTATCGTTGCTGCTGAGCATTAGGCTTTAAGTAAATATCATTGTTGATAGGGGATGGCAGCGACTTTCAGTCAGCAGCTGCACCTCGGGAACGGTGGATGAATCGGCTTGTGATGTTTTATGTTGTACGGTTTGAGTTGACAATGCACGTGTGTAGCTTGTCTCTAAGTTGTGACGAGAGCTAATGGCACAAAAAAATTTTTAAGGTAGGTTGTAACTCAGGACGCCTGTAATCCTTATACGTCTGACGGTGTAAGGACGTTTGCTTTTGCTGGTTTTCTTGTTTTTAGCACTTGAAAATGTGATAATTTTGTACCGAAACAAGGTGTGGCAGTCATCACGATAGACAGCTAGGCTAAATATACTCTATACTGCTTGAATAACCGTTGTATGATGGCTTCTATCAGTTACACTGATCTGTATTGGCATTGTCCACATCTGCTGCTGGAGCATCAGCTTCAGAATCACTTTTATCAGGAAACTCACTTACGTCACTTTCACTATCGCCTACTCCTAGAAGTGCTTGCTGTGCAGCGTCTTCCGTTTGTAAAGCGTCATTTCTACGTACAATTTTCACATAAACGCACTTTACATTCAGCGACAGTACACTTACAAATGTGTACACCAGGGTGACAGTGATCGTTCAGGATATACACTCTAAGAAGAAGAAGAAAAAGAAACACCCACCGTCCACCACGAAGAAATTATCCAAATGGGTTCAAAATGGTTCAAATGGATCTGAGCACTATGGGACTTAACTGCTGATCAGTCTCCTCATAACTTAGAACTACTTAAACCTAACTAACCTAAGGACATCACACACATCCATGCCCGAGGGTGGATTCGAACCTGCGACCGTAGCGGTCGTGCGGTTCCAAACTGTAGCGCCTAGAACCGCTCGGCCACCCCGGCGGGCTATCCAAATGGGACTGGGATCTGTAGATGTAATGCACATCCACAAACAAACAAACGATTGCAGTTTCTGAAACACTGGATTATTAATTCGAAAAAAAGAGCATTACAAATTGAGCAAGTCGATATGAACTTGGTCCACCTTCGGCCCTTATGCAAGATTTATTCGGCTTGGCACTGACTGAAAGAGTTGTTCGATGTTCTGTTGAGGGCTACCACGCCAAAATCTGTCCACTTGGCGCATTAGATCGTCAAAATGCAGAGCTGGCTAGAGGGTCCTGCCCGCAATGCGCCAAACGCTCTCAACTGAGGAGAGATCCGATGACCCTGCTAGGCAAGTTAGGATTTGGCGAGCATGAAGACAAGCGGTTGAAACTCTCGCCGTGTATGGACGGACGTTATATTGCTCAAATGTATCCCAGGATTGCTCGCCACGAAGAGCTACAAAACGGGGTGTAGAACATCATCAACATATTGATGTGCTGGAAGGGTTCTGCAATGAAAAGAAGTGGTACCTCAGACCATAATTCCTGATTTTCCGGCTTTGTGGAGGGTGACAGTCGGCTTGGTATTCCACAACTGTCCAGGGCGTCTCCAGACACGTCGACGTACTGAAATTTCATTGACTGGATTAGAATTGACAAGCTGCGACACTGTCGCGAGTAAAACAGTGACCCGTATACACAGTAGGTTTCCTTTAATTTATGTCTACGGTCACAAATTTTTTTTGTTAACAGATTACCGGTTTCGGTCTATAATGACCATCATCAGATCTTTGATTTTATAAAACAGATCGTATGATGGTCATTATAGACCGAAACCGGTAATCTGTTAACAAAAAATTTGTGACCATGGACATAAAATAAAGGAAACTTACTGGATTAGAAATGTCTTCAGTGGAATGCCAGGTCTTAAATGGCTACACAGGATAATTGAAATGGCCTGGGAGTCGGGACAGGTTCCATCAGACTGGACAAAAGCAGTAATCACACCAATCTTTAAACATGGAAACAGAAAATATTGTAACAACTACAGAGGTATCTCTTTAATCAGCGTTGTGGGTAAAATCTTCTCAGGTGTTGTTGAAAGGAAACTGCGAGTATTAGTTGAGGACCAGTTGGATGAAAATCAGTGTGGGTTTAGGCCTCTTAGAGGTTGTCAGGACCAGATCTTTAGCTTACGGCAAATAATGGAGAAGTGTTATGAGTGGAACAGGGAATTGTATCTATGCTCTATAGATCTGCAAAAGGCATATGACCGGGTTCCTAGGAGGAAGTTATTGTCTGTTCTACAAGATTATGGAATAGGAGGCAAACTTTTGCAAGCAATTAAAGGTCTTTACATGAATAGTCAGGCAGCAGTTAGAGTTGACGGTAAATTGAGTTCATGGTTCAGAGTAGTTTCAGGGGTAACACAAGGCTGAAACCTGTCTCCATTGTTGTTCATATTATTTATGGATCATATGTTAAAAACAATAGACTGGCTGGGTGAGATTAAGATATGTGAACACAAAATAAGCAGTCTTGCATATGCGGATGACTTAGTTGTGATGGCAGATTCGATTGAAAGTTTGCAAAGTAATATTTCAGAGCTAGATTAGAAATGTAAGGACTATGGTATGAAGATTAGCATCTCCAAAACGAAAGTAATGTCGGTGGGAAAGAAATATAAACGGATTGAGTGCCAAATAGGAGGAACAAAGTTAGAACAGATGGGCGGTTTCAAGTACTTAGGATGCATATTCTCACAGGATGGCAACATAGTGAAAGAACTGGAAGCGAGGTGTAGCGAAGCTAGTGCAGTGAGCGCTCATCTACGATCTACTCTCTTCTGCAAGAAGGAAGTCAGTACCAAGACAAAGTTATCTGTGCACCGTTCAATCTTTCGACCAACTTTGTTGTATGGGAGCGAAAGCTGGGTGGATTCAGGTTACCTTATCAACAAGGTTGAGGTTACGGATATGAAAGTAGCTAGGATGATTGCAGGTACTAGTAGATGGGAACAATGGCAGGAGGGTGTCCACAATGAGGAAATCATAGAAAAACTGGGAATGAACTCTATAGATGTAGCAGTCAGGGCGAACAGGCTTAGATGGTGGGGTCATGTTACACACATGGGAGAAGCAAGGCTACCCAAGAGACTCATGGGTTCAGCAGTAGAGGGTAGGAGGAGTCGGCGCAGACCGCGGGGAAGGTACCTGGATTCGGTTAAGAATGATTTTCAAGTAATAGGTATAACATCAGAAGAGGCACCAATGTTAGCACTGAATAAGTGATCATGGAGGAACTGTATAAGGGGGGCTATGCTCCAGACTGAACGCTGAAAGGCATAATCAGTCTTAGATGATGATGATGATGATGATGATGATGATGGTGAGTCCCGCTTCTGTCTGAGGCCCAACAACCAGAGAAGAAGTGGTGGGATATTATCCGGACTGTTGTCCGCCATACGGCCCGACACTCAGGAGTTCTGGTCTGGGATGCCGTTTCCTTTCATACCAGCACCCGTCTGGTCGTCAACTGATGCACGCTTGCAGCACAGCGATAGCTGAACGACATTCTACGCCCCATTTTGTTGCCCTTCATGGCAAGCCATCCCGGGCTGTCTTTCCAGCAAGATAACGCTCGGCTTCACACGGAGAGTTTCTGCTGCTCACCTTCATGTTTGCCAAACTCTACCTTGGCCCCCATGGTCGCAACGTATCTCCCCAATTCAGAACGTTTGGAGAATTATGGGCAGGACCCTCCAACGAGCTCGCGATTCTGACGAGCTAACGCGCCAGTTGGACAGAATGTGGTACCATACGCCTCAGAAGGATATCCAACAACTTTGATAAGTCAATGCCGAATAACTGCTTGCAAAAGGGGCAGAGGTGGACCAACGCGTTACTGACTTCCTCGATTTATAAGGCTCTTCCTCTCGAATAAATCATTCACTTTTTTCTGAAATTTTAATTATTTGTTTGCCTGTAGATGTACTTCGCATCTTCCGATTTCTGTCCCATTCCTGTAATTCCTCCGTGGTGCGCCTTTTTTTAGTATATTTGTGTCAAATTAATTAAACATGAACGTCTCCCAACTTTAAACATTCATTCTGTACGAGATCTTACTGGATAGTGAATTTACGTTTGTGGCAGCTGGTTGCGCATGTGTGGTGGTGCATAGGCAGCAACAAGCAAAAAACTGTAGGATTATCCTGACCATGGTGTCGACCTGCAGGGTTAAATTGGAAATTGGTGGTAAGGTCTTACGGAACCAAACTGCAGGGGTCACCGGTCCCTAAGCCTACACACCACTTAATCTAACTTAAACTAACTTACGCTCTAGACAACACACACACACACCCATGTCCGAGGGAGGAGTCGAACCTCCGACGGGGAAAGCCGCACGGACCGTGACATGGCGCCGTGACATGCTTTTTGTGTTAATAACGAAAATGAACAGTGGCAGCAGACGCGCGTACTGCTGCTGAAAGTCCAGTCGTGACAGAGGAGCCCCAGGGTCGCAGCTTGTCCCAATTTTCCGGGACAGTCCTTTCAAATGGTTCAAATGGCTCTGAGCACTGTGGGACTTTAACATCTGAGGTCATCAGTCTCCTAGAACTTAGAACTACTTAAACCTAACTAACCTAAGGACATCACACACGTCCATGGCAGAGGCAGGATTCGAACCTGTGACCGTAGCGGTCTCGCGGTTCCAGACTGAAGCGCCTAGAACCGCTCGGCCACAGCGGCCGGCACAGTCTTTTCAGACTAATGAAATCTGTGTCCCGTAAAATACTTTCGGGTTCGACTGTTTGTACTGGATTTGCAGTTACAGAGAAATATTCTCATACTATATATTTTTTCTCTAAATTCTTGCGTGCGTCTACACTCAACTCCAGCATTTAAGCTAAATAAGGAAAGTTTTTTGAGATCGCAAGAAGTGGGGACAATGAGCCAAAACAGCGGACCCCGCTAGCACGCGGGACAAACGCTAAGGAAGAAGTACAAAAAGCAGATGGAAAGTTTTAACCCCCGCAGCTGAGTTCCTTAAGTAGTGTTATTGCGCACTAACTCTGAGATTCCATTATTGTCCCTTATCTCAGTTCAGTTTAACGTTGTTTAAAATGAACGCAAAATGACAAAGAGAAAGTGTTCAAAAATGGTTGGAATGGCTGTGAGCACTATGGGACTTAACTTCTGAGGTCACCAGTCCCCTTGAACTTAGAACTACTTAAACCTAACTAACCTAGCCGGCCGCGGTGGTCTAGCGGTTCTGGCGCTGCAGTCCGGAACCGCGGGACTGCTACGGTCGCAGGTTCGAATCCTGCCTCGGGCATGGGTGTGTGTGATGTCCTTAGGTTAGTTAGGTTTAAGTAGTTCTAAGTTCTAGGGGACTTATGACCTAAGATGTTGAGTCCCATAGTGCTCAGAGCCATTTGAACTAACTAACCTAAGGACATCACACACATCCATGCCCGAGGCAGGATTCGAACCTGCGACCGTAGCGGTCGCGCGGTTCCAGACTGTAGCGCCCAGAACCGCTCGGCCACTCCAAAGAGAAGGTGTTCATTGCAAGAAAAATATTCAGAAGAATCATTCTTCATAAAACGAGGGAGAAGTGAGTACGAAATATAATGGTTGGTTCGTGTCATGTTTGCATTGCACAAAGGGATAGAGCAGATATTAACCACCATTTAGATAGAGTAACGCGTAAATAAAATGTGTCCTCTTCAGGCACTTAAAAATGGACAGTTATTTTCTTTCATATTCATTTAAACAAGGTAAATTAGTGACTACAGCGAAATTAGCATTGTGCTATCATAGCACTGGTAGCGTTAGTGAGGAAAGATTGGTTGGTATTGGGGGAGGGAACCAACCACCGAGGTCGTCGGTCCCAGTGGATTAGGGAACGATGAGGTAGGAAGTCGGCCGTGCTCTTGCAAAGGAACCATCCCGGCATTTGCCTGAAGCGATTTAGGAAAATCGCGGAAAACGTAAATCAGGATGGCCGCACGCGGGCTTGAATCATCGTCCTCCCGAATGCGAGTCCAGTGTGCTAACCACTGCGCCACAGCGATCGGTAATGTACCATCACATTGCTAAAAATCACAGTCTTCGAAATCAGTGCCTGTACGTCTAGGCTAAGATCCAAACGATTAAATGACTGCGAAACAGCAAAAAATATGGCAGAACAAAATCAATAGCAACTGTGAAATCAATGTTACCTTGCGGCATTGTCAAATACAGGGTTATTACAAATGATTGAAGCGATTTCGCAGCTCTACAATAACTTTATTATTTGAGATATTTTCACAATGCTTTGCACACACATACAAAAACTCAAAAAGTTTTTTTAGGCATTCACAAATGTTCGAAATGTGCCCCTTTAGTGATTCGGCAGACATCAAGCCGATAATCAAGTTCCTCCCACACTCGGCGCAGCATGCCCCCATCAATGAGTTCGAAAGCATCGTTGATGCGGGCTCGCAGTTCTGGCACGTTTCTTGGTAGAGGAGGTTTAAACACTGAATCTTTCACATAACCTCACAGAAAGAAATCGCATGGCGTTAAGAAGGGAGAGCGTGGAGGCCATGACATGAATTGCTGATCATGACCTCCACCACGACCGATCCATCGGATTTCCAATCTCCTGTTTAAGAAATGCCGAACATCATGATGGAAGTGCGGTGGAGCACCATCCTGTTGAAACATGAAGTCGGTGCTGTCGGTCTCCAGTTCTGGCACGAGCCAATTTTCCGCGGGCTACGCGTGAAACTTGTCCCCACGCGTTCAACCGTTTCTTCGCACACTGCAGGCCGACCCGTTGATTTCCCCTTACAGAGGCATCCAGAAGCTTTAAATTGCGCATACCATCGCCGAATGGAGTTAGCAGTTGGTAGATCTTTGTTGAACTTCGTCCTGAAGTGTCGTTGCACTGTTATGACTGACTGATGTGAGCGCATTTCAAGCACGACATACGCTTTCTCGGCTCCTGTCGCCATTTTGTCTCACTACGCTCTCGAGCGCTCTGACAGCAGAAATCTGAAGTGCGGCTTCAGCCGAACCAAACTTTATGAGTTTTTCTACGTATCTGTAGTGTGTCGTGACCATATGTCAATGAATGGAGCTACAGTGAATTCATGAAATCGCTTCAATCATTTGTAATAGCCCTGTAAATATGTAATGATCCTTCAAAGGTCCGTTATTTGGGTACAGCTACACAGGGTAGTAATCACAAAGGCAACAAAGTATTTCCATTAATTAATTCACTTTTATAAGGTTTAGGGTGGTGTCCCCGCTTGTTCCGGTTTCTGCTTCCCAAATTACGTTCATTTTTAGTCATCCTCAGAGAAGTATCCCGGTTTGTCAGACAGAACATATGGCAACCCAAGGCAGAGCGCCCGCTGGCTGAACACCCGACAACAGGTGTTACAGAGGCTGCTAGGACATGGCGACAGATACTGCAGCTGCTTCTGTCCCACTCGTCTGCCTGCACCGCGCCTCTGCCAAAGCGGCGCCTGCTTTATAGACGGCGGTCCCCCGCTGCTCCGCCTTTGCTTTTCTCTCTGCTTTGTTTTGTGCGCGCCGGGTTTTATCGCGGACCTCTCACGCTTCCTAAACGGAATCGTTACAAAACACGCCGCTCTGCATCTTCCCTGTCTCATCCATTAATCCTACTTGACACCGCCCCTCTCTCCACTGAGCGCGTACTACGTGAGATACCAATGAAGTGAAAGTCCAGAACTACGAGGTGCATTCAAGTTCTAAGGCCTCCGATTTTTTTTCTAATTAACTACTCACCCGAAATCGATGAAACTGGCGTTACTTCTCGACGTAATCTCCCTGCAGACGTACACATTTTTGACAACGCTGACGCCATGATTCCATGGCAGCGGCGAAGGCTTCTCTAGGAGTCTGTTTTGACCACTGGAAAATCGCTGAGGCAATGGCAGCACGGCTGGTGAATGTGCGGCCACGGAGAGTGTCTTTCGTTGATGGAAAAAGCCAAAAGTCACTAGGAGCCAGGTCAGGTGTGTAGGGAGCATGAGGAATCACTTCAAAGTTGTTATCACGAAGAAACTGTTGCGTACCGTTAGCTCGATGTGCTGGTGCGTTGTCTTGGTATAACAGCACACGCGCAGCCCTTCCCGGACGTTTTTGTTGCAGTGCAAGAAGGAATTTGTTCATCAAAACATTTTCGTAGGATGCACCTGTTACCGTAGTGCCCTTTGGAACGCAATAGGTAAGGATTACACCCTCGCTGTCCCAGAAAACGGACACCATCATTTTTTCAGCACTGGTGGTTACCCGAAATTTTTTTTGGTGGCGGCGAATCTGTGTGCTTCCATTGAGCTGACTGGCGCTTTGTTTCTGGATTGAAAAATGGCATCCACGTCTCATCCATTGTCACAACCGACGAAAAGAAAGTCCCATACGTGCTGTCGTTGCGCGTCAACATTGCTCGGCAACATGCCACACGGGCAGCCGTGTGGTCGTCCGTCAGCATTCTTGGCACCCACCTGGATGACACTTTTCGCATTTTCAGGTCGTCATGCAGGATTGTGTGCACAGAGCTCACAGAAATGCCAACTCTGGAGGCGATCTGTCCAACAGTCATTCGGCGATTCCCCAAAACAATTTTCTCCACTTTCTCGATCGTGTCGTCAGACCGGCTTGTGCGAGCCCGAGGTTGTTTCGGTTTGTTGTCACACGATGTTCTGCCTTCATTAAACTGTCGCACCCACGAACGCACTTTTGACACATCCATAACTCCATCACCACATGTCTCCTTCAACTGTCGATGAATTTCAATTGGTTTCACACCACGCAAATTCAGAAAACGAATGATTGCACGCTGTTCAAGTAGTAAAGAAAACGTCGCAATTTAAGTATTTAAAACAGTTCTCATTCTCGCCGCTGGCGGTAAAATTCCATCTGCTGTACGGTGCTGCCATCTCTGAGACGTATTGACAATGAACGCGGCCTCATTTTAAAACAATGCGCATGTTTCTATCTCTTTCCAGTCTGGAGAAAAAAAATCGGATGCCTTAGAACTTGAATGCACCACGTAGTTCACCTCGAGGGCACTAGACACGCAGCATTACTTTGTTGAGATATCTGCACATACGCTGACGTTGAGAAGAACTGCATTCAGTTACTGGAGACAACCTTAATTTGACTTCAAGAATACTGCGGATTAAGCATCTTTTGTTTTCGAAAGAATGACGTTGCACAATATTCGTCGACAAGGAGACACCCAGCCACGTGACCCGAAGATTCCGCCTATTTCGACGGGTTTCGACGTAATAGTTGTGTGACACCCGAAAGTGAATCCTCTGACTGTGCCTCCGTTACATAAGAAATCAGGGACAATGATCATGATTCAAGAGCAGTTTCGAACATGGTGCAGTCGTTCGAACGCCCAAAAAATTGTTTTGTTTGCACAGTTCAGCCTGCTTACTTTGATCCGCTCCAGATCTAACTAAGGGAGTAACCTTTCTACGGCGAGGACCGTGGCAAAATGGTATAGCGGCCCATTCAGATCACAGTAATGGAACGTCCATTAATTACATGAAAGGTTTGCTTTCAATTGTGGTCCCACCCTCCCCCGCCCGCCCCCTTGGTGAGATCTGGTGAGACGTGGAAACACCCTCCCGCCTTCTTCCCCCACTCGTGTGGATTTACTTCATAGATTGGCAAAAACACATACCAACGATTTTTTTATTCGTCTAAAACACTGATTAAAACACTTAAGTAAAACTATATTTTATTTAGAAAGTGTATTATACAGTGTTTTAACATGTGATTAAAAGCAGTATTTTAAAAATGCTAATCCTGAGTGCTGTTCGCACAGACAGACTGAGATAGAGGGACAAAATCGCTTCTCCTTTACTTACTTTGCAGATGACAGACAGCATTGTCTGTAGCTTCCTTTGAATTCTATGTCCGCCCCCGGTAGCTGAGCCGTCAGCGCGACAGAATGTCAATCCTAAGGGCCCGGGTTCGATTCCCGACTGGGTGGGAGATTTTCTCCGCTCAGGTCGGAAGTCGCTGATGTGGCGAGAAATCCAAAGACTTGCATCCGGCGAACGGTCTACCCGACGGGAGGCCCTGGTCACACGACAGTTACATTTTAACTTTATTGTTTTGTAGCTTTTCAGTATCTTGATTGGTTGATTTGGGGGAAGCGGCCAAATAGTGAGGTCATTGGTCCCATCGGATTAGGGAAGGATGGGGAAGGAAGTCGGCCGTGCCGTTTCAAAGCAACCATCCCGGTATTTGCCTGAAACCATTTAGGGAAATCACAGAAAATCTAAATCAGGGTGGCTGGACACGTGTTTGAACCGTCGTCCTCCCGAATGCGAGTCCAGTGTGCTAACCACCGCGCAAACTCGCTCCGTATCATGATACACATGATTACTGAGAGAATTCTTGTAGGCGAACGCCAGCTTAGCTTTTCCCCCACAAACGATTAACTTCTTGCCCACACCTGTGTTCGACTCGTTGACACACTGCTTAAAATAGGTACTGTCAAATTATTGACACAACTGCATGTTGACCACATATCTGCTTCATATGTGGTGCAGAATGCAACGACGGACACACTGACTTATATGCAGTGATTTCGATAGACTGATGACCATAGATGTTAAGTCCCATAGTGCTCAGAGCCATTTGAACCATTTGATTTCGATCGGCGCGACAGAGAACTACTCGAATAAACTCTAACACTGTGTGGCACTTGTTTCTCTTTGGGTAATCCCAGGTATCCACACGTGGGAAGCATGTGGTACTGAGAGGCCATAAGGACGCGGGGGGGGGGGGGGGGGAGCACTTTAATATTGACCATTATAATAATGTATGTTCTCTGAATTAAAAAGTTGACGTGAGATTTTCGTTGCCCCTCCCCGCTTCCCCCGCTATAAATAAGATTTAGTGGTATTTCTATGGAGACCTTCCCTCATGCTGAGCTCACGTAGATCATGGACGTCCCATAATGTTCAGAGCAGATTATATAAAATCGCATTTCTTAAAATACTTTCCGGGGACACTTTCAATAAGATGTCTGAATGTCTCTGGAAGAAGTGCAACCTGTTCTCCCTCAATAGCTGAAAGTCGAGATAGTACAGATGTTGGACGCTGGGATCAGAAGTGAAGTCAATGTTCTAAATCATCTCAAACATGTCCCCTTGGGCAGGTGCTGTTTTATGACAGGGTGTAAGGCTGATATAAATAGTCATAGTCTGTGAACTGGTCCTCTGCTGTATGCAGTATACACGAATAAAAATGTCTCCACATCTTCTGAATATAAGTGCAATTGTTACGGCGTAGTCAAGCGCTGGAACGCTAGTCTGAAACGTTAGAGCAGAGAGGAATGTAAAGAAGATGTCAACCAATTGCAGTCTGACCGACCCCACTCCAGGACAACAATGCGACGGTAGCGCCTCTACACGAAGAGGACAAAAGCGCCATTCCGACTGGTCGCGGCCCAGTTATACAGAAGCGTCAAGACCGGCGATCTGGATAGAAGCATCCACTGTATTACTTCACTTGTATTGGGATCGTTACGATGAAAGACAATGATTATATTGCATTTCGCCCTTTGCTTGCAACACATCTATGTATTTCTCAAAGTTTTGTCACTGACTCATTTCGTAATAAAACTCTTTAATGCTATTTGCTTGAATTGTTTTCTAGCGATCCGAGAAGCAGGTTTCCTAGACACCCCATCTTTGACATCTAGGCTGGATATAACAGCAATAATGGAACCATACCATAAACATGACAAACAGTCCCAGACCGTGAAATTACTTCCTTTGCACTTCATTGTTGGCACTACACTTGACCTCTGACAGCCTTCTCCAGGAATTCAAAAAACCCAAACACCTCCATCGGTTTGACACGGGCTACAGCATGCGATTCATCACTCACAATCACTCGATCCCATTGTCCAATAGCATTGCCCTTAACATCACCACAACTGTTGATTTTCAATGACCACAGAAATGTGTATGACTTGTGGGGAGTCAAAACTTTGTACCTCATCCTTTTTGGTTCCCTATGCACACTAATTGTACTAGCTCAATTGCTGGCAGCATTTTGTAATTCACAAATGATTCCTCTCCCTGACTTCATGTGATATTTTTACAGCCACCATCCGCAGTGCTGGATGAATATTGTCTGTCAGCACGTGAGGTCTATCTGGTCTTGGTTCAGATGTTGTTCCTTTGTTTTTCCTCTTCACAATCACATCCCAACAGTCGACTTCACCACCTGTAGAGGGACTGAAATGCCCCTAGTGAATTTGTTAAAATATCCAACCACTAGGTTGGAAGTCGCTGAACACTCCAGAACGACCCAGTTTGCAGCTGATGTTTCTCTACTGACAACATGGTACTCCCCATCTCTTTTCTTAGTTGCGGATGCGCGTGTCGTGACGTTAATGGTGAATTTCGCATTAAAGAAGAGTGTCGAATACTTTTGATTAGATAGTGTAATCAAATTACAGTTTTAAAGAGGGAACCTTCATTGTAAAGAAGAAAAAAGTCATCAGCATACCTGCCTACAAACCTTGAAGTACCGTGTTTGATCGTCCACACTGATTTACATATTTTTGTGAATTTTATCCATAACGGATGCAGCTGAAGTATGTGATTTCTCATTTATAGCAATAGTAGTCAACTTGGTCCCTACCGAACATTGGCTGGCGTTCCACTATTCGTGATAGGAGGTGGTGACAGGTGTTTTGAAAATACTTTCATTGGGTTTTCATAAAATTTTGACACGAAAGTATTTCGTAAGCAATTATACTTATATGCTTCAACTTTCTGTAATTATGTTTTATAAATATTATGAAGTTACGTTACTTCCCTACATTATAAAACCCCATTACTGTGGAACCAGTGGGCGACTAGAAAATTTTTATGCTAACAGAGACACGAAAGTTGGCGGTAGGCGGAAAAGGTTGGCTACCCCTGCTTTATAGCTTGTAGAATAAAAACTGATTTTATCCAATGCATCACTGGTTTCGGGCTTGTGTCCATCTCTCGATGGTTTACATTCAATTGCGTGTTTCAGTGCTCAGTGTTGGGTATCGTTGTTTAAATAAAAACAAATAATGTAATGATTACTGAGTAGACCTAACTGAAACAGCAAGGAAGTTGCTAGGCGACATATTGTTGTAAAATACTATAGTACTTATATGTCATTTTCACAATACATTCATCTCATTTTTTACAATAGTATCTTTTTTTTTTTTACACTTTAAATATTGGTGCTTTCATGTTATGCATTTGACACAGCAGATGTCAGTAACTTGAGAAGCACATACATTCACAACATCTAAAGTATTAAAATAGGGGTTTTGGTCAAAGATCTTAAATCTAAGAAATTCAAAGGTGTTACATATTCAGGAACATAACAGATACTACAGCTCATGAAAATGAAATTGTTACACTATTATGGAACCATACATTCACAATACAGAGAATGGGTGCTGACAAATTATATAACGTTGTAATCATTGCCAATTTATTTATTTATTTATTAATAGTTGTGAGGGACAGTGAGGGACATTTTCGTTTTTAAAAATTTTGTTAAATATGTACATAAACGACTTATTTATCGGGTTTACTTGTTCATTGGCCGGCCGGAGTGGTCGTGAGGTTCTAGGCGCTACAGTCTGGAACCGCGAGACCGCTACGGTCGCAGGTTAGAATCCTGCCTCGGGAATGGATGTGTGTGATGTCCTTAGGTTAGTTAGGTTTAAGTAATTCTACGTTCTAGGTGACATGACCTCAGAAGTTGAGTCCCATAGTGCTCAGAGCCATTTGAACCAACTTGTTCATTGAGAATGAGGTGTGGTGAGTTGGAGGTATGCATGCAAATCGCAGGCTCTTCAAGAAGATTCATTTTCTTTCCTTTGCTGACAGTGTGTAGTATCTGCGGCTTGTCTTTGGTGGTTGTAGCTGAGTGGCCATGTTCTTTCATTTGTGATGCAAAAGTGGATTTATCAAAGTTATTTAGCCAGATGGCGCCCACGTGTTCCTGTTACCTCATAGTGAAACTCCTTCCTTTCTCGCCTGTGTAGAACTGTGGGCAGTTGTTACATGAAAGTTTGTAAAAACCTGATTTGTTGTGACATTGGCTGTTTCTCTTACCGCATTGAATGATGTGCTGTTTTGTATTTTTGTTAGTGCTGAAGGATATTTGAATACCACAGTCACGAAAAATGTCAGAAAGTTGCTATGAAATGTTTCCCATAAAGTAGACGAGAGCCAGTGTGCGTATTTGTTCTTGTGAACCTGGTTTAGGAGGACTGCATTGTTTGTTTTTGATTTTGTTGTTAAGTTTATCAGTGATATCTGGGTTGTAAACATTAATGTGTGCAATTCCTTCCACGATGTCAATTTCTTTTTGTTCACCAAGAGGACTGAGTGGACTTTGTGCACATAATAAGCATATATCGGAAGAATGCCTTTTTGTGGTGTAATGAGTCACAGGAAGAGTTGTTAGTCGCGACGTCACTGGTGGCAGGTTTTTATTAAATTTGGAATGTATGTTTGTTATTTATACTAGAGATTGTAAGATAAAGAAGATTAATTCCTTTATCTACTTGATGTTGTACAGTGAAGTAAACGTTGTTATGCATGCTACTGAAAGTATTTTTATGCTTTTCAGTCCCATCTGCTGTATCATTTTATAGGATAACACCCTTCATAATACCTTCCGTACTAAATTATTTTATCTTTTAGATTTTCCATTTGATTAATGGAAATATCTGCAAGGATTCCTGACAAGCTGCTGCCCTTTACCGGATCATCTTCTCGCTTGTGAATTTTGTTCTTAAAAGACAGGATTAGTTCTAGCAGTAAAAGACAGAATTAGTTCTAGCAGTTCAATGAAATATGTCGTAGCCTTGGATAAATTTTTGTACTTTAATGGATGCTTCTATTTATTTAGACTGTGTCATGAAAAGGTACGTTGGTGTAAATGTTTACTACTACCACTGAAGCAAATTTGGTACACGATGGTATTGATATGTCGTTGATACCTTTCGTAAGATCATACCTATTCATAGTACGAAGGCTGGTAAACCTTCCGGGATGTAAGGTCGTGGTCCATGAAACTCTTCAGCTCCTAACGTTTCGTCCAGAGCTGCGCTGGACATCTTCAGAGGGGTGTTTCTCCTCCGGTGAGTCTTGCCGACTGACATGTCGGACGTCTGAGAGTGACTTATATATCGTAGAAAGTGGGCGTGGCCAGAGTTACACGTGATATGCAGAGATTATCTTTGTCAGAGATAAAACTTAACTATCGATCGTGATCTCGTCACGGATAAAACTGTCTAGCAACTCTGTAGTGCTACTGTCCAAATATCACTAAGTTTCATGGTCTCTTCTTTCCGATTAAAATATATCATACCTATTCTTACTGGAGAAATTCGTTCTAACAGTATTAAAACAACTGAAGATGTTTTTTAGCGTCTTGCTGATAAAATTTTCTGGACTCTTTCTTGTGTTAACTATAGGGCATATAGCACAGTTAGTCTTATAAATTTCCAGTTGTTAACGGTCATGACAAAGCATTTTAGGACAGCCGAGTCAGATATCAGGATATCAGAAAGCAGTTTCCTTAGCTGGGCTTAAAATTTGGATGTGGTATAAGTCTGTATTTCATGTATGCTGATTTTATGAAAGAACTCCCAAATTTTGTTGGTATTTTTTGTAAATTTGTGGCAAGATCTTATGGGACCAAACTGCTTAGGTCATCGGTCCTTAAGCTTACACACTACTTAAACTAACTTACTATGGACAACACACACACCCATGCTCAAGGGAGGACTCGAAACTCCGACGGGGTGAGTCACGCGGACCGTGACAAGACGCGGCTACCCCAGGCGGCAATACTCAGATTCACACATAATAGTGGCTGACTTCCCTTTGTCAGGTTTTGCCACCAGACGTTTGTTTGCAGACAGTTTTCTATTAATATTTTGAGCAGCTTAGAGTCAGTTTTTTATAGTTGTGTACCTTTTGGTTTTGTAGGTTTTTGTGCATGATACTGTTGACTTTAAGCCCTATACTAATCTGTTGATCACCGTTTTTGTAGCCAAGTTACATGTCATTTTAGAGCAGACAATTAAGTCCTTGATACTGTTGCTATTGAACAATGCTGGAATGGCAGTATTAATCATCACCGACGGTGTCTGTTCTTTCTGCCTTCACCGAAAGCACAGACAGCACATACATATATAAATAGTGTGAGACAGCCAATGATCGTATCACTGCAGATAAATAAACACGCCCAAACGCCTACATGGATCAGCGGTCGCTACGGGTAGGGAGGATAATGGGTCGAAGCACTACTTCAGTAGTGTGTTGATAAGTTGGGAATTTGGGTCGGTCACGGACCGTGTCCGGATAGCCGAGGCTGTTGAAGTGACTGTTCGTGAGAAACGGAAATTCTCGGGTTCGAATCCCGGTCTGACACAAATTTTAACTTTGCCTATTGTTTTCTTTCAATTCTCACTACAAGCTAATGTCGCTATTCCTTTGATTAATTTCTGAATAGTCCAGTCAGATCGCCGAAGTTAAGCGCTGTCGGGTTTGGCTAGCACTTGGATGAGTGACCGACCGGTCTGTCGAGCGCTGTTGGTGAGCAGGATGCATTCAGTCCTTGTGAGGCAAGTTGAGGAGCTACTTGGTTGAGAAGTAGAGTTTCCGGTCTCAAAAACTGATAGTTGCTGGGAGAGTGGTGTGCTGACCACACGCCCCTCCATGTCTGTATCCAGTGACGCATATAGGCGCAGGACGACACGGCGGTCGATCAGCACCGCTGGGGGTCTTCCGAGAGCAGTTCGGACTGAGTTTGGTTTTATTTCGTGAAAACAACGCTGACTTCCTCCCAACGATTCCTTTTTACGTTCACGAAGAATCTCTGTAAGATACGTGTGATGATAGAATGTACCAATAACAAATCTAACAGCAACCTCCCTTGTAGATGAGATTCACTATTGTAAAACTCTCCCAATACCCCTAAGTCGACCATTCGTGTTCCATACCGCGGCATTACGTGCTCCTTCCAAATCATATCTCTTCTCAACGTTATGCTGAGATATTTAATCGACATTACTGTGTCAAACAGCACATCACAACTACAGTATTCGAAAATCAAATGTTATATAGCAGTGTTCGTACGTCTTGTCTTCGTGAATTTCTCTTGTAAATGCACCAGAGAGGCAGGTCTGACATTGCGCTTGATAATGGAAGAAAGACTGAAGAAAAATCAAGACACCCTCATTGGATTTTTCTACCGAGAAAAAGCTTTCCACAGTGTAAAACGGTAAATATATTCGAAACTCTGAAAAAAAATGAGAGTAAGGTATAGAAAAATACTGGTAATATACAATATGTAAAAGAATCAAGAGGGATCAATAAGACTGGAAGAGCAAAAACGAAGTGCTCGGATTAAAAAGGATGTAAGGCAGGGATGCAGTCTTTGGCCCATACCGTTCAGTCTGTACATCGAAGAAGCAATGGCTGAAATACACTCCTGGAAATTGAAATAAGAACACCGTGAATTCATTGTCCCTGGAAGGGGAAACTTTATTGACACATTCCTGGGGTCAGATACATCACATGATCACACTGACAGAACCACAGGCACATAGACACAGGCAACAGAGCATGCACAATGTCGGCACTAGTACAGCGTATATCCACCTTTCGCAGCAATGCAGGCTGCTATTCTCCCATGGAGACGATCGTAGAGATGCTGGATGTAGTCCTGTGGAACGGCTTGCCATGCCATTTCCACCTGGCGCCTCAGTTGGACCAGCGTTCGTGCTGGACGTGCAGACCGCGTGAGACGACGCTTCATCCAGTCCCAAACATGCTCAATGGGGGACAGATCCGGAGATCTTGCTGGCCAGGGTAGTTGACTTACACCTTCTAGAGCACGTTGGGTGGCACGGGATACATGCGGACGTGCATTGTCCTGTTGGAACAGCAAGTTCCCTTGCCGGTCTAGGAATGGTAGAACGATGGGTTCGATGACGGTTTGGATGTACCGTGCACTATTCAGTGTCCCCTCGACGATCACCAGTGGTGTACGGCCAGTGTAGGAGATCGCTCCCCACACCATGATGCCGGGTGTTGGCCCTGTGTGCCTCGGTCGTATGCAGTCCTGATTGTGGCGCTCACCTGCACGGCGCCAAACACGCATACGACCATCATTGGCACCAAGGCAGAAGCGACTCTCATTGCTGAAGACGACACGTCTCCATTCGTCCCTCCATTCACGCCTGTCGCGACACCACTGGAGGCGGGCTGCACGATGTTGGGGCGTGAGCGGAAGACGGCCTAACGGTGTGCGGGACCGTAGCCCAGCTTCGTGGAGACGGTTGCGAATGGTCCTCGCCGATACCCCAGGAGCAACAGTGTCCCTAATTTGCTGGGAAGTGGCGGTGCGGTCCCCTACGGCACTGCGTAGGATCCTACGGTCTTGGCGTGCATCCGTGCGTCGCTGCGGTCCGGTCCCAGGTCGACGGGCACGTGCACCTTCCGCCGACCACTGGCGACAACATCGATGTACTGTGGAGACCTCAAGCCCCACGTGTTGAGCAATTCGGCGGTACGTCCACCCGGCCTTCCGCATGCCCACTATACGCCCTCGCTCAAAGTCCGTCAACTGCACATACGGTTCACGTCGACGCTGTCGCGGCATGCTACCAGTGTTAAAGACTGCGATGGAGCTCCGTATGCCACGGCAAACTGGCTGACACTGACGGCGGCGGTGCACAAATGCTGCGCAGCTAGCGCCATTCGACGGCCAACACCGCGGTTCCTGGTGTGTCCGCTGTGCCGTGCGTGTGATCATTGCTTGTACAGCCCTCTAGCAGTGTCCGGAGCAAGTATGGTGGGTCTGACACACCGGTGTCAATGTGTTCTTTTTTCCATTTCCAGGAGTGTATAAGGAAGATTGAAGAGTGGATTTTAAAATCAGAAGGAAAGAACATCAATGATAAGATTCAGTGATGTCATTGCTACCCTCGCTGAAAGTGAAAAACAATTACAGGGTTTGTATGGAATAATCAGTCTAATGAGTACAGAATATGGATTGAGAGTACACCGAAAAAAGACACAAGTAATGGGAAGCAGAAGAAATAAGAATAGCAAGTAACTTAACATCAGATGTAGACGAAGTTAAGGTATTGTCCCTCCTTGGAAGCATAATAACCCGTAATGGACGAAGCAAGAAGCACCTAAAAAGCAGACTAACACAGGCAAAGACGGCATTCCTGGCAAAGAATAGTCTACATAGACCTTAATTTCGGTAAGAAATTTCTGAAAATGTACGTTTGGATCACAGCGTTCTATGGTAGCGAATTACTAACAGTGGGAAAACCAGAACAGTAGATAATCAAAGCTTTTGAGATGTAGTGTTACAGAAGAATGTTGAAAATTGGGAGGCCTGATAAGATAAGGAATGAGGAGGTTCTCCGCAGAATCGACGAAGAAAGGACCATACGTAAACCACCTGCGAGAGAAAGGGACAGGATGATAGGACATATGTTAAGATGTTACACAAGAATGTGGAAAATTATGAGGACTAATAAGGAATGAGGAAGTTCTTCGTAGAATAGGAGAAGAAAGGAATATATGGGAAGGACTGACGAGGAGAAGGGCAGGATGACAGGACACGTGTTAAGACATAAGGAATTAATCTTTCTTATACTAGAGGGAGCTATATTTGGTAAAAATTGGGGAAGACAGAGACCCGAAGAAAAGTTCTTCCTATGTACACGAATTACACCACGTGTCTCATATACCTGTATGTGAATACTTACAAATTCTTTCATACAAACTTCCTCCATTCGCTTTCTTTCGAATTAATCCAAGGATAACAGAGCATGGTTCAAAAATGGTTCAAATGGCTCTGAGCACTATGGGACTTAACATCTGAGGTCATCAGTCCCCTAGAACTTAGAACTACTTAAACCTAACTAACCTAAGGACATCACACACATCCATGCCAGAGGCAGGATTCGAACCTGCGACCGTAGCGGTCGCGCGGTTCCAGACTGAAGCGCCTAGAACCGCTCGGCCACACCGGCCGGCAACAGAGCATGAAAGCACAGCGTGAGCAATTATCTTCCACAAGAATTTCATAGCACCGCAGGTAACTGAGCGACACACGGCAGCGGAGATGGAGACTTGTTGGAAACTTATTGATTCACCATTCTAGCTCATAGACTGACAGGTTATCAAGTAGTATAGGTCACAACTAATAAAGACATCTGCCCCATACAAATTATCCTATAAGGATCACATCATTACACTTGAAGCGGTGTAGTACGATGCTTGGAGTCAAAGTTCTCACTTAAATCTCATTCGTGTTACTTCCGAATAGACTGCCTTTTTCATTGCATTTCGTAAGGCTTACTCATCTCCGAAACCTGATTATAAAGTCAGATTGCATTCTGAAGGAGTCACGGTCAGTATCTGGGAGTATATTTCAGGACAGAAACCAGGTTCATAAACAATTATTAACAGTCAGGTTTAGTTTCAAAACGATTGGCCGGTTTTCACTGTTTATTGGCAATATATGCGCAATGAATGTGACCATGGACACCAAGGTAGCAGGTTCTCGAAAAATGTAGATGCGACTGCGTCACCAGGACGTGATGAAAAGCGTCAAGTGAACTTTGACACAGAAAGGATGGAGCACTCTATACGCAAAACCTATCTGAAATAAAAACCTAAAAAGCACAAATGTAGACAGTCGGCCGACCTTCATTTAAAAAATACACAGTTTTTGTACCGCCAATAGGGCGTGACCTACACTTTCTGATCATAGGACCTTGCGCCGAAGTTAAAACTCTTTTTTTGGGCGTCAATCAGTTAGACGGGCTTGCTAAGTTCCTCCCGTTCCTAGATTTTTAACGAAACTGTAGTCTATGTGTACACACCAGATACCGTCAGATGACTGATACAACGCTGCAGCGATGAAGTATGCATTGCAATCATCTATAACTTCCACATTTCACACAAAACCAACCGATTTCAATCAGACAGTCAGGAAAGATCCAGGAGCGTAATTTAGAGTAGTCGACTGCCTCCACCATCAATAGCCTTTCTCTTCTTCACATTAGAATTAAAAAGGACATCAGTTTGCAAAGTTAACTTTGTCTATCCCCTTCTCTTATGTTTTTTCAGTTTTATTCTTTGCAGAAAAGAACGTTAGATTCGCAGATTGAGGCAATGAGTTGCTGCAATCATGCAGGAACTCCAAGGAAAACAGCTATTAAACGTAATAATGCCGTCTGACATTCACCTAGTGAAAGTACTATGTCACACATATTATCCCAGCCGTGGGTGGTCGAGCGAGAGACTGATCTAAGCAACGGTGTCCATGTTAGACATATATTCAGAGCGAATCAAATGGAGTTTTTGTCTTACACCACACGCAACGTAACTTACTATGAAGGCATGAAGGCGTACTGAAAACTGCAGTAGGTAGATACTGTCGGAGTTCAGATGTACCATGCCCTGAGCGCTGTTTCTTGATGTCTCATTTTTTATGGAATTTTAGATTGGATGCTGTGAGACCTGTCTTCGGAGTACAAAATACTGCACAAATGTACTTGGAGAGCCATTTTACGGTGTACTGCACAATATTTTGCTACGTTTAAAAATACTGAGTTTTAGTGTAAATCAACAGTGTGGATGGCAAAATATGGATCACGTCATTCTTGACAAAAAGAATGTTAGAGCTTCTTATATAACTCAGTTCACCCATTTTTGCACTTCGCGTTATTGAAAGCTGTGGAGAGAGGCAAGTTAGTAAGTTACCATACATCACTTTTTCGTTGAGTAATGTCATATGGAATCGTAATTTGGGACATCTTTATCGCACAGAAACGTACTGTAAGAATAATATGCGATGCTTACCTCGATCATCTTGCAGAGAACCGTTTATGGAATTAGGTATTTTTAAGACACCATTATAGTACACGTATTCTGTTATGACATTAGCTGTAATAATATGTGTTAGAGTTTAGAATGAATCGTAAATCAGGGTATACAGCACAGTTGGCCACTAAGGAGTTCAGAAATAAGAAAAGAAGACAAGACTTGCAAAAAGATCAAGAGGATGATATACGGAGTGGTGCAAGGTGCTTCTGAGAGACTAAAAATTAAAAAATAAGTATATATCAAGTGCGTTACAGGCTTTTGAATCTTTAGAAGCCGTTCCTGAAAATTGACATTTTCTGTTGCATTTTTCGCTAAATCTCAGAAACCACTTCGAGTTGAGTATTCAAATTTTCAGGGAGTAATAACATACATATCCTGAGTCTGTTGAAATAAAAGGAGGACATAATGTTAAGTATAATGAAAATTATTTAGGATAACGTACAAAACAGTACACAAAATTTTTAACTGTGCAATTAAAAAATTGTATTCCCGAAAGCAGTGGCTCAAATGAGATTATTGTAGTTCAGTAGACTCAGAGCATACAGTTTTATGTACTGTAAAAGTTTCATGACAATGGCTACATTGGTTCCTGAAATACAGGGAAGCCAAGTCACTAAATTGAACATTGTCTGGATAGGGCGTTCCAACTCCTCTTAAATGATCAGCATGCAGCCATATTTAAAGAGCAATTAAGTTAACATTCTGTAGAATGACACGTTCCACATCATTACGATATATCCTGCAGAGTGACCGATGGAATATGTAAATGTATAATGCAATCTGACGTTGGTCCATTTCTTTGACTAAGAGAAGGTACTATGCGGTAGACTCCAACAGTACAGAGATCTACTCGATGTAAGAGAATTTCAGATATTAAGAAAAGAGAAACCGACAGACGAAACTGTCACTCAGACTCTAAATTGACACCCAGTGGAGGATAGATCTGCAAATGGTGTAATCATAAATACAGCAGAAACTTTTCATAACCTCACAGTGTCTACCATGTTTTGTAGAATGAAACAAATACATGGTGTTTCAAAAATGACCGGTATATTTGAAACGGCAATAAAAACTAAACGAGCAGCGATAGAGATACACCGTTTGTTGCAATATGCTTGGGACAACAGTACATTTTCAGGCGGACAAACTTTACAAATTACAGTAGTTACAATTTTCAACAACAGATGGCGCTGCAAGTGATGTGAAAGATATAGAAGACAACGCAGTCTGTGGGTGCGCCATTCTGTACGTCGTCTTTCTACTGTAAGCGTGTGCTGTTCACAACGTGCAAGTGTGCTGTAGACAACATGGTTTATTCCTTAGAACAGAGGATTTTTCTGGTGTTGGAATTCCACCGCCTAGAACACAGTGTTGTTGCAACAAGACGAAGTTATCAACGGAGGTTTAATGTAACCAAAGGACTGAAAAGCGATACAATAAAGGATCTGTTTGAAGAATTTCAACGGACTGGGAACGTGACGGATGAACGTGCTGGAAAGGTAGGGCGACCGAGTATAGCAACCACAGAGGGCAACGCGCAGCTAGTGTAGCAGGTGATCCGACAGCGGCCTCGGGTTTCCGTTCGCCGTGTTGCAGCTGGGGTCCAAATGACGCCAACATCCACGTATCGTCTCATGCGCCAGAGTTTATACCTCTATCCATACAAAATTCAAACGCGGCAACCCCTCAGTGCCGCTACCGTTGCTGCACGAGAGACATTCGCTAACGATATAGTGCACAGGATTGATGACGGCGATATCCATGTGGGCAGCATTTGGTTTACTGACGAAGCTTATTTTTACCTGGACGGCTTCGTCAATAAACAGAACTGGCGCATATGGGGAACCGAAAATCCCCATGTTGCAGTCCCATCGTCCCTGCATCCTCAAAAAGTACTGGTCTGGGCCGCCATTTCTTCCAAAGGAATCATTGGCCCATTTTTCAGATCCGAAACGATTACTGCATCACGCTATCTGGACATTCTTCGTGAATTTGTGGCGGTACAAACTGCCTTAGACGACACTGCGAACACCTCGTGGTTTATGCAAGATGGTGCCCGGCCACATCGCACGGCCGACGTCTGTAATATCCTGAATGAATATTTCGATGATCGTGTGATTGCTTTGGGCTATCCGAAACATACAGGAGGCGGCGTGGATTGGCCTCCCTATTCGCCAGACATGAACCCCTGTGACTTCTTTCTGTGGGGACACTTGAAAGACCAGGTGTACCGCCAGAATCCAGAAACAATTGAACAGCTGAAGCAGTACATCTCATCTGCATGTGAAGCCATTCCGCCAGACACGTTGTCAAAGGTTTCGGGTAATTTCATACAGAGACTACGCCATATTATTGCTACGCATGGTGGATATGTGGAAAATATCGTACTATAGAGTTTCCCAGACCGCAGCGCCATCTGTTGTTGAAAATTGTAAGTACTGTAATTTCGAAAGTTTGTCTGCCTGAAAATGTACTGTTGTCCCAAGCATATTGCAACAAACGGTGTATTTCTATCGCTGCTCGTTTAGTTTTTACTGCCGTTTCAAATATACCGGTCATTTTTGAAACACCCTGTAAGATGCCAACGAAAGCTCTGAGTCCCAGAGATTATTCCAGAGAGAGGTAGGCATATAAATAATAGTGATCGAAAAAGAATGTCAACGTGACCCTGTACTTGACGTTTAGTTCTGGTCATACAGGTCTGGCCATTGTTAATCTGATCTCGGCAAGAATAAGAGTCATTCATCTCTGAATGCAATCTAACTGTATTGCGAAACTACGTTAGCCTTCATAGTAGGTTATGTTGCTGGTGTCTGGGTCCGTAACTACTAGGTACAAACATGTACAAGAATGACAGGAGGATACTACAGTGATTTACATATGCATTAGGACCACCTCCAAACCTTGTCACTCGGAAGCACAGGCTATGAAATGGAATTCCAGCAGGTCAGGAACACCAAGCAAAGAGAAAAAACTGAAAAGGAAATCATTTCGAGAATGATGCGAAAATAGATGGAAGATTTGAATGTAGTTACAGCAGAAAGAAACGTATGCTCTATCCCAACATGAGAATAAGACTTCAAATGTACATTCACCCGCCAATCTGTATGACGTATTTTTTATGGGACATGGACCTTACACCACAGATCTTCACGGAATAGGACGGAGAACTAAGACTAATTGGGGCTGTGAAAACGTGCATCGTTGAACAAACTGTACTGTGTTCCTTTTAGAAATGTCAAAAAATGCAAAATAGCTGTAAGTATGAAAAAAGCAATGTACAAATTTTAACGAGGCACAATTTGTAATAACTTAAGAAATATGTTGTACATAATGATTTTACCATAAGTTCAGTCTGCTTCAAACGTTTTTTCAATACGTGTCCTTCAGTGCTACGTACCTCTGATTGAAATAATTTAATGCCTATGTCTTTTGATATGTATTATCTGCTTTCATAAATACCTTACACCTTTCGTTATAAGTAGCAAAACAGTAGGAGAGTTTGTTGCTCAGTGGAAGGCTTGTCAAGCTTCTGCCTCTAGTCAGTCCTGTAACAGAAGTTCCTCATTTCATTTTTAATGGAAACAGTCACTTCTATGTGCTGCAGTTTTGTTCTGAAATTATAAAAATCAGTCCGTAAAAGTATGGTATTTACAAATGTGAAAAAGTGTTCCAAGTTACAACAATCTTTTAAGTCACTGCTCTAATACACATCAATAATCGGCAAGTTAAATTAAGTAGAAGTATTATAAGAAACAAGTTACAAGTCATATATATTTTGAAACAGAAGTTATGGGGACTGGCGCAAATTTACTCTTCCAAGGCCGGTAAATTATTTTGCAAATACTACGTTTTCCATGGTGGAAGAACTTACTCCTTTGCAAGGTACTAGATGGTGCATGACCGACGAAACCTGTTTACTGTACACACGTTATATAAGTGATTTTTAAAAAAATTTATCTCGTTCTACTCAGCATTAAATGCTGTAACTGAAGAATTAACAGTATTCTCCAAATAGCTGTTACATAGCACTTAAATGTGTGGAACTCAATATATATACAAACGCATGCTGTAACTGAAGAATTAACAATATTCTCCAAATAGCTGTTACATAGCAATTAAATGTGTGGAACTCAATATTTCTGCAAACACTGCGCAAAACACAGCCTCATGTCTCGACAAAAAACAGCAGAAAATGTAAACAGCGTATGGCGGTCTCTAGCATGTGATTTTAAAATCGGTAATTAGACTGATGTACCGTGCATGAAACATCACGTGTTTCTCTGTACACTGACCCTCTCCTACAACCCTTCTTACCAGTCTTCATGAAGAGAGTCTCGCTAGAAGTTATGTTGGCAGTTTTTCTTCTTCTTCTTCTTCTTCTTTGTGCGAGTTTTCTACGACAGGCAGAACCTCTCGATACCAAATTTCTATCTCCTTCCGGCGTGCCAGTCCTCTTCTTGCATGGGCCCGTCCTCTATTGCACTCTCACTTCATCGTCCCAATGTAGCCGGGACTATTAATTAAGTCAAATGGCGGAAATTTCTTTCAAGAAATTCCTCTTTTTCTGTATCATGGGGGTCTCCAGCGCCATATTTTAGAAGGCCATTTTCCCTCTGGTATTCTTCTAAGATGTGCGTACCTTGTTAGCCGTTTATTTTCAATTCTGTCTTCAATATCATTTATAACGCCCAACTGTTCCCTACCACTTTATTTTTTATTCGTCTTTTCTTGTTACTTTACAACTTCGTCTCCAAAACTCAATTTCCATTGCATTTAATCTCTTCTCATCGACCTTGAAGCCTCCCATAGTTCAGCACCATACAGAGGAATGCTGTTAACCATAGTCTCGTGTACCGGTATCCTACTTTCCAAAATTTTGACGTAGTTTTATTCCAAATAATAGAGCGTAACTGCTTAATTGTCACCTTTCAGTTTCCGTTTCTGTGCTTAATTTCCTCGTAGCTTCTACCTTTATCCGAAATGATTGTCCCTAAGTATTTATATGATCGACAATATTTTACCGTAGAACAATCATCCATGGCGAGATTCCTTTCCATGCCTCCGACAACCAAGTATTCAGACTTGTCAGAATTAATTTTCATTTCTCACTGCTCATATTCTTCTTTAAGGCACATCCTCTTTTTCTTTTTCTTCGGTGAAGATGATCTGATCATCGGCGAAACTTAGGGAAGACAGGTCGTCACCATCCAGTCTAATTCCCATGGTTTTGCAGTTCCTTTTCCACTTTTTCATTGCTTCGTTCAAAAATATTTGAACGAGGTTAGGCACTACACAGCATCCTTGTCTCATTCTTTTGCTAAGCTTAAGTGATAGTAACTTCCCAATTTTAACGCGACAGGAAGTATATGAACATACTTTCTAACGGCTTGTACATATCATATATGATTGTTCAGGCTATTCATTGCTCCCCACATCCTGGAAACTGGTACACTGTCATAGGCCTTCTGCAAGTCTATAAAAACCTTGTGTGCCTCCAAGTTACGTGCCATTCTCTTATCAGTCCCCTGACTAATGCTGCACGTATTATCGATGCAAGACCTTTCTGCTCGAAAGCCACTCTCTTCTCCTACTTCCTCAATTTCTCTCTCAACTCTAGTTTTAAGGAGCTTACCATATAGTCTCAATACAGAATTGAGGACCGTGATGCCTCGATAATTTGCGCAGCCAAACTATTTTTAAATGTGTTTGTAATGAACCCTTCTTTAAACTCGAAAGGTATTTCCTCTCCACTCAGACAGAGGTTAAACGGCTTTGAGAGATGTTCAAATAACACGTTTAGCCCGGCCTTCATCATCTCCATGTATACAGCTCCAGATCCATGGTGCTTTGCCATTTTTGAATTGCTTAAGTGTATCCTGCACATCCACTATTGTTGTCTCCTGTATTTCTGTGTCATGTTCGACTGCAAAGAAGCATATATCCTGAATTTTGGACCAGCCTTCTTTAAACAGTTTATCATAGAATGTGTTCCATCTAATTAAGCTTATCAGCTGTAAGTTTATACCACTTTTGTCATCTATTCTTAGCTGTTTTATGACCTTCCATGCTTCTTTGGACTTTGGACTCCATACGCAGTTATTAATTTCTTCACATTTAAAGTCGAATACAGCATTTTTTGCCCTAGTTACTGCTTTTTTTATCTCATAAGGTAAAATTGAAGGAGGAACAGCAGGGACTAACTTGTAAGGATACAGAGAGAGAGAGAGAGAGAGAGAGAGCGAAAGCTGTATTTTACCGGAGTTGGTTTATGCTGGAGGTGGCGCTGGTGTAGAGCAGACGTGCAGCTGGATTGATTATCAACACTGATGAATCACAGCACCCCAGTGTCAGATGCACCTCGTTGATTCGAATAAAGGAGATGTTATTTAGAATGAAGATATTTCGACATTGTCTACCTTGAAGTGTTCCGCTGGATTTTCAGTGTGCCAATTGTTTCCTAAAATTGTGCCAAGAGTAATTATTCTAGTAAGCCACAATGGACGATCACGAACTGTACGTAAAAAGTAAAAATATACCAGAAAGTAAAGCAAGCTCCCTGCATCTTATTGCAAGTTGGAAATTAGCATTAATGTGTGAAGTAATCAAATAGTTATTTCGCGTTTCTGTCTTCTATTTTAAACTGAATATCTGACTAACCGAAAACCCATCTGCTGATAATATGTTATCAGCCAAGCTCTATACTCAGTGCAGCAAAAAATTCTGACGATCGTGGCCATGCGTTCTCGACCCGTTGTTAATATAGTCTTCACAATGGAAATTTATTATTGTTTCCATAAGGTGCCGTTGGTCGGACAAGAGGGGAATAGAGACAAGCTGAAACAAGCAACTATGATGGGGAGCCCGCACTTATGTGCAAGTTTACTTATTACGAGATTTGAGGATATGGGATAATCACCATTAGTAATTAATTTTATAAATAAACTAGGGAATGAATATTAACGATACAGGGAAGAACGGCAGCGGAGCATGTGAGATGATCGCGCGAAATTACTTTACAGTAATTGACAACCTATTTTAAACATAAAAAACAACTGCAATATTTGTTCTGGCCGGCCTTGCTTGCTCCAGATAGGGAGTGCAACACTTCAACAAATCAAAATATTTAACCCTAAGATTATCACAATTTAAAGTTAGCAAAAATATGACACAAACTATTTTGGAAATCCAAATTAGCTTTCTAAGGTTGGAAGTGAAAATTAAGTCATTGACTTACGGATGAGATTGCTTTAAAGATGTAAATATGCCTTTCATAATAGCAAAATAACATTAAACACAAGATCAGCTGTAGCAGTAGCTTAATTACGCATGATATAAAAAGTATCAACATGCACTTGATGAAGATTCTACAAATTGAATAGTAATGTAAGGACCAGACACACAAGGCCCCGCTGAAACTTGTTAATGATGACACAACGAAAATTATTTGGAAGAACAACCGAACGGAAATACATGTAATTGCCATGGGAGGAATGCAACCACTTTCTGTGTTCGTATCGCGTTAGCTCAGTCAGTGGCCCTTGCACAAACGATGTAACGTCAGAGTGTGATAAGCAGACCTGCTGGTAACTGACGTCAGGAGCGAAAAGAACTTATCATGGGTACGTGCCCGTCCACCAGCGACAAGACGATGACAATGGCGCCCTCTGTATATCGCGATTGCCTTTCTTGACAGTGGCGCCAGGAAATTCAAATTGAACGGAAACGTGCTCATCACGTCACTATTAATTATACTGGTTGTTCATGATATTCTACAACGGTGTATCTAAGTCACTTTCTAAAAAGGTATGAAATATCGCACACAGAAGAGAAGTAACAGATCCAGACAAACGTGTCTGTCTGAATTGTATGAATTATATGTAAGAGCAATTAAAATCTTGAGTTATCAACTTGCACTCATTTCGCCGGTTGTAATCATCGAAGTTTTTTATAGACACGGAAATGTCGCCTGCAGGAAGTACAGGTAATACGCAGACGAATATTCGTCATCTTACATTTTGGCGACAGTTTGGACAATAACCAGACACCTTCTATCCCTATAGCCGATCCCCTTAAAAAATCGAAAGGTTTATAAAACAATTTCAAACGTCTGATTGTTTTACAAATGAATTTATGTGTTATCCATTTGACGCTAAGCATGGTAGAAGACGCGAAACTCTAATTACTTTTGCCAGGAATTTTAAGAATGGGTAGTTTACCATGCGTCTCAATGTTTATGACGTCGTATCTATTGAACACTGTATCGTAAAATGATATAATTTTGCAGATATGTTCAGTGACGTATGTGGATGCTGTCTGCTAAATATGTCACGAAATGGGTAAGTAGTGAAGAAGTAATAAAATAAAACACCACGCCTGAAGTTTAAGTGCATTAACGGCGAAAATTTAGTAAACGATTAACTTTCTTTCTTTGTTTTACGAAAATAGTCGGTCTTGATCGCAAATATATATTAAAGTGTTGTGACTGATACCGGTTACCATTAAAATATATTTCGATCATCAGCTTACGATGTCTCTAAAATGTGAAGAACATTTATCTTAGAGGCAAACTGGTACACAGATATGCACTGATCAGCCAGAAAATTACGATCGATAAATTTTTAGACAACATAGTTGTATGGAGATAAACAGCGATTAGTTTACTTATAATAAATTATTCAAAATGACAGTCACAATCGCATTATTTATTTTGCCGCCAACCGGTTTCAACCAGCGATGGGGTCATCTTCAGGGCAATTTACACCATTCTTGGCCTGAAGATGAGCCCATCGCGGGTTGAAACCAGTTGGCGGCAAAATAAATAATGCGATCGTGTCTGTCATTTTGAATAACTGAGTACGATCGCTGACCCGTTACCGATATAAACCCGTCCAGGTGATAGCAGCGTCACCTGGCGAGGAATGACTGCTAGTCAGACACACGTAGAGTGCCTGTAGTATCAGTGAACATTGTCTCTGTGTGTAGAACGGGGAGGGGGCGCGATGTACACTCCTGGAAATGGAAAAAAGAACACATTGACACCGGTGTGTCAGACCCACCATACTTGCTCCGGACACTGCGAGAGGGCTGTACAAGCAATGATCACACGCACGGCACAGCGGACACACCAGGAACCGCGGTGTTGGCCGTCGAATGGCGCCAGCTGCGCAGCATTTGTGCACCGCCGCCGTCAGTGTCAGCCAGTTTGCCGTGGCATACGGAGCTCCATCGCAGTCTTTAACACTGGTAGCATGCCGCGACAGCGTGGACGTGAACCGTATGTGCAGTTGACGGACTTTGAGCGAGGGCGTATAGTGGGCATGCGGGAGGCCGGGTGGACGTACCGCCGAATTGCTCAACACGTGGGGCGTGAGGTCTCCACAGTACATCGATGTTGTCGCCAGTGGTCGGCGGAAGGTGCACGTGCCCGTCGACCTGGGACCGGACCGCAGCGACGCACGGATGCACGCCAAGACCGTAGGATCCTACGCAGTGCCGTAGGGGACCGCACCGCCACTTCCCAGCAAATTAGGGACACTGTTGCTCCTGGGGTATCGGCGAGGACCATTCGCAACCGTCTCCATGAAGCTGGGCTACGGTCCCGCACACCGTTAGGCCGTCTTCCGCTCACGCCCCAACATCGTGCAGCCCGCCTCCAGTGGTGTCGCGACAGGCGTGAATGGAGGGACGAATGGAGACGTGTCGTCTTCAGCGATGAGAGTCGCTTCTGCCTTGGTGCCAATGATGGTCCTATGCGTGTTTGGCGCCGTGCAGGTGAGCGCCACAATCAGGACTGCATACGACCGAGGCACACACGGCCAACACCCGGCATCATGGTGTGGGGAGCGATCTCCTACACTGGCCGTACACCACTGGTGATCGTCGAGGGGACACTGAATAGTGCACGGTACATCCAAACCGTCATCGAACCCATCGTTCTACCATTCCTAGACCGGCAAGGGAACTTGCTGTTCCAACAGGACAATGCACGTCCGCATGTATCCCGTGCCACCCAACGTGCTCTAGAAGGTGTAAGTCAACTACCCTGGCCAGCAAGATCTCCGGATCTGTCCCCCATTGAGCATGTTTGGGAGTGGATGAAGCGTGGTCTCACGCGGTCTGCACGTCCAGCACGAACGCTGGTCCAACTTTTGCGCCAGGTGGAAATGGCATGGCAAGCCGTTCCACAGGACTACATCCAGCATCTCTACGATCGTCTCCATGGGAGAATAGCAGCCTGCATTGCTGCGAAAGGTGGATATACACTGTACTAGTGCCGACATTGTGCATGCTCTGTTGCCTGTGTCTATGGGCCTGTGCTTCTGTCAGTGTGATCATGTGATGTATCTGACCCCAGGAATGTGTCAATAAAGTTTCCCCTTCCTGGGACAATGAATTCACGGTGTTCTTATTTCAATTTCCAGGAGTGTATTTAAGTTTGGCCGACGGCACATTGTCATGGCCCGGAGACTCGGCACAAGCATTTCGGAAAATGCACGATCTGTCGGGTGTTGGAGGAGTGCTGTGGTCAGGAGTGTCTTCTAAACGTCGCGAAACCAAGGTGAAACTACGCTTTTTCTTTTGTGTGTTTGTGTAGTGTGGACTGAAGAGATTATCCTTGATGACTTATTCTTCTAGGATGGGATGTAAGGATAAAAGGAAAACACTTTATTTATTACGCATTCAGTTAGGCTTGGGCACGCAATGGGTCCTTTAACCTGCTGTCTTTGGTGATGTCTATCTCCTGTGGAGGGTGAAATGTGTCAAGGCTGTTATGTGTGACTGCTTCCTCGTGTTATGACAGATTGCCTATGGGGGGTGAAACGTGATTGACTTCGGTACGCGATACTTGTGCCATCTTGCAGGGTTTACCGTTCCTACCGATTGTAATTGTCGAACGTCGTCCCTAAGGGCATCGATCTTGTCAAAAACTCGTAGAGCCTTGTCATGGACCTTCTTTTGCATAGTGGTCTCGTGGAGTGCGGTGCGGATGTCGACGTTTCTTGTCCACCATGGAGATCCTGTGATCCATCGATAGCAAATGTTTTGCAGCGCTTGGAGTTTGTTGTAGTTGGAGACGCACGTAGCTCCCCACGAGGTGGAGCCAGACAACATTGTGGGTTCCACCGTTACCTTATACAAGTGGAGTTTAGTCTTAGGGTTGAGATCCTTACTCTTCAGGAACGGAATCAACGACCTGGCCATCTTCTGGGCTGCCGTCTTCTTGTCGTCAATATGCTGCGTAAAGAGTAATTTTTTGTCGAGGTAGACACCGAGATACTTCACTCCCGGTGACCATGGGATAAATTGGTCAGCTATTTGGAGTCTGTCGTTCAGAACTGGTTTCCTCCGTGTGAACAGAACTGCTGCCGTCTTCGTCGGGTTGATCGTTATCTTATTTTGCAGCGCCCAGCGTTCCATTGAATCTAAGCCCAGACGTCGTGGGGTTGGACTGCCACCGCTCATTACAGATGTCGGACGTCGTCGGCTGAACAGAGAAGTAAAACAGTGCAGGCGGCGAACCGTTGTGGAACTACGAGTAAAATCAGAGTTTAATGCTGGGCAGAGTACGAGTGTGTCTGAGCAAGCAATGCATGGCAACTATGACTGAAATGGGCACGTGATGATCGGCAATGGACGTTGGCGCGCCGGCCGCTGTAAAGGTACTATCACACTGCGACTGCCCGCGTAAGCGGCGGGCAGTAACTGCCAAGCCGTAACTGCCGACCGTCACTGCCTGTGTATTTCGTTGAGACTGCTGACCGCAGCGGCCACGCCACTCGGTGAGTTACCTCTGTGAAAGGAACACGCACGCGAGTTCGCAACATGGATGCTAGTACCATTCTAGGTTTTCTGGTGGACGAGGAAGAAGAAGAGGAAATTATTGCAATGCTTAGGAGATCTTGTCCCCACAGCATTTTCTAAACTCGGAAAAGTGAAGGAATTTATGCTAACTTAGTAACCTGTCACATGCGAAACGATGAAGAGAGGTTCAGAAATTTCTTTAGACGTAACCCATCTCAGTTCGATTTTGTTTTAAGTCTGGTGAAAGAAGATATAGCAGGAACAGCTACCAGTACAGTGCAAACTCCAATAGGAGCCGACGAAAAAATGGCAGTGACTTTTGTGGTGTCACCGCCAGACACCACACTTGCTAGGTAGTAGCTTTTAAATCGGCCGCGGTCCGCTAGTATACGTCGGACCCGCGTGTCGCCACTGTCAGTGATGGCAGACCGAGCGCCGCCATACGGCAGGTCTAGAGACGTACTAGCACTCGCCCCAGTTGTACAGCCGACGTTGCTAGCCATGGTTCCCTGAGAATTACGCTCTCATTTGCCGAGACGATAGTTAGCATAGCCTTCAGCTACATTTGCTACGACCTAGCAAGGCGCCGTATTCAATTGATATTGAGATTCTGTTAATGTATCATCAAGAGCGATGTTCTACAAATGTGGATTAAAGTTAAGTATTCCAGAAACTACGTACTTTTCTTTATAGCATTCATTACGTATCCTGTTTCAGACCTCACGCCAACCTGCGTGAGTTTAAGCGCGTGCCTTTCGGCTTCCTCTCATTGTGTCTAGGCTGTCTTGTCTAGACACAACAACTTTACTGTAAGTAGCTGTATAAAAACATACGTATTCATCAACAATGGTTTAAATGGATAATTTTGTATCTCTATGAAATAACATAAATTTCTATTAAAATAATAGGTTTATTTGGAAACGACCCAGGGCCTGTACAGTTTGTTGTTTATTTTTACATTATCTTTACACTGTGTTTACATTATAATTAGTAATTATTTTCAGAAGTAGTATCACCTGCTTGTGGTTCGACGTTTATTAACGGGGTGAAAGTGTACGTACCGTCTCCAACAGATGAAGTTCGTTCGAACGGGGATGAAAGCGATGACGAGCCGGAAGGACTGATGCTGACAGGTAGTGGCACAAGAGGTGATTCTGAAGAACTGTCAAGTTCCGTAACATGGCTGGAAATGTCAATTTTCGCTTTATTAATGAGGTGACGTGGTGGTTTCCTAATGGACGCTGCGATGCTTCTCATGAACAGCCCCGCATCATCTTCCGGCTCCCGATTATTAGCCAAGCGCTGCAGCAATTCCAATCGTTGTTGGCCTCTTTGGTTGATTGAATCCCAGTGTGGTTTCCTCGATCTGCGAGCTGAGGTGGAAGAGTTGGCAGCAGGTGCGTCTCTAGAGAACAAGGAATCAATGGCTTGTGGAGTGTCAGGCCCTGTTTCATTGGCATTTTGTCCGTCTTCATCAGATAGCAGTCCTTCAACACTTGTTGGCTCCTTTAGCGGAACACTACAAAAAGACGACCGCTCCATTTCTACATCTCTCAAAAAGCCTAGTCTGTTGAACAACGCCCATTTTGTTGTTGAACTTGGTGCTGCAGAAACTGTTTGCAGATGTTCTTTTCGAACTGTTTTCAAGTAGTTATCTCTGATGTCTTTCCATCTATTCTTACCCTGGTTACCTAAAACGGAACGATTTTTGTTTAGCTGTTTAATTAGGACAACACATATTATTTATGTTTCATGTATTAATAATAATTACGGTTTGTGTTACAGGTTTCTAGCTACATGGGAGATTTTCGTGTCCCTTGGATATGGTTTCCAGATATCACTAAGCTACGTGATCATCATAGTTCGTGAAACAGTAGAAGCTATGTGCCAACACTTGGGCACCTATCTTCCTGCCTCCTCCATCTCGAGAATCTTTCAGGGAAGGTGCGAAAGAATTCTGCAATCTTTGGGGTTTCCCTAACTGCTGTGCTGCGACTGATAGGAAACATATAATGATACGGTGTCCTGGAAAAAGTGGTTCCCTTTTCTGGAATTACGAAGGGTACTTCTTCATGGTACTTTTGGCATTGGTTGATGCGAACTGTAAATTCGTTGCGATAGACGTAGGTTCATATGGGAAGGAACGAGACAGTGGCATATTTAATAAGTCAGCAATGGGGAAAACGATCATGAAAGGAGACATGTTTCCAGCAGATGAAGGGCTTCCATTAACTGACATCAAGATGCCATTTGTTATAGTAAGCAACGAGCCATTCCGCTTGCGAAAGCATATTCTGACGCCTTACGCTCGCTCGTGTGCCCAGCAAGATAAATCAAAAGCGACCTTCAACTATAAATTGTCACGAGTGCGCCGAGTTTCTGAAAACGCTTTTGGACTTTTGTATCAGATATTTCGAGTGTTCTACGCAAATCTGAATCTGCACTCTAACACATGTGATAAACTCGTTACAGCTTGTTGCTGTCTACACAATCTCCTCAGGGACACCTATTTAGAAAAAAAGAGGACGACCTTTTTATGAACTTGACCATGACGTGAGTTTACCATAGAACATTTTTCCCCTGCCCCGAACAGGGGGAGTCTACCAAGCTGAAGGGTTTAAGGTACGAGGTATATTTAAGAATTACTTCTGTGAACATACAAATCAGTGATTACAACCTGGAAAAGAACTAAGGCTCAAATACAGGAAATAAATTATTTTACTACTCATGATTATTGTTCTAATCCTTTGGTGACAGAAAGAATGGAAGCATTGTTGTAGCCTCCATATTGTACAATTTGTCACAGTAGGAAAAAATCATAAATAAATGAATGTCTATATGCAAAACACTTACCACCTTTTTTCATTGCTTCTCCTATCTTCTTCCACACCTTACCCTTTGCCAACACATTTCTGAAATCTGTATGCTTATGATCATACAGTATAGAGTATCTGCTCACATACTCCACGAACTGATCGTCGTCGTCATCGTGAAAACCTTTCTTCTACATAGCGCGTCGTTGATTTCTGCAGTCGTCACACACCTGGCAGTCGCGGCCCAACTGCTAGACTGCTTCCGCAGCGGCCGAGACGCGGCGGCAGTAGCGATGACGTCACGACCGCTGACTGCCGAGCAGTAAAACGACTTATGTTCCGTTGCTTTGCCTAAGAGCAGTAGTCAACTGCCCGCACTCACTGCCGGCCGCTACGGCCAGTAGTTGCAGCGAAATACACTCCTGGAAATGGAAAAAAGAACACATTGCCACCGGTGTGTCAGACCCACCATACTTGCTCCGGACACTGCGAGACGGCTGTACAAGCAATGATCACACGCACGGCACAGCGGACACACCAGGAACCGCGGTGTTGGCCGTCGAATGGCGCCAGCTGCGCAGCATTTGTGCACCGCCGCCGTCAGTGTCAGCCAGTTTGCCGTGGCATACGGAGCTCCATCGCAGTCATTAACACTGGTAGCATGCCGCGACAGCGTGGACGTGAACCGTATGTGCAGTTGACGGACTTTGAGCGAGGGCGTATAGTGGGCATGCGGGAGGCCGGGTGGACGTACCGCCGAATTGCTCAACACGTGGGGCGTGAGGCCTCCACAGTACATCGATGTTGTCGCCAGTGGTCGGCGGAAGGTGCACGTGCCCGTCGACCTGGGACCGGACCGCAGCGACGCACGGATGCACGCCAAGACCGTAGGATCCTACGCAGTGCCGTAGGGGACCGCACCGCCACTTCCCAGCAAATTAGGGACACTGTTGCTCCTGGGGTATCGGCGAGGACCATTCGCAACCGTCTCCATGAAGCTGGGCTACGGTCCCGCACACCGTTAGGCCGTCTTCCGCTCACGCCCCAACATCGTGCAGCCCGCCTCCAGTGGTGTCGCGACAGGCGTGAATGGAGGGACGAATGGAGACGTGTCGTCTTCAGCGATGAGAGTCGCTTCTGCCTTGGTGCCAATGATGGTCGTATGTGTGTTTGGCGCCGTGCAGGTGAGCGCCACAATCAGGACTGCATACGACCGAGGCACACAAGGCCAACACCCGGCATCATGGTGTGGGGAGCGATCTCCTACACTGGCCGTACACCACTGGTGATCGTCGAGGGGACACTGAATAGTGCACGGTACATCCAAACCGTCATCGAACCCATCGTTCTACCATTCCTAGACCGGCAAGGGAACTTGCTGTTCCAACAGAACAATGCACGTCCGCATGTATCCCGTGCCACCCAACGTGCTCTAGAAGGTGTAAGTCAACTACCCTGGCCAGCAAGATCTCCGGATCTGTCCCCCATTGAGCATGTTTGGGAGTGGATGAAGCGTGGTCTCACGCGGTCTGCACGTCCAGCACGAACGCTGGTCCAACTTTTGCGCCAGGTGGAAATGGCATGCCAAGCCGTTCCACAGGACTACATCCAGCATCTCTACGATCGTCTCCATGGGAGAATAGCAGCCTGCATTGCTGCGAACGGTGGATATACACTGTACTAGTGCCGACATTGTGCATGCTCTGTTGCCTGTGTCTATGTGCCTGTGGTTCTGTCAGTGTGATCATGTGATGTATCTGACCCCAGGAATGTGTCAATAAAGTTTCCCCTTCCTGGGACAATGAATTCACGGTGATCTTATTTCAATTTCCAGGAGTGTAGTACCTTAACCGAGCGGTTCTAGGCGCTTCGGTGTGGAACCACGTGGTTGCTCCGGTCGCAGGTTCGAATCCTGCCTCGTGCATGGGTGTGTGTGATGTCCTTAGGTTGGTTAAGTTTAAGTAGTTCTAAGTGTAGGAGACTGACGACCTCAGATGTTGCAGTAAGTGCCATAGGGCTTAGATCCATATGAACCATTTTACGCTGGTGTAGTGGCAGAGCGCTGCACGGTCTGATGAATTCCGATACCTTCATCATCGTGCCGAAGGGAGGGCTCGAGTCAGTCGTCTTCCAGCGCAACAACTCCTTGCGGACTGTCCTGCAGGTTGGAGACCCGCTGGCGTTACTCTGGGGAGCATGCAGGTGAGCATCCATGGGTCGAGTGGAGCTTGTGCAGAGCGTCATGACGGCCAAGGAGTATTGTACACCGATTGCAGAACACGTGCACCCTTCATGACGATCGTGTTTGTCAGTGGTATTTTTCAACAAGATAATGCACCAAATCACAAGGCCAGGAAACTGATGGAGTGGTTCGAAGAACACAGAGGCGAGTTCCAATTGATGTGCTGGCCCCATAACCCTCCAGACCTGAACCCTATCCAATACATTTGCGTTGTGATTGGACGTCGTGTCAGAGCTCGTCGCCTCCCTCCCCGGAATTTACGGGAATTAACTGACTTGTGTGTGCAGAAAATGGTTCAAATGGCTCTGAGCAGTATGGGACTTAACAGCTGTGGTCATCAGTCCCCTATAACTTAGAACTACTTAAACCTGACTAACACACATCCATGCCCGAGGCAGGATTCGAACCTGCGACCGTAGCAGTCGCGCGGTTCCGGACTGCGCGCCTAGAACCGCGAGACCACCGCGGCCGGCTGTGTGTGCAGATGTGGTGGCAACTCTCTCTCCAGTGACATACCAAGGCCCCATTGCTTCCATGCGATGACGTGATGCTGATGTTATCCGTGCCAAAGATGGACATACTGCCTATTAGGTGTGTGTGATATCGATAGCTACGATGCCACGGCGTAGGTACAAGTTCTTAGGTTGGCACTACGACACCGACACCGACGATAGCGCCCTCTAGCCGGCGCTGTGCAGCTCTACGAGCTCCACTCCAGATTCAGCCTATTTGATTCCGAGTAGACGACCAAGCAACATAGTTTCTATTTCCTAGTGGGCAAGTCACTACAGATTTTGCCTTTGTAACTTCTAGCCGCTGTTAGATTTGATGGATGAACGGCTTCGCACGTACCTGCTCATCTGTACGCAAAGTTAAGTAAAAGAGTTATAAGCTAATTGCAGAACCAACTGTTCGAGATCACTTGCTCTTGCTAGCTTCCTACATTCGGCCTACCATTCAGTTTAGAGGATCAGATCCACGCGCCGCCTTCTAGGCAGGATACAAAAGTATGTGGTCATAATATTGTGAGTGATCAACGTCATATACAGGGTTATTACAAATGATTGAAGCGATTTCACAGCTCTACAATAACTTTATTATTTGAGATATTTTCACAATGCTTTGCACACACATACAAAAACTCAAAAAGTTTTTTTAGGCATTCACAAATGTTCGATATGTGCCCCTTTAGTGATTCGGCAGACATCAAGCCGATAATCAAGTTCCTCCCACACTCGGCGCAGCATGTCCCCATCAATGAGTTCGAAAGCATCGTTGATGCGAGCTCGCAGTTCTGGCACTTTTCTTGGTAGAGGAGGTTTAAACACTGAATCTTTCACATAACCCCACAGAAAGAAATCGCATGGGGTTAAGTCGGGAGAGCGTGGAGGCCATGACATGAATTGCTGATCATGATCTCCACCACGACCGATCCATCGCTTTTCCAATCTCCTGTTTAAGAAATGCCGAACATCATGATGGAAGTGCGGTGGAGCACCATCCTATTGAAAGATGAAGTCGGCGCTGTCGGTCTCCAGTTGTGGCATGAGCCAATTTTCTAGCATGTCCAGATACACGTGTCCTGTAACGCGTGAAACTTGCCCGCACGCGTTCAACCGTTTCTTCGCTCACTGCAGGCCGACCCGTTGATTTCCCCTTACAGAGGCATCCAGAAGCTTCAAACTGCGCATACCATCGCCGAATGGAGTTAGCAGTTGGTGGATCTTTGTTTAACTTCGTCCTGAAGTGTCGTTGCACTGTTATGACTGACTGATGTGAGTGCTTTTCAAGCACGACGTACGCTTTCTCGGCTCCTGTCGCCATTTTGTCTCACTGCGCTCTCGAGCGCTCTGACGGCAGAAACCTGAAGTGCGGCTTCAGCCGAACAAAACTTTATGAGTTTTTCTACGTATCTGTAGTGTGTCGTGACCATATGTCAGTGAATGGAGCTACAGTGAGTTTATGAAATCGCTTCAATCATTTGTAATAGCCCTGTATATATAAATTTAAAGGTTATACTAGTACTAATATAAGATGATTTATACCAATGGGTGGTGAGCAGAGAGGACGAGTGGATCTCAAGCAAGTGTGGGAGTACACATGCTGCCACTGATAAATAGCGGCAGCACTTTCCGGTGCAGAAACGCCATACTAATGCCAGACGCTGCAGACTAGACGTGTATTTTGACCAAGCATTTAATAATAATAGTGCAGTTATAAACTTTAAAAATCTGATACAGTAAGCAGTTTTCTTCTTATTTCTGACCCTTAGGAAGATAAGTAATTTTTAATACATTAGAAATGAAATATATACAAAATTTAATTAAATGAGTTAATGTTTGTACTATTGTGGTGGCTCTGTGATAAAGTGCTACGCTACAAACCTGACGATCTCGGGTGCGATACCTGTTCACTCCTAGAATTTTTATCTGTATCTTATCAATTTTTTCGCCCGTGGAAACGTCGAGTTGCCCCGTGGCTCTGAAGATACACCCCTTGTAACCGGCTGTGTAAGTCAGTTCAGAGGTCAGAAGAAGGCAACAGTATACCACGTTCAGCAGCGCCAAGCCTAGTACAACACAGTTATATTCAAACCAATCGTTGGAGTGACGACTTCTTTACTTACTACTCTCCGGTAATGTTGTTAATTCGGTGAAAATATATTAATAATAAAAATAATTTTAGAGAAATGATGAGTCGCAGGTTTAGAGACACGTATAGCTTTTGCTGACTTCGAAAAGACTCCTGACAGTGTGAACGGTGTGACATGACAGTCATTTGTTGTCACCTGGAGATGGAAGTTTGATCGCGGGTCGCGCTTGGAGTAGGCGCGCACGGCGACCCGCGAGGTCAGCTGGGTCGGGCAGCGGCGGGCGATAGCGGGGGGAGCAAGGCAGCGGCAGCGGCGAGCGAGCGGGAAGCGGCACCTCGCCCCCACGTGGACTTGTCAGTTTCAAACTTCGACCATAAGTATAAAAGACTGGCCCTGACGTCATTTGCGTGGCTCCAACATCTCTGGGCTAAAGTCACGTGAATGTTGGCAAAACATGGTTGTTTCGTGTTGCGCTTATGGCAGGCAGCCAGCCAATCAGAAGCCGCCAAGCGCTCAGCGCAGCGACTAAGTACGCTTCAAGGTCACGCGCCTAGCGAGCAACCAAGAGGGGCCCAGGCTACTGATTTTAAAATGAATAGTGTTTTTAGTCTTTAAAAAAAAAAAATCTCACGGGATAGATAAGGATGGTTCTCGGGTAAGTGGATCAATCTTTATTGTCTATAATACAACATACAATCTCCAATAATCTTTATTTTACAGTTTCCATTGCCAACTTTCGCCCATATAAAGAGATACTCGTCAGCATTCAATTTCTTCTTTCTTCTAGTAGTCAATACAAATGGCATACTGGGAACAAGTGTGCCATATGGAACCTTAGCCAAGAGTCCTGTTGTCTCTGCTATACTCCACGTTCTCCAACACAGAATATTTGCATCTGGAAAGGCTTCAAGGCCACCGTAGTCACAGTGATTGCCCCACACTACAGCAAGTGTGAGCCATGTACTACCTCCAAACAGAGCCTGTACATCACAAGTGAAGTTCGGACGGAGGCCTCGAAACACATTCGGCCCTCCAATTAACTGTTGCTTATTGAACTGTCCATTCTTTGGCCTTCCCAGATGCAAATATTCTGTGTTGGAGAACATGGAGTATAGCAGAGACAACAGGACTTTTGGCTAAGGTTCCGTATGGCACACTTGTTCCCAGTATGCCATTTGTATTGACTACTAGAAGAAAGAAGAAATTGAATGCTGACGAGTATCTCTTTATATGGGCAAAAGTTGGCAATGGAAACTGTAAAATAAAGATTATTGGTGATTGTATGTTGTATTATAGACAATAAAGATTGATCCACTTACCCGAGAACCATCCTTATCTATCCCGTGAGATTTTTTTTTTTTTTTAAAAGACGAGTATCCCTTTATATGGGCGAAAGTTGTATCGTGCACTGAAGGCAATAGACATTGATCTGGCTGGACAGCTCAATAAGCAACAGTTAATTGGAGGCCCGAATTTCTTTCGAGGCAATAGGCAATAGACATTGATCTGGCTGGACAGTTCGATAAGCAACAGTTAATTGGAGGCCCGAATGTCTTTCGAGGCCTCCGTCTGAACTTCACCTGTGATGTACAGGCTCTGTTTGGAGGTAGTACATGGCTCACACTTGCTGTAGTGTGGGGCAATCACTGTGACTACGGTGGCCTTGAAGCCTTCCCAGATGCAAATATTCTGTGTTGGAGAACATGGAGTGTAGCAGCGTCTTGTCGGAGGAAATGGCATTACATTTCACGTATAAGTGTTTCTATGGCAGTGCAGATGCGTTTATTGAAATCTGCTGAAGTAACTTGTATATATTTTTACACTTGAAATAGAGTATCACGTAAATTGAAGTGTTGAAAGAGATGCCTGTAAAGTGAGACATATTACATTTTGGAAAGTATCTGTGATAATTCGGTTACAGAAGTAAGTATAACTATTTCTCGTTCCTGTTCATAGGTTCCCTAAGGATGAAAACCGAAGGCAGCTTTGGATACAGGCCCTGAAACGGGAAAACGTTAAGCCATCTGCACATACGCGCCTTTTTGTAAATACAAGTGAGATTATAATAGGGTAAGAGCACCTATATTTGACACATGAAGAGAATTTTTTTCTACCTTGTAATACTATTAAATAAATGTAGGCTCCAAAATTATTTTCTGAAACTTCAAAGTCTCACCTTTCATCTAAAATATCATTTTTTTTTAAACTGATAGTTTAAAGTTTTGTAAAAATAGTAGGCACTCAACCTTTGAAGTGCACCTAAAACTGATACTCTAAAATGGACCTGCTCCCAAAGTCGACAATTTTGGCACCTATAGTTGACATAATTCCCATATCCCATATTCTTTTATAAGTGACTAGAGCTCAAAACGCGGCGAATCCAATATTTAAAGTTTTGACACGAGCCCACTCATACTATTTAAAAGAATTTTAACGACATTTTACTTTAATTGATAGTTTATAGTAAGTTCGTCCCGCTGCCCACCAGAGGGGCGTTCGATGTATTTGTTAGATTTTATAAATGGTACTGTGAACAAATACAGGTCAAATGTAGTTCTGATATAATTTTTCGCAAATAAAAAAATAATTTTTGTTGGAAGCGTTTGGCAGCCAACTGAGAAAATCTGGGTAAAATACGATACAAACATAGGATGGCAGACCGCTGATTTGAAATCCCGCCACGTTTTGCCAACAGTCACGTGGTTTATGTTGGAGCCACACCAGCCCTATAGCTTCTGCACAGCAAAGCCAGTCTACTAGTATCTGTGGTCGAAGGTTTCAAACGGCAGGCCTTTTCGTGACGTCACGACGGTTTACATCATTCCAGCACACGGCTTTAAGACAATGCTTTATCCACGTTTGCGTTGGTTACACGCGAACGCGAATTAGTACGACAATGTACAATCCGCAGGTCAAAGAGAGGTTGAGACTAATCAACCGAGATGCTGATACGATTCATACGAATTTCATATCAAAAGATACTAAATTAACAAATCTGTAATATGTGCACTTTACTGAATAATTTATATAACCTTTGAACCGACGCAGGTACAGAGTGCAGCGAGTGCTCATTTTAGTCTAGTTGAAACGCAACGACTAACATACTTGTATGATTTGGAGCATTAATATTTCACTGGTAAAACACCAATTGTATTAATTTGTTCCCAATAATTAATTAAAATCAATAATGCAAGAGAGATACACGAGCAGCAAGGCAGTGTATGACAGCGGGTGTCGCTATACACATTTCAATATCATTAGTTTGTAATATTTGTAATTATTATGATATGATGTCCTTTTTTTAATTAATAACTTTAGCATAGTTTTGCCCACATTTCTTTAACATTTGTGTATACGTCAATTACGAACAGTCATGAGAAAGAGCACTTCAAATCCGTATGGAAAACGATGCCTCGTAAAGAACTGTAATGACATTTAGTGCCACAAAATAGTCCAAAAACTAGTTTCTCTCAATACAAAGATAATGGCAAAACATTAAAACATTAATTCTGGGCAAATTACTGCAGCTACAGATTTGTGTAATAAAGTTTTTTGATGACAATTTGAGCGAGCATATAATGGTGTAAACAGAATTAAGGTTGCTCTCCAGTGTAAGAAGTTATGCAAAGAAGTGGTGATGAATGGAAAGCAGTTACGTGACGTACACTATGTGATCAAAAGTGTCCGGACACCTGACTGAAAATGAGTTACAACTTCGTGGCGCCCTCCATCGGTAATGCTGGAATTCAGTATGGTGTTGGCCCACCCTTAGCCTTGATGACAGCTTCCACTCTCGCAGGCATACGTTCAATCAAGTGCTGGAAGGTTTCTTGGGGAATGGCAGACCATTCTTCACGGAGTGCTGTACTGAGGACAGGTAACGATGTCGGTCGGTGAGGCGTGTCACCAAGTCGGCGTTCCAAAACATCCCAAAGGTGTTCAACAGGGTACACGGCAAGACTCTGTGAAGGCCAGTCCATTACAGGGATGTCGTGTAACCACTCCGCCACAGGCCGTGCATGATGAACAGGTGCTCGATCGTGTTGAAAGATGCAGTCGTCATTACCGAACTGCTCTTCAACAGTGGGAAGCAAGAAGGTGCTTAAAGCAGCAATGTAGATCTGTGCTGTGATAGTGGGATGCAAAACAACAATGGGCGCAAGCCCCTTCCATGAATAACACGACCACACCATAACACCATCGCCTCAGAATTTTACTTTTAGCAGTCACACGCTGGCAGACTACGTCCACCGGGCATTCGCCATACCCACACCCTGCCATCCAATCGCCACATTGTGTACCGTGATCCGTCACTCAACACAACGTTTTTGCACTGTTCAATCGTCCAATGTTTACACTCCTTACACCAGGTGAGGCGTCGTTTGGCATTTACCGGCGTGATGTGTGGCTTATGAGCAGCCGCTCGAGCATGAAATCCAAGTTTTCTCACCTCCCGCCTAACTGTCACAGTATTTGCAATCGATCTTGATGCAGTTTGGAATTCCTGTGTGATGTTTTGGATAGATGTCTGCCTATTACACATTACGACGCTCTTCAGCTGTCGGGTGTCTGTATCAGTCCACAGACGAGGTCGGCCTGTACGCTTTTGTGCTGTACTTGTCCGTTCACGTTTCCACTTCACTATCAC